>NC_052500.1:71005340-71630153 GCF_016617805.1 Bactrocera tryoni
GGAAAGTGTTGCCAGAAGTAACAACTTCACAGCTTTCAGGCCACAAAAGGCATCGAGGGCAATGTAATGATGGCCGCGATTGTCAACAATGATGTTTCGGCAACATCTGGAAACGTGATCAACGTTGAAAACACATGCATTGTCTATACGACGACCTCGACAGAAGCATGAAAAAATCAAATATATGATACATGATACTCTGGAGAAGGTATCGATAGCGAGGTCGCAGAGTTCGTTATAATACGCATTAAGCGTAGGCATCCTAAAGGGGTGACTATTTCTTTGGACGTAGCTTCATCTGGTATTTCAAAGGACCAAACTGGTACATCTGTGGCTTAATCGCATACCAGATTAACCTAACCTAGCTATATAGTATATCTGTTGTCAGGCGAAATCCCGGTGCACCTCTTAAGGAATATCCACGACCTCCACAAGCTGATAAAATGTTCTCACGTACGGCTGGAATCCCCTTATAAGAAAACTGTCTCAAGAGTGGGGGAAAGTTGAAAGGAAGCTAGGCTAAAGGCGGTAGCTATAGTAGATCTATCACTACGCCCTCCAGCTGGTGTCTGACTCCCAGCTGAACTCTTCACTCCCGAGGAAAATGAGGAGATGCTGCGATACTGCAATCCTTCTCTATTCACTCACGACTGGAGAGGGATCAGAGCAGCTTCTTAGGAACAAAAGGAGATACATATGTAAAATCGATCGATATTTCACAAACTGTGGGAGTAGTAGTCTATATAAAGATGAATAGAATACATCATGTCGTTCACGAATCTTTGGATATGATGTAGCTCTGTTAAAAGTGGGTGCCGCACGAGTTCACTTTTGACCAAAAAACGGAAAGTTGATGCTTCGGAGCAGTGTCTGAAGGTGTTCAAACGCAATTAAACAGAGTCTTTGCTACCGCGTCCAACGCATTCTCCAGATCTGTCCCTCAGCGACTATTTCCTGCCCTCAGATCTCAAATGTATACTCACTGGGAAGAAATTTTCGACGAATGAATAGGTCATCGCCGAAACTGAGACCTGTTTTGAAGCAAAGTACAAATTTTACTAAAAAACAAAAGTGGGAGGGTCGCCATAATCAGTGCATCACCCTTGAAGGGAACTATATTGAATAAACGGAATTAAAACGGGAAAAGAAATAAAAAAAAATGTTTTTCGGGGGCTTTTTGTATCGGACGAAGTGTTCGTATGACCTATAGCTTAAGTTAGATATCTAATATGACTTTGATAAATCCATAATTTCGTCGATTAATGTCTGTTGGCCTGTTCCTTTCGCAACATTTCTTAATACCTGAAAATATGCCGCCGACTTTTATTTATGATAATTGCGAGAGTACCAAAGTTTTGTGTACCACCTAACTTGAACTTCCTTACTTGTTTCATTATATATTTGAATTTCGAAAACATTTTTCCAACTAATTTTTCTAACATTTTCAAAAATTGTTTCTACTAACGAAACTTTAAAATAATTTAAAATCTTAGACTTTCCAAATTCACTCTGACAACTCACCTGTGATATTTTGCGATGTGGATTTTGTTCATAGGCTGGATTGTCGTAGGCGCCAATGCTGCGCGCTTCACTTGCCGGATCCGATACAATGCTAACTTTACGCTTCGGCTGATTATCGATAACAATGGTATTCTTATAGGCGGCGCTATTACCAATATTATTGACCGCTGCATTGGACACCAGCGGCACGGGCAATGATATGCTCGAATTATTGTGATTCAAACCATTTGTTATGGTGCTGCTGCTGCCATTGTGATTATTGATGTTGCTATTGCTATGGTTGTTTGTGAGAATGCCCGCATTCCCATCGGCTGAATGGGACATAATACTGCCATTCGCCTGGCCATTAACAAGGACATCTGGCACCGTTTCGGCGCGTTCATTCATATTTTTTGGATTCTGTAAGCAACCGAAATGAGCACAATGTGAGTTTAAGGCACTTTTACTTAATATTTTTTTGAAATTTTTTTCTTAATTTTTTTTTACTATACGAGTATGTGTATATATTTTAGTAAATATAAATTTAAATTTTTTTAAACATTTTTTTTATAACTCAAAAAAATTATAAATTTTTTATAAATTCTTTATACGTTTTTTATAATTTTTATAATTTTTTTTAGATTTTTTTAGATTTTTGTAATTTTATATAATTTTTGTTTTTTAGTTTTTATACATTTTTCTATGGAAGTTATGCCTTAAAGGCCCACACATAATTTTATATATGTATGTATATTTCATAAATTTGTATATATTTCTATTTAATCCCCATATTCACGCACACACTTTACATTTTAATAGCTAATTTAATTTTTCTATGCATTTTATGAGCTTTATGATCTCATAATTATACAATTAACGACACTTTCCGAATAGGCGTTTGCAATAGTTAGGATTTTAGGCAACCAACACCCACTATCTATATTCACTTACAACGTGATAGATATTCGAACGCATCGCGAAACACTAAATACGAGCTTTCGTTTTTGTATGTTTCAATATCAATTTGGTTTGCCGTTGCTCGCTACTCGTTATTCGTTGCCGTCTGTGTTGCAATCGTTGTAGTCGCGTCTTTGATCGTCGAGCGTTGATTGATTTTATGATCCGTTTCGTTCACCGTTTAATAGCGAAATGACATCGTCAATAATAATACAATGTTGGTGTTGGCATAAATATACACATAGCATCCCCACGTTAACTAGTTGTATTTGTATGTAAAAACTTCGTACGTTAGCTGCGCTGCGACGCCGGAAATTACTAATGTGAAGTATTCAAGATATTAGCAATTTCATTTGATAGCGAAATGAATTGGTTAAAAGCAGATCATTCGAAAACAAAAGCAAGAAGAATAGAAAACAAAAACTAAAAATTACAAAAGTGAACGAGTAAGAAGAAGAACGAAGAGAAAAACAGAGGAAAGTACAAAGAAAAATACAAAAACAAAATTTGAAACAAAAATAAAAAAAGTAAGAGGAAGGATGAAGAGAAAGAGAAAGAAAAGAACAAAAAAAAGGAGAGAAAATAAGTAAAGAAGCTTAGAACAAAGCCAAAAAAGGTGTAAAAAGCGACAAGAAAAACGAAAATAAAATTACAAAAATGAAAATGAAAATAAAAGTGCCATAAAGACAGAAATAGGAGACAAAAAAACGAAAATAAAAGTACCAAATAGAGCGAAAAAAGCGACAAAAACAAGAAAACTGTTAACTTGGTTTGTAGCGAAGCTATAATACCCTACACATATATATATTTTAGCATGAAAGGGTATAAAAAGGTCTTTATCTTGATATTGAGCGATCAGTTTGTATGGCAACTATATGTTATAGTGCTCCGATATGTGCAATATTCTTGGAGATTATAGAGATACTTTTGAGTATAATACATGCCAAATTTTGTGAGGATAACTCGACGAATAAAAAAATGACTTTTCATACAAGAACTTAATTTTGAAAGGTGAGTTTGCATGGCTGCTATATGATATAGTGATCCGATCAGAAAATTTCTTGCAAGGTTGCATCATTACCTTAAAAATAATCCATCTCGAATTTCTTGAAGATAACTCATCAATGAAAAAAAAGTTTTCCATACAAGCGCTTGATTCCGATCAATTATTTGGTACGACAGCTATAAGCTAAAAGTGTATCTATCTGAACAATTTCTTCGAAGATTACACCATTGCCTTAAAGAGAATACATGCCAACTTTTGTGAAGATAACTCGACAAATAAAAGTTTTCCATACAAGGACTTGGTTTTGAAGTAAGCTGGTTTGCATGGCGGTTATAAGATATAAGATCCGATCTGAAAAATTTCTTCCAATATTGCATAATTTTCTTAAAAATAGTTCATGTCGAATTCCGTGAAGATACCTCGACAAATAAAGTTTTCCATACAAGACTTGAGTTTGAACGATAAGTTTGTATGGCAGCTTAACTTCAGTGGTGCCATATCGGCAATTCCGACAGGTAAACAACTACTTGAGAAAAAACGTATGCAAAATTTCATTGCGTTATCTCAAAAATTGAGGGACTATTTCGTGAATATACATACATACATACGAATTGCTCTGGTTAAATCTCACTCAGCTCGTCCTGCTGATTATTTACTCATTTACATATGTATATACTTTAATGGATTCTTTTCATAATTAATATATCCTATTCAAGGTATAACAAAAATAAATTGTACAATAACAAAGAACATGGAATTACAAAAATAGCGAACAAAAGCAAATAACGAAATAGACAAACCCTAGAGAAACCTCCCTTTTATCAGCAAGTGCTAACACAATTAGCTTTAATTTGCCTAATTTAGCTCTAACGTGTAACAGTTGTTTGTCGCTCAGCTGATCAACGCTGATTTTTGATTACTGATTACCGAGTTCTGTGGTCATTACCACAGCAATTAACACCTCCAACGCTTCTAAATATATTTGCGCATTCGATTTATCGATCTTGCGTTCGCAAATGTTAACCCGCAACTGTCGCTCGCCAATTGTCTGACTTGACTACGCTCTCTTTGTTCCCTTTTTATGACGTTTGTAACTTAATTTAACTTAATTGCCGTGTTTTGTGTCTCTTGCTTTGCTAATTTTTATACAAATTTTGTTCAAGTTTTCAATCTTTTTCTTTTGTGCTGTTTGTTTGCATTCCACCTTTTTGTTAGTTATTGTTCTTTTAATATTATTTTGTCTTTTGTCCATTTTTGTCGCTTACGATAAAAATCGAGCATGATTCTCTGTAATCTTCGTTTTTCTTTGTTCTTCTTCTTTATTTTAGTTTCATATTAAAATGTTATTGTTGTTTCCTTCTTTTTTCTATTTTCTTTTTTATTTATCTGCTTAAAATGTTATTGCTTTATTTCGTATTCTTCTTTCTCTTCTATATTATTTCTTCCCTTTTATTGTTTTCTCTTTTCTCCTTCTTTTGTTATTATACAAATAAACAATGTCACGTGCATTCAATGCTAACGTCATCTCATTAGCATTGCTTCCCATTATTTTATCCAACGCATATTAAATTCAGCCTACGTATTTTTTATTCTTTGTCGGCCTTTAAACACTAATAAGTGTGATTAACATTATTTTACGATTTTAATTTTTCTTGTTAAAAGTACTTAGAAGTACATGCATGTCTACAAATGTTTTCAAGTATTTTTTATATAATCTCAAAATCACAATAAGCCAATAGATTAGGAACAAATGAGGAAGTTATGAGTTTAAACAGGTTTTTTCGAGACGTTTTCCTAGACCAACAAGAAGACGACGAGTGGCAAACTGTTAACTGGTTTGTATAAATATGTCTAGGGACACCGATCGCCAATAGGCTGGAGAAAGTAGTGATCGTTTTTTTCTTCAAATTTTAACCTCTTCGTACTGTACATTGTTTACTTAATTATTCATCAGTATGTCGCCTTCAAAGTAGTTCCCACTAAATGTAATATATTTATGCCAATGATTTGTTCAGTTCTCGGGAGACATTTCATAAGCACCTTTTGGGACGGGTTCCATGGAGCGGCAATTTCAATTTGGGGAACAAGATTACGATGAAAACTGCTTTTTTATTCTAAGCAATGCTTGGGAAAATTAATATATGAGTAACTATTTCATGATATATTCAAGGTCTTACAGATCACTAAGCCAATTCCAAGTTTTCTATCAGAATTTTGAAATCTAAAAGGTGTTCTGTTAAGATGGAGATATTTCGGTGATAGCTTTTAAACCGAATTTTATATCCTTTTTCTGTGAGTTTCAACGTGGGATTTAGGTTAAAATTAAAATAAAATATATTTCTCATGCAGTTAACCTCATAAAATTCGAAAACATCAAGCTGAAATTCTCACACGTCTTTTTCTCTCCTAGAAGCTGCTCATTTATTGGAACTGCAGATACCGGAACACTGCCTTACAAACTGATCGATCAAAAGTCAAGTTCTTGTTTTGAAAAGTTGTTTATTTGACAAGATATTTTTCCGAAATGTGGCATAGATTATTATCTAAAGCAACGTTATAAACTCCGAACAAATTTTCTTGTACAAGGTGCGTTCCAAAGTAAACAGGACTTTACAAAAAAATAAGAACAAATGGTTTTTTTTCGGCAAAATCAATTTATTTTATTAAAATTGGGCTCCTTCTGCTTCAATACAGCTTTTTGCACGGACCGAAAGCATGTCGAACGGTTGTTTGAACTCGTTGGCCGGTATGGCCGCCAATATGCCGGTGCAAGCCTTTTGAATGGTCTCTACGTCCTTATGTGCAAATGCATTTTTCCGAAAAGGAAGAAGTCGCACGGTGCCATATCAGGTGAATACGGGGAGATTTTTGGTCACATAATTGGTCACGTGATGTCCTTCGAATGTTGGCGTCTGAGCAATTTTTAGTCGTCAGTCAATTTGTGCGGAACAAACCGTGCATACACCTTTAGAAAGCCCAATTGTACGGTCAAAATGCGATAAATCGATGTTTTGGACATGTTCAATTCCATTTCCATCAATTTCAATGATGATTTCGGCTGATTTTTGATGAATTCACGCACAGTTTCGATGGAATTTCCGATGATCACGGATTTGATTGGCCCAAGTGTTAATCATCATTTATGTTCACACGACCACTTTAAAAACGCTGGAACCACTCAATCATTGCCATAGACTTGTTTCATCAATTGGTAAAAGTTTTACTAATTTTAAAACAAAATTAAATTTTGGCTTTTTGTTCGAAGCACATTTTCGAACCGATAAAACAAACAAACTGACACTTTAAACGCAATAACTTCACTTGCCAATGAAATGTCGTGAAATTCTCACTGGATAATTGATAAAGATAACAGATTCTAACGCACCAGTCGACATATACATGGCGCCACCATGGGGCGCTGGATTCAAAAAAGTCCTGTTGAGCAAGTACGACGCAAGTATTGAAGTCAGGGTCTAACTATGTTGATTTCTATGATTTAAAAATCCTTTGACAGCTTTCACAATCATTTGATGATAACTAAATAAGTTCATATACAGACTAAACTCTTTTTAAGAAAAGTTAGTACACTTTGCTGAGCTCAACTTACTCATATTAAGTTATTCCAGAGAATTCAAAAAATGTTAGAATATTAAGCAGCTCGAACATGTTCTCAAATTAATATGAATCCACTTTTGGCCAAGAATCTTTTGAGTTTCAAATTTAATAATATCAAGTCTGAGAAACATGTGCTATAGGGCATATGCTTGGGCTGAGGTTCTAAGTCGTTATATAGTACATATAATATATGGGAGTCGGCATCGAGTGAGTATAAATTTTTCACGAAAATATTTATTGTATATTTTTCTTTCACAAAACTTTATCATTCATCCTGATATAGTTGAAGACACTCTACTTCTATACGTATATGATAATGCATTGCATACCAGTTAGGTAAGAGATAGGATTAGGAACGGCTGTAGCGAAATTTAAGCACTTTATATAAGCATAAGAGTATTATTTTCGGTAGCGATTATTGAGTACATAGTACTCAACATTCAAGTGACACAAAAATCTCTGGTCACATGTTTCTGTTTCCGGCAAAATATAATATTAATATTTTTTAGTCTATTTCTTTATTGATTTTGTTAAAACATCCGCATGCAAGCGAAAAAAACTTTGCTTCCAAACAAAATATTTAGTTTATATTGGGTCACATTTTTACGAGTACGTTTTTAACTTCAGGAATATGCAAAAAGTATTGAGACTTTTGATTAAGCGGCGCTTAATCTGCTTTTTACCACATGCAACTGTATTTAACGGCTTTTAAAGATTTTTGCAATGAAAACGATAAACAATTAATAACGTAAACTGCTGCAGATAGCTTCATTTGATAACAAATGTGACGTCACTTGCATTTTAATTTTATGCAAATTGACAATAATGAAAGATAGTAGAAAGGAAATACAAAAGTTATAAACCGGCTAAGAAATTAATAATGGCAGTAAGACAAGATAAAATTTTGTTTCAACAATACAAAATAGTAAAAATATCAAGACAAAAAAATCGTACGATCTCGGCTACAACGAATCTATATACCCTGCACAAGTATATAGCAACTACATATGTAAATAAAAAAACTCTTTTATGAAGAGTTTCATCTTGATTTAATCGATCAGCTCGTATGGAATAGCTCTAATGTTCCGGTATCGCCAGTTCCGACAAGGAAAAAGCTACTTCGGGAGAAAAGGACTTATGCAAAATTTCCAAACGAAGTTTCAACAATAAAAAACGTTAACTTCGGCTGCACCGAAGCTAATACACCCTTCCCAGGTGCATTTCTTTTAGTAACTATGTGTTCAGTTTGTATGGAAGCTATATGCTATAGTAATCCGATCTGAACATTTTTTTCGGAGATTATATTGTTACCTTAAGCGGTAATCCTAGCCAAATTTCGTGAAGATACCACGTCAAATGCGAAAGTTTTCCATACAAGCCCTCGATTCCGATCGTTGGGTTTGTATGGCAGCTATATGCTATAGTGAGCCAATCTGAACAGTTTCTTCGCATATTACATTAATAACTTAGAAAATAACTTGCCAACTTCTGTGAAGATACATTGTCAAATGTGAAAGTTTTCCATACAAGAACTTGATTCCGATCGTTCAGTTTGTATGGCAGCTATATGTTATAGTAGTCCGATATCGGCAGTTCCGACAAATGAGCAGCTTCTTGAAGAGAAAAAACGTTTGCAAAATTTCAAAACGATATCTTAAAAAATGAGGGACTAGTTCGTAGATATACAGACAAACGGACAGACGGACGGACATGGCTAAATCGACTCAGCTCAATATACTGATCATTAATATATACTTTATGGGGTATCCGACGCTTCCTTCTGGGTGTTACAAACTTCGTGACAAACTTAATATACCCTGTTCAGGGTATAAAAATCCGAAGGACTAGTCCGTTTGAGTACAAAGCAGTCGGACATGACTAAAATGACTTTGCTCGTCATGATAATCAGTAATATATACACTTTATAGGGTCTCCGGGTTTCCCTCTAGAGTGAAACGTATAACGGTTTGGGATATCAATGAAATTTTTATTCCTGTCAAGTACAAGCCATTATGTTTGAACTCAGTTTCCTTTGCATGACCACACATCGAGAACGCTTGCACGAAGTCCAGACGCTGAACCCACTTTTTAACGGTTTGGCAAGCATAAGCATAAATGGGCCGATACTGCTGCAATTTCACGAAGTTCATCAATCGTCGCTGGGTTATCGGCATTGACCATAAACTTGACGTAGCCCCACAGCAAATAGTCTAACGGCATCAAATCGCACAACCGAGGTGGCAAATTGACTGGACCATTTCATGAGATAACACATTCATCAAACTTAGTTTTCAATAAATCGATTGTAACATGAGCTATGTGGCTTGTGGCACCGTCCTGTTGGAACCATATACTGTCCAAAACCATATCATACAACTCGCGTCAAAAAGATATTCGGTTATCTTTGAGCGGTAGCGCTTCCCATTCACAGTAACGTGCCGGTCTTGATCATCACGGAAGAAGTACGGCCCACTGACGCCGCATGCCCTTTAACCGCACCAAACTGTAATTTTTTCGGTATGCAATAGTGACTCATGGAGTACTTGTGGATTGCTGCCTGACCAATAACGCATATTTAGCTTATTGACGAAGCCAAAATGAGCCTCATCGCTGAAGATGATTTTCGTTGAAAATCCGCATGATTTTCAAGTTGTTGCTCGGCCCAATTTGCGAACATACGACTATTCTGGTGTTCAAGCGACTTCAGTTCTTGCGTCAATTTCTTCTTGTAAAGATGTAGGCCAAGATTTTGTAAAATTCACCACAACGACGTCACTGTGATGCCCAACGCTTGAAAACGTCGAGTGAGGACTGATTTCAGTCTTCTTCAGTTGATGCGCTAGCGGCAGCAATATTCTCGACACTACGTACTTCTTTATCTCACTGGCTCGGGAATATCTTCTACTGTACAAATTTTAGTTCAAATTTTTCCTAGACGCTCAGTTTTGATCTGACAGAACGATTATGATGATCATAAATTGGACATGTGGCGCAGTTAAAGTTGAGGGCCACTGACTCGAATTGGTTTAGTAGATTTTAATAATGTCGTCGCGTTGTTGGATGGTATACTCTTCCATGATGAAATGGCAAACCTTATTTAAGAGAAATGTCAAAAGAGCGGTAAAAAATATGGCGTCGTTTGCCCGCTGTACTACTTTTGTAGCGTCCCTAATGAAAATCTAGTTATATGTGAAGTCGGCTTATACCTATTAAAAAAATAAGGTGACATTGTATTTATTTTGAAAATTCTTTATTTATTCTTCCAAATCAATTTCATCCCCTTCAAAGTAATCCCCTCCCGATGCAATGCACTTATGCCAACGGATTTTCCAATCTTCGAAACACTGGTTGTAGTCACTTTCCACTTGAAGCTCCTCTATCGTATAAAAACGGTGTTCCCGGAGCGGTCTTTTGAGCTTGGTGAACAACCAGAAGTCGCACTGCGCCAGATCAGGTGAATACGGTGGTTGCGGAACGATATGGGTTGAGTTTTTGGCGAAATGATCACGAATTACGAGGGCAGTATGGGATGGTGCGTTATCGTGGTGTAAAAACCAAGAGTTGTCTTTCCACAATTCCGGCCTTTTTAGGCGGATAGCGTTACGCAAACGACGCCTAACGTTCAAATAATATTCCTTATTGACTGTTTGACCGGTTGGAAGGAATTCATAATGCACAACACTACGATAATCGAAGAAAACAGTCAACATGACCTTGATTTTTGAGCGATTTTGGCGCGATTTTTTTGGTCTCGGCACTCTTTTGGCACGATATTCGCTCAATTGATCGGTTGTTTCGAGGTCGTAAGCATAGATACAAGTCATCGCCAGTTGTGATGTGTTTCATGACCCCCTGGTAGCTGGAAAGCATCGTTTCACACACTTCATCGCGACGCCTTTTTTCCAAAAAATTCAATGTTTTCGGTACCAGTCGAGATTTGACGCGCTTGAGGCCCAAAACATCCTTCAAAATGATATTGGCTGAGCCTTTCGATATGCCAACTTCATCAGCAAGGTCTCTAATTGTTAATCGACGGTTTTTCAACACCAAATCTTTGATTTGTTGAACGTGAGCTTCGTCGGTTGAGGTTGATGGTCGCCCTGGACGCTCTTCGTCTTCGACACGTTCAGGGCCGGCTTGGAACTCACATACCACTTGTAAACATTTTTTTTAGACATAGCCTCATCACCAAAGGCTTTCTGTACCATCCTCAACGTATCCGCAGCAGAAAATTTATTCCGTAAACAAAATTTAATGCAAATTCTTTGCTCAACAAATTTCGACATCGCAAAAAACGAAAAACTCACTTTTAGCAGCTCACAAAACGACACGTATCTCAAACACTAATGAATATTTTGACATGAAATTTGACATAAATGTGACTGACAGTACTACCAACCTAAAAAAGAAAAACTAATTCTCCAAATCCTTCGACGCTCGCAGTTTAAATTCAAATGTCACTTTAGGTGTATATACATACTTGTAAATGATTATTGTGAGAAGCTGAGTCGAACTGGCTATTTCCGACTTTCTGTATATAAGCGACTAGTTCCCCGTTTCGTGAGATATCGGTTTTAAAACTTGCACTTTCTCTTCTCTTCATTAAGATGCTCGTTTATCGGAACCACAGATATCAAACCACTATAGGATACAGCTTCGATACAAGATGCCCATTCAAAGGTAATTTTTATATGAAAAAGTTTTTATTTGTAAGGGTATCCCTGCCGCGGGAGCAGCCAGTTCACGTTTTTGTTTTGTTTTTTAGTGTAACAACAATAAATCCAAAACTTCACGATCCACTTTGTGACATTCGCTTCCAGATATTGCTAATAATATTGTATTTCAGTAATAAACATATTTTTCACAAAAATATTTTAAATGGAAAAAATCCATCCGGCGCTATAAAAATACGCTCGCCTCCATTGTTATAACTGTCACAGCGCATAAATCGAACGGCTGACAAGCGATTTAAATAATTTACATGGCGAGATCTCCACTCCTACAAGTTAACGATTGTGCTATTATCTGGATATTATATGGTTGCTCATTAAAGTGTCAGTAGTTGCCGTTAACTATATGTACATATATATTTTACAGCTGCAAAATTAGCATTCAAACTGTTTATTATAATCCACTGTGTTTGTTTTATTGCTATCTCGTTTTGACAACCCCTAAATTAACAAGTCCGTCAATATGAATGTTAACTTTTCAATTAACTGTCGTTCTTGTAAATATTCGTAAATTATTTATTGTCAGCTAGTTAATTGTTGAAAGCGAAATGAAAATAATTATAGTATATGTGTGTGTTCATATAAATATGCCTGCGGCTTTGTTGCCGCTAAATTAGCTTTATTATAGACGCGCGTTTAAATACGATTCTTAACTGATAGCCCAACTAAAGTTATAGAACAACAATGTAAGCGCTTAATAAATAGTTGTTGTAAATACATACGGACACATACATACTTATATAAATCATATGTACATACATATATAAACACATATGTATATGTATGTATTATGTGTATTTATATTTAGTTAGTGCCATTTAATATAAATTTGTAAGCGTGGTAATGTAAGCTGGTTTTCAAGTTAGCCGACTCACTGTGTGTTGTTGAGATTTACGCAAATCTTTCCAGCCCTAAAGCGTAAGGTAAAAACAATTCATTTACAATTCTATAATTTGGGAAATACTCAGAATGATCTGTTTTCATGACGTTTTAAATTAATTGGCAATTGTGTGTGGAGCTGCTACTGTATTATATATTTATTGGGATACATATCAAAGTATGATATTACTTTCATACATATTACGGTATGTTATTAATTTATAAAATGTAAATTTTTTATTTTTTATTTATAGAAAATTTATTTAAATATTTTAGTTTGCTTTCATTGTTTTTACTTTTTGTTCTGGTTAGAATATAATTTATACAATTTTTTTTATTTTTAGACACAATAAATTACTTTTTAATGCAAAAATTAAATATAAGTATTATTATATTTAAAATATAAAAATCATTTTTAATTAAATAAAATAAAAAAGAAAACAAGTAAGGAAGGGCTAAGTTCGGGTGTCACCGAACATTTTATACTCTCGCATGATAAAGTGATAATCGAGATTTCATTATCCGTCATTTACATATTTTTCAAATACCGTATTTTTGTAAAGTTTTATTCCGCTATCTTCATTGGTTCCTAATGTATATACTCGTATTATACAGAGAAGGCATCAGATGGAATTCAAAATAGCGTTATATTGGAAGAGGGCGTGGTTGTGAACCGATTTCACCCATATTTCGTACATGTCATCAGGGTGTTATGAAAATATTATATACCGAATTTCATTGAAATCGGTCTAGCAGTTCCTGAGATATGGTTTTTGGTCCATAAGTGGGCGAGGCCACGCCCATTTTCAATTTTAAAAAAAGCCTGGGTGCAGCTTCCTTCTGCCATTTCTTCCGTAAAATTTGGTGTTTCTGACGTTTTTTGTTAGTCGGTTAACGCACTTTTAGTGATTTTCAACATAACCTTTGTATGGGAGGTGGGCGTGGTTATTATCCGATTTCTTCCATTTTTGAACTGTATATGGAAATGCCTGAAGAAAACGACTTTATAGAGTTTGATTGACATAGCTATAGAAGTTTCCGAGATATGTACAAAAAACTTAGTAGGGGGCCGGGCCACGCACACTTTTCCTAAAAACTTACGTCGAAATATGCCCATCCCTAATGCGATCCTTTGTGCCAAATTTCGCTTTAATATCTTTATTTATGGCTTAATTATGACACTTTATAGGTTTTCGGTTTCCGCCATTTTGTGGGCGTGACAGTAGGCCGATTTTGCCCATCTTCGAACTTAACCTTCTTATGGAGCCAAGGAATACGTGTACCAAGTTTCATCATGATATCTCAATTTTTACTCAAGTTACAGCTTGCACGGACGGACGGACGGACAGACGGACAGACAGAAATCCGGATTTCGACTCTACTCGTCACCCTGATCACTTTGGTATACATAACCCTATATCTGACTCTTTTAGTTTTAGGACTTACAAACAACCGTTATGTGAACAAAACTATAATACTCTCCTTAGCAGCTTTTTGTAGTTTCAAATTGAAATTTAATAATTTTTTTTCACAAAAATAAATTATTTTTTAATGCAAAAATTAAATATAAAATATTATAATGTTATTTAAAAATATAAAAAAACCCATTTTTTGACTAACAAAAAAAAAAAAACAAACAAAAAATCAAAAATTATTTCATTATTTTCAGCTTTTTGTAGTTTCAAATTGAAATTTAATAATTTTTTTTCACAAAAATAAATTATTTTTTAATGCAAAAATTAAATATAAAATATTATAATGTTATTTAAAAATATGAAAAACCCATTTTTTGACTAACAAAAAAAAAAAAAAAACAAAAAATCAAAAATTATTTCATTATTTTCAGCTTTTTGTAGTTTCAAATTAAAATTTAATAATTTTTTTTCACAAAAATAAGAAATTATTAAAAAAAATTTAATGCAAAAATTAAATATAAATTATTATTATTATATATTATATATTACTTAAAAATATGACCTAATGAATTTGTTGGCATATGGTAAATCAAAATTGAGAAAAAATAATAACAAATTTAATTACTTTCGGCCTTTTGTAATTTAAAATTAAAATTTATTAAAATTTTTGATTTCAAAAATTTTTTAAACAAAAACAAAAAATATACAATTTTTTTTATACAAAAATTAAATATTAAGTATTATTATATTATTTAAAAATATAAAACAAAACGTTTTCTACAAATGTACAAATCAAAATTAAAAAAAAATTATTTAATTATTTTCAGCTTTTTGTAATAAAATTTTGATTACAATAATAAAACTATTTATTTATTTTTAGTTTTTTACTAATATAATTTTATACTGTATTATGTCTCACCATTCGTCTGTCCGTTTTTGTCTAAATTTTTTCCGTGGCATTCTTTTCACATTCCAATATCACAGTGGGCGAAATCGGACTACAACCACGTCTACTTCCCATATAACACAATTTTAAATTCCATTTGGGTTTTTTCTTTCCAGTACACAAATAAAATGTAATTAATAGCAGAATAAAACATTGCCCGCAATGCGTTTAGAGATTTGGCACCTTATGACCTAAAATTGGGCAAATCCAATAAAAACTGTTCAAGCCACTAGGCACGGAATATTTGGGCCCCAGTATCTCTATTTGACTTTTTACCGAAAATATCGCTCAATGTGTGAGATACTACTGTGATCAAATTGAAAGGTGATTTTTGTCAATTTCATCTCCTTCAAAGTAATCCCCTCCCACTTATGCCAACGAATTTTTCAGTCATCCTATCAGTTGGAAAAATCCTTCGTCGTGATAGCCATCAGACCTTCTTCGATCCAGCTTTTACATACATACAAATATCCTCAATTGAGTCAAAACGGTGTTCTCGGAGTGGTCATGTGAATTTGCTGAATAGCCAAAAGTTACACGAAGGTAAATCAGGCGAATGCGTTGATTGCGGCACGATATTAGTTGAAAATGTGACGGAATGATCACTAATCACCAATGCAGTATGAGATGGTGCATTATCGCACTTCTTTGTTAAATAAATTTAGACATAGTAAAAATCGAAGAATTCACTTTTAGAGTCTCACAAAATGCGGATTTCAAATACTAATGAATATTTTGACGTGAAATATAGCAAAGATGGAACTAACAAACAAAACAATTTGATCACAGTAGTATATAGTTAAAGTTCAGAATGAATCCTTTTCTAATAGCACTATGTCTGTGTGCTATAAATGGGTTGAACCGGGTCAATGCTTCCCTCAACACCCATATATGTACCTAATATGAAAATTTTCGAACTTACGTATGATTTTATACCGTATATATCAGCCAATATCTGTATTATCTCATCATAACAGTGTAGCTTTGCGCCTAAAATGGGTAACATTGGGCAAAAGCTTAACCTATCCCCCATATAGCTAATATCAAGGTTTTCGAACATCCAGCTCACTTTACTTAAAATGATTGCCGATTGTATGTAGGGTACGTTAATGAAACCTTGAGAACATTTTATGGTGTCATGTTAATAGTATTTAGTATAAGCAAAAATAGATAAAATCGGGTCGATACTAAAGTCGATTCTTAATATTAAGTTTTTCCAGCACCTGAAAGAGTTTACCTGTATTTGATCTCTGCAAGTTGCAAGAGTATAAAATGTTCTATTACACCCCAATTTAGCCCTTCCTTACTTGCTTATTTTTTTACTTTTGATGGTAAAAATTTATCGATTAAAAAAATCGGAATTTTAAAATTTCAAATATATTTAATGAAATATTATAGAATTTAATTTACAATTTTTTTTAAATAAATTTAAAGTTTTTAAAATTTTCGAATTTCCTTTACTTTGCTTTTATATTGATCGATTTTTTTTAAATGTCAAGAGTGCGATCACTAAATTTTGAAATTTCTATAGGACTAATACCAGTTTTACTTTTAAAATTTTTGTAGTTTTTTTATTTTTTTAATACTTTAAACATTTTTCTTATTCTGTTCATATAGTGTGTATATATTTTCATATTAAAGAAATTCGATAACCAAAGAGTGGAATTTTGATTCTTTTTGTGATGTTTTACTTAATATTGCTTTGAAATATATAACAAAAAATATTTTTATAAAAGAAAATATAAATAAAAATATAAAATATTTTTTATAAAGAAAAAATAAAACAAAAAAATATAAAGTATATTTTTATAAAATTTTTAATAATTTTATAAAATAAAATAAAGTAATTTAAAAATTATTAAGAATTTTATAAAAATATTTTGAATTTTATTTTATTTTTTTTTATATAAATATTTTTTAAATATATTTTTTTTTTATATATTTTTACACTTTATTTCACTTTAACTTTTTGTATTTTCAAGAGAATATTAATTAGCATTTTTTCTTAAGGAAAAAAATGCAATTTTATTTTCACTTCAATTTTTTATAATTTTGAGAGGAAAAATATACAATTTATATACTCAACAATATTCCGACAAAAATTAAATACATCATATATGTATATTTTAAAATAAAATAAAATAAAAAAAATTAAATATATCATATGTCTATTTTTCTATTTTTTTCAGCAATTTTAAATTTTATTTTCTCCGCATTTTTCTTTAATTTTAATGTTGCAGAGAAAAAAAAATTACAAATCTTTATATTTAAAAAGTACGTGTCACGTTGTTTGTCCGCGATGGACTCCTAAACTACTGAACCGATTTTAGTTAAATTTAGTACACTGTGTCCAATTCGAACCAACTTAGAAGATAGGATATTAAAAAGAATTCATAAATAAAAATTACATTGAAAATTCTATTAAATTTACGCTCTATTTAGCGAGAAAAAAATTTTTTTTTCAAATTTGGAAATAAATAATATTTTCATATTTAAAAAAACGATAACCAAAGAGCAGAATTTTAAAATATTTGTTTTTGCAAATTTTTTATTTTAACTTTTTGATATTTTAAAATGCAAAAATTTATCAAAAAATTTCTTGAAATGTTTTTTTATTTTTTTTTTCAAGATTGTAAGAAATATTATTTTTTTCATGTTTGTAAGAAATAATTGCATGTATGATTATCACTTTCATTTTTTATACTTTCGAGAAAAAAACCGCAAATAATATAAACATATTCAATTTTTTTTCTTAAATAATTTATCTTTTTCGCAACTGTTTGTGAAAAAAGTGCAAATTGGATTTTTCTTTAATCCATTTTTGCTTACTTATTACACATTATTCTGTTGTTGTTATTATTGTAATGTTATATATTGTATAGTATAGTTTATTGACATTTTACGGTGTGTAAAATCTCGCAATGAATATTAATTAATCACAGCGCATTTTTTTAAATGTCTCACACGTGATGCCCTCACTGCGGCTCGGCGCGATGTGCTGGTAACTGGGGTGCTTGTTGTTGTTTTTCTTACTACGGCTATTAGCTATATAAATACAAAGATCGTGCTTCAAATATTTTCCAATTTGATTGCTATTTACACACATACAATGTACATACTCTTAAGCGACTAATATGCATAAGCAAACAAATACATGTATACATACATACATATATATATATACATGTGTGTATATATATGTGTGTATGTATGTATGTATGTGTGCATAAATCTAAATTTTGTGTTTATTTCTTATAGATTTATTTTGCAGTTGTGAATATGGAATTGTGCTCTGCATTTCGGATAGACTAGCAATTTATCGAGAAAATTTTACGAAGACACACATATATGTACATATTCAAATTTTTATTAACAAAGTCAATTTTTTGCTTCGCATAAATATTTTAGTCACATAAAGCCATCGAAAAGTGAAGTCGAATATGTCGCACTAACCCTAATTCATAACACGAGGCCGCAGAGATTTTATGTAACCACAATAACAACACTTTTTTTATTGATTTAGTACAGAGGCTGCATATAAATTGTCATTTGTTGGCCTATATTTTGATTAATGCAACACATGATATGTGGATTAGTGCACTCAAAGGGTTTTTCATGTCAGCAAACTCGTTTTTGTCATGTTTTTTTATTTTTTTTGAAGAGGCATTTTATTTAAAATATAAGACAAAACCTATGTACATTTACAGATTTCAATGAACTTTAATCCTTGTTTCATTTTGATAAAATTGATTCCCTTGATGCTGTAGTCGATCTCCAGTAGAGCCTCCGAAAAAAATCGCTTTAGCAGTGAAGAAGATTTTTTGCTTCAAATTAACTCAAATCCAAAGAGAGAGGCCGAAATGCGTTAGTGCGAAGAGCTCCACAAGCTGGCCGGCAAGGAAGATGCTCGAAAATTCTACGAAAGATGCGCCGACTAACAGAAGGTTTCAAGGTTGGTGTATTGTCTAGTAAAAGCCCCAAAGTTGATCTAGTGACCGATGCCCAGAGCATACTAAAATTATGGAGGGAACACTACTCCAGCCTGCTGAATGGCAATGAAAGCATAACGCCAGGAGAAGGCGAACCCGATTCTCCAATCCATAATGATGTAGCAGACGTGCCGTTACACGATCATGAAGAAATTCGATTAGCAAGTACTCGTCTGATGAACAATTCAGCGACGGATTGCCGGCCGAGTTATTTAAATACGGCGGCGAAGAACTGGTTTTTTGTAGAATATAGTCGGACGAAAGCTTGCCCGTCGATTTGAATTTAAGTGTGCTCTGCCGAATCCACAAAAAGGGAGATCCCACTATCTGTGTAAACTTCCGTGTGATAAGCATCCTCAACTCGCATATAAGGTTCTATCGAGCGTATAGAATGAAAAATTAAAGTTCACCGTCTAGAAACTGGTTGGACCTTAACAGGCTTTAAGCCTGGCAAATCGTGGAAAACCCCGTAAAAAGAGGATCAACACACACCACATCTTCGTCGATTTCAATGCTGTTTTCGACAGCACGAAAAGGAGCTGCCTTTACGCCGCGATGTCGGAATTTGGTATCCTCGCAAAACTAATACGGCTGTGTAAACTGACGTTGATCAATACCAAAAGCTCTTCAATCCACTGCGACTTCTTCAATCTACTCCTTGAGAAAATAATTCGAGTTGCAGATGTGAATAGAGAAGGTACAATCCTCTACAAGAGTGTACAACTGCTGACATACGCCGATGATATTGATATCATTGGCCTCAACAACCGCACCGTTGGTTCTACTTTCTCCAGACGGGATAAGATAGCCAAACAAATGGGTCCTGTTGTGAACGACGGCAAGACGAAATATCTCCTGTAATCAAATAAAAAGTCGTCGCACTCGTGGCTAGGCTTCCACATCACTGTTGGCAGTCATAACTTCGAATTCGAAAATAATTTCGTCTAGCTTGGAGCCAGTATTAATAGCAACAACAACGACTTCCTCGAAATTCAACGCAGAATAGCTCTTGCCGACAGGTGCCACTTCGGACTGAGGCGGCAATTGAGAAGTAAAGCCTTCTCTCATTCAACAAAAACCAAACTCTATAAGTCACTTATTGGACGATGACAACTGATGTGTCGACGTTGCGAGTTTTCGAGAGAAAAGTTCCGCGAAAGATTTTTGGTCCTTTGCTCGTTGCCCACCGCAAATATCGCTTTCGGTGGAACGATGAGCTGTATGAGATATACGACGACATTGACATACATAGTTCAGCGAATTAAAAGACAGCAGCTCACTAGTTAGGTCATGTTGTTCGGATGGATTAAAACACTCCAGCTCTGAAAGTAGTCGACGCAGTACCCGCCGGAGGAAGCAGAGGAAAAGGAAGACCTCCACTCTGTTGGAAGGACGAGGTGGAGAAGGACCTGACTTCGCTTGGAATATCCAATTGACGCCAAGTAGCGAAAAGAAGAAACGACTGGCGCGCTGTTGTTAACTCGGCTATAAACGCGTAAGTGTTGTCTACACTAGTAAAGAAGAAGAAGAGCAAAAGTCTAGTACCACATGTTACATCTTCGTAACAGTGAGAATCTCTCACGCAACAAAACAAAGCAAAGCTTATCTGCTCTTACATCTACCTCTCTCACTCTATCTTAGATACTCTCATTGTTAATCGGCAATTCAATTCATTCATCAGCTTATCGAACCTAACTTTTATTATTTACTCATAAAATCATGATTTATTTATGAAAAGCAATAAATAGCGAAGGGTACAATAATCAGCAATGATGTGTTTATCAATCATTAAGCTTGTTCACTCTAATTATAATGGCATGGCGACGAGGATCACCAGGCCCATGTGGACTATACGCAAACCGTCGGCTAAGAAATCTTAATTTATGATTATTGTAAATATTTACAAGCCATTTCTTCATGGAAAAATGTTTGATTACGCAATAATATAAAGCTTTGCTAATAAAGTAGTCAAAAAAGTCGCTTGAATGGTGTTAATTGTTGGTGCTAATTGAATATCATAAATTGCTGGATACTGTGTATTGTTGCTTTTCATTTGTAAACATATTGATTTACTCAATTTTCGTGTGTTGTTCATTACCCGATAACGTGAAAGTTAATGCAAATTTTACAAGGATAAATAAATATTTACAAGTAATTTGGAATTTTCTAAGGTAATGCTAAATAATACGGTAAATGACAGCGAATTTTAGTAATTAATGGGTCTAGACACAAATGAGTTACTCTGTGAGCGTTAAATTTTTCTTATTTGAAATACTCGATGCTTGTCTAACATTTATTTGATGAAAATTTATATTCCACTCTACTTCAGTATATTGCCTTTGATTTGGATCGAGTTATTATCTATTAGTCTATCGACTTTACTAAAACAAATTATCTATACATATCTGTCATATTTCGCATGATCTTCGGAGCAACCTTCCAACTATTCCAATTCTAAACATATATCTTCGAAGAAAAGGCTGAATGGATCTTACAAATAACAGCGAAGTCAGCTCTTAGATTGAGGGAATCCTCCCTGTTAACATTCTATGCTGATTAAAAACTTTCTGTTTCCTCGAATTTTCACGGATATAGAGTTGATTCCAAATTCGGCCTCCAATATTACCTTCCCTTCCATAAAAGAGCGGAAAATGGGCAAGGTGGACAAGGCCGAAAGGAAAAGCATCTATACGGATAGCTCCCACGACCGTCTGATCTACGTAAATGGAACGGAACCGGATTTTTATCCGGCCAAGGACTGTCAATTCGGCAGATTTCTGCTGCTACAGCAACAACATGGCTCCAAGTTAGACAACTGAGTAGGAGGTGGCGTGTTCTCTACACAGCTAAATACCAAAATCTCCTTCCGCCTACCAGACCACTGCAGTTGTCCAAGCGGTCAAGATCACAGCAATTAAAGAGAGCCTTCTTGTTTTGACATGAAGTGTGCTCAAAACAAGGAATATATTTATACATATGTATATACCGACAGCCAGGCGACTTTCAGATTACTAGAGTCTCTTAGGTTTTCGTCAAAGTTAATGAAGAAATGTCTTGATCTTTTAGTGAACCTAACATCTTATTTAACGAAAAATATGCAATGGGTACCAAGGAATAGTGATATCCCTAGAAACTGTGAGGCAGATGAACTAGCCAGAACAAGCACCACCCCACAATTAAATTTCGAAAAAGAGGCTATTTATATGCCCCGGCTATTTAATTGACAAATATATTATAAAAATAGCCGAGGCTCGGTGGAATCACACTTGCTCTGCAAGCAGGAATATGGGCCGCACATACCGACTATTAAAATTGAAAATGAATGATATAAAAACTCTAGTAGGAGGACTAACAGCTCACTGTCTAACATGCAGACATGTCAGTAGACCAAGAATGTCTCATAATGACTATTGTACTTGGAAGCAGTCAGGAGGTAGAAGAGGAGCAAGCATTTAAACATCTTCCAAGCGATCGTAAGGATCTATAGTGGAAAAGAAGAGCAACTATAGATCGAGGGTTTTTGACTACATCTGAGAAGTTGCGCAGATAAAACTTTTCGAACTGGTCAACTGAACAGATGAATAATCGGAAGACATATTCGAATAACTTTGGAAAGAATAGTCGATCTTATATCTAAGCCAACAAAACCACTGTAGACCAGTGTTCTATATCAACCTTTCCAAGTGAACCGGAAACCTTACACAAATTATAGCAGGACATTTGTTAAGCAAGTAAGGAAGGGCTAAGTTCAGGTGTCACCAGAAACATTTTATACTCTCATGATAAAAGTGATAATCAGAGATTTCATTATAAATCATTTACATATTTTTCAAATACCGTATTTTGTAAAGTTTTATTCCGCTATCATCATTGGTTCCTAATGTATATACTCTATATTATACAGAGAAGGCATCAGATGGAATTCAAAATAGCGTTATATTGGAAGAAGGCGTGGTTGTGAACCGATTTCACCCATATTTCGTACATGTCATTAGGGTGTTAAGAAAATATTATGCACCGAATTTCATTCAAATCGGTCCAGTAGTTCCTGAGATATGGTTCTTGGTCCATAAGTGGGCGACGCCACGCCCATTTTAAATTTTTAAAAAAAGCCTGTGTGCAGCTTCCTTCTGCCATTTCTTCCGTAAAATTTAGTGTTTCTGACGTTTTTTGTTAGTCGCTTAACGCACTTTTAGTGATTTTACACATAACCTTTGTATGGGAGGTGGGCGTGGTTATTATCGATTTCTTCCATTTTTAAACTGTATATGGAAATGCCTGAAGGAAACGACTCTGTAGAGTTTGGTTGACATAGCTATAGTAGTTTCCGAGATATGTACAAAAAACTTAGTAGGGGGGGCAGGGCCACTTGCCACACTTTTCCAAAAAAATTACGTCCAAATATGCCCCCTCCCTAATGCGATCCTGACTTGTGCCAAATTTCACTTTAATATCTTTATTTATGGCTTAGTTATGACACTTTATAGGTTTTCGGTTTTCCGCCATTTTGTGGGCGTGGCAGTGGGCCGATTTTGCCCATCTTCGAACTTAACCTTCTTATGGAGCCAAGGAATACGTGTACCAAGTTTCATCATGATATCTCAATTTTTACTCAAGTTACAGCTTGCACGGACGGACGGACAGACGGACGGACAGACAGACATCCGGATTTCGACTCTCCTCGTCGCCCTGATCACTTTGGTATATACCGCAACCCTATATCTGACTCTTTTAGTTTTAGGACTTACAAACAACCGTTATGTGAACAAAACTATAATACTGTTTGCGGTCATAAAGCTGACCAATGTCTGTCGCCTGTCTATGACGAGCTTGTGGTTCTATTCATTTTATGAGCGGGAGTGTTTGTAAATAAAAAGTCCATGTGGTTTTATGAATGACATGTAGGTACAAGGGTCGTTTGAAAAGTAAGTCAGTGAGACGCTTGATAGTTTCAAATACAAGGCTATGTGGTGTGCTGTTATTAAGTTTTTGAGAATGCTTTATAATTGAGTTTTCGCTTAAGCTCCTTCGAAAGAGTGAAAGAATGAAAAAATTATCAGTTAAGCCAAAAAAGATTTTGACAAAAAGATTGCGAATCCTATGACAACAGCATTACGGGTTTATAAAAGGACTCGTGGTAACAATTCAGGGTCAAATTCAGCAGTTCTTCACCGCATCAAGCAAGCTGTTAAAAATGTTAAAGAGCGACGAACGAAATATTATATACTTAAATTTGACTTCTTTCATCATTTCCCTTTCTACCTTTTTTATTTGGCAAATCTTCGTTTTTCTAAACACCAAATTTGACATATTTGTCCGGATTTGGTCTGCGTTATCAATTTTTCTTCAGTTGCTTCGAAAACTTCAAACTAATATGTCTGAGTCCATTCAATTGATAGCACTTATCGATGGAAGGATTGGCTTTATATTTCAATTTGCTGAACCTCTAGTAAATCTGCAAATCCACGACATTAAAATCTTAAAAGCTTACCATCTAACTTGTCCCTAATTGAAGGCTCGGATAGACATATCTGCCACACAGAAAGAGTATCCTGTAACTATAACTCCATTAATGCTTTTGTGGGTAAATACGCACGGTCTGAATAAGTTATTCACAAAATATGTCAGGATCAATTCTGGGTTAGTGGGTTTTTAACCTGCTACAGTATCCAGAACGAAGTTACGTAAGGGTCGCTCTCGTTTCTCGCGGCAACTCGAGCACTTCGTCTGCAATGGGTGGTGATTTGACTCCAAATACGCCATTCACTGAGAGGGAGTCGGGGAAGGTGTTAATGGCGGTCAGTGCATGTCTGAAGTTTGTTGCGTCCCAAGTCTGGTCCGGGTATTGTTTTATGTCGTCGATATAGTTCTATGACTTTTGACCAGGAAACGATTTCGCTTCAAGCAGGTGACTGCAGGAATGATTTATGCGACAGCTGGGCTCCTTGACTGAAAGCATACGGGCCTCACTGCGCAGGTGTTCGATGGGAGACAAAAACAGGCTTCCTCTTGTAGTCCAGAGTACAGTTTTCTGACATATCTTCAGCTTAATGGTCTACGCTTCACTGAATCAATGCGATCATATTGGTGTGGCGTATTTAAGAACCGACCGACCGATCGTTTTGTATGTTGCCAACAACATTTCTTTGTCTTTTCCCTGTGTGCTGCCGACTAGTGAATTTTTTGCGTGATCGTACGTTGGCAATAATTGCGTTCGTGAGGGGAGTGAAGGCGGACAAAATGTCGAATATCGCACCTAAAATCTTAAGGTTATTGACAGTCGAAATTTTAACGCCATAGACTGCAATATTAAGATCAAGTCTGTACTCTTTCCTCCAATTTGTGAATATGGTCGCTGTGGATTTAGTTTTAAGTTCCGAACAGCAAGGAAGCGTGAAAGGTCGGTCCCACAACAATCGGTTTTTCGTTACCGGAATTGACCTAGATTTTATCCGGCCAAGTGCTATACTTTCGGATATCTAACCTCGTTTGTATGGGTAAGTTTTCAACAGATGATCTCTCTTTGCGCTTTAAAAGAAAATATACTTTGGAAATCACTTTATTCTCATTGGTTGATAGTGCCTCCGCTTTGAAGAGACTGAGAAGGATTGATGGATAACAAGTGAGATATTCAGAGAGTATACTAACCTGAACAAGGTATAGAATAGTTTACCTCGAAGTATTGAACACACTGGACGAATCGTCGGAGACCATGTAGTGTGCATATGTACATACATATAGAAATGATCATATATGAAGTATGGAAAGCATTCTTATTTGACAAGATATTTTCATAAAAGTTATCATGAGTTGTTGTCTTGGAGAACTCTACAAACTCCCAACGAATTGATCGAATCGGATCACTATAACTCATAGCTGCTATACAAACTGAACGATTGTTTTCTAGTGCTTGTATGACAAACTTTTTTATTTGCAGAGATATCATTACGGAAATTTGCTCTTATTATTGTCAAAGGCAACGCTACGTTCTCCCAATAAATTGTTCAAATCAGATCACTATAGCATATAGCTGCCGTACAAACTGAACGATCGGTTTCAAGTGCTTGTACGGCAAACTTTCTTATTTGACACGATATCTTTACGAAATTTGGCACAATTTATTGCCAAAGTCAAGGATATAATCTCAGAACATATTCTTTGTGATCAGTCTACTATACTACTACTACTATATCAAATAGCTGCCATACAAATTTATTGACCAAAAGCAAGATCAAGATATTCTTATACTATTTTATGAAAAATTCTCTATAAGAAAATCAACAGTGAGGAATAGTATTGCTTCTCTAGTAAGCACTCTCTAACGGTTACTCAAAGTAAACGCTATAAATCTCTCTTACTTGTCAAGTACTCTAAACAAAACGAAATGATGTGAGACTCTTGTGAGACTCTATTGTTGGTGGATAGCATATGTATTATTTTTATATTAAAAAAAAGTTAGGTTCAGCGCTTAAAAACTTTCAAGATTGTCCTCGTAAATATACATACATACATATATGTCTATATCTGCATGTAAATTGAAAACCCATTTTATTGCCTAATACCCAATGATATAAATCACAAAAATTGGTCGCAATCAATCAATATCCAGCGACTATTTTGATTGATTGCGATCACAAACATTCGCTTTATTGTTTTATTGCATTATTATCGCAAATATACACATTATCGTCATTATTGGGTATTGATATGCGAGCGATTTATCGCTAGTAGCCGACGCCGAAATGCCACCCAAATTTGTCTTCGTCAAAAGTTGTTTCAACGTAATGACTTAACTCTTAACTTGTAAGTCTTAATGTTGCTAGCTGATAACCAACTGATTCTGGATGTAAATAATCAGAGTTGAAAAGTTTGCCTTTTGTTGTTGTTATTGCGCTTTTTCTGTTAGCCTTAACACCAATACAATAAAAGCTTGTTGGCGTGGGCGCAGTGGGAAGTATGTGAGTGTGCTCATTATTAATTGTTGCTATTACTTATTAACACCATCATTGATTAGTCACACACATACAGACAAAAATATATATATATACATATATACAAATGTCAACAGTTCGGTTGAATTGCGCCTTGTTTGGTAATCGTTGATTTTCTGCTAATATCTATGAAAACATACTTACTGATATACGTATGTACATACATATATGCACGTGTGTTTGTATGTGTATTAAGTACACTTGTATTGAAATGTTCTAATTTTAATGGCTTTATATCTTTCGAGTACACTTATAATTATCATAGCCATCATAGCAGCGTCCGGCCGGCAGTACGATAATAGTACTTCTGGGTGGGTACATAAGTATGTAATTCACAAGTGACCATTATGCGTTATTTAAGGCCAAATCGTTTGAGTTTTATAATAAAATCGCACTTAACGGTACATTGTAACGCTGTGTATGCCTTACTTTCAAGGTTAAGCTTGTAACTGTATTTCTAATTCCTTAGAGTACCAAGTTCAGCATCTCATTGATCCGATAAACCGTTTCAAACGCAGAAACAATACTCAAAAACTCTATCTGTCCATCTATAAATTGTGGTTACTCCGCTGAAGCAACATTACCAGAAAAAAACTTGTGATCCCTAAGACCAACTAATACAACTCTTAAGTAGAATTAGCTTTAGCAGTTTGCTTCTTCTTTTCATTATGATATTAAATATAATTTTTTCGTATTATACCAGCTGATCAAATTTGACTCGGACTTGTCCACTAATTT
This sequence comes from Bactrocera tryoni, assembly GCF_016617805.1. Lineage (NCBI taxonomy): Eukaryota > Metazoa > Arthropoda > Insecta > Diptera > Tephritidae > Bactrocera > Bactrocera tryoni. Next base: position 71,033,107 of record NC_052500.1, read on the forward strand.
GCGGATATTAAATATAATTTTTTCGTATTATACCAGCTGATCAAATTTGACTCGGACTGGTCCACTAATTTGCGGATATTAAATATAATTTTTTCGTATTATACCAGCTGATCAAATTTGACTCGGACTGGTCCACTAATTTGCGGATATTAAATATAATTTTTTCATATTATATCAGCTGATCAAATTTGACTCGGACTGGTCCACTACCGAAACAAGCCGAATCGATTTTTTTTCCAGATTGATATACCCTTTTTCAATGTTCCTGTGGAGTTTGATATTCTTATTTTAATTCGTAGGTTTTTGGCAGCTGCTTTTTTATGACACCAAAAATTCGTCTGACGAGTTTACCGTAAAAGAAAATTGTACAACGAGTTTGCTTGAAATTTTGGGTTTTCCTATGGAGTTCCCACAACGAAATCCTTGAAAATGTTACAAAAATGTTTTTGCGAGGCTACTATATCGCGAACTAGAATATTTCAGTGGCACAAAACATTCAGTGAAGGTCGCGAAATCGACGAAAACTTTCCTGATGCGATTCGTACATCGACCTCTTTTAAAGACGATACTCATAGCATCAAAAAGGTTTAAGAAACAGTGCTTCAAAATCGTCCTGTTGGCATCACAGAGATAACAGATGATTTTAACATTACTTATGGATCGACTCAATATATTTCGGTTAAAATTTTGGGTATGAAGTGTCTCTTATGGATCCACTCAATACATTTCGGTTAAAGTTTCAAGTATTTAGAGTGTCAATGCTAGACTTAAAACATGACGCCAAGCTCGCAATAGAGATTATTTATAACGTAGCGGATCAAACGCTTCAAATGCAGCCTTACTGCTGACGATAAGTGGATTTTTGAATATGACGTCGCAACTGTTCCAAAAACTAGCGAATGGCGCTGTAAAATTGTGCCGAAACCGAAAAAATTACGTCTAAGTCGTTTAAAAATCAAGATGATGCTCATCATTTTCTTCAACTACCGTAGTGCGGTTCACCATGCGTTCGTTCCACAGAGTCAATGGAAAGGCAGGAATACTACTTGGTTATTTTAGGCAGTCTACAAGAAACAGTTCGTAGTGAACGACCAGATTTGTGCGCAGAAAATTCATTTTGAACTTTCCCCACGATAAGCCGCCGTCACATTCTAGCATGACTGTGGCTGAGCTTTAGACCAAACACTATATGAAAGTCATCGCCTTGTCGCTTCCTGTGATTTTTGACTGAATTCTATTGCTGCCATTAGAAATTATTAGCTGAAGGCCTTTTGGGCCGTGGCTTATATCAAGTATGTAGAAAATTGGATTGAATATTGCCAAGCTTGTATTGGCTCAAAAGGTGCCTATTTTGATAATCAAAAGTTCATTTTCGTGTCAAATTTGATCAAATGACATTATCCCGAAGGACACAAAAAGAGCCTATTTTGAAAGCGATAATAAATACTTCCTTAGTGCGGGAAAATTTGTATCAAATGGTATTACCCCGAAGAACTCTGCTTAGGAAGATAATAATACTTATTATGTAAGCTATCTTATAAATTCTATGAAACAAAACTTGAATGAATGAATTTCCTTTCAGTTTCATAGTCTACGTAGCCAAAAGTGAGAGGTACATACTTGAAAAGAGTATATCTCTCGTAATTCAAAAGTCCACTATTCAACGCAACAATGACTATTTTACGCAACATATTTAGAGCTACCCATAAGTAACAAATATATCAATTTCTCTTGAGAACCTAACATTTCTATAGCTGCACCAATGATCAGCATGGCCTAATCTAGTCGTATCAATTATTTCAAATCCCTTGATTGCTAAAATTGGGATTTTCAGAGTTCACTTTGCAGTTCATATGCGCATGTAAATAAACAAAATTGCCGCACTTGCGACGAAGAGCATCCAGCAGAAGATTCAAGGACTGTCATGGCATCCGGAAAAAACAACGGTTTGGTGTGGTTTGTGGACAGCTGGAATCATCGGTCCATATTTCATCAAAAATGATGCCGGTGGAGAACGTAACCGTCTATGGCGATCATAATAACCGGCTATTTGTTGGCTGAAAAGGAAGCTCGTGATCTCGGCGACATTTGGTTTCAACAAGACGGTGTCACTTTCCACACATCGCATCAATCAATGGGTTTATTAAGAGAACACTTCGGTGAAGAAATTATTTCGACTGACCAGCAAGATCATGTGATATCACACCGTTAGGCTTTTCCTGTCAGGATATGTAAAGTCTAAAGTCTATGCTTCGATTCAAGCCTTGGAAATGCTCGAACGAGTCATCGAGAATTAGATTCAACGAATGGACCATCTGTGTTTTCATTGATATCTTAAGAATACGGAAAAAAATTTGACAAAAGAATATTAAAATTAAAATAATTAGAGGGGGGGTGGGGGGTGGCGGAGAGACCGGTGTAAAAAAAATGGCGCATCTGTAAAAAAATGGCGAATGGTCTGAAAAAAAAAATCAAAAGAAATTCTTAATCAGTAAGGATGCTGTTATAGTCCTTACCTCAGGGAACACGAAATTTTTTGAAAAATGGCCACTGCTTGAAAATAAAAATCATTTTTTACGCTTTTTTTTGAAATTCCTGAATTTTTTTTTAAATATTAAAAACAAAAATTCAGACACAATACTGGTAGGAACGATAAAGGATTTTATAAAGAAGGTTCACACAAAATTTCGAGTAAATCGGTTGTATAGAACTTGAGATAATGCCGGTACTGTGTGGAAAAAAGTAGTTTCGAGAAAAACGCGTTTAAAAAATTCGATACGGCCGAACCGGGTACTGCGTCACTAAAGTAACTGTTGCTCTTAAAATAATATTAATTTTTAAAAATCCTTTGGAGGATATGTTCTTAAGGGTCTATACTCTCAATATATGTGACCTTGTCTACGAAAAGGGAGCTAACGTGCGAAAACTAGTTTTCTGGGAAACAGCTGTTAAAACTAAACAACTCGTTTCGTCAGTTTCTCGTTATCTCATTAATTGTTCTCCTTTCCAGAGGCTTCAAGGACGTCCAGTAAGTGTTGTTTTTGGTCGGAATATTATTATAGTTTATCGTGTAAGTTGCTAGTGTGGAACATTTAAAAAAGTAACACTGAAGAAGTGACGTTTACTCTAATACCGCGCAGCTGCTGTTGTCTTGTTTTCATTCGTCTCTCTTTCCGGATGTTCTGTTATCACATTTGTGTAAGTGTTTCTGTTGATTATCGTCTTCGCATTTCGCATGAAATGAAACATGAGTGTTGATGAGGAGTTCAGTGCCGTATACGGAAAATATTTCCATGAAAAGGATGATGAAAACAATGAAGAGAGCGATTATGATGAAGACGAAGTATGTGTATCTCAGGCAGAAGATGATACCGAACAAACTTTTGTTAAGATTAACCTGTCTGTTGTTGAAGTAAAGGAGGAGGAGCTGGTAACAAAATTTCTGTCAAAAGATTGTTGTAATAATAAATGTCATACACTGATACCACGGGAAATGATCGAGAGTACGCGGAACAATTGTTTAGAGATGTCGAAAAATGAACTTGATTTAGTGATACTAAGTCACATCGAAGCGTATTTTTACTCTTCTTTCTCTACATTTTTAGGGAACTTTCAAACAAGTTATGACTTTTTGGATTCCATCACGTGAAAAAGCATCTCATCTTCCATTCGAATCAACTAAAAAGTGAAAATTGGTTTTTTGACACCTAAGCCCCCTTTCCGTAGACCAGGTCACATATGAAAAAAAAACGAATTTTTCAAAATTCTAGAGTAGAATACTTTTTATTTAAAAAGTAGAATGTTTTTTATTTAAAAAGTGGCGAAATAGAAGATGTTATATACTTCATACGGTCTTCACCGTTGCCTTCTGAATGTTTCTGGTTGTTATAAATAATATTGAAATAGAAAGCTTATATAGTGTGTGAAAAAATTATACATAATGGAATAATAATAAGAAGAAGAAGAGTTAAATAGACATATCATGATTGGATTACTATCAAAAACACTCGTTGTACATATGTACATATATATTATGATGATAATGCTTTATAATTTACTATTACTACGGTAGTTTTACTCGTCATGGAAGCGAAAAAAGAAACGCTAATAAAAAACAAGAAATGTGATCACGTTCTTATCTTAATAAAAACTCAAATAAAAATTTTATGAAGGAATGGAAAATATTCAAAATATGATGAGTCGTCTCAGATAAGATCGTACAATAAGTATATACAAATATACGTCGTATGTGTGCTAAACCTTAATTGGTAATTACCTTCTATCAGAGCTCAAGTGTTTTGATGAGACGAATATAAATGCTGTTTGTTTTATTGATTGATATAAAAAGAATTTACTTTATAAGTATTAGAACTTATCAATAATTTAGACTTGAGATAACTGCAGGTAATAACTGTATGTGCTGTAATGAAGTGATGCAACGGATATCCGTTACTGTAATAGTAATATATTGCAACCGACGTCATTCTCTGAAAAGTGTGCAATACTCTACTTGAGTACATAGGCTTTGCCTTTAAAAACATCATTTTTCAACAATGTTTCAAATATTTCGTAAATCCTAATAATCCTTGCAAGTTCTCGAAAGGTTGTATTATAGTTGAGAGCATAGTAAGCTGACTGTTGAGACGTTATACGTCACATTTCTATTCATAGAACGCGACACTTTCTAGTTTGTTTATTGTAATATCAGTGATGGTAGGATTTTTGTTGAGAAGTTGTATGTTTTCAAACCAAAATTTTATAAAGCTTCATCCAATTCGAGATTCCCTACTTTTTTTTAAGAAAAAACACAGAAATTTCATATTTAATGGGGAATGTTTGTTATGATTCGAAAGGTAATTTTTTGGCATTAATTTTTTGAAGAATATCTCTTTCAAATGTACGCCGCGGTTACGTCTCAGACGATTCATACGTTGAGTCGAATTTTCGATGACCCGTTCGCGCATTTCGACTAGTAACTCACCGACATAATTTTTCAGTGGCGTAGCTACAACTGCACGCGCCCGGAGCCACGGCTGTGCTGACGCCCCCCTTTATCTACCTACCTACAAGTTTCATGAGGTATTTCGAACAAAAGTGAAATTTTACAAAATATCTTCCACATTAAGTATATAAAATTTAGGAACTAGAAGCCACGCAAATTCTGAAGTTCCAAAATTCTCACAATACGGTTTTTGGGGAAATTGATAGTAAATTTACAAGAACTTGATAGTAAATTAAAAGCCATAGAAAAAACCCATTTTCGCCCTACATCTTGTACACTTTTGACACAATTTGCCGGAATTTTTATTTATTGTTATTCAGATTATTACATTGTGAGTGTATAACTCTTTATGTTTTATAATAAATTTTGTAAAAAAATGTGTTAAAGTATTTTTCTGAATACTAAAAAAACAGCGAAGATCGTTTTGCCGCCCCCGAGACGTTGCGCCCGGGGCGACGGCCCCCCTTTACATTTTTTGAACGAAACTCGCTGCGTTTTTATCACAACAAATATATTGTTTTTCGTATATAAAGTTTATTGCATGCGATTTTTTTCAAATGCATATCAATTATTACAAAACGCAGTTCTAAAGAAGTTCAATTTATTGTTCAATAAATTACACACCTATTGCTCATTATTCAATTTTGTTGTCGGCAAAAAGTTTATTAATTTTTAACCAAGTCAGTTGATAAGATTTAGACAATAATAATTGAAATCAAATGTGCACTAAGTTATGTCCGCTATGCCATTCATGTGCAATTTGGCAAAGCAAAACAAAATTATATACAATTATATACATTATACACGTTTCGCCTGTTTCTCGACACTCAATTGTGATCGAAAACAAAATCACGTCCACTCAGACTAATTATTGCCGTTGACTGACATACTTATACATATGTAAGTGTATGCACATATGTAAATAATTAACGAGCTTCTGGTTTATGTGTCGGTAGTGTTAGAAACTCGTGACATACAGTATGCTGCATAAGTATTTGTATTAAAAAATGAAATGAAAAAATTATAAAGAGTTACAAATTTATTTAAATTACTGCTTAGAAAATGTTTTAGAACACAAAATAATTGGTTGTACATAAATTATTTTGTACGTTTTATAGTTATTATTTCTTTCTTTTTTTTTTCTAATTAAATTAAATTTAATTTAATTAGTTAAAAAAATTAATAACTTATAAGAAAATAATTCAAACTTAATAATTTAATATATGAATTGAATTACTAATTAAATTTAATTCAATTAATTTATAACATTTATAATTAAATTTATTTTATTTTAATTAAGAATTTAGTTAGTATATTTAATTGTTATTTGAAAGTAAAGTAACTGACAGATTTGAAAAAATTAATTATTTTTTTTAATTTGTTGTAAGTAATTTAATTATTAATTAATTAAGTTATTAATTATAACATTTTCACTTTTTTATAATTTAGGTTATTAATTAATTAAATTAAATTAAAAAAATAATTAATTATTATATGCATATTTAATTAACAATATTAATTAAGTTAATTACTTTTCTTTATTAAATATAAATTATTAATTAAATCATTAATTGTATTAATTTAATTAAGTTATTAATTAAACTTTTTACTAATTAAATTTAATTCAATTAATTTATAACATTAATAATTAAATTTATTTTATTTTAATTAAGAATTTAGTTAGTATATTTAATTGTTATTTGAAAGTAAAGTAACTGACAGATTTGAAAAAATTAATTATTTTTTTTAATTTGTTGTAAGTAATTTAATTATTAATTAATTAAGTTGTTAATTATTATATTTTCATTTTTTTATAATTTAAGTTATTAATTAATTAAGTTAAATTAAAAAAATAATTAATTATTATATGCATATTTAATTAATAATATTAATATAGTTAATTACTTTTTTTTCTTAAATATAAATTATTAATTAAATTATTAATTTGATTAATTTAATTAAGTTATTAATTAAACTTTTTAATATATTTAATTAATAATTTGAATTTATTATTATTTGAAAATAATTGAGGAATTTAAGAAAAATAATTAATTAATTGTTTGTAACTTAATTAAATTAAACTATAAAATGAAGTAATCCAATTTGTTTATTAATTATTATAATTTTGATTTAATTAGCAAACTTTTGAACAAAATAATTTGAAAATTTAACATTTAGTTTCATAATTTAAATGGATTCAAAAAAATATACAATATGATATAGCTTAATCGTCACTTTAACTTCTGGTTACATAAAGTCTGATTGTCACTGACTTTTTATACTCTCGCAACAATGTTGTTAAGGAGAGTATTATAGTTTTGTTTCACATAACGGTTGTTTGTAAGTCCTAAAACTAAAAGAGTCAGATATAGGTTATATATACCAAAGTGATCAGGTGACGAGTAGAGTCGAAATCCGGATGTCTGTCTGTCCGTCCGTCCGTCTGTCCGTCCGTCCGTCCGTCCGTCCGTGCAAGCTGTAACTTGAGTAAAAATTGAGATATCATGATGAAACTTGGTACACGTATTTCTTGGCTCCATAAGAAGGTTAAGTTCGAAGATGGGCAAAATCGGCCCACTGCCACGCCCACAAAATGGCGGAAACCGAAAACCTATAGTGTCATAACTAAGCCATAAATAAAGATATTAAATTTGGCACAAAGGATCGCATTAGGGAGGGGCATATTTGGACGTAATTTTTTGGAAAAGTGAGTGAGGCCCCGCCCCCTACTAAGTTTGTTGTACATATCTCGCAAACTACTATAGCTATGTCAACCAAACTCTATAGAGTCGTTTCCTTCAGGCATTTCCACATACAGTTCAAAAATGGAAGAAATTGGATAATAACCACGCCCACCTCCCATACAAAGGTTATGTTGAAAATCACTAAAAGTGCGTTAACCGACTAACAAAAAACGTCAGAAACACTAAATTTTACGGAAGAAATTGCAGAAGGAAGCTGCACCCAGGCTTTTTTTAAAAATTGAAAATGGGCGTGGCCTCGACCACTTATGGACCAAAAACCATATCTCAGGAACTACTAGACCGATTTCAATGAAATTCGGTATATAATATTTTCTTAACACCCTGATGACATGTACGAAATATGGGTGAAATCGGTTCACAACCACGCCTTCTTCCAATATAACGCTATTTTGAATTCCATCTGATGCCTTTCTCTGTATAATACGAGTATATACATTAGGAACCAATGATGATAGCGGAATAAAACTTTACAAAAATACGGTATTTGAAAAATATGTAAAATGACGTATAATGAAATCTCGATTATCACTTTATCATGCGAGAGTATAAAATGTTCGGTGACACCCGAACTTAGCCCTTCCTTACTTGTTAGCATGAATTTTTAAGAAATTTAAATGTGATCAACAGACGAAATTTTGTTCCTAACCATTGATTTGGCATGAAAGCATACGAGTTCTCAATGTAATTATAATTTAATCGTCACATTAACCGTCGGTTAGAGAAACTTTTATATGATCCAAGCTTTATGGTGGATTTATAAGTAAGATCAATGTGATCATTAACCAAAATTTATTTCAGACCCACTAATTCGGATTGGATTAGTAAGAGTTTTCAATTTCACTAACTCTTAATCGTCACTTTAACTTCTGGTTCGGCAAAGTCTGATTTCAACTATGTTTTAGAATGAATTTTTAAGAAATTCCAATATGATTATCAGCCATAATTTGGTTCCTAACCACGGTATTTGATGAATATATACGATTTTTCAATATTATCACTTAATCGCCACATTAACCGTCGGTTAAAAAAGTTTCATTAGGCTTTAGGATGGACTTATAATTAAGATCAGTGCAATCATCAACCAAAATTAATGAAGAAATTTCAAGAATTTTCAATATAATAGTTACTTAATTGGCACTTTAACCGGCAGTTAGATAACTGATACTGATTTCCGCTAAGTCTTTAGCACATATTTTAAACAAATTTCTACGTGTACATTACTCAAAATGTAGATCCATTAATTTGGAACGGATTTGTAAGAGTTTTCAATGTAACTAACACTTAAACGTCACTTAAACTTCTGGTTAGATAAAGACTGATGTTCGTTATGTTTTAGCATGAATTTTTGAAATTTCAATACGAATATCACCCAAAATTGGTCTCTTAATAAGTTAACCGTCACTTTAACCACCGGTTAGACTATACCATTAAGTTTTAGCATGAATTTTCGAAATTTCAATATGAATATCACCCAAAATTGGTTTCTTAATAAGTTAACCGTCACTTTAACCACCGGTTAGACTATGTCTTTAAGCTTTGGCATGAACTTTCGAAATTTGAATACGAATATCACCCAAAATTGGTCTCTTAATAAGAATATCACCCAAAATTGGTTTCTTAATAAGTTAACCGTCACTTTAACCACCGGTTAGACTATGCCATTAAGTTTTAGCATGAATTTTCGAAATTTTAATACTAATATCACCCAAAAATTTGTTTCATAATAAGTTAACCGTCACTTTTACCACCGGTTAGACTATGACGGATACTCACAAAATTTATTTCAAACCCTGAAACCTTAGAAATGTTAGCGGATATGTGGATTTTCAACAACCTCATTAAAAAAAAACTTTAGAAATACCCATTCAATATATTCGAAATTCGTTAAGATCGTTTTTCGTGCTCCAGTAATAATATTTTTCGCTACCAACACTCTACAACAATAACTCATTACATCTGCACACTTTCACGACACACTGTACTGGATATTTATTAAATGTTTTTCTCCATTGTTTACATTTATGTGCTCATATTCTGTGGCTAAGAATTCAATAAATAAAAAAAAATATCACACAGACGAAATAATTAGTGGTCGGCTTGACAATAAAAACAAACATGACAAAGGCATAAGTCACATGATTGGATTGTAAGCCGGGAATTAAGTGCGCATTGCGCCGCCGAGGGGTTTTCCCCTTTTACTATGTCTTTTAACTTTTTTATTTATTTTATTTTTCAGCAGCGAGAACAGAGTTCGGTTCTTAAACGCTTGCGCAGCTTCATACGCGCATCGCGTTGTGTCATTAACGCCTGCCCTCATGTAGCGTAAGAATTTAAACACTTCCAAAACCAAATCAATAAACTCAATTGTGTCTGCCTACATGTGATACATACACACATACAAGAGTGTGTGAAAATATTTCAAAATTTTGTTTAACTGGTTATACAGTGCATTACATACATAAATACTGGTTTCGTTGCATTTTTGTTCTGTTGACATTTTGTGAATTTTTTGTTTTTGATAACTGAAGTTTATTGATTTTTTTCATATAATTAATTATTTATTATTTTATTAAGCGTAATTCTGTTTGTTAAAATATATAATTTTTGGTTCGATTTTTTAATTATTTCTGATAAAATATTTATAGACATACTTTTATAAAAAAAATAATTTAAAAAAAAATAAAAATAATAACGTGTGCTCTTCCGATCTTAACATAATTGAAATTTATAATAGTTATTACAATTTCATTAAATAAATGTTTTTTGAAATTTTTTTGTTGTAAAAAATCGAAACGTAATATTTTTTCTTTGAATTGAATCCAATATATGAAACTTTCTTTATTAATTATATTATTGTAAAATTTTATCTTTTCATTAATTATTTTTTATCAATTTTTATAGGTTTTCAGATATACAATATTTTTTGTCATAATTTTTTTTTTTATAAAAATTTGCAAAAAATTTTAATTTAGTTTACTGTTATATAAAATACTTTAAATATTTAAAATTTTGAGACTTATAAGTTTTCTTTTTTAATTATTTCAATTCTTTAATAAAATAAAAAGACATTTTTGGCAAAACAAATAAAATAAATTAAATTAAACAAAAAAAATTAATTTTAAAAATTAAAACAAAATTTTATTTAAAAAAGAGAACTTAATTGAAAAATATAAATAATTTATTATAATTAAATTTAAAACTTTTTTTTATTTTGAAAGATAAATAAATATTTTTTTTTTACTTTTATTAAATTTTGCAATTTTTTTACTAATTTTATTTAAAACTATGTATAAAACTGTAATTTAATTTTTTAAGTTAATCTTCTGCAGTTTTAAATTTGGTTGTTGGAAATTTAAAAAAGTTACAAATTCATGAAAAATGTTTAATATAAATTATTTATAATAATTAAATAAAATGGTAATTTTAAATATTAATTAGATTTGTTTTAAAAATTTAGAAATTAAAATTAAAAAATTTTTAAAACAAATAATATACATTTAAAATATATTTTAAAATTTTAAAATTCTAACTATTGTTTATTTCGGGTTATTTTGTTACTAAAAAGCGCTTTTTTAAATTAAAATTATATTAAATTTTTGTTTTTACTTTTATTTAAATTATTATTTTTTTTTTTAACTATATTTTGCTTTTAATTTTAATTAGATAAAATTTTTTTTTAATTTTAATTAAAATTTAATTAAACTTATTAAAATTTAAAATTTTATTTAATTTTCATATTAGTGAAAAATTAAATTTTATTAATTTAGAAATTGTTTTAGTTGTATAATTTTTGTTTAATTGTATGAGATTTTTATATTAAACTCTAGCTATTAATTATAATTTAGCTCTGTAATAATATTATAATTTTAAGACAAAAATTGTATTCAAAAACTCATTGTAAAACATTTTTTTTATAAATTTCAATTAATATTAAAAACATTTTTTCACAAATTTTTTAATAAATTTTATTTTAACTTTTGAAAAATTAAATTTTAGCTAATTTTTTATGCGCTAATGATTTAAAACTTATTTCAAAATGAAAGTTTTTAAAAATTTTAAATTAATACTTTTTTTTTTTTTTAATTTTTATAATTTTTTTTTAATTTTATATGTTACTATTATTTTTATTACTGAAAGTTTAATTTATTATTTTTATAAGTTTACTTATGGGCGATATATTTTTTTAACACTAAAATTTAAGTTAGTAAAAATAAAATATAGATTAAAAATTTTAAATATAAAAATGTCAAATTAAAAATTTAAATTATTTAATTAATTTCTTATTTTTATTTAATTTTTTTTAAGTTGAAAAATTTTAAATTTGAAACGGAAAAAAATTCAATCAAACTAAAAACTTAAATTAATATTAATTTAATTTATTTCTTGTTTTATTAATTTTTTTTAATTTTACTATTTAATTGCTTTATTTTTTTTTCTTATTCCTCTGTAGCTTTTCACCCCACTAAATTTTTACATTCACTTAAAAATTTCATTGAATTTCGAATATTTTTTATTAGTTATCAATTTAAATGTTTTATATCCAAATATTATTAGAAACAAATTAAACATTTTGATACATTTATTTATTTTTTTAAATTATTTTATATTCAACAATTTTTTGATATAAATTATCTCGTTTCTATCATACATTGTTTTTAACGATTTGAAGGCGCAAGAAAATTTTGCTAATTTTTTCCTTAATTATTTAAATAAAAACACAATATATTTGTACTATATTACAATAGTTCTAAAAATAAATGGAAATTACACGTACTTGTAAATTCCGCTGCTTGAAGAAAATTCCACTGAAAACGCTCAGCTTTGGCTCTCTGTTGTTTTCAATTGTTCGCACAAAATTTACCGTCACTACTTCACTACTTCACTTTCGTAATTTTTTACTTATGTACGTATATTTTATTTAAATTCACAATATCGATTTTCTTAAAATTATTTCATCGTTTTTTTTTATTTACTTAAATTTTTTTATGTTTTTTTTTAGTTCTCAAATATAACTACTAGAGCACAGACACACAGAAATTCGAGAAACTCGTTGATATGCACGCCGTTAACTATCTTACGCCACTTCAAATACTTTCTTGCTCTTCCTGCCGTAACAACGATCCTTTCGAAAGTAAACGTCGTCGCTAAGTCACACACCGACTGACGGTGCGCGTAAACTGGTTCGTCGCTTTATAGGCTGCGAGTGTGTGTCGATCAAGTTGAAGAGCCAATAAATGACGAAGCAACACAGCAAAAGCAAAAGCCTAAACTAACTACCAACCAACTCTCACACCCACCACAACAGCATGCATCGATCGATGGCCGATAAAACGCGACGTTGCAACAACAATGCATAAACGAACAACAAACGAAGTCGCATACGACGACAAAATATGTAAGTAAATAATCACGAGAAGTTCACAAAACAAAACGATTTGATTACGCCGGCAACAAGTGTTATGAGATCAATACGCTCTAACTAGTACTCTGTGTTTGCTAATGCATAGGTATGCGTACAAGTACTCGTGAATAAAAAGTAATTGACTATTTCGGAGCAGTAAGTAAATGTAATTTACATACATATACATATATAAAATGTTAAATTTTGTACATTTAATTGTCGGTTGACAATTTTTAGTAGTCACACCGCTTGGTAATATTTTAGGTAGGTAATAATTACGAAAAATCGTATAATTAAGACCAATTTTAAATTAACCGTTAATAGCGCTATAGTATATATGTATATTTATAACAGTTTTCATGTTGTTCATTTTCGTTAGTGAACGCAAAACCCGAGAGAGCTAAAATATTAATTCACTCTTCTCCAAAAAATCTCTACAAAAAATCCCTATTTTAATCCTTTTGATTGAATTGATAAACGTTTACCAAATTTTCAACTAGTTGTTGTTTTGAAAGTTGACAAAAAAAACTAAGAGAATGTAATATGGCTGTCTCCAGCTTTCTTTTCAACTCACCCCGAAAAGCATTCTCTTTTTCTGCTACCAGCAGCTGATACTAAAACAATTAAACTCAGTGCTAAGGAGATTCCCCAGCTAATCTGAACTATACTTTGGTGAATTGCATAAATCTTTTGCGGGTTCTCAGATAGACGAGAGCCAACGAGGGTTCCTTAACTATACCGTTTTGAGTTCTATAAATTCATTGTGGGATTCAAGTTAGGAACTGTTTGTCAAATCACTGGTTAACAAAAGCAACAGGATGTCAAATCTCAGTTACCGTCATCTTTTCCTCTCATACCAAAGACCAATATCTTTCACTGCTAGCAACAGCTGATATTAAATCAATTAGACTCAGAGCTAGAAGATAGCCTAGCTGGTCTAAACTGAACTTTGGTGAATTTCATAAATCTATTGTGGGTTCTTAGATAGATGAGAGCCAACGTAGGTTCCTTAACTATACTGTTTTGAGTTCTATAAATCCTTTGTGGAACTCCAGTTAGGAACTGATTGCCAAATATGTGATTAACAACAGCAACGCCATGCCAAATCTCATTTACCATTAACTATTCCTCTCATCCCGTAGATCACTCTCGTTTTCTACTAGCAACAGCTGATACTAAATCAATTAGACTCAGAGCTTTCCCAACTAGTCTAAACAATACTTTGATGAGTTTCATAAATCTGTTGCGGGTTCTTAGATAGACAAACGACAAATAGAGTTCCAAATCAGACTTAACTATACTGTATTGAGTTCTATAAATTCTTTGTGCGACTTCTGTTAGATTCTATTGAATTTAGAATCAACTGCCGATATTTTAAGCCAATAACACACTACCTGACAAACCGATTGCAACTTAACGGTTCCGTAGTGCATTCCAAACTTGATACGTTTTACCACATATCGTTAAAGTTATCCCTCGATACATATGTATCATCCCTTAACTATTGGCATTTGGTCGTAGTTGGAATATAACTCTTTTTTTGAAACATTTGCTCTGATCTACTATAATGGTAGTTAGTTCTTCGTTAGTTCAGTAGTGCATTCCGAACTTGCGTTGTTTCTGGTTTTGTCGTTAAAGTATTCCTCGATATAAGCATTTTCGATATTAGAGAATCCATATACCATGGCATTTGGAAGTTATTGAGATCTTTTTTAGAACATTTGCTCTCATCTACTCTAATATATTATATTATTATAGTAGTTATTTTTTAGTTCAGTGGAGCATTCCGCACTTGACCTGTTTTTTCACATATCGTGATAGTAATCTCCCGATATACCCGTATATCATATGTAAGAATCCTTATCTTTTGGCATTAAAAACTAAACTAAAACAACTCCTTTTAGGAACATTTGCTTTGTTCTAGGCTAAAATATTATATTGTTAGGGCAATTTTTCGGACCTAATCTATGAATATTTTACAAGAACCGAACACTTAGTAGTAGTAGCCTTTCTCGAAGTCTGTGAACGATACCGTTGGCTTATTGGAAGCTCCTCCGCTGTCATATATCTTATAGTATCTAAAGGACTTTCACTATCCGAAACCCGAATATCGTACACAGTCTATAATTTCTCAGGTAACTCGTGAGTTCATTAACTTTCCATGCTTTGAATGCATGGAACTAACAAGTAATCCAAGTAGAAGATCCAAGGTACTTCTAAAAGGGCCTTTTCTGACAGTTCACGCGTGAGTTCTGTAAATAATGTGTTTCGTGCGCTTCGCTCAACTTATGGCCAACATAACCTGCCTATTCAGCTTACAATTCGCAACACCATAACACATCTTGAGACTTCATTATTGGATAATATTCGTCCGATAGACTAGGTCCAGCACGCAGTGAAGAAAATATAGCAGTCATAGCTGAGAGTATACACGAAGACCTAGAAAGTCGATTCGGCGCCGTTCGCAGCAACTCGGACTGACGATGGAACAACTTGGCGCATTTTAAGACAAGATTGTTAATTGAAATTCGCCAGTTACCAGTCGAAATGCTCGAACGAGTCAACGGAAATTGGACTCAATGGATGGACCATCTATTATAGATATTATAGAGTTGAAACTATTAAATGTAAGAGATATTATTCATCGTAATACATATCGATATATATGTCGATTGATTTGCTAGATTGTAAACCTTATTTAAACTAACAAATTCATAAACGCTGCAACTTCCAAGCAAACCTTTAAAAGCTGCGTCCCCCGTTGCTATTAGTATTAACGAGAATTTGTGGTTAGCGGATGAGAGAATTTTATATTAATTACTAAAACAAACTCAAACGACTTTTAACTAGTTCAATCTAAATTGTGTAAACATACTTATGTTTAGTGTTTAAGGAAAATATTGTGACTTTGCTTTGAAATTTGATCGGTATTGGGTGGGCGTAAAATAAATATATAGTAATACTTGTAACAGTACAGGTGTAGTTTCGGTTTGACGACGTAAAATTTTTCCTAATGTTGTGTAGTGTGATGGAAGGTTACAAATATGACGACGTAATAACAGTATTGCTCTTGCCAACAGGTGCTACTTCGGACTGAGTAGGAAATTGAAAAGTAAAGTCCTCTCTCGACGAACAAAAGCTAAACTCTATAAGTCGCTCATAATTCCCGTCCTGCTGTATGGTGCAGAGGCTTGGGCGATGACAACAACCGATGAGTCGACGTTACGAGTTTTCGAGAGAAAAATTCTACGAAAGATTTATGGCCCTTTGCGCATTGGCCACGGCGAATATCGCATTCGATGGAACGATGAGCTGTACGAGATATGCGACGACATTGACATAGTTCAGCGAATTAAAAGACAGCGGCTACGCTGGCTAGATCATGTTGTATTCGACGCAGTACCAGCCGGGGGAAGCAGACGAAGAGGAAGACCTCCACTCCGTTGGAAGGATCAAGTGGAGAAGGACCTAACTTCGCTTGGAATATCCAATTGGCGCCACGTAGCGAAAAGAAGAAACGACTGGCGCGCTGTTGTTAACTCGGCTATAATCGCGTAAGCGGTGTTTACGCCAATTAAGAAGAAGAATAACAGTTTACTCCGATAAAAAACACAGTAATCTGTACAGCTGCTGGCGTACGCCAATAATACGAGTATTGATATCATCGGCCTCAACAACAGCGCCATTAGTTCTGCTTTCTCCAGACTGGACATGGGTCTGGTAGTAAATTTGGGCGTATATATTCTGTCATCAAACAAACAGTCGTGGAACTCTCGACTTGGCTTCCACGTCACTGTTGGCAGTCATAACTTCGAAGTCGTAAATAATTTCGTCTACATTGGAACCAGTATTAATACCAAGTACAATGTCAACCTCGAAATCTAACTCTTGCCAACTGCTACTACTTTGGACTTATGAGTCATCGTCCTGAGTTTTCGATAAAAAGATTCTGCAGAAGATTTATAATCCTTTCGTCTACGCTGGCTAGGTCATGTCGTCCGAATGAACGAAAACACTGCAGCTCTGAGAATATTCGACACAGTATCCACCGGGAGAAGCAGTGGAAGAGGAAGACCTCCAATCCGATGGAAAGACCAGTTGGAAAAGGACCTACCTACACTCCAATCTCTAATTGACGACAAGCAGCGAAAAGAACTGGCGCGCAGTTATAAATTTGGGTATAACCTCTTAAGCGGTGTCTACCCCAGTAAAGAAGATGATATAACCTCTTAATGCAAATTTATATTGCTTTTAAAGCAAGACCGTTATAACTTTGCTGTTATTTCTGCTTTAATCGAAGCTTAAAAATGGATATTCAGGAATTTCGCGTGTTGGTATAATATTGGATGAACGAAAATTGAAGTTGATCGATATATCAGGCAATCTAAAGATATTAACTGTACATGTACATTATATTATTCTCAAATATTTGAGTATGAGAAAACTCTGTGGAAAGTGAATTTTCAAGCGCCATAAACCCGCTTTTTACGTTAATATATAAAAATGGATGACACATGGTTTCATTATTTCACTCCGAAGTCCAATCAACAGTCATCCGAGTAGACTGCACGCTTTGAAACCGCTCCAAATCGTGGGAAAAATGCAACAGTCGGCTGGCAAGGTTATTTTGTTCTGTTTTTATTGTAGGGGTAAGCATCAAAAGTCAGAGTGTGGAACTTTAATCCGCTAAACCTAACCTACTCCCAACTCATGTCTCTCCCACGGAACCCCCGGATTTGGTATTACTTCAGGGGAGAAAAAAAGACATAGAAGTCGCTTCTAATGTGTCCGTACAGTCCTAATCTAATGTAAGTTTCTTAGTTATGTTATTGTAAAGCTCTTGATTCTTTCTACTGTTTTCCGCCTTGTAGACGGGTTTAATAGCTGGTATAATCGCGCGGATTCGTCCCCCTGGATGTCAATAGGCGGCATGCTGGCTAGTACTTCAGTAGCTTGATATCGTTCGGAAAGCATTTATTATCGGATTGCAGAAAGCCTATGCACTGCTTTAATTGCTCTTTCATATGATTTTATGTCCAGCACGGAATTCATTGCTTTCGCTATTAAAAATCGAAGGCTGGAACGCAAGCAGCCTATTTTGGCCATCATTATCGATTAAGCATTACATATTTTGTTTGCTTTGCCAGGAGCAAATTTTTGACTCCTAACATTTTGACTTCGAGACCAATATAACTCCCAAATTCTTCAGCTGCGGCTGTGAAGTAATCTCGCACTCTCCTATGGTAGTGATACCCCTTCTTCCACCTTGTGCTTATAGCAAGACTTCCTTTTTCTGCTCAGCTAGCTCTTAACTCATTGTTGTAAACCATTAGTGCAGACCATTTTTACATTTGAGCTGGAGGTCATCTAGATGTTTAGCTACTGCTACCACTATGAGGTCATCCGCATATGCGATTATTTTCACATTTTTTGGATAATATACATACTCGGAGTGCTACGTCGTACATGAAGTTCCATAGCAGAGAGCCTTGCGGTACTCCATTCGAACTGGTGTGTGTCGTCCGAGTCAAAGAACAATCACCTCTTTTCAAAATAGCTCACTATAATATTTACGAGATACTGGGAGTGCGTATTTCGTATAGAACTTTGGTTAAATTTGCCCACTTTGCAGCGTTGAATGCATTCTTTACATCTAAGAAAATTAGAGTGCAATATTTTTTTGTGCCTCCTTTCCATCTTTTGCCACTAACTGCACATTTCGCAGTATCGACGACTTCTCTTAGTGCGTCAATGGTGGACCTCTGTTTTATAAAGCCGTATTATCTCGCTGATAATCCGCCAGTATTTTGGATTGCTAACTACTAACGGTTTCTTAGTATGCTTTTATGTAAAGAGTTTCCAGTTTTCCCAAGGTTCTTCAGGTGACTTTTTCGGTTTTGGGAGTAAAACCAAACACTGTATCCTCCAGAGGTCGGTGAACACTTCTTCTATACACGCGTTGTACATTTTTCAAAAACCAATTGGGTTTCGTAGTCATGCCTTCCTTCAGAGCTCTGTTGGGTATGCCATATATACAAGACGCTTTGTTATGGCGTCTGCATTTTGGCATCCGCCTGTCCTTGTGCAACCGGGTGCACCTAATTTGTGTGCCAGGGCACAAAGGAATAGAAGGAAACGAGAAGATGATGGGACCAGAACCATACATAGCGGTAGGATCCCACACTTTTAAGGAGCTGCTCCGCACGGAGGAAAGAATGGAAAGAGAAGGGCATTAGCAACAGACATCAGGCATGCGCCACGCCAAACTGCTACTAGGAGGGTACAATCTCTCCAGGTTCAAGGAACTTATTCACCTCCCCCGTGACAAATTCCGTCTCCTCATCCCAATCTACACAGGGCACTGCAGGCTCAGGAAGCACAAGTCCAACATGGGCAAAGTCTCCTGTGCTAACTGCGGGTCTGCGATCAGGAACAGGAAACACCAGCACACCTAATCCTGGATTGCACAGCTATCTGTGGAAAAAAGGCTTAAAGCCCTGGATGCCATTTATATCAGCAGGGATCATACCACCTCAGTAGCGCCCGGCAAACTTCTAGAGCTATTCAGGCTGCAGGGACTCTGGGAAGACATGTGATATCGAAGAGGACACAATACACCCTAGGTCGCGGTGCATTACCTCATAACACTATCTATCTATCTATGGTATAATTTTCATTAACTACCTTGAAAAAGGTTGAATCATCAACAGCGACTATTATTTGGAGTTATTGAACCGTTCGAAGAAAAAGGTAGAGCTGCTTAAACAAAATAGTGCACCGTGTCCCAAGTCAGTAAACACGATACCAAAAATCCATGAATTGTGCTTCGAATTGCTTCCGCAACTTCAGACCTCCCCACCAGCGACTATTTCCTATTCTCAGAACTCAAAAGAATATTCGCTGGGAAGAAATTTTCAACGAATAAAGAGCTGATCGCAGACACTGAGGCCTGCTTTGAAGCAAAAGATACATCATATTACAAAAATGGGATCGAAAAGTTGCAGTGTCGCTAATTTTGCCGAAAAAAAATGTGTTTTGCTATACGGAGACTTTTGAGCTGTTACATCTGTATATTATAACGAACCCGAGCAAAAGTAAACTGCACTTTCATTTGTCTGGGTATGCCAGTACCAATGCCACTCTCAGTGCAGTCTCTATTGAATTTACTCATTATGATTGCCTTAATTTTTATTGCGAATATTATTATGAGCCGATCTAAATGCGGCAATCGAGTTGACGATAAAGATCAAATACACAACATATTCTCATATATACATACATGTATGTGCACAAATATTTGGTTAATACGCTCGTCATCAATTTCACAGCCGAAATTTAGATAATCTATTTAAAAAATTTCGAATTTCGTGTTTAGTTAGCATTCAACTGGCCTTAATCCACATAATGCGAGTGCCATCTATGCCTGTATGTACATACATATGTACAGTATGTATATGCGGTGCTAACATTTCGACATATTTGCTGATAATTGCTTGCGCGTCACTTACTATTTACATTAAAGTGCTCTGATATATTCATTGCGAGCACAATTGGTTAGTGTCCATTGTAAATGTTTGTCAAAAATGTCAACTCCAACACGTCAAATGGTAAGCTTTTGCTCGTATTTCACTCTATCTACTGTTAGCAAGTGCTCATCGTTGATCTAATCATTGTATTTGCGGTTTTTTTGTTGCCAAATCATCGTCATAAATTTTGTCGTGCGTGAAAAATGTCTATATTTGAATAAAATAAACATGATTTGCAGAAGGTTAGCAATTAATTCCAATAAGTGAGATTCACGCAATGGTGCTTGCGTTTGAGGGAGAACTTTTCGCATTCACACTTTTAAAAATTTGATTTTAAAGACAAATTGAGCTGTTAATCAGCACTATGGATCAGCTGGTTGATCATATGAGCATTAGTGGTTCGTGGGCTGAAGAAGAATAATGAAAGTAACTTCTTCTCCTTTACTGGCGTAAACACCGCGCCAGTTGTTCTTCCTTTTCGCTATTTGGCGCCAATTCGCGATACCCAGTGAAGCCAGGTCATTCTACACCTGGTAGAGTGGATGTCTTTTACTTCCTCTGCTTCCTCCGGCAAATACTGCTCAGATCTGGAGTGTTTGCGTACATTTGAACGACATGATCTTTTTTTTTCGAAAACTCGTAACGTCGACAGTACGAGAATAACGAGTGACATATAGAGTTTGGACTTTGCACGTTGAAAGAGGATTTCACTTCTCACTTGCCTAGAAAGTCCGAAGTAGCAACTGTTGGCAAGAGTTATTTTGCGTTGGACTTCGAAGCTGACGTTGTTGTTGGTGCTAATGCTGGTGCCAAGATAGACGAAATTATCTACGACTTCGCAGTTATGGCTGTCAACGGTGAAGTGGAAGCCTGTTGCGCGTGCGACGACTAATTTTGATTACAGGAGATCTTTCGTCTTGCCCTCATTCAATATCAGACTCATTTGTTTCGCATCCTTATCCAGTCTAGAGAAAGCAGAACTAACGGCGCGGTTGTTAAGGCCAATGATATCAATATCATCGGCGTAGGCCAGCATTGTATACTCTTATAGAAGATAGTACCTTCCCTATTTAGTTCTGCAGCTCGAATTATTTTCTCCAAGAGAAGATTGAAAAAGTCGCATGACAGGGAGTCGCCTTGTCGGAAACCTCGTTTGTTATTGAACGGCTCGGAGAAGTCCTTCCCAGTCATGACGGAGCTTGTGGCAGTAATCAACCTCAGTTTACGCAGCCGCATTACTTTTGCGGGGATATCAAGTTCAGCGGCAAAGAGGCAGATCCTTTTCGTGCTGTCAAAAGCAGTTTTGAAATCAACGAAGAAGTCATTGTCTGTTGATCTACTTTTTACGGATCTTTTCCAATATTTGACGCATGGTGAATATATGATCAGTTGTTGATTTTCCAGGTCTGAAGCCACACTGCTAAGGGCCAATGAGTTTGTTGTCTTTCACACAGTACGCTCGATAGAACCTTATATGCGATGTTGGGGAGGCTTATTCCACGGTAGTTGGCGCCGATTTTATGGATTGAAACTTAATTTGCACAGCCATTGATGGACTGGAAAGGACGAACCCTCTACGATCGATCGCAATAATCGAAAGATCATCAACTGCGACTATTACATAACAGTATTGGACCGCTTGAAAGACGAAATCAGCAAAAAACGTCCACATTTGCAGAAAATAAAAGTCTTGTTTCACCAAGCCAATCCACCGTGTCACAAGTCTGTGAAAACGAAAGCCAAAATCCAATAATGGATTTCGAATTGCTTGCCCATCCACCGCATTCTCCAGAATTCGCCTCAGATCTCAATAGATTGCTCACTGGGAAGAAATTTTCGTCAAATCAAAAGAGATCAAAGAGCTGATCGCCGAAACTGAGGCCTATTTTGAAGCAAAGGACACAGCGATACTGTAAGGCTCTTACTCAATCACGTGCTTAGTAAATGAATCCTGAAAGACACCCCTTCAAAGTCTGTAACATTAAATACCGCAACAATCCTTGAAGTAAATGTGGTCCGAAGCGAACCAAAACTCATAATCAAGGACCTTCTTCAATTCTCTAAAAAGTTCCGCCCAATAGTTCACGTAAACTATATTTATAGATGAAAAATCAATATTTTTACAATATCACTTCACTTAATTAGTCAGTTAAGTTTTTCGCGTGACTTCACTTGAAGTGCAGATAAGATACAAACATACATACATATACCAGTTCATGCTAATAACTGTCACCACAATGGAAATAAATGATCAGATGCCAATGGATGGCAACGAAGACGCAAAGTGCAGCGCAGAGGGATGTCTAGAGATGCAACAATGCTGCAACAACTTATCATACGCACTCCATAACAAGCGCTCTTACACACACACACACACACAAACGCACTTGCATAAGCAAACAAATGGACCATTGCGCGCATACTCGTGAAGTGGATGGCGATGCGCCCGCGAACTCTTGGCGAGTTGGCAGCCAGCTCACGAGACCAAATTTAATTGCGGCCGTGCGGTTAGTCATACATATTTGTTGTTGTCGCTGCTAAACAATTGATTTGCAGCGCTCACGTGAGTAGGCACATTGACTTCAATTGTTTTTGCGTGATTATGAGCGCGTGCGAAAAGTCCACCGAGCTAGCATAAAATATAAACACAACAACATAAAAGGAACTGCAAAAACGCTTGCAAGTAAGCATGTGCTGAATACGGGCGCAACAGAATTGTGGGCGTTCATTGGGGTTAGTGTAAATGTTTGTGGAACAAATGTGGCTTTGCGCCTCACAGAGACGAAACAGGCATATTTTTTCAAAAATTTCCTCATAATCTAGAATAAGGTGCATATTCTAGACAAGCAGGTTCCAAGGAACCTCTTGAAAGAACATGGAAAATCAGTGTACGAAAGTAATTTGGTAATTCGAACCAAATGAGCGGAATCATCTCGATATGTAATGGTTTAGGTCTTTAGAATTATCATTATTGTATTTTACACATAAGATCAAATTTGACCCGGACTGACAAAAAACTGCATGATGCGTTTGATGAATGTAAGGTCCTCAACTATATTAGCGAAGCATCTCTTTTGTGACTTTCACTTTAACTCGTTTTTGCAAAAGGTTCAGGTTTTTTGTACAAATCTAGCATTGACACGCTTCATACCCAGAACATTAACCAAAATGTCTTGGGTTGATTCAATGTTGTAGGTGAGCTCCTCTGCTATATCTTTGATGCCAACACGATGAAATTCAAGCACTCTAGCAAAACAAGTCCAATGGAACCTGTTGAGTGAACATGGAAAATAAGTCTTCGCAAAAACTTGAAATTTCAAATTTGACCCGGATTGAAAAAAAAAAAATTAATGTTACTTTAGGTGAATATAGGGTCCTCTACTCGACGACGTTCTTACAAAATAATCAGGTTTTTGGTACAAATCTAGCAATGACACGCTTCATACCCAAAACATTAACCAAAATGTCTTGATGCCAACACGATGAAATTCAAGCACTCTAGCAAAACAGGTCCAAAGGAACCTGTTGAGTGAACATGGAAAATAAGTCTTCGAAAATACTTGGAAGATCAAATTTGACCCGGATTGAAAAAAAAAAAACTAAAAGATACATTAGATGAATGTAGGATTCTCTACTCGACGTCGTTCTTACAAAATAATCAGGTTTTTGGTACAAATCTAGCAATGACACGCTTCATACTCAAATCATTACCCAAAATGTCTTGAGTAGGTCCATAGAAGTTGTTGAGACCCTCTGTTATCTCCCTGTTGGCAATACGAGGCATTTCAGACACTGTTTCTTTAACTTATTCGATGTTATTGTCTTTAACAGTGGTAGGGAGATGACTAACAATAGGCACAATAAATATAAAAAGAGGTCTTACCAAGTTAGGGTAAACATTTTTATCGACTTGTTTTGAGCGTGTTGGCAGTTTACACGGGCAAAACCGGGTGAAATTGTTTGGCCCGAAATAAAGTCTTCGAAGGAAAAATATTTCGATAAGTGGGGATATAGTTGGCGGGTTAAGAAGCTGCCTTTAGTGATTACAATCTTATCTACTACATAGTAATCAATTTTAGACGAAGAATAGTCTCCGAAAAAGGCATTTCATCAGTTGTATTATTAGACAGATTTTAGCATTCATATTTCGGGAAAATGTAGTTCCGTTAACTCGAATATGATTAAGATAAACCTTGAGTTTTCCTAACGCTATTGGAGCTTATAGGTTTCTCTCTAAACTCATGTTTTCTCAAGTTGGGTGAGGTGGTAAAGAGATGTCGAGTTTTCTTGAGATTATCCGAGTTCCTAGATATCTCTCTCTCTTTCTCTCTCAAGGCGAGTGAGTAAAGAGATCACGAAAATCTATATATTTCTCACTCAATTCATCACCTCTCAAGTTGTGTGAGGTGCTAAGATGATCTCGAGTTTTCCTAATGTTATCAGAGTTCCTAGATAACTCTCTCTCTTCCCTCTCAAGGCGAGTGAGGTGGTAAAGAGATCACGAAAAACACAGATATTCGTCAAAGCAACGCCTAATTTAGTTACTAGTAGAACGCCATTCATAGATTGATCAAATAAACTGTTAAACTTTCCTTCGTTGGCATCGATCCATCGTTAATATTGCTACACTAACGGAAGCTCTCAGATCTACTAATTCGCAAACGATCTTTTCGTATTTTCTACTGATTTAACAGAATATGTATATAATACTTATGTGAAGAAATAACGACCTTCGTGTGCGAAAGAACTCAGTCTTTGGACAAAAGGAAAGACTGGACCTGAGGTTTTTGATCATTTTTTAACGAACAGTTGAAGATTATATCATAAACAATCATGAATTTTCAAAAAAATTGATTGGGTTAGAGATTTCAGATGGATATTAAGTTCAACGAAGGGCCCAATCGAGCTCTTGACTCTGCTTTGTCAGCTCAATTGTGAAAATATACATGTCGTCCGAACGGACGAAAACACTTCAGCTCTAAAAGTATTCGACGCAGTACCCTCCGGCGGGAGCATAGGAAGAGGAAGACTTCCACTCCATTGGAGAGATCAGGTGGAGAAGGACCTGACTTGACTTGGAATCTCAAATTGGCACCAAACAGCGAAAGTTTGGCTGGCTAGCCTTTGAAAGCTCGGTTTTAACCGCGTAAGCGGTGTCTACGCCAATAAGAAAGAAAGAATGATTCAATCGAGAGCTTAGAGATAATAAAATTGCAATTCTCAAAAGCAGCTAAAACTACGAAAATTTGAACCCAGCATTCACAGCCAGCGTTATAACCAAACAAACAAACAACGTCCCAATACCTCGCTTCTTTCTGACAAACTTCGAAACCATAAATCTGTAATACCCAACCACACAAACGCCACCGGGTACAAAAACCGCTTAGCACCAATGAAAATTGCATGAACAACGGCCGCAAAAGCATTATCGTCATCGGATTTGGCACAATCATACGAGCCAAAGACGACCAGCCATCGAAGCTGGAGTAAAGCATACGCTGCAGCCAGACATTCCAAGCATAAATCAAAAATAGCCGCCCCGAAGCAGCAACTGGAAGTAACACTGGGCTTATGGGGTATGATGACAGTAAAAGTGAAAAGCCACACACAACAATCAATTAAGAGCAATTACTATTAAAGCAGTGACGAAGCACAGCCTCGGCGGCTTTAGCATTGGCAGAAACGATCATACCGAACTGAGCATTGAGAAGCGAACAAGCGAACCACAGTCGCCGTCTAGCCAGGCAGCAAGCAGCATACTCCCATTCCCAAACTCCAGTAACCAGAAATCAGCAGGCACCAAGGCACCATTCCAAAGAAGCTACGTAAGCTTTCGGCGGCTTGAAATTGCTTACGCGTCAATGGAAAGCAATGTAGCGGAGAATATTCACGAACAAAGAGAAGTAGGGGGCGTTATAGCCGCCAGCCAACATAATAATAATGCAACGAAACTGGCACCGAGTTCGTGGACGTTGGCCGGTGGGAGGGGTTGAGCCAAAGAGCTGCAGCATGTCGATGGCTGAGTCTCAGGCCGTCAGCGAGTGCAGAAGCCTCAAAGTAATTTAAGCAAATTTACACTTCAGACACTCATTGAAAGTAAACAACAAATACAATAACAATACCAGCAACAAAAACAACTAAAACATCAACGAATGAATTAAAAGCAAACAGTTACAGCAGTCAACATTTACAGTTGTATGTATGTATGTGTATGCGGCGATGAGAGCGAGCGAGCATAACATTAACAACAAAAACAATAATAATAATAATAATAATAACAACAACAACAAACACAATATATTATATTTGTAGAACAAAAAACTGTAAGCTGTAAAGGCAAAACCGACGAACAAAGCGAAAGCAACATGCAGCGCCACGCAACCGTTTGATTATGGTAAGGCAGTACAACAACAATAACAACACAATACAAAACATTACAGAGAACAATGCTTTTTTAGGAGAGTAGCCGAGTAGCCGAGCACAGCAATAGTGTGAGCAGCGCAGCAGCCACATACTGAGTATGCGCCAAAAAGGCGATTGTGCGACCGACAACACGATTGCCAAACGACAATGCCTGTGTGTGTGTGTGTGTGTGTTGGCGATGCCACAAAACAGACAAGCGCCAATCGAACACACACACAGTGGAGTCGGAACGCGTGCAGTGCAGCCAGCAAGCCAGACTAGCAGCAGCACACCGGAGTCATTCTTCAGCGAAACTCAGCTGCACACAAGTCAGCCAGAACGCCACCGAGCCACTCAGCCAGCCAGCCAGCTAGTCAAGTAACCAAGCAAACAACCAACGAACGCGGCAACGAGCAACCATTGAGCATTCAAACAAGCTACACAGTCGCCAATATAAACTGGAGCAACGCACGTACGCTTCGCGCAAAAACAGTAACAGCGACGACAGCAAAACAAAAGCCAAAGCTACAAAAAACACTCACTCACAACAAAACACTCTCACGCGCCGCGCCACGATGCCGTTGCAGCACTCGTAGCTGCTGCTGCTGCTGCTGGAGCAACAATGAGATATCCCGACAAAGGATAACAGCCCTTGGAACACGTACACATACAAAAGCGTACGAAGTTCAAAGCTTTTATACGTAGCGCGTTTGACAGCTTGAACAGCTGGTGGATGCACAGTGTAACGGTAAGTGAAGAAGTACTGAGAAAGTAAAAATTATTTTGTATGCTGGTAGATAGCACGAATTCCTACTAATTGTGAGGAATCTATAAAATATATGCGGGGTGACTACTTCTTTATTGGCGTAGACACCGCTTACGCGGTTATAGCCTCTCATCCGAGGCTGTTTTCATCTTGATAATGTTTTTTACGTGGCAGGTTCCAAACCCAGCACACAACCCTGGGATCGTGAGCTGCTTGAGTCATATCGTCTGGCCTTTTCCAGGAAATGACGCTCAGAGAACTTTCCTCACTTGCGTAAACATCTATACATAGCTCCCTCCTCCATAGAGTTATTACTAAATAAAAGAAATCCCGTTAGGTAAAGATCAACGTTTTATACAGGTCGGACAACAATTTGTAATCCTTAGCAAACCTTGACCCTTCGAACCACAGTAACTCATAGATTAAGTTAGATTACACCATAATCCCATATGATAATGTAGCACTTAGGGCTCTGCGATTAACAGTGCGACTTCGTCAGGTAATGTCAAATCTCTGCATATTTTTTGATCATGAAAAAGCTTCTCCGCGATTTTTAGCCGACTTTAAACATGTAAGTCTCTTTATTTATATGAAAACAGCAAGGTTCACATACGACATAAGAGAAGCTGTTAGTTCAGTCCTAAGCCTTGATCCAATCTAAGTTCTGCCTATGATTACGCGGTTAAAGCCAAATTTACAACAGCGCGCACAGTCGTTCGTCCTTTCCGCTGTTTGGCGCCAATCGGTGATTCCAAGTGTAGCCAGGTCCTTCTTCACCTTGTCTTTTCAACGGAGTGGAGGTCTGCCTCTGCTTTCCCCGGCGGGTCCTGCTTCGAATTTGCTCACAGCTGGAGTATTTTCATCCATTCGGACGACATGTCTACCCAGCGTAGCCGCTGTCTATGCCAATGTCGTCGTATACCTCGTACAGCTCATCGTTCAATCGACTGCGGTATTCGCCGTTGCCAATGCGCAGAGGACCATAAATCTTTCGCAGAATCTTTCTCTTGAAACTCATAACACAAAGCTCTCTGTACCATACAGCAGGACGGGGATGATGAGTGACTTGTACAGTTTGATTTTTGGTGGTTATAGCTACATAGGCTTTCAAAAATATATTTACTTCTAACAACAATCTCTTGAGTTCAAAAAAAAATTATAATAGCCGGTACTGAACTCACCTTGAATCCTCTGAATTTTACATAATACCGAAAATCTGTAAAATTAAGACCAGTTCCTTAAAGTCTCTAACGGTAATAGAGTTTATGAAAGCTGTTTTGAACATTTGTGGCTCCTCTTAAATGAAGAGAACTATAGCATTTACATAACTTCCATTTATATCATTCTCTCCTTCCGAGTACATAGTACATAGGCTACAAAATAATAGTGAAAGTTTTGGAAAAAATTGCGTCTTATTTCTCGACATAATTTTTTTTAGATACACTTGACCCAATGATGCTCCAGCACTTTAAGCTCATCTGGATATTACGACTTGTAAAGTTTTGAGAAATAAGCCTCCGAAGAGGTTGGTTTTCAAATCAAATTTTCTTTCGATGATTAACCATTAAATTGTTCATGCCGGAAGAGTGCTTTTATCTTCGCCAAATGGAGTCATTTATTCTGTAATTCGGTGTCTAAAGATACTCTCAGTTCTGTAATTCACTTTTTCAGAGTGTTGATGTAAATGAAATCTTGTGAATCTTATAAAACGGCGGTCAAGGGTTGAAAAATTGAAGTATGTCATGTGAAATCATGTGAACTCTTTTGGATTAAGCTTAAACAGCGTTAAGATGTCACCAGTTGAAATTTTCTAATACATTTTTGCCGGTCGCCAACGAAGGAGGGGGTGCGCCATATACCGAATCATAGCCTTCTTCGATATCACTAAGCCAAATTTGACTATAAACTTGACTATTGATAGTAATTCAACATCTCAGAATTCTTTCATTTTCTGCTTTTTAGTAGATGAAATATATCGAATATTATCCTAGGTGGGTAAGTAAGAGTTCAGTTCAGTTCAGTTCAGTGGGTAAGTAAGAGTTCGGCCCCTTTATTAGTACTTGATGCGCCATTTTGATACACTTTCGTAAGACCTATAAACCTTGATATCTTTCATTCATCTCATTGTTATGTTCAAATCAATTGGTGCCCTCAATGAAACCACTTATCTCCGTTATGGTTTTTTGAAGACATATATTCAAGGTTTGGTATCTGATGGCTTCCAAGAGTTCGATACTTGATTTTAAGTAGTACATCTACGAAAAAAGTGCAGAACCGTTCTTTCGAAATTGCAGCTACGACAAGTGTTATTATAGGCATACCAATTTTTAATTTTTAAGATTTGCTCTCCAAATATCCTTGTTGACTTCGCTCTTGAACATACCCAGCGGACACGGTGTTGGCTCTGCCTCGGATACGTTTACAGTGACTCCTGACTTGGCCAGCTGGTCTGGGTTTTCGTTGCCAAAAATGTACCTTTGACCGGTAACCCAAATTATGGGGCTCCTACTTTAAGCAATTTTTTTCTGTCCGATTTTCAATCTAATTTGTCCCACTGTCTACATATTATATGAGATGAAAGCAGTGAAAATAACAAAACAAAACCAGCAACAGCAACAACAATAACAATAACAATAACAAAAACATCAACGAATCAGTGAAAATAACAATAACAAAACCAACAACAACAATAATAACAAAACCAACAACGAAATTTGTAACAACATCAAGAGCAGCCAAAAACATACGAAGATATTCACATACGATTCGTACATTCGTATATTAGCGCTGGAAGAGCACAAGTGAAAGGAGAGCATAATAAATATGTAGACGAAAGAGGAAGCATAAGTGGGAGAACAAATACGATGATGCTGTGCTGTGGCAATGAGACAGCGGTGGCGGCGACAACCACGATTCAATCGAAATCCTTGTAAGCGCGAACAAATCTTAACGCAATTAGAGAAGACGAACGCTTGGTCGCGCCGACACGGAAAATGGTGCTGCTGCTGCTGCGATTTTCTACTAACTTTAGTACATTCAAGTATTTGATGTGCAACTAACAAGCAGAAAAGGAGTAGTCAATAATAGAAACCAACAAAAATCAAAAATCTGAAGAAAAAAGAAACGTTGTGCAAATAAGAAATCCATGAAGGAAAAGTTTAAAGTTCAAGCAAATTTGCTGACAACTGGAAAGCCAAGGCAAAAAATGTGTGTAATAGCAAAAAAAATAAAGCAAATATGGCAAAAAGTGAGCAAATAAGCTGAGCGAAAAAAAAAAATTGCGAAAATCAGCAAACGTAATAAAAGCTGAAAGATTTTGAGAAACGAAATTAAAGTTGGCAAAAAATATTCAAGCTAAAAAACAAATTTTCAAAACGGTTTTCGAGTTCAAAAATATTTAAAAATGGTTCGGCAGCGAAAAAAAATTTCAAAACGGTTTTGAAGCAGAAAAAAAAGTTTTTTAAACGAATTTGAAGCTGGAAAACAAATCTTTGAAGCAGTTTTGAAGCAGAAAAACAAATTTTTTAAACAGTTTTGAAGCAGAAAACAAATTTTTGAAACGGTGTTGAACCCATAAATAATTTTAACATTGGTTTTCGGGCCGAAAATAAAATTTCAAAACAGTTTTCAAGTTGAAAAACAACTTTTTAAAACGGTTTAAAGCGTAAATAATTTTAAAATTGGTTTCTAATCAAAAAATAAAATTTCAAAACAATTTTGAAGTCGAAAAAGAATTTTTCAAAACGGTTTTGAAGCCAAAAAATAATTTTTCAAAACAGTTTTGAAGCGTAATTTGTTTTAAAATCGATTTCTAAGCCGAATATAAATAATCAAACGAAATTTGCAAATTAAAAAAAAATTCACAAACAGTGTTCAAGTTCGAAAATTCTTTCAAAACAGTTTTTAAACCGCATAAATAGCTACAAAATTGAGAAATATGTGTTAAAAACCAATACAAGTTTAATAGCAAAAACGCAAAAGAAATCTAACGGTAAAAGTGCTGGGTGTTAAAATGAGACAGCCAATAAGGCGTTAATTGCGTGAAAATCCGAAACTAAATACTGCACTGACCAAATGGCGAGCATAATGAGGCTAATTTCGGTGTTGATGAGCTGGAAGTAAAGAGGTGAAAATACAAAAAAAAACCGCTCGTAAATGTGCTGTTGTAAGCATAGATGATATACAAACCATAAGCTATTGACAGTATGCTAATAAATATACCGTTATATGTATATAGTGTTTGCATGCTATTCTACGCTGTAGGCCAAGAAGTCTAAACGAATTTCCGCTACTATTAAAGACACACACACACACACACACATGCAGGCATTTAT
Organism: Bactrocera tryoni; assembly: GCF_016617805.1. Lineage (NCBI taxonomy): Eukaryota > Metazoa > Arthropoda > Insecta > Diptera > Tephritidae > Bactrocera > Bactrocera tryoni. Next base: position 71,065,303 of record NC_052500.1, read on the forward strand.
TTGCACAAACTCTATGGCAAACACATTTTCTTATCTCTTTAAAGTATACAACAAAAACAAAAAATGGGGAAAAAGTCTAAGGAAAAAGGATTTGTAATATGAGTGGGTACAGTAAAATTCCCCAAAGCATTCAAGTGTGTTAGAGAAAAAAAAAATAGTGGAAAACGAACACGATGCGTGCAAAAAAGTGAAAGGGCATCAACGCCCAAAAAGATGCTGCACACAAATTCTCGCAGCAGCGCTCGTTTTTGCCCCGCATGCGTGTGCACACAGACACATGCACGCACACACTTGCAGCCGCCGAAGCTGCCACCGTTGTTGGCGTGCTCAGTGGCATTGCTGCTGTTGTTGTAGCTTTCGATTTCGTTGTTGTTGTTTCACCAATTTTGCTGGCGCTGTTGTTGCTGTGGCAACTTTGTTGTTGTTGTTGTTGTTGTTGTTGTTTTTGTGATTTCTTTTGTTGTTATTTTAGTTTTTGCTGCTGTTTTTGTAATTTCTTTTATTGTTATTATTGTTTTTGCTGCTGTTTTGTAATTTCTTTTGTTGTTGTTGTTAACACATCTCTATTCTGTATGCCAGCTGCCCTGGCTCGTTGCCATTTTCCCGCTGTGGCAGTTTCTGTTAAAGTTACAAAAAATGCCCCCGCCGTCGTTACCGTTACAATTGCCATTAGCCATTTGCCACTACCACTCGATACATTCGCTACGTACCCTTGCTTGTGCGTGCGTATGTGTGCGCTTTTATGCTTTCGCCTGGTGTTGCTGTTGCCATTTCCGTTCTGGCGATAGAGACACAATTTCGTTCGGTCGACGCGTTATGCGACGTTCGGCTCGTTGGGGGCTGTTAATCATGGCCTAGCGCAGCAGGCGGCAAAACCAGACTCGCTCCCAGTGCGTACATGTGTGTCTATGTGTGTCACACTGTGTGCGTGTGTTGTGGGGTTGACAAGCAGCCTGCAGCAGCTGAAAGGCTGACAGCCAGCGTATAATTCAGCGTATGTGTATGGGTATGTGTGTGCGTGTCTTGGACGCAGCAGTCTAGCTGCCCCAAAGTGCAGGGGTTGCCGTTGTTGATGTTGCTCTACACTTTTGGTAGTGGCGGTGCCGTTTTCGGTTAGCGAAGAAGCGTTTGTCTACACAGCCTGCAGCATAGAGACGACAATTGGGCGGCAGTGTTGCCAGAGTAATTTTTTTTCGGTCTAAGAAATTAATAAGGTTTCGCAGCAGAATAAGTTTGAATTTCGCAATCTTTTACTTGAATTAGTTTCGGCTATATAAGGTCCAAATTACTTTGAAAGAATTGTCATAATGGTAGGTTTCTTTGTTCCTTCATCCATATTGGCAAACTACGGGGACAGCCGATTTTCACAAACTTCTGTTGTGGCGAATTTTTCATCAACAAAATCATTCGCCATTCACAATAACAGTTAGAAATCAGTTATTTTGTGGTCCGACCAAAAAGTGGATGGGTAAGAACCCTTCAACCAAGCTGCCGGAGTTTCTAGCGACTCACTATCGTTGAATGTGGTCGTGCGAGGTTCTGAAGGAACTTAAATTCTCATCGTTTAGCCAAAGCTGGTCGCTGCTGGGGCATGCTTCCTTCAGACAGTCAATTGTTGACAGTACAGGTCTGAAGTAAGATTTTGATCGTAGCAGAGCGGTTCTTAGTATTGTCTGCCAATCTCAAAAAACTCATTATAAAACCTTTCTGCCGGTCAATGCTGGCTGGGTCACTGTTTTCGCCGGCTCAACGCGATTCGACCACAACCGTTTTCGATTGATGATGTTGTATCTAACCCACTTTACGTCATCAATAATCACCTCCTGCAAAAATGGATTGATTTTGTTGGAACTCGCAGTTAGAAATTCGGCTAATGTGGGTTTTTTGTGCCAACTCGTAGAGCTCCCTTGCATTGAGCTTTTCAGCCTCAATGGTTTGCCAAAGGATTTTTGTGCCAAGTATAGCCTTGGACAATCGAGATGGTGACGGTATGACGATCGAACTGAGTGATGATTTCCATTATTTCCTCGAAGTTTTCGACAATACTTCTCCCAGAGCGGACTTTGCGGTCAAGAAAGTTACTGAGCAGGAAGGCAGTAGTTGTAGTGGCTGCCATATATACACATATACTGTATTCCAGGCCACTAGGGAATTCCTAGAAACGAATCGGCTGATGATATTGCCAAAAGTGTCATCCGGCTGGCTACCGGACTAGTACAAGCAATACAGAAATCACAAAAAACTATATACAATGAAATTTCCGCAAGAGCTGACAGACAATTGAGAGCGAAATGGGATGTCTTAATGAAATGCAGGATGCCCAAAATCATGTGCAAGACCACCGAAGGAAAACAAGGACACTTCCTTTTCCCACGACAGTCGAGTCAACGTAAACGGAACGGACCCGAAATTTTTATCCGGTCAAGGACTGACAACTCGGCAGAATTTGTGACGAAAACAATAACAACAACGCATGCTTCTTTACTCACATGGTCTCGAAAGGACTAGAGGACGGTTGTTGGCCCAATGACAAATCACAACCTAAGCCAAATGGGCATAAGTAACGACGATACATGCAGAAAGTGCTGGGCATAAGAGAGACGCTGGAACACCTCTTATGCTTCTTTTCAGCATTTTCAAGAAGCCATCTTAGATATCTAAGCGCTTTGCAGTTCAAGGGACTAGATAAAGTATCATGATTAGATATCAGGTCGATCTTCAAGTTCATAAAAAACGTTGATGTCCTCTATGACGAATACTTCATCTGAAGTTGAATTGAACCTTCATCTGGCATTACTAAAGACCAATAGGTCAAGTATAGGTGTATGTATGGTGTGACAGTCGGCCAGTGTAACATAACCTAACCTTCCTCCTAGTGCGTGCTACATTTTTGACATCAAAACTAGCCGAACAATGAAACAAAACTCCCGCGTGATTTTCTATTACAGTATCAGGCCCATAAACACTATTTATCTTTTCAGCCGCCAAGCGAGCGCCTTTATACAAGAAACACTTCTCTTTCTCTCTGAAACGTTTCTTTTAAGACGAAATCGTATAGGCCATATAGCGAAACCTAATTATACAACATGAGATGGAGATTACTAAAGCCATCTACCAGAAAATAATTGATTTCTTTTTACTTATATGGTATTTGTATTCGAAAAGATTCCTAACTCTACCTGTTTTTGGATTTTAAAGAAAATAAGTTGAGGTTTATGTATATATGTATAGGCGTCTACTGATTGGCTTTATGATGAAATCATATCATCAATTAATTTCTCAATAAATCTGTAAGTATGAATGATGCTCATGGGATTTTAAGTAGTATGACAAGGATCCTTTGATGAATTAGGAAAGTTTTATTAAAAAATTCAATAATAAAAGTGGACACAGCCCTTAAGAATTGTACCTCAAAGACCTATGTAAAATTTCTGAAGATTAGTTGAAGGCGCAGTTAACTTAGCTATGTAGCTTCGAGTGCACAAGTTCTCAAGGCTGTATCTCCGAAACTATTACTCGGATAAACTTGAAAATTTAGCACAATATTCTTGAAGTGTTGTAGTATTTAATACAATAAAAAAAATCGATTTTTTGAAATCCGAAAACCCTTAAAATTGGACGACAGGCGTGACAGCGCCCACTTTTAGTTGAAATCACATATCACAATCGAAACCCACCAAACCGATTTCAATCAAATTTGGCCTACTTCCATATAAAACAATTTTAAGTTCCATATGACTCTTTCCTTTCCAGTATACAAATCAAGTATGAATCAGGATAAAACTTTGCACAAATAGTGCCCCTAACTACTGAATATGTGGAACTAGTATTATAGCCGACTTTTTACTTCCTTTGCAAGTTTATGAAATGTTCAATGATACCGCAACTTAGCTCTTCCTTACTTGTTTATTTTACTACTTTTTTATATTTAATCTATTTTAATTTCATTGTTTACTACTTTCGTATTATTTTTTAGTATTAACATACTGCATATTTATTATTTTTTTTTTACTTTTATTTAGTTTTCTTTTAATTTCATTTCTTTTATTTTTTTATTTTTTTTTATTTTTTTATTTTAAAATTTTGTTTTTAGTTTTTATTATTTCCTTTACTAATATTTTGTTAATTTTATTAATATTTTTATTGTTTTGGTTATATGTTTATTTTTAAGTGATTTTACTCTTATTATTTTCACTATTTTTTACTTTTTTAATTTTTTATATTTTGTTATGTTTTCACTTTTATACTTTTTCTTGTAACTTTTTTTTGATTATTTTAACTTTAGAATTTTATTATTTTATTTTATTTTTTATTATTAACTTTACTAATATCTTTTTTTGCTTTTTGTATTTTTTCCTTTTTGTTATTATTTTCATTACTTTTTAAAATTTATTATATTTTTTTAATTACAAGTATTATTTGGACTTTTATCATTTTTTGATCTGATAATTTGTTCTCTTTGAAAAGTTTGTTTTTTTGCTTTTAGACTTTTTCTCTTTTATTTACTTACTTTTATTGTATTTTTTTTCTTTAAGATTTTTTTCATTGTTTTTTTTTTTGCTTTTAGTACTACTTTTTACTTTTATATTTTATAATCTTATCACTTTTTCTATTTTAGAATTTTATTGCTCTTTTTAAAATTTAATATTTTTTTTGCATTAATTATATAATTTTATATTATTTTTTCTTCTCTCATATTTTTGCTATTATAATTTTTTAAATTTATTTGTTTGTCTTAAGTTCATTTTCCTGCCAAAAACTGCCTAAAAAGTAAATTTGTTTAATTTTTATTCTGAAAACTAACAAGTTACACAATTATTTGCCATTCTCAACAATATGGCAGCACTGTGTGGCCAACGTACGCACACGCATGCCTAGTCACCCACTAATACTACCATATAATCTAGCAAATGTCACACATGCATTTGTATACAGTTAGTACAACACCCTCTCTGGCATTTTCTAGCCATGCATGCATACGCGTGTAAGTGTGTGTGTGTGGGAATGGCGGCAACCGCAAGGACATTGAGATAGCGACAACTAACTACTAACAGCCAACAGCTACTAGCCATAAGCCAAGCAACCGCAGCTTCAATAGCAACAGTGGTAGCGGCGAGGCAATGTGAGCGACACACACAAACACTTGCACAGTGCCACACACACACACAGCTTTGGCCGACGTTACGGTTACAGCCGCAAAGGCAGCCTCAGCAGGCACTAAGTCATGTAGTGGCATTTTTGGGTCAAATCGACAATCGGCGCACCAAAACAACATTTTTCGTCCACATATGAGCACACACACACATACACAATATTGTTACATACATTTGTCTATATTTGCGCGCGTGTGTGTGTGTGACTAGGTGCTTGTGCGCTGCTTATGATATACGGAATAAATTTGCATGAGCGCGCAAGGACCTCATTAAATGTACAAATGACTACATTTGCAATTGTAAACTAGCAAATGTATTTGTGTATGTGTGTGTGTTCGTTTATGTGTATGCCACATACATATGTTTTAAGTGGGTTTGGTGATGGTTAGTTGATTTTATGCGTGTTTGAATTGTTTTTATGTGCGTTGAGAATTTAGTGTGCTTGGAGTGGAATGAAAATATTGTTACCTCGACAACCTGTTAAGCGCCATACACACACATATGCATATGTATGTATGTACATGTATACAAATATAGCACAAAATTTAAATATCAAAAAAGGAAACTCTTAGAACACAGCAGCTGCTATTCAAATTACTTTCATATAAAAAAATAAATAATATAGTATGTCATTAGTAAGTAACAGAAATTAGGAAAAATTATAATTTTCAAATTTTTTAATATATCAGAAATTATATAAACATACAAATAAATTTTAAAATATTTAACTAAATATAAATATTACGAATTCAACTCTAATAGTTATTATTGATAAAAAAATGAATAAAATATGCCTTGAATAAATAATATTGCCACGATTTTAAAAATTAATAAATAATTTTATATACAATTAATATTAGACATAAAATTAGCAATTAATTGATAAAAATAGTTTAAATAAATAAAAATGTAAATCTGTAAATTTGAAGTATAATAATTAACATTGCTGATAATTAAAATAAAATAAAAAAATAATAAAATATTTTTTAAAATAAAGCCAAAAAATAATTTAAACAAGTAAGGAAAGGCTAAGTTCGGGTGTCACCGAACATTTTATACTCTCGCATGATAAAGTGATAATCGAGATTTCATTATACGTCATTTACATATTTTTCAAATACCGTATTTATTTTCAAATACCGTATTTATTTTCAAATACCGTATTTTTGTAAAGTTTTATTCCGCTATCATCATTAGTTCCTAATGTATATACTCGTATTATACAGAGAAGGCATCAGATGGAATTCAAAATAGCGTTATATTGGAAGAAGGCGTGGTTGTGAACCGATTTCACCCATATTTCGTACATGTCATCAGGGTGTTAAGAAAATATTATATACCGAATTTCGTTGAAATCGGTCTTGTAGTTCCTGAGATATGGTTTTTGGTCCATAAGTGGGCGAGGCCACGCCCACTTTCAATTTTTAAAAAAGGCCTGGATGCAACTTCCTTCTGCCATTTCTTCCGTAAAATTTTGTGTTTCTGACGTTTTTTGTTAGTCGGTTAACGCACTTTTAGTGATTTTCAACATAGCCTATGTATGGGAGGTGGGCGTGGTTATTATCCGATTTCTTCCATTTTTGAACTGTATTATGGAAATGCCTGAAAAAAACGACTCTGTAGAGTTTGGTTGACATAGCTATAGTAGTTTCCGAGATTTGTACAAAAAACTTGGTAGGGGGCGGGGCCACGCCCAAATTGCTTCCAAATATGCCCCTCCCTAATGCGATCCTTTGTGCTAAATTTCACTTTAATATCTTTATTTATGGCTTAGTTATGACACTTTATAGGTTTTTGGTTTCCGCCATTTTGTGGGCGTGGCAGTGGGCCGATTTTGCCCATCTTTTAACTTAACCTTCTTATGGAGCCAAGAAATACGTGTACCAAGTTTCATCATGATTTCTCAATTTTTACTCAAGTAACAGCTTGCACGGACGGACGGACAGACGGACGGACGGACAGACAGACATCCGGATTTCGACTCTACTCGTCACCCTGATCACTTTGGTATATATAACCCTATATCAGACTCTTTTAGTTTTAGGACTTACAAACAACCGTTATGTGAACAAAACTATAATACTCTCCTTAGCAACATTGTTGCGAGAGTATAAAAAAAATCAAGAAAAAACGCTAGCTTCAGTTGTACTGAAATATATATTATATATAAAAATTTCCTTAGAAGAACTTGATTCTGATTCCTCAGTTTGTATGCCAGCTATGTGCTATATATATCCGATTTGAAACATTTCTTCGGAGATTGGATTATTTTTTTAGATAATAACCAAATTTCGTTTAGATATCTCATACAAGCAACTGATTCCGATCTTTCTGTTTACATGACAGCTATATCTATAGTAAACGGCAGATATACTTGTATATTTTCTCTCTCTCTCTCTGCCGTTTCCTTCTGGGTGTTAGAGGCTTCGTGGCAAATTTATTATATGTACTCTAGTCAGGGTACAAAAACAAATTTTGAAATTTATAAAATCTGAAAATGAAATAAATTTTTTTCAGAAGGAAGAAGAAAATTTGATTTTTTTTAATAAAATACGAGCAAAAGGTTTAGTAAAAAGAAATCCTTTATTTTTTCGTTAAATTCATAGTTTTGTATACATAGCTTAGTTATATTAGCGATTTAAGCAGGCACCGCTTTTTCGATAACTTATTATCATTTGGAGAATAATCACTAGTTTACAGTACATTTTTAGCCGAAGAAATTTTAGCTGTTGCTCACTACATATAATATGCTATTTCCAAAAATATAATTTAAATACTTTTATCAGCTCTGGTTTCAGAGTTTCAGCTATGTAGGTATTACACAGAAAAAAACATGTATTTATTAAGAAAAATTTTATTAAGAAAAATAATTAATCATTAAGTTCTAAAAAACTTCGCTTTAAAGCTCTTCTCTGATGTGTAGACTTTGGAAAATGACGTATTAGACAGCAACAATAGTCAGACATCATATTTATATCCCAGAAACCCTGTAGCGCTCTTCCATGACGCGTAAGTCTTGAGGCATACGCTCTCCCTGCTCTTTGCTCATATCTCCTAAATTTTCCGGAAACCTCTCTTGGTGATTATGGAGGAAGTAGAGTTTTATACAGTTTTATATGTAATGGTGGAAGGATATTTTTGTAACGAGCTACTAATGAATTGTGGACTATATTGTGCTTTCCAGGCTCCATTTTTTCTCTCAAGGGCAAGTTTTATCTCACCCAATGCTCTTGTTTAGCTCTACTCTCCCAAAGACATATAAAACAGGGAAACTTGGTATAACCACTTTGTTGACCGAGAATAATGTTGACCATTTTTAAATCGACACAAATTTGCCACTCATGGTCATTGTATTTTATTTTGTTCAAGACTAGCGAAATGTTACAATATTCCTCCTTTAACTTTGTACTGTGAGCAATAGGTACCCCAGCGTATTTATTTCCATTATGCAATAGAATACATTTAAGGCTACGTTTTGAGCTGTCAATGAATAAACGCCAGTCGTTTGGTTCGTATCGCTCAAGCCCATTTTTATCAACAAGTTTTTGATATCTGAACAAAAGGTAATGCCGTTTTCTTCAGAAAAATAACGCCGTAATTCTGCATCTCTTTCACGATAAAAACTTATTTTAGTATCCGAGGATAGCAAGTTTTTTTCTTTTAGTCTTGATGCTAACAATCTGAAGCTTGTTTAGAAAGATTTAAATCTCTTACATGATCATTCAACTCATTTTGGGAAAAGCGTTTTGGCTCATTAGACACACCTTCAAAATCAGCATCATTTTGTGATGAGCTTGGTCCTTCAATGTCTTGCTCTAATGGTTCAGATATATTTTTAGGCTCTGAAGAGTTAGGTGAGCACTGCACTGGACTTGGGTACTGCCATTTAGCTCGATTTTTAGTGTTTAAACCGTTTATGTTCACACTACAAAAATAACAGTCTTCGAGATGATTTCGTGGCTCTCGCCAAATAGTCGGTGTTCCAAATGTAAAGGCACTTCTTTTACTACTTTTCCATAATCTTAAATATTCCACACAAGATTTACAAATACAATTGGGAGCCCAAGAATTCTTATTTTTATCTAAGAGCACTCCAAAACACTCAAAATAGATATTTTTCACCAACTCTGATATAACTTTTCTACAATTTTTAAACACATATTCTCCGCATATGTAGCAAAAATGATCTGGTTTATTTAAACAACGTCTTCTTGAACTACATTTATAAAATCTGAAAATGAAATATAATTTTTTCAGAAGGAAGAAGAAAATTTGATTTTTTTTTTAATAAAATACGAGCAAAAGGTTTAGTAAAAAGAAATCTTTTATTTTTTCGTTAAATTCATAGTTTTGTATACATAGCTTAGTTATATTAGCGATTTAAGCGGCACCGCTTTTTCGATAACTTATTATCATTTGGAGAATAATTTTATAAAGGCACTCACATAGAAACGCTGGTTCGCAAAAAATTTGGAAAATTTGTAGCAGTCGATTTACACCAGTTTCTCTTGAGGCGAATTTTGCAGCTGAAAAATCATTCGCCATGAACAAAACTAAGTAACGGCCACTTGGTCCCAGGTCTGAACTATAAAGCTGATGCATAACTCTAAGCTCTCTGAGCTACTGGCGTGTTACTATCGATAGGTGTGGCCTGGCTTTATCTCGAATGAATAAAATTCCTTTTTATTGGCTAATCGCTCCGCTTCTTCGTTCGAACGATACAATCGTTGATAGTGCATATCCGAATAAAGCGTTCGGGTAAGAGCTCATAGTAGATGATTTTAACTTTCCTAGGCGTCTATACTCGCTTGTCCACTGTTTGGCTTGGATCGCTTCTATTCGCACACGATCATTTTAGTTTAACGTTGTTGTAAGTGACCCACTTTCCATCACCAATAATTATTCGCTACATGAATGAATAGGTTTTGTTACAAATCAGCTGTTATTCGCAGATTCGGTTTATGACGTTTTTTGATTTAACTCATGTGGCACTCATACTTCGAACTGATTTTGTATCAAAACGGGATTTGGTGCGATCTTTTGCTACCTGATAATCTAACGAGTCTTTTCGACAGTTGTCCTTTCAGAGAACGTTTCATCTTTGGTCTCAAGATTATCGGAACGAAATCGATGAAACTAAAAATATGTGTGAATGGCTCATATAGTATCAGTATCAGAATTAATATCGGATTATAATATATAGCTGTCATACAAACTGACCGATCAAACTTAAATTTGACTGTTATCTTTACGAAATCTGACACCGATTATTGTCCGAGGTAAAGCTACAATCTCATATCGGACTACTTTAGCGTATAAGTTATACAAATACACAAATATTGATATCAAAAAATGTTTTATCAATCTAATTCTGATATTTAAATAAAAGCAATTAAACGCTTCGTGTATTTTGCTAAGTTGGTAGAACTGACTGGATAAAAAAATCGAACAGAGAATTAGTCAACTTTTGTATTTCTAACCAAATTTGGTGTGCAGACTCGTGGCGAATGTTGGAAAAGACCTACTGTGATTTAGTTTTATCAAAAAACACAAGTCTACGAGTGGTACAAAACCTTCAAAGGCGGTCGAGAGATCGTTGAAGACCTCTTCAACTGATGAAAACATTAAAAAAGTGAAGGAAATGGTGAAAATCGTCAAGCAAGTGCTAGAGAGATAGCAAAAGAGCTTGACATCTCTCAGGAGTCCGTTCGAATAGTTTTGGTGAACATTATGGGTATGAAACGGGTTCTTACTCGACTTGCCCCGATAAAGTTGATTTTTTTTCAAAACTGGTACCGTAAACAGATCTCTTTGGACATGCTTGATTGTGCGAACTCATGAAGAGCACTATAACTGCCAATGAGACATGGGTTTACCAGTTTGACATGCAAACAAGTCAACAATCATCGGAATGGAGAAAAAAAGGAGACAAAAACAAAAAAACCGCGAAAAGCCGCTGAAAAATCAAGTTGATGCTCCTTGTTTTTTTGGCGATATTCGTGACTTGATGCATTATGGATTTGTTACGAAGGGACAGACGGTCAATAAGGAGTTATATTTGGCCGTATTGAGCTGTTTGCAAGAGAGCATCCATCGAAAACTGCCGGAATAGTGGAAGAATAATTCATGGATTTTGCACGATCAAGATGCATTATCTCACCGATCTACGATTGTTGCCAAAAACGCAATACATACCGTAGATCAACCACCATATTCACCAGCTTTCGTTCTTGTGTGATTTCTGCTTGTTCCACAAACTGAAATTGCCGCTTAATGGAGCTCGTTATTAGTCGATCGAAGAGATAAAATAAAATTCGCGGAAGGAGCTGAAGGCCATCCCAAAAGTGCTTAAAAAGTGTTTCGAGGGCTGGAAAAATCATTGCCATAACTGTATTACAACTGGTGGAGATTACTTTGAAGGCGACAAAATAAATTTTGACGGATAATTAAATATTTTCCGTTTTATTTACAATTTCTGAGTACTTTTTTGTCACAATCTATAACAAAAGGAATTATTTCGAAGAAAAAAAAATAATGCGGTATAGAATTTAAATAAAAAATAATAATGAAAAACTCGCTTTCCATCATAATGTAAAAAAATGATTTAAATAAAATAGAAACCAAATAGAAACCACAACGCGAAAGCATTCGTCAAAAGTAATCACATTGTTTGTAGCGAAACGCAAATCTCAGCCGCCACAAATCGCCACAGGAGGTGATGGCTAAGTAGCAGTGGTGGAAGCAGAGTAAGCAGAAGAAGTGCCAAGAAGAGAAATGTAAAAAGTTTCAGCAAATAACAGCCGCAGCATCAAATCATGAAAAGAAAAGTAATTTAACGCACACAAAGCCACACGTTCAACATAATTCGCCACCATGCCAACCAGCGCTTTATATAATATATAATTCACACACACATATGCACATATTTTCATACGCGCATTGTGCTCAATGAGGACATATACACACATGCATTCATATGAATATGACTGTATACACACTGGCAGTACTCCAAGCCACACACGCACACCAACACAACACAACTTATATAACTGTACGTATGTGACACGCATGTGCATGAGTGGGCGCACGCAGGGTTGCCACTTGCTCGCTTACTTACCTCACCAACTACACTTGTGTATACATATACATATGTTTGGGTGTATGCATGTATACAGGTATCTATGTACGTTTGTATGTGTGTGTTTGTGTAGCTCACCGGTGAGATATGAATTTTCATAAGATGTGAAAAAGTGTAGAACTAATAAAATTAAATGATGTGTGAAGGAACTTCTGTGTTTGCAATGCAACTTGCATTATTGTTCGAAGTAGATGTGCTGTAACTAAAGTGACACATATGTTCGTTCGTGTCACGCAAGCAAAACTGTGTTGTGATGTCTATATACATACATACATATGCATGTGACCTGTTTTTTGGCTGGCAACAAATTGGTGAGCGACTTAGTCATTTTTTGCATTTTTGTTTTCTGGCCTGAGTACTAAAAGCTTTGCTACTAATAAACAATAATATAAAACAAATTGTTGTTGTTGTGATTTGTGAGCTAAGCTTCACTTAGAAAATTGCTTATTCGACACCATATATCCGTAGAACCAAAAAAAAAAAGTTGCTGAATCGATAGTTGTTTCACGTCAGCTTGTGTGCGTGGCATGTGTAAGTTTCTGAAAGTTTATAAAAAATTCGGAAAGCAACTCGAGTAGAACACACCTACTTATATGTATTTAGAAAATCGTTGCTCCATTGGACTTTTATAGACCTTAATTTGATAATGACCACCTCTTATTCTGATCGAGAAACATGAGAAAAACAAACCTTTGACTTCTATCCGAGTCTTTTACGAAATCCTTGTATAGTCTTAGACGCGGACAGCAAGAGATCCATTGCTCTACATAGACAAGAATTTAAGTTTATATTACCAAAAAATGGCACTTTAGGTAATTTTTGCGTTCGGGGTGCTAGATCTCGGAGCAGAATTAAAAGACAATCAAATTTTTCGGAGCTTTTCCGATTTTAAAGACTAAAACTTAAAGAAAAGCTTAAAAAAATGCGCTTTAGGCGCTTATTTCGTTCGGGCTGCTAGAACGGGCTGCTAGATCTAAAAGCTAATCAAAACTTTTTTAAATTTTTCCGACTATAAAGCTGAAACAGAAGGTAATTTCATAATTCCACGCTCAAAGAAACCCCGTTCTTATTAGCCAAAAGCACAAGCTTTTCTTAAGTCAAATTTTTCAACACCAAAATCAATAATCATAGACAGAAACACTTGGTGTCAGGCACCGGACTAAACAGGGATGCATAAGAGCCTACCAACCAAACTCCCGCAGTTTATGGCGAGTCACTATGGATATGTATTGCCTGCTGTTGTCCTAATGAAATACAATTTCTCTTTTGTCATCAATATCTAACTAGAGGTGGTTCCTTCCTTCAGACGGTCCAATTGTTGACAGTACAAGTCCGGATTAAGAGTTTGACTGGAGGAGAGCAACTCATAGTTTCTGACCGTCAACTCTGACGTGGTCAGCGCTTACGACGGCTCACCACTATTCGCCCTCGACGATTGACTACGTCCGTTTCCATTATAGTCGAGATCGGATTCGCCCGCGGATTGTCAACTCGGCAGAATTCTGCCGCTTCAACAACAAAAACAACGATTGACGTTTCCGTTAGTGATCACTTTTCATCACCAGCAACCATCCGCTTCAGAAATGCATCAATTTTGTTGCAACAGCAATTAATTCCGAAGAGAAAGAAGAAGTTCCAACAGCATTCATTCTTTAAAATTTATCTTCATCTGTCGTATAAAAATGCTTACAAACATTCATGCATCGTTAGGCCAAGTTCGATTATACCTGTGCCCAAAAGTACCAGGATATCGTCTGCCGTTATGCTACTTAACTGATAATACAAGGGCTTAAGTATAACAAATAGTACCGATTTATATAAGTATGTACTATTGAATGGATACCAGACCCCAAAGATGAATTTTTTCTCATCAGAAAATTGGCTCGCTGGACCTCTAGTTGATTGTTTTATTAATTGGATAGTGGTAAAATTATGAAACAAGAACTGCATAGAGGGTATTTTCCTCATTCCGTTATTCATACTGTTGTTGGAGCAACATAATATATTTTCCCAATAGTTGAAGGTAATATATGTACGCACTAGAATTTTTTGGTCAACTTACCGGTCCAATCAGTTGTGGAGACCTAGTGTATTCAACAGTCTGTGCTTGTACGTGATCCGCTTAACTTTTTTATTCACTTTGCAATACGTACATATTATGGCAGTAAACTGGTTTTTACCTGGCTTACATATTTGGTGGCATTAACTACATATATTTTTATGGGTTGCTATGGTTTAATTGACTCGACGTAAAAATATAGGCTTTGGTTTACATTTAGCAGACATTCAGGTCAATAAATCTGGTATTTTCTCCACTATCGATATATTGCTACGACTGTGAACTCAGAGTCTGAGATCTGGTAACACTCCTCTCAACTCGCAATCCCTCGTTATTTTGTTCTTAATATTCGAACTCTTCACAATTTAGTACTTACCTTTCAGTTAACTTAACTTATTACCGCAGATCTCCTCTCTTCTGGTTCCCTGGATTTCGCCCGAGCTTGGTAGACGCTGGCCAACAGCTAGCTGCTGTGCGACTGCGAAATCCTCCAAGTCCAGAGTATATTTGCTGGAGATAGACTGAAGTACTTACTCTCAGCGAGATTCATCTTGTCTCAATCGTAGGAGTTCTTGCTGGACATTGTCTAATAGGCGCACAAGCGTTAAGGCTGAAAATCTTGTGGGCGACTAACTATCAAAGTTCTATAACGAAAGGAGTGGTAGAAACATCCAAGCGCTTTCCCTTTAATTGTCCAGCAAGACTGAGGTTAAATTATCTCGGCACACATATCTTCGGCGAACCTGACGAAATAGTCTTTAATTGATATTAGGCGTTTCCAAAAGTGTTTCAGGCTCGGTCCCAAAGCGCTCTGTCAATTTTTGAAGGTTAATAAATACTAATATTACTTAATAACGTAATTAGATAGTACAATGGACTGTGATTCTCAGCTATCCAAGTGGGATGCTCTTTTCGATCGACCTTTTAACCTAACCTTATATAAATTGCCTTGAGGCTTTCAGCTATCCAAGTGAGATCCTCTTTTCGATCGATCTTCTACCCTAAGCTTATATAAGACTCGGTTGATCTTTAAGAACTCACAGGCAGAAAACCTTCAGGCGTCCAAATAAATATAGGTATGGAATAATTTTATCATAAAGTGTTTAATAATCCCATGCTAGGTTGATACAGGAATGAATTCGGTATAGCCATTAAAATTTAGGTAAGGTGAAATAAACTTTTAATATATTTATGTTCTACATATTATAATAGGTATCCATATATACATTTTTATACTCTCGCAACAAAGTTGCTAAGGAGAGTATTATAGTTTTGTTCACATAACGGTTGTTTATAAGTCCTAAAACTAAAAGAGTCAGATATAGGGTTATATATACCAAAGTGATCAGGGTGACGAGTAGAGTTGAAATCCGAATGTCTGTCTGTCCGTCCGTCCATCTGTCCGTGCAAGCTGTAACTGAAGTAAAAATTGAGGTATCGTGATGAAACTTGGTACACGTATTTATTGGCTCCATAAGAAGGTTAAGTTCGAAGATGGGTAAAATCGGCCAACTGCCACGCCCACAAAATGACGGAAACCGAAAACCTATAAAGTGTCATAACTAAGCCATAAATAAAGATATTAAAGTGAAATTTGGCAAAAAGGATCGCATTAGGGAGGAGCATATGTGGACGTAATTTTTTTGGAAAAGTGGGCGTGGCCCCGCCCCCTACTAAGTTTTTTGTACATATCTAGGAAACTACTATAGCTATGTCAACCAAACTCTATAGAGTCGTTTAATTCAAGCGTTTCCATATACAGTTCAAAAATGGAAGAAATCGGATTATAACCACGCCCACCTCCCATACAAAAATCATGTTGAAAATCACTAAAAGTGCGTTAACGGACTAACAAAAAAACGTCAGAAACACTAAATTTTATGGAAGAAATGGTAGAAGCTGCACCCAGGCTTTTTTTTAAAAATTGAAAATGGGCGTGGCCTCGCCCACTTATGGACCAAAAACCATATCTCAGGAACTACTAGACCGATTTCAATGAAATTCGGTATATAATATTTTCTTAACACCCTGATGACATGTACGAAATATGGGTGAAATCGGTTCACATCACGCCTTCTTCCAATATAACGCTATTTTGAATTCCATCTGATGCCTTCTCTGTATAATACGAGTATATACATTAGGAACTAATGATGATAGCGGAATAAAACTTTACACAAATACGGTATTTGAAAAATATGTAAATGACGCATAATGAAATCTCGATTAGCACTTCATCATGCGAGAGTATAAAATGTTCGGTGACACCCGAACTTAGAACTTCCTTACTTGTTTTATATAAAATCTTAAAAAGTTCAACGTGAACTTTTTAGCAACCATAAGCTTACGAAAAAAGTTCTTATATTCTGCTTTCTCTTTGCTATACAAACACAAATCCCGTTATCGAAAACACACTCCCATCAACTCGCCACAAAACCAACTCACCAGCAAAATCCTCTCAGCAACTTAAATCAGCGTCTTAACTTCGGTATTTCGCAGCGCTATCCAACAGTCTGCTACTTTCATCAAATCTCAACCAAATTACAGTTTTTGTCACTATAAATACCACTAGCGGTCAGAAGTTAATATTCTGAGATATGTCGACCTTTTTCACGCACTTATGTCGCCCTTCCTATGCACATCTATGTATGTGTGTCTGTAGTACAAACACCAATTACCAAATCGCATTTTTTATACTCAATCCTCAAGTAGAAATGCTTTGGTAACGAAAACATTTAGATTTCAGCACTTTTAATACACTTTTTGACCACTCAAACCGCTCTCTCGAGGTGGTGTCTACATGCACGCACATAATTTATTTTATATTACTAACTATATATTCTTCTTAAACCGGCTATCTTCAAAGTGCTCTTGACACTTTTCAACTTCTCACTGGTAAATGTACCAATTTGTTTTATTTAAGAAAACGTTTGTGGCTTTTATTCGCATTACCAAATGGCTGTGATAAGAGGAAGAAGAAGAAGCCGAATAGTCGACAACAAAAATAATGTAAATTTTTTATATACTTTGCGAATATTCCGTTATCTGGTATTCCATGTATTCGCGTGTAAGAAAGCCTGTAGGAATAATCGAATGAAAGTGAGCAGAATTTTACAAGGGATTTTTAAGAGATCGTAACTTTAAGAAATTTTTTAACTTAAGTGAAAGTTTCATTGCTAATAGAGAAGCTCTTAAGCAGACAACGTACCAAAGTAATATCTCTGCTAAATAAGCTTCGTGGTAAGCTCTCCGAGTGTCTTTTAAGGAGTTCATAGATTAGGTAAGGTTATTGGGCTGACCTTTGTACCAAAGGTAAAGCAGAATCTCATTTGGACAGCTGCAAACGTTGGTCCTTTGGTAAAATTTATCAAGGCGACTAAAATCAATCCACTTCGCCAAGTTTCCCCGAATGTGTGTCTATCAAAATATTTCAAGCTCAGTTTGGAAAAAGCTGAACAGATAATAAGCAAGTGATCAGAACACAAGTGAGCTGAACATTACTAAAAGCAATTAGCTCAGGGAACCTCTTGAATTCCATTCTGTGACAGAAAGATCACGCAACCACATAAATTCTTGTTGTTGATTAGAGCTTACCAAGTTTACAGGCGGTCCATATATTCAAAGCTATAGCGGAAAAGGACAAAGGAGTGTTGCCGCCCTGCTATCTTAGTGAATTCACATCTCGAAGCTGCTCTTCAGAGCAGTACATCCATGTTCTTTGGCTACCCAGAGGATACTTGATCTAAAACCGGAAGTCGTGAGCTGCTTGAGCCATATGTAAAAGAATCATTTCAGGCCTCTCCCAAATGAATGGTGCTCAGAGAAGTTTTCTAACTTGCGTAAACTTCTAAACATGACTCCATCCTCCAAAATTTTACCTAAATTTGGTACGGAGTTCAATTTTATATATATTTCACGCACTAATAACACTTCACTTAGTTACCATTAGCATAAGCATTTCTCTCATTTTTGTTTATTACCATTTCGGTAGTCAAGATATTTAGAGGAGTACGGGCTTCACCTTCTACATTCGAGACTTGTTTCGAGACATCCGTAGAAACATCCTCGTCACTAATCGTAAGAATATACCATACTTTAATTGGTCATCTTTCGTGATGAAAAGGTTGTACCGCGTGAGTACGAAGTTGACGAGGTCACGGACCTCATTTTTCTAGTTAACGTGTTAGTTAGTGGGTCTTTCCTCATTCCTATGGGAAAATATATACTATTCCCAAAACACAGAGCCTCAGTCAAGCCCGGTCGGTAAGTTCGAAGCTCTGAAGACGCCTTTCGCTTTTTTTTATCGTTTTCCTACTTCTCAAAGGCTGTTTCTTATTAAAGCCGTAAGTTAGTTAACGAACTGATTCAAAAGTATGCCCTCGAGAACGTTACGAGGTGAAGTTTTTGTCCTGATATATGGGAAGGAAACTGCCTCCCAACTTCGGTTAAACTTCCAAGAATATTTAACCTTTTCTCTAAAATGCTGAATGAAGGATTAAAGCCCACCGTCAACAAACTGACTGGACCTTATCAGTGTGGCTTCAAGTCCAGAAAATCAACGTCTGACCAGATATTCACCATGTGCCAAATGTTGGAAAATACCCGTGAAAAGAGGATCGACACATCCCACCTCTTCGTCGATTTTAAAGCAGCTTTTGACAGCACGAAAAGGAAGTGCCTTTATGGCGCTATGTCTGAATTTGGTATCTTCGGAAAATTAATACGGCTGTGTAGGCTGACGTTGAGCAATACCAAAAGCTCCGTCAGGATCGAGAAGAACCTTTTCGAGCTGTTTGATGCCAAACGAGGTTACAGACAGTGCGTCTCAGAGTTGAATAGAGAGGTACAATCTTCTATAAGAGTGTACAATATATGTATGTACGATATCATTGGCCATAACAACCGCGCCATTAGTTCTGCTTCCTCCAAGGTGGACAAAGAAGCAAAGCAAATGGGTCTGGTAGTGAAATAGGGCAAGACGAAATATCTCTTATCGTCGCACTTGCGACTAGGCACCCACGTCACTGTTGACAATCATAACTTCAAAGTCGTAGATAATTTCCTCTATCTTAGAAGCAGTATTAACACCAACAACATCGTCAGCCTAGAAATCCAAGGCAGAATCACTCTTGACAACAGTTTCTACTTTGGACTGGGGCAATGGAGAAGAAAAGTTCTCTCTCGAAAAATAAAAACCAAATTCTACAAGTTACTCATGATCCCCGTCCTGCTATATGGTGCAGATTGTGGATG
Organism: Bactrocera tryoni; assembly: GCF_016617805.1. Taxonomy (NCBI): domain Eukaryota; kingdom Metazoa; phylum Arthropoda; class Insecta; order Diptera; family Tephritidae; genus Bactrocera; species Bactrocera tryoni. The sequence continues at coordinate 71,084,906 of NC_052500.1, forward strand.
ATGACAACATCTGTTGAGTCAGCGTTATGGGTTTTCAAGAAAAGAGTTCCATGGCAGATTTGGGGGAGCAGAGGAAGAGGAAGACCTCAACTCCGTTGGAAAGACTAGGTGAAGAAGGAATTGGCTACACTTGGTATCGCCAAACAGCGAAAAGGAAGAACGACTATCGCGCTGTTGTAAACTCGACTATAATGGTGATGAAGATGATGAAGAAGTTGTCTACAATAGGTTACTGGATTATGGATAGATTATGAGCGATAAAATCTTAGAAGGAAGGTAGCTAAGTATACATATGTATATGAGTCCAATGACAGCACAATAATTGAATTGAGCTCTGAAGAAGCAGTAGAGCTTTCAATATTAAAATCATACCCTAAAACATAAAAAGTATATTAGAATACATAGGATATACATCTAGAAGAAAGCTCTGCCTACTATACTAGGGCAAAGGTGTCATGGTTGAATGCTGGTTTCGCCTAAGTTTGTGTTATGGTTGGAGCTTTGAGTAAATGGCTTCAAAGGAGAATATTTGGGTTGAGTTCTTAAGTTTGTTGTAGATCGATTAGGCATAAAATCGTTTTGCTTTGGGAAAATCGTCGATTCATAGATGAGTTTATATGGCTGCTTATGAAATTATGAAATAACACTGACTTTAGTATAGGTGCTTTTATTTTAGGAACAAGGAAAATGGCCAACTAGAAATATTTCTTGAGTCCGGATTATACTTACGTAAACTTTCAAAGTCATTTTTGTACTCTGAGTTGGCTATTTCAGCTTTGCCATGCAGCTTATAATACCCAAAACGAAACGTTGGAAACCCTATAAAGTATCTATAAATATAAGGGATAAGCGTCAAAATCTGCGTCGGTTTAGACTTGCCGCTTGTTTATACGCGAACTAATGCCCCAGTTTTTGAGAAATTGTTCTGAACTTTCCTCTTCAAGGAGCTGTTCATATGTCGGAACCGCCGATATCGGCTCATTTTAGGGCACTGCAGCTGCCATCAGCACAACAAAATCAAGTTCGGGTATGGATGACTTGTTTATTTGTGAATGAAATAAAATTTTTTTTTTTTTCATTTTTATCTCTACGACTCGACGACTGTGGATCGTTTAGGTCCACAAGTACAAAAAGCCCGACCAATTACTTCCCAGCTATGAGCTAGTTATGTGGCTCTCCTTACTTTTAATGCAACTGCAACAGAGCATTTCTTTCACAAATCAGACCAGCTACAAAAAAGATACGAAAAATACACGTAAATCCAAATAGTCCTGAAAATACCTTGGCAGTCCTTTCCCAACAAGGTTATAGCACATTAACTCCTCGCCATTGCTGCCTGGCGTCCGTTCGCCTCCGCTCGTTAGCGAGCCAATATAAAGTGCGCTTTCATTTAAAAAATTTCCTCTGTACACGCATTTCTATTTATTTAGCTGAAACGACAGTTGTTGGAGCAACGGTCAGAGCCGGGGTGTGAGTGTGGGTATACGGGGGGGGCCAACATCACAGCATCAACATCAACATAACAACTCGGAATTTTTATCGTTCAATTCCATATTTAAGCAGCAATTTATATTCTCTTTTTAGTTTCGAGTCATATTTTTGTCTTGTGATTGCCACACAGCCGACGCTGTGCCGTACCCGGTGCGGTGCCCGATTCTACGAACGTGCCAGCGACGTCGTACTATTTAGCTTGGGCATTCAATTGGTATTTTTATGCGTGTGTGTGTGTGTGTCTGTGTGCTTTTATTTATATATAAGTGTGTATGTTTGTGTTTAGTATCGGGGTTTCTGTGTGTGTGTGCGTGTATGTGTGAATGCATTTAATTTTCGTTTTTCTCTTTTCACTTAACCACCATTCAAAGTGCTAACATGTCGAGCGGCGTTCAGTGGTCGCCAGCCAGCAAGTGAAACATGCAATAATTTGAACGGCCAAGATACCAACCAACCAACCAACCGAGCAGCCAACCAATCGACCAGCCGTGCGAGCTGCCAGTCAAGCTGGTTAGGCATTCAGCCAGCCAGTCAAGCAATTCAAGCGTACGACTGTCTGCCTGCAGTCGAGAAGTCCTTATTTGTATCTTCGTTCGCCTGCCATTATGGGTTTTATCTTTATTGCTGTTGTTGGTATTATTATTGTTGTTGTTGCTTTTGTTTTTCTTATTTTTTTCACAATTTTTGTTTTACTTGTAGTTATTTGTTCTTCGCTTTTGCATTAAGTGCGAACACATATTAATGCATGTAGAGTGGTGTGTGTGTGTTTGTGTAAGTGTGTGCGTGTCTCCAGCTCGCCTTTGCCATATTTATGCAATATTAGTGGTTAGCATTTGCATTTTTTTATACCCTGAACGGGGTGCATTAAGTTCGGCACAAAGACCTGGTATGGAAAACTTTTTTATTTCACAAGAAATACGCACGAAATTTGGCATGGATTATTGTTTGAGTATATGCTACAATCTCCCATTATTTTGTTCAGATCGACCCACTATAGCATATAGCTGCCATACAAATCGACCAATAAAAATAAAGTCCTTGTATGAAAAATGATTTTATTCGACGAGATATCTCGACGAAATTTGGTGCAAGCTGTTCTCCAAAATAATGCCACAATCTCCAAATATTTCGTTCAAATCGGACTACTATATCATATAGCTACCATACAAACCGACCAAAAAAAATCAAGTCCTTGTATGGAAAACATTTTTATTTCCCAAGTTATCTTCACGAAATTTGACGTAAGTTGTTTTCCAAAAGAATGCTGCAATCTCTTTATACTTCATTCAGATCGGACTACTATATCATATAGCTGTCATTTAAACTGATTGATCAAAATTGAATCTTTGTATGGAAAACATTTTATATATAACTTCGTTGCAGCCGAACTCAGTCTTCCTTACTTGTTTTCGTTTCTTTTTATTCAATGCGATGCACTGAGTAACCAAGTGCAGGCTCTTGAAAGGCTGCAGTGCCCCGCTGTGCTGTCAGAAGTCACCAATTTGTTTGCTGTACACATAGCGCCTAGATGTATGCTTCTTTGCAATTCTAACAGCCGCAATACCTCAGTGTATGTGTGTATAAATGCAAGTCCTATTAGAGTATTTATATGTATTTAGAAATATGTATACACACAAATCTGTGCAAATATGTGTATCTTTGTAGCTAAGCCTCCGCTTGTATGTATATGTGTATGTGTGCGTACCTAAAGTGGATGCTCATGCATACTCGTACATAGCTGCCCACTTCTGTCTCACTTTCATGCATTGTCATAAATTATTCAAACGTAAACATCAACAACACGGGTGACAAACACCAATAACAACAATAAAGACAACAACACGTCCGTTAGTAGCAACAGCTTAGAAGTGTTTGTGTGTCTAGCTAGCGTCCCAAGTGCTTATGTATCCATTTATATACATATATTTAAAACGCTCGAAATACATGGAGACATACTATAACTTCATTGGTGTTTGTTGTAGACATGCGAGAAAAAAACATATAGGCTGTCAACCGGCGCATCCGCTCACTCCGCACCGGCCTTATTGTTTGTCTGGTGGCCTCCTTGACGCAGACTTTTTAATTTACTGTGTCTAACGTTTTAGTTTTATTGGAAAAATGATGGGGACATATAGAGTAAAAGACCTAGACCCTTTAAAAAAACTCAAAAAGTAAGTAAGGAAATACATTTTGTCAAAGAATCTTTGTCTTTAAAACACCGCTTTTCTGATTACTCGAAATTTGATTATTACTAAATGTTTGTTCGATTCGCAACTCTCCAAGGATGACGATCCGAAAACTGCGATCTCTTTTTAAAAGCGGAAATATAATTATTAGCATTAATAAGTCTATAAGGCTTTCCATTCAATGTATTCTACCAAACATCTGGACTTGTTGGTTTGACTTGTTGGTTTGTTGACAAAAACTCAAGAGAGTATATTAGAGCTAATCGTATAGGCTTGATCTTATACTCTCCAAGTAAAAGCTGCTGCAAAGAAGCCAAGGTAATGAACAAGACATGCTGAGAAATAAACTCCTTGGGAACCTCGCCAAGACTTTGTATTCTTGAACTGCTGTACTTCAGTTAACCTTTTCCAGTTTGTCTACTATCCTCCTGAGCCCAGCAGTCGTGTTTTTCAACCTAGCTCTCGAAATCATTCGATCAATATACAAAGCCATCACTTTGAGGTCCTAAAGTAGAGTCAGTGGTTTTGAACTAGTTTTGAATATACCATAAACCAAAGAACCCAAATAAATATTGCTGCTGGAGACGATAGCAGATGCTACGCTTGAGAGATCTTTTGTGTCGGGCCGAAGTTCTATCGCCCAATACCATAAACAAGCAGTTACGTTTTCAGATCTCAATAGTTGTACATATATGTAGTTGTTGTAAGAAATACACTTGTAAGAAAGTTTTTGCTTGGGTATAGCCAAACTTGGCTTTTCTTCTTCCACTTCCAGCATAAACATACCAAACGAAATAAACTGTTCAGTTGGAGAAGAGAACAGCTGTACACCATTTAGAGATCCAAGGTGACCGAAGTTCCATCTAACTGGTCTAATAAAGCTGAATATAACTACCCTGAACTGCTGAACGATGGCTATGTACTCAATACCCATTACCGAATCACTTTCGTTACCTTTTTCTAAACAGAGACTGCTAATACTTGTAGCTCCATGCTCAATGGCACTACTGGGTATGTCAATAATAGATGTCGCGTTTGTGAGTTCGTGGATCTCCTTACTAGATTTCAGCGCCAGTTCGAGGCATTTTCTTTAGACATGAGCGCACATAGATTTGGACTTAACAGACAAACAAAATCCTGCTGTAACTAAACCAGCTTCGGCACTGAATTGATCTCCCCGGATTATTATTATATTGTCTAGTTAAAAGAAAATCAAAATTAATGGACATTTAATTGAAGAATTTATTTAGCATAATTATTATACTCCGATTTAAATCTACAATGTTTCATACTTTGTTTTATAAATTTTTGAAATTTTAAAAGTAATTGCAAAATGTCAACCTCACAAAAACCCTCGTTCCTATTGACAAAATTAGGACAGTCGATTTTCACCAGCTTCTCCCGAGACGAATTTTTCACTGAAAAATCATTCGACAAAGACAGTAAGACATAGTAATGAGTTTGTGTCAGCCACGACTATAAGAGGAATGTATAAGAACCAAGCAGCTAAGCGCCCGAAGCCACTGGCGATCACTAAAGATGTGATTGGCCTGGCGATGTCTCTGGTAGTAACCAAGTTCTCACCTATAGGCCAAAGCTATTCGATCTGGGTTTAAGACTTCCTTTCGAAGATAAAATTGTTGAAATTGCAGGTCCAAAATAAAATTCTGGTCATAGGAAAACAGCTCATAGCAGAAGATTCCCTGTCAATCCCACGAAAGACCCTGGAAAACCTTCTTGACTGTCAATACTGGTTTGGCCATCGTTTGCGCCGCCTGACCGCGATTCAACAACGATCGATGTGATTAGCCTGGCCTGTCTCTGAAAGAAGTCAAGTTCTCACCGATCGGCCAAAGCAGTCCATACTAGGTTGAAGATTTCCTTTAGCTGGATAAATTGTTGACATCGCCGTTCCAAAATAATATTCTGGTCATACAAGAACAGCTCATAGCAGTTGATTCCCTGTTAATCCCACCAAAGACCCTGGAAAACTTTCCTGACTCAATACTGGCTTGACCATTGTTTGCGCCGGCTAACGGCTATTTCAAAATGATCGTTTCGCTTGACGTTCTCAAAGTAACTCATTTTACATCACCTGTAACCACCCGCTTCAGATATGAATGAATTTTGTTCAACAGCGAATCATAAATGGATATTCGGTACATAAAGTTTTTTGCGTCAACTGACGTGGCGCCATACATCGAGCTTCTTTTATATTCACCTTTATTTGAACGGTACCAAAGGCACTGATTACTCTATCTATTTGAAAAATAATGAATTTCTTTTTACTAAACCTTATACTGTCGTTTCTTTTTTTCAAGGGGGTTTGTTTATTTGTGGCTGCTCCCAAAACCAGCGCACATCGAGATGAGGCGAATAGTATAAAGCTTTATACACATTTATATAGCGAGCCGCTTGCTTCAAGACCGACGCCCGCTCGAGTTACGGCTGCTCGAGATACGGCTGCTGAACAGACTAGACTTTAGCGTACCCTTAAACCGATTACGTCGGAGTGGCTCCGCTGTAGCTTTTTCTCTTTTAGCTTCACATAGGTTGGCTACAGCATCTCACACAAGGGTTATTCAAATTTCCAAGATGCGCGGCGAGGACGAAAGAATAGGAATTGGGTATAGCCCTACGGCTGTAGGAGCATACTCTTGTAGTGTCCAAATTGGTGATCTAGTGGCTGATGTTCAGAGCATACTGAAGTTATGGAGGGGACACTTCTCCAGTTTGCTGAACGGCAGTGAAAATGTAAGATCTGGAGATGGCGAACCCGACTCCATAATCGATGACGATAGAATAGAGGTTCAAATAGCAATTACCCGCCTGAAGAACAACAAAGCAGCAGGGGCTGTGATAGTGTTCCAACGCTCAAATTAATTTTCAAAATTTGTTTTCTTCAATTCCGATCTTGAGGATGCAGCACGTCCTGGAAGGACTGTTGAAGCCGTTGTGGATTAACTAAAGTCGTTGATCGATGCAAATCGGCGAATAACAATTCGAGAGATTGCTGGAAGCTTAAATATGTCTAACGCGACCGTTCACAGGCACATGAAACGTCTAAAATTAAATTTGAAGCTTAATATGTGAGTTCCTCACATTCCTACAGAACGAAATTTGCTACGTCGCATTAACGGCTGTGATTTGCTCCAAGTGATATCAAAGAAGTGATCCTTTTGCACAGCGCATTGGTACTGCGGACGAAAAGTGGGTTGTTTAAAAGAATGTAAAGCGCTAGCTATCGTGATCTAAAAGTAAAAAAGTATCAATTATCAAAAGTACCAGCTCAAAATACAGGTACTTTGAAGACCGATAGTCACCAAAACAGGGTTATGTTGTCTGTTTGGTGGGATTTAAAAAGGATCGTTTATTTTGAGCTCTTTCTCGATAACAGCACGATTAATTCTGAAATGTATTGAGAACAACTGCACAAATTGCGTGATGCACTCAAACCAGGCCAGAATTGATCAATAGAAAAGTGGTAATGTTCCACCCGCATAATGCGAGAGCTCATACAAATTTGATAAGTCGCCAGAAGCTCTTGCAGTTCGAATGGGATTAGCTACCACACCCAACATACTCTCCAGACTTGGCGCCTTCTGACTATTACTTGCGGCGGTAGGAGAAACCTTAGCTCAAATCGGGACCTCAAAAATCATTTGGACCAACTTTTGGCGGCAAGGTTCAAACATTGTGTGAGCTTAAAAACAATCTCCTGTTCGAAAGATGGCAAAGGGTATTGGTAAACAACCCATTTTGGGTTAAGAAAATATAATTTTATCACCCTATTCATCGAAATTTTTTACCTGCTTACTAATGCAAATTAGCCCACTGTAATGCTATTATTTCAACCCTTTGCCGTCAAGCACTTAAAGGCCATGATACGCCGTTAAGTACTTGCAGTCTTATGCGCTGCTATTTATATGTTGTTCTCATGTATGGCATAGCTATTGGGATGCTTTGTGGCAATTGCCTTTATACCAACGGCGGCGCACGATACTCCATTTCACTTGCTTCCAACAGATATCCGTTCGGTTTTTTTCTCAACCGAATATAGTGACAACAGGCATGCAAGGATGTAAACATATTACCACGTATCACATTTATGTATGTATGTGTGTGCCCTGTAGGAAATTGCGGTTCAGGCCAGAGTGAAGCGTATATAATGCTGCGTAACATTAACCCTTCATTTACTCGATTGCTCGTTGACTGTTACACTTGTAGTGGTTTTTATGTTTTCCTTTATGATTGTAGATTTTCATCTAAGCGTATAATATGTGTGTGTATGTATGTACTAGAGCGTGTGACGCTCAAAAGAAGCCATATCGTGTATATCAAACAACAACAATAATAAAGCAACAGCAGCAGCAATCTTATCCAGAAAGTCGGCGACGGTGGCAACAAAACCCACTTAATTGTGCCTGACAACATCGTTAGTGAAGCTGCCAAGGCACTTTTTATGGCTGCCCAAACACATGGCTACAGATACTACATACATACTGACGCGAACCCATTCGCGCCCATACACACATACACATACAGAGCGTAAAGCTTTCTTACTTTAATGTCGCGCTCACATGCGATTTTCTGGCCGTTATTTAAAAGCAGCATTTGTACCTACAGACATTTAAACTCTTATATGAGTCTACAAGGTCCGTTGGCTTGATACAACAGTTGTTGTTGATGTAAGAGATATTTTAGCGCTAGAAAAATATTATTGCTCAATGTAGTAACTTTTGCAATTTTTTCTTGAGTCTAATTTTTGTTTGTTACTTGCAACTTTCAGACCAAACAATGAGGAACCGGAACCATGAGTCGAGCCGGTTCGGCAGAATATTTTGAGCTTCGAAATTTTTGAGGTAGTTGTGTCGCTACTTCTTTTTTATAATGAGGACCCAAGCCAAGAGTAGAGCCGGTTCGGCCTCTCCGAATACTATGAGCTTCAAAATTCCGAAGTTTTTGAGGTATTATGTCGTTACATCTGTTTTAAAAAGAGGAACCAGATCAATAAGTCGAGCCGGTTCGACAGATCCAAATAATTTGAGCTTCGAAATTCCGAATTATTGAGGTACTTATGCCGCTACTTTTGTTTTACAATGAGGAACCAGAACCATGAGTCTTGCCGGTTCGGTGGATCCAAATATTATGAGTTGCGCCCCAAGTTTTTTTAAGTTTTTTAACCTAAAAGTTATTTGTCTTGGCTTTTATTGAGAAATGAAAAGACTTTCGAGATCATTGAACCCGTCACGCAGCTGACAAATCTAAATATTCGATTATTCCTTAACCCCATATGTCTTCTAAAGGTGGTGTGTTTCGCGCTGAATAAGGAACTAATCAATCTCGACGGTTTTTAGTATCCCGATTGAGCTACGGCAACCCAATTTTTACACAGTTTTTGTAACAATAACTCCACCTTTATATAGTTTTTGGTGTTCCACGTCTCATTCCATAGAAAGTTTCTTCGTATTCCAAAAATCTTTTGAAAATGTGAGTCCATGCTCATCTAGAACATGTATCAACATTTTTCGACAATTCCAGATCATTTGCAAAAGCTTAGCGATGATTTCTGCTGTGAGGACCGCTTTTTAGTGACCCAAGCGCCCAGATGAATTGTTGTTATAACAAAAACCATTACTTTCAGAAGTTGTTTAGTTGAAACGACAGTCTTCTGTAAAGACCTCTTTGTAGTTGATCCGTGAATTTCGATTGTTGTTGTAACAACTGTTTAGGTTAGGTTATTCTGGCAGTCTAACGAGCCACGCGTAAACCAGTTTGGTCCTTTCCGATACCAGATGGACTACTGTTAAGAAGTCTTTGTGGAGTAGTCATCTTTTAGGATGTCTGCGCTTGACGTGAATTTCAAAAGACTCTGTGGCTTCACAAACGATATCTCTTGATATCCTGATTTCCAAGATATTTCTAGACGATATGCAAAACGAGGTTAAAGCCCTGACTGCTACTTGACTGTCCACGTAAATGTTGTCTCTGAAGTTGTCTGTTGTCATTAGAGTCTAGCTCCGCGGTTTTCTCAAAAGCAAAGGCCTCTGCTTGAAATATATTGTAGTGATCTGGCGGATTAAGAAGCTGCCTGAGCTGCTGAGGTAACGATCCTTAGGTTCCAAACACTGTTGAAATTCGTGTCAAACGCAGGCATCCTAAAGGTTAACTACTTCTCATGAACCTGGTAACTGAACTCCGTCTGGTATCGCAAAGGGCCGAAACTGGTCTATGAGTGGCTCATTGGTCTAACAGACTAACCTAACCTATGTACATATATAAGGCATTACTGGGCTTTCATAATATTTCACTCGGTCCAAGACTGCACCAAGGAAGTTGTGGAAGTCTTTCAAATAGTTTTTTTTTTTTATTTATCTCATTTGTAAGAACCGGTTATTCAAACTTTTTGTAATATTTCAGTTCAAACAGAGTTTAGCAATCCCCTCGGACCACTATAGCATTAAGCTGCCATACAATATGACAGATCAAAATCTAGTCTTCGTATGAAAAACTTTTTTGTGTGACTATTTGAAGCACTCATGTTAACTATAAATACCTCCTTGGTTGTACTGTTCTCTTCGCACTAAAAATCTAGCTTTCGTAGCTGAAGTCTTCAATCTTTCACTTTCCATTAAAATGCGTAAGCTTACTTATTTTCATTGGCTGCCAAACCCGACCACCAGACACAAATCATTTAGAACAATTTATCATCTGTCACCGAACAGCTGTTATTTGTCACTCGCAGTGTTGCATTTGAAATTCGCAAAATCACTGACTTCTCCAACTTACCGCATGCACGTACCCATATTTGTAAGTATGTACTCTCATTTGTACCGATATTTATGTTTTTATCTATACCGTTGCGTGGCAATATGAGCCTCGGCAATTTCCGCTCAAACCTTTCGCCCAGCTGCAGCTAGATAATATCCTCAATTCGTGTGCACCTTTCACCACCTTTAACTGCTGTCCTTGCTGCCTCTTCTACCGGTTACCACCTTTTGCCGACCTCAATCTACCAAATAAATTGCTACATGACGTCTTTGTTGCTACTAAATACTCATTTGTATGTGTAAACAGAAATATTTATGTACCCAACCGTCAGACAAAGCAGCCGAGCAAACTGAGTATCTGCTGCCATGACGCTTTTTCTTCTTAATAAATCGCCTCTGTGTACTGTGTGTGTGTGTGTGTGTGTGTGTGTTGAGACGTATGTGTAATGGCTGGCAGGAGTAAATGAAGCGTGCTTGTGTTGGTGCATTTTGTGTAGAGAGATAGCGTCTTTTGAAAAACTTCATTAGTATGCGCATAGATTACTTTTCTTGTTTTCATTTAATCGCAACGCTTAAGCATCTTCTCACGCCATTTGTAATTTAAAATTAGCTACCAACTTAACCTAAATTGAATTCTGTATGCCGAAAGTCTGTGGGTCCTTCTTCAATTTTACTCTTAGTTGGCTTACGAGTCTCTTGCCTTCTTATTTGCATTTCTTTGCTCGGTATATTTTCTAGTTCATGAGACTGAGTTAGCTAGGTAGGATGGATTTCGGACAACGCACCTAGGTCTTTATGAGGGCACTTGTAAGCACTTCGGTTATACTAAAATCCATTCACTCTACTGTGATAAAGTTCATAGACTTGCTTTGGGGTATTGGAATCGAAAAGGATGGGATGTAAATATAAGAGCCACACATTTGTAACTTTCATTAGCGGAAATTGGATTGTAAAGATCTCATTTTAGACTTTACTTAAGTTCGAACCATAGAGATTCCCAATTCTACAAGTCACTCATCATTTCATTAGAAGCAATTGAGTTGTAAAGATCGCTGTTTAGACTTTACTCAAGTTCCTTTCTTTCTAAATACCGATGTACGTGATATACGCCGACATTGGCATAGTTCAGCGAATTAAGAGGCAGCGGCTATGTTGTCTAGGTCATGTTTTCCTTATGGATGAACGCACTCCAGCTCTGAGAGTATTCGACGAAGCAGCCGCCTGAGCAAGCCTAGGAAGAGAAAGACCTTCACTCCGTTGGAAATATAGGGAGAAGGACTTGTCTACCCTTGAAATCTCCAATTGGCGCCAAACAGCGCAAAAGAAGAACGACTGATGCGTTATTGTAAACTCGGTCATAACCGCGTAAGCGATATCTACGCCAATAAAGAAGAAGAAGAAGAGATTCGCTTTTCAATTTCATAAGCTTTCTTGCATCTTAAGTTATAAATCTTAAACTTTTTGCGATGACTAATAAGCTTAGGTCAGTGGTGAAAATTTGGCTGAATTTAAGGACAACTATGGCGACCCCGAACTCAACTTATTTCCAAGTTGTGATTTTCAAAATGTCTAAGAATGTCTGTTGGTAATCTGTAAAGAGGAGCAAATCAGTTAGAGAAGAGGAAAGCGGATAGAGTCTTTCAAAAATAGCGAGCTCATGAGGAACAAGACTTTCCTTGTTACCTGGTTTTATACAGATATTCGCAGATATTGAGAAAACTCTTTAACCACAGTTCCGTTAAGAAAGCTATGTCTAGTTTGAAAGAAATTTCTCAAATGCAAATTTTAATCAGTTATACCCCCGACAATTTGTTTTGGATCTCGGTTCGTTGTTGTCAAGACATCGAGATCATCTAATAGTAGGTCCAGAAAGCGTGCTGTTTCGACGGAATTGGACCATAGGTAGTGGGATATCAGATGTGTAGGGTTAGCTGGGCATGCAAAGAGGTGATTAGTGTCATGCGAAACTCGTTACACGCTCGACATAAATTTGATGTGTCGGAGTCAATTCTGGATAAGTTGGAGTTTAAACTGCTACAGTATCCAGAACAAAACTGAGTAAGGCTCACTCTCGATTCTCGCGGTAACTCGAGCTCGTCGTCTACCAATGGGTGGTGGTTTGTTTCCAAGTATACCATTCACTAAGAGGGAGTCGGGTAAAGATGTTTATGACTCCACTGTGAATGGCGGTCAGTGCACTGAGGTTTGTTGCGTCCGAAGTCTGATCGGCGTATTGTTTTCAGTTGTTAACATAGTTGAGGGTGGACCTTTGAACTCTCAATGCTTCTAGGAGGCGGTTCCGCTACAGGCAGTTCCTTAGGCTCCTTAACTGGGAGCATGCGAACCTCAGTAATCAGATGTTCGATAGAAGACACCAAGAGACATCTACTTGTTGTCCGGAATACAGTGTTCTGACATGTCTGTAGCTTCTTCGTCTGCGTTTCACTGCACCCAAACGACCATATTGGTGCGGCGTAATTAAGGAAATTCCGTATTTGAGAATAGTGTTGAATATTAAAACCTAGAGTTGACAATAAACTCGAGTTTGTGGCTAAACTTAACTGTATTATGAGTATCAACTGTTGTAGACCCTGTTTTAGAGTTAAAACTTGGTTGATTGATTAGTTAATAGGGGATTTCGCGAAAGTCTGGACGCATTCAACCAATCTTTACACTCATTATGTTCTCAAAATTTACAGTTAGCTTGATATCAATTCACATTTCATGATTTAATTAAAATTAATTACGCATAGATCATCTTTTTAACTACCTTGGAAGGCAAATATGTAGAGGAGTTTAACCCAGAAGGAAACGTCGGAGACCATTTGAAATATATACACGACCTAATCGCTTAATGTTTGAGTTATCATTTTGAAATTTTGCACACGTACTCTTCTACCAAAAGAGCTTCTTATTTGTTGGAATCGTTGACATCGAACCACTATAGCATATAGCTGTCATACAAACCGATCTATCAAAATAATGTGCTTGTATGGCAAACTTGTGTATTTGACACGGTAACTTCACGAAATTTGGCACAAATTGGTATCTAAGACAGCGCTATAATATCTGAATAAATTGTTCAAATCGGATCACTATAGCATATAGCTGTCATACAAACCGATCTATCAAAATAATGTGCTTGTATGGCAAACTTGTGTATTTGACACGGTAACTTCACGAAATTTGGCACAAACTAATATCCAAGATAAAGCTATAATTTCAGAACATATTGCTCAGATCGGACCACTATAGCGTACAGCTGCCATACAAACCGAACTATCTTAATCAGGTCCTTGTAAGGAAAACTTGTTTATTTGACACGGTAACTACACGAAACTTGGTACAAATTGCAATCTACTAACAACAATTGGTTTTGTTTGTACCACTTATTCGAAACTCGAACCCAGTTTCGACCAGTTAGTAGTCGAACACTTGGCCTACTCAACTGTGATGATCACCTTGGCTGCAATATTAATAATGCATGCATCAACCGCTCTCGATGCAAAGTGTGTTTTCCTTAGCTTGAGTAAAATCCCTCTCCATGCAATCTTGGCAAAACGCTGCGTTCATACTAACCTAAAATGGCATAGAATATTCGATTCACAGTTACCGAAAATATTTACCTGGCAGATTAACAAGTTGGATAAGTAAATAGTGGCAGCACAGAAAAGCAATTAGTGTTAATTTAGATTTAAGCTGCAGTTAAAATAAATATATATATATGGGTTTGTGTGTGTATTTTGTAATTGAGTATGTAAGTATGTATGGCGTGCATATCTATCCCTCTATACAAACACACTTATACATTATCCATATGTAAATAAATGTCGCCATTTAACTTTATTTGCGGATCCTCAAATGTATACTTCACACACACACAAGCACACATGTGCTTGCTTTTAAGTACACATAAAAACTATGCTCATTGCAAATATTCATTGGCTTTTGCGGTTGACATCAACTGGAAAATCATTTGCCACATGCCAAACATTATTTCACACTGCACCATCAAATCTCGCAAGCATTCCCACTATTATTTATAACCCAACTGAATGCCAAACTCATATGTATAGCCCACATATATACATATGTATTTTAATGTTTGTGTATGAGCGTGGTGTGAGTGTGTATTGGCAGTAAAATTCATTTATGGCAAACGTTTGTGTGCTGATTTCCTTTATAGCGTCCTTTAGGGAAGCTTTTTTCTTTAGATCTGCAAATATCTACACATAAAATCAGCGCCACAACGCCAGACAAATATATCTAGCATATTATCTTTATGTGCATATATGTATGTATATATGTTATGTGATGACGTTTCTGTGCGGAAAATTGCATTTTAAAATTTTTTTGCTAAAAGCCAGCATTTCAGCATAGTCCACGAAGACAAAGCAGCATGCGGGTATTAAGCAAATATACATAGATATGTATATATATACAAAAAAAAATATATATATATGCTGATACCAATACACTTCTACAAGGACAGTTCTTTTAGTCAGCGATACTTTCTAACATTTTGACCTCAGATGCCATACTTTGATGGCTCATTTAACGGATTTTTCATTAAGAGTACCAAAATTTTTTTTTTTAAATAAAACAAAAACTGTTGGGGATATCAAAGAACATCTTTATTCCTATGAAAGTACATTTGATGCCATTATATATAGAACTCGATTTCTTTTGCATGGCCATCACGGGCACGCTGAACCCAATTTTCGACGGTTTTAAGGCATAAATCGGTTGATCGATCGGCTGTAATTTCACGTTCGATATTCGTACTACTGTTCAAAAATCGTCGCTGGTTTATTAGCATAGACCATTGACTTGCCGTAGTCCCACAAGAAATAGTCTAACGGCGTCACATCGCCAAACCGAAGCGGCCAATTGACTGGGCCATTTCGTGAGATAATATCTTGGTTTTCAATAAATCGATTGTGACATTCGCTGCGTGGCTTGTGGCGCCGTCCTGTTGGAACCACATATTGTCCAAGTCCACATCATCCAATTCGGCCCAAAAATATTCGGTTATCATTGAGCGGTAGCAATTTCCATTCACAGTCACGTACCGGTCTTGATCATCACGGAAAAAGTACGGCCCATTGACGCTGCCCTCCCATAAACCGCACCAAACCGTAACTTTTTCGGGATGCAATGGTGACACATGGATTACGTGTGAATTGCTGCCTGACCAATAACGCATCTTTTGCTTATTAACGAAGCCATTCAGCCAGAATTGAGCCTCATCGCTGAAGATGATTTTCGATATAAATCCGGATCACTTTCAGCCGTATCCACGAACGTAAGACTATTCTGGTGGTCAAGCGGCTTCAATACTTGCGTCAATTTGATCTTGTGAGGATGTAGGCCAAGATCTTTTCGCAAATTTCGCCACAAAGACAGAGATGCCCAATGCTTGAGAACGACGTGTGGAGACGGATTTCGGTCTTGCTCAATTGATAGGATAGTGGCAGCAATATTCTCGACATTGCGGGCACATCTTTCTCTCACTGCCATGGGAACATTTTGTGCTGTGTCTGCGGATTCAAATTTTTCCACTAGACGCTCAATTTTTGATCTGACAGGACGATTATGACGACCATAAATTGGACGTAGCGCTCTCAAAGTTGCGGCCACTGACTCCGAATTTCGGTAACAAATTTCAATAATATCGATTCGTTGTTGAATCGTATATCTTTCCATGCTGAAATGGCAAACCTTACTGAAGAGAAATATCAAAAGAGCGGGAAAAGTATGGCGTCGTTATATCCTATCCTGATTCTATATTGGCAGTTCGGACAAATAGGTCAATAAGGAGGTATGGTCGACTCTAGTCACCTCTCCTGCGACCTCCTGACAGCTTCTACAATAGACAGCAACCTGTTAGCATTCTTACAACATTTCTTATGCCATTAGTTTTCAATTTTTTTAGTCTACATGTGCGGCCCATATTCCATTCATGTCACGTTTGCCTGCTTCTTGAGCAAGTTAGGGATTGATGACTGAGACTCGGCTATATTTATACTTGACGATTAAATATCTTCAAGTAGCCAGAGGGAGTAAGTAAGGGTGTGCCTGCTCTGGCTAGTTCACCTGCTTCACATTTACCAGAAACAATACTATGTCTTGAAACTCAATGCAGCTTTATCGTGAAATAGGTTGTTAAATACTTTAACAGATCAAACCATGCTGTCATTATTTTTGAAGAAATTCTAAGAGACTTTAGTCGTTCTTCCTTTTCGCTTTTTGGCGCCAATTGGAGATTCTAAGTGGAACAAAGTCCTTCTCCTCCTGATCTTTCCAACTAAGTGGACTTCTCTTCCCCTACTTCCCCCGGCGAATACTGCGTCGAATACTCTCAAAGCTAGAGTGTTTTCACCTGCTATCTTTGAGGAAACCCTAAGGGACTGTAGTGATTTCAAAGCCGCTTGGCTTTTTGTATATTCATACCATATATAAATATATCGCTTATTGTGAACAGACTCTTTCTCAGAACAAGAAGACTTTGTTTAGTTGTTGTGATCTCCGCTTGCAGTGGTCTGAAACATTATCCATTGCCGATTATCTAGTTTGGACGCTTATCCTTCTGTACCTATCCACCTCACTTCTTTCCCAAACTTCTCTCTCACCTCTTTCCCACACTTCTCTGGCAGAGAAGACAATGTTGGGGACCGAATTTAAGCTAATTTCTATGGGATTTCGAAAATCCGTGATATTGGCTAGAAACGGGAATGGAAATTTTAAAATGCTGATTTTTAGACAAAATATGAGCGCGCCAAGATATTAAAGATATCAATGGCGAAACGAAGACAACTGATATTAGATCACTTCGCTCTGTCCAAACTCAGAAACCTCCTCAGAGTCTGACGTTCATAGTTCCCACCATAAAATTCTGTGGATTCCACCGATTTTTATAACATAATGAACTCTTTCTGCCGCACTGACTACAACGTTATTAAGTATAACTCAGTTTTAAGTTAAAACCAAAATCTTTGGGAGCTAGGACTCTAATATTGTTATCGAAATATTCATTTCGTTGTTTTTATTGTTGTTGTAACGGTTATCTAGACCCCGTTAGGGTGATAAGGTTCAGATTAGTTGTCATCGAGGTCATCCAACGGTAGGTCCAGGAAACGTGCTGTTTCGACGTGGTCAGACCTTAGGGAGTGGGATATCAGGTATGTAGGTTTAGCTGGGCATGCAAAGAGATGATTAGTGTCATGTGGGGACTCGTTGCGACATATTGTGGGACCCAGTTCCCACGACAGTCGGTTCCACGTTATCGAAATTGACCCGGATTTTTTGCGGTAAAGAACTGTTTTTTCGGATATCTAACTTAGTTTGGATCGGTAAGTTTTAGATATGCGTTTCGTTCAGCCTTATGGCTTCCTTACTGTTACTCTTATCCATCCTTCTCTCCACTACTGCAACCGTTGTTTTATTTACTGCGATAAACCTCCTACATATCCAACCTCCCTCGTTATAAAGGCAAACACCGACTGACGGTTGCAATTGAGCGGCGAACGAACGTGCTGATGGACATTGAGATGGACAGGTATTTCACTCTATTTGAGTATCATTCAAATAGGTGCACAAACAGCCAACGATAGGCACACATACAATACAAATACGCACACATACACCTACACACATATGTGTACGCGTGTGATTGTAACAATATGTATGTATGTCAATATTTACATATGCACCTTGCCAAGCACTTGCATTAAGCATACACACCGGCGCACAGGCAGTTGAATGGCAACTAAATGTATCTATATTTTTCCTACAAGTATATACATATGTGTGCGTGTGTGTTTTTATGTATTTGTACCAGCGTGTAAGTAGTTTGTGTGCAATCACTTTTCTTTAACGTGAAACGGAAATGTTTGCATTTCCTAGTGCTGTAATATTTATGCGCAAACATGAATGACATTTGTGTCTACTTTCGTTGTTGTTGCTCTTGTTCTGTTTGAGGCTGTTCGTGTGCGTGTGTGCGCTTTTCTTCAAAAATGTCGCCAGCAATTTTATCAGCTTTTATGGCCTTTTATGAAATGAATGAAGATGGATTTTTCGATATGCACACTTACGCATATACTATACACATACAAATATACACTTTTAAAATGCATTGCATAGCAAAGATGCTGGCTTACCCAATAAACCATTAAGCCTTGTTTACTGTTCCGATATGTGAGGTATAAATATTTGGATGTCAGAGATCTTTAAAAGCATCGTAACCCAATTTTTCTCAGCTATATGCTATCGTTATCCGTTCTGAACAATATGTTCGGAGGTTGTAGCGTTGCCTTGGAAAACAATCCATGACGAATTTCGTGAATATATTAGGTTGTCAAATTCCGGTTTTTGCTCTTTCTTCAATGCTTTATAAAAAGTGTTACAGTGATCGGATTTAGTTCAAGTATGCGTCGTTCGATAATCTGATTAGAAGCCCCCCTCCCTTATTTGCGAAAAACTCGGAAAGCCACTTTTCACAAGCCTCTTTTGAGTTCAACTTTACATCAACAAGGGCGTTCGCCATGTACAGGAATAGGTGGTAATCACTTGGCGCTATGTCCGGGCTATATGGTGCATGCCACAAAACCTCCCATCCGAGCTCCCGTAGCTTCTGAAGAGTTATCAACGAAGTGTGTGGTCTAGTGCTGTCCTGGTGGAACACTACACCCGTCCTGTTGGACAATTCTGAACGCTTCTGGTCGATGGCCTGCATCAAGCACGTTTTTTTTTGCGTAAAATCATGCGGCAATCAAACATCAAGCTTTTTTGTGTATCCAGCCTTCTGCAGATGGTTTCAAATGGTTTGGTGACTAAATCCAATCTTCTGGGCGATGTCACGAGATGCCACATGCCGACCTAACTCGATGTTTTCTATGATTTGATCGGTATTCGTTGTCACAGGTCTTCCGCCGGCTGGCTTATCAATGGTGTCGTTTTCACCCGCTCTGAATCGTCGAAACCATTCCCCCACAGTTCGAAGGGATGGAGTACCATCCCCCAAAACACCATTAATCTCACGAAACGTTTCTCTAGCGGATTTGCCTTTAACGATGAAATACTTGAAAAAAGCGCGAATTCCGGCGTTAGTGAACTCAATGTTTACACATCTAGAACTGTTGAACACAATATAGAAACTAATCATGCATAGCATCTTTCTGTAGGTTATGCCAAGACCTTTCAAAGATGTATAGTATTGCTAGATACGAGCTCATAGCCACGAAATTCAAAAGACAAAAAGCCGGAAGGGAGATATTTGACAACCTAATATCTTGACAAATAAAAAAGTTATGCCAGCCATATGCTTTAATGTACCGATATCGGCGATTCTGACAAATGAACAGCTCCTTAGAGGGGAAAGGACGTATACAAAATTTCAAATCCAAATTTCAAAAACTGGGGAACTAGTATGCGTATAAATACGCGGCCAAGTCTAAATCGATTCAGATCGTCATGGTGAAATGCATATCCAACGATTATTGAGTTGTTTCACCTCATCTTCTTCCATACAGCTTCTGCAGATAGCGTCTGATAAGATTCACAGCCTTACAGCCAACGACCTGTTAAAAGCGCCACAACTAGGGAGAGGCTAGCTTTACCGAGGGTTAAGAGAGCACTAGATCTCTTGCGATCGATCTTAGGACAAAAGCGTTCGCGGCAATCCATGTACCGATGGTAGCCAAGCTTCCGCGAAACCCAGCTATTTAGTTGTAGAACACAAGAGGATACGGGAGCACTGACCCGCTTTAATTATACCGATAGTGGTTTTAAGTTGCCTTCGCTTGCTAGCTCATCAACTCCTTGCGATTCCGCTGTGGCCTATCACCCATAACTGTCTTATCAGAAAGAGACTAAAGATAACTAGAAAGATGATATTGATAGCAATGTTATACACTCCTACACTACACTACTGTTAACCCAAATCTTTGACCCATCCATAAAGAAGCTCACGGCCTCTCTCCTACTCACAACTCTCCCTATATGGACAGAGAAGGAGCCGCCAGAGTTCGGTTTGGCGACATGATCCAAGTGATCCAAAGTCAAAGTCGTTTAATATTTGATATTATTTAATATGATTATTCGTGATCTCTATTTTGGCAAGATGGCTGTTTAGATCCAATACTTGTGGCTTTCAAGGTGATTGCTGTTTTTCGCTTCGTAAGCTTCGTAATCTTCGCATACTTCTGCGATCAACTTAATAGTCAACTGCAACACTACTTTTTCGGCAAAACCTTGAAAAGTAACCCCAGCACTAAATATTCAGTGTTTTTTTACCACAAAACGGTAAATATTGTCATTATATTAATCTCGCAGCAACCAAATTATTGCGTAACTCCACCCCTTCCTTCATAAATGTTTTTGTAAAAATATTTCAACAAGCGCCTGTAAGCAGTTGCGGTCGCACTGCAGTTGTAGCACACTTTTGAGCGCACCTTTGCTGATTCTAATTTAGCTTAACGTATTTTCAAAGTCCCCCCCAACTTATAGACGACTTCTAATGCCAATTTGTGTAGACAAATGAACTATTTGTTTTAATTAAGTGCACAATTATAAACCCGAGCGAATACAGAAGCTGCTAAGCACGCGCACAAAGCCAAGCAAGAGCGCATTTGCATGGCAAAGCGCAAGTGCTGATGATGTACCTTGAGTATAAATATTGAGGTGGTGTGTTTGTGTGCGACTTGTGTAAATGTGTGTGAATATGTAAATCTGTAAGTTACTATGTAAGTTTGGACTTTCATGCGTCTCTAAATATGTAAGCTTTTAAAGAAGTTTGTATGTGTGAGTTTTATAAGCTGAACAGGGTATATTTAGTTTGGTACAAAGTTTGGAATACACAGAAGGATACTTCGGAGAATCTATAATATATATACATATATATACATATAATATATCAAAGTGATGAGCTGTGTAGATTTAGACATGTCCATCTGGCTGTCCTTCTGTCTGTAAATAAGTAAACTATTGCTTTAGTTTATGAGTTATCGATCTGAAATTTTTGCACAGGTCTTTTTCTCACCAATATGCTGCTCATTTGTCAGAAACACCGATATCAGACTACTGTAGCATACAGCTGCCGTACAAACTGACCAATAAAAATCTAGTTCTTGTATGGAAAACTTTTTAAATTGGCAAGATATCGTCACGAAATTAGGCATGAATTATTCTCAAAGCTACTACTACAATATTTGAATAAATTGTTCAAATCGGGTTACTATAGCTTATAGCTGCCGTACAAACTGAACAATTAAAATCTAGTCCTTGTATGGAAAACTTTTTCATTTGATGAGATATCGACACGAAATTTGGCACGAATTATTTTAAGAGCTAGCGCTATAATCTCCGAAGAAATAGTTCAAATCGGACTACTATGGCATATAGCTGCCATACAATCTGATCAAACAAAATCAAGTTCTTGTATGGCAAATTTTTTTATTTGTCGAGATATCTGCGCTATATTTTGCATGAACCATTGTTCGATGTAACGGTTCAATCTCTAAAAAAATTATTTCGATCAGATCACTATAGCATATAGCGGTCATACAAACTGACCCATCAAAATTTATCTCTTTACCTTTTTGTTTGTGAACGCATGCAGTTATATGAGTACATATATAAGCATTTCAGTTTTCAACAACTTAAATATGTATATATATATGTATATATAAGTATAAGAGTTTGTACATCCAACAACAGCGCGCTCAGCACCCCATAATATATGCCCATCACTTACCGTCTTGCATTATGCACACAACTAAAAACATTGCTGATGGCTACGGCACTATTATGCGGTCGCATGCCGACCAAACTGCCGCTGCCGAGGCTACTTAAGCTGGTGCAACTAATCTCGGTCGCACAGTCTGCACTCAAACTCGCTGCCGAGAAGGTGTCACCAACAACATAGACAACACCAACAACAACTGCAATACTCATTACACACACATACACACACAACTAGCTTTAGCCTTGCTAATGGCAAAAGCAACGTAAATAAATGCAAAAATAAATAAAAATAAAATTGTAATAAAACAACAACAAAGCGAACTAAAAAGTTCTTTAATTAAGTGCAACGGATTTTATTCTAATACTTCTCCCCTCATTTTCGCTTTCAATTTGCAGTAACGCAACATAAAAAAAACAACAACAACTAAACTATAACAAAAATAATTTCGAACTAAAAGTATAGCTAACGGAAGAGTACCGTAATTACGCAGCAACAACAAAACGGAAGCAGCGGAAAGCCAACTGAAAAAAAAATTAGCAAAAACAAAAAACACACAGAGCGAGATAATTCTAAAAATTTAATAACAAATATTTTTTGAACACAACGAACGCACTGCATAAATTATATAATATTTGAAATCAAAGTATCGCGGCGACAGCATGTCGTTAAAGGCGCGACGCACGAAGTTGACATTACACACGACAACGGTGAAAATGAAGTTGACTTGACCGAGGCGACCGCGGCAGCAGACGCAGCGACAACAGCAACAATTACGCACAGCCGTTGGTGCGGCAAATGCATTAACAAATACAACAAAACCAAAAACAACAACACAAACAGCAGCAATAACGCCACCACCAGCAACAATAACGCTACCACTAACACCCGTCACACAGTGGAGTTGTGCTACTGGCGTTGTACTTGGTTGTGGCAGCGTCGTCGACAATGGTTGTGGCGCCAGCTTGCACTGGCAGATTGGCCGTTGCCGTTTACCTTTACAGCTACGGCATACAACGCTGACCGGCGATCAGCTATCAGACAACTAAATATTTACTTTAATCTCTTGCGTATATACTGTATGCTTATACTTAATTACTTTACGACCGGGGGCAGCAAAAGTGGTGGCAATAGAGGAGGATGCAACGCGAACGACAAGCAAACGACTGCAAATGATGTTGCGTATACGCCATGTAGACACAGCAGAGATAGTGTCAGAAGAGTGACAATTATAACTACAACAACTAGTGGAGGCACAAGTCAACCAACAGCAATAACAACAAATAGCAGCACAAGTCAACCAACAACAATAACAACAAATAGCAGCACAAGTCAGCCAACAACAAACAGCAGCACAAGCAAGCCAACAACAAAAACAAGTAGCGACAAAAGTCAACCAACCTCAGCAGAGGTTGCTTATACGCCAGGTAGGCCAATACCAAGCAGCACAAACGAGCACACAAACCATGTTGCGTATACGCCATGCAGCACCAGCTGCTCCACAAACTGCAGCCACCGTCGTAGCTCTAGCGTTGGTGCGCCCAAATCAAACATCATCACCAAAATCAACTGCCATGACTTGGTGTTTGTAAAACCAATCAGTCACGGTGGCAGCTGTGACCGAATATCGGGCGACACGAAGAGAAATCAGCACACAGCGGCGGGCAACTACAACAATAACGGCGAAGAAAAACATAAGGGCAGTAAGTGGCGCAAATTGCATGCAGTGTGGGTGCTTTTGTGCTTGTTGTTGCAGCGGCATTTCGTCGCCGGTGTGTTGTTGGTGAAGTGTTTGATTATCGAGTATGTTGCAAGCTGGCTTAATACCATGCAAATTGCTGCAACGGGTA
This sequence comes from Bactrocera tryoni, assembly GCF_016617805.1. Classification (NCBI taxonomy): domain Eukaryota; kingdom Metazoa; phylum Arthropoda; class Insecta; order Diptera; family Tephritidae; genus Bactrocera; species Bactrocera tryoni. The sequence continues at coordinate 71,108,943 of NC_052500.1, forward strand.
GTGCAAATACGGAGGAAAATACAAAATCAAAAAATGCAACAGCAACAACAGCAGTAATAGAAAGAGCAATAACAATAACAGCAGCAGCAGTAAGAACAACAACAAAAGTTGGTGCAACAACAACATTGTCACCTGCAATAACAATAACATCAAAACTTGTAACGGCAAAAGTATCAACAACAACAAGAATATTGGCGACTGCAACAAAAACAACAACATTAAAATTTGCTACAACAAAAGTAGCAGCAGTAACAAGAACAACAATAACATTAAAAGTGACAACAAAGGAAGTAGCAGCAATAGCCACAACAGCACTATCGACAGCTGCAACAACAACAACAACATTTACAGTAGCTGGACAAAAATTATTAGCTACACCAACAACAAACGAAGTTGTAAAAATAACAACATCAGCAACAGCAATAACTCTCACTGCAGAAACAACAACAACAACAACATCACTAGCAGAAAAATCAAAAATTAATCTACCGCATTCGCACTCCTCTACAACTAAGCTTATTTTCACCACAAACGCGCGCACCCACACGCACCCCAACACAACGATCAAAGCAGCAGCAATCAAAAAAGCATATAACAGTAGAAAACGAAGAAGAAGCAGAAGCAGAGGCCACAGTCGCCGCCGTAGCTCATCGAAGAGACATAGTCGTAGTGCGCGTAGTGACAGTGACAGCGTCAGCTTTAGCCATTTATCGCACTTACACATACAACTACTAGTAATACAAGGAATTTGCATTATAAGACTGATATCATTAAAGAGATTTCTACAAATTCCTAAGCAACAATCAAATGTATTTCATAAGCGTTTACAAAACTGCCGAAGCAGCGTCATTGCAGCGGCTGTTGTCGGTTGTCGCTTAGCGCGCAGCAAGCACATGTTGAGGCTAAAAGCAAAAACAACATTAGCAGCGACAACAACAACAACAAGAACGCCGCAAGCGCGAGTGTCTGAAGTGTCAGTGACAACATCCTCGAAGCCGCCGCAGTTGACGCCGCAAACTAAGCACGCACAAGCGCCATCACAAGCACAGCCACAACTACCGTTAGTCACCCAACACACATTGTCGCGACCACAGACATATTCGCGCGCCCAACCGCAACCACAGAAGCAACTCAAGCGCCAGCCAGCCCAGCAGCAAGTGCAGCGACAACAAAAACAACAAACACAGCAACTGCAAATGCAACAAAAACAACAAACACAGCAACTGCAGCTACAGCAAAAACAACAACCACAGCGAATGCAGCTACAACAGAAGCAACAACAACCACAGCAGCTCCAGTCACAACAAAAACCGCAACAACAACAACAACCGCAGGCAGAAAAAATAGCAAATATCACTTGCGGTTTCGCACAGCGCATCATCACGCCGCTGTTGTTGCAATGTTTTTGTCACTTTCATTTTATTATTACGAATTACTTTCATGTCTGCCGCTGGCGTTGGCAGTGTCGCTCATTACCGTTGTTACATCGCTCACTCACTGTGTTGATTTTGTTATCTTCCTTGTGGCATGGCACCGAGTGTTTTCACGGCAGCGTCAAGTTTAGCGCGAATACGGTGAAGACGAAATACGGTCTGCTGCGCGGCATTGTGGTGCGTTCGAGTCCCATGGTTGAAGCATACTTGGGCATACCGTATGCCTCGCCGCCGGTCGGTAGCTTAAGGTGAGTGCTAAAAAAATTGTAATATTAAATTTGCTTGAAATATTTGTTAAATTTGGCTTAAAATTGCTAAAAAAAAAAATATAAAAAAAATAATTAAAGGTAAGCAAAAGCGCAACTTCAGCTGCTGCGAGGCTGTGATACGCTTCACAGGTGCATGTTTTACAATATAAAAAAGTATAAATAGATTTATCTAGATTTTAATCAACCAGTTTGTATGGCAGCTATATGCTATAGTGATCCGATCTGAGCAATTTCTTCGGAGAATGCACCGTTATTTTGGATAATAGTCAGTACAAAATTTCATAAAGATGTCTTTACAAATAAAAAAGTTTTCATACAGGGACCTCATTTTGATCGGTCAGCTTGTGTGGCAGCTATATGCTATAATGGTCGGATCTGAACAATTTTTTCGAAGATAAATTTGTCAGTTCGAACAATGGTTTACACCAAATTTTGTGAAAATATCTCGTCAAACAAAAAAGTTTTCCATACAGAAACTTGATTCCGATCGTTCAGTTAGTATGGCAGCCATATGTAATAATGTTTCGATAACGGTAAATCCGGCAAATATGTAGCTTCTTGAAGAGAAAAGAACACGGGCAAAATTTCAGAACGATATGTCAAAAACTTTGTAAGTTTTCCGATGTTCGCTTTTTGGTGGTGGGACGAAAATTTCATTACCATTCAGGTAGAGCAAGTTTTGAACCGATTTAATTATTTTTTTACGCTAAACCATTTTCCAGAAAACATTTTCTTTTAATTTAATTAAAATATCATACATATAGGTCAAGATAAAAAGTAAACTCAGTTGGAAAATCGGAAATTACTACCTATATCGGGTATATTTAGGGTTAAGGGATTCTCGTATACTTGAGACCATAATTTTCCCTAATTTTTGTCAAGAAAATTCACACGTTGACCGAAATATTCGGAAATTCTCATTACACATTGTGACAAAAAAGTACCCGCATAAAATACTTAATTACTCATCAATATTTACTTTGTCGCCTTCAAAATAATACCCACCAGATGTACTTAATATACGTTTCATACCAAAAATAACTACCAAAATAATTCGAATGAACTCTGGAGAGATATCGAGCTCTCTTACCATCTGTGTAGCTCACTTTTTTAATATTGTATATCCATCAGATGAAGAGGTCGAAGGTTGTCCAGAACGAGTCATGTCTTCAACGATCTCTCAACCGTCTTTGAAGGCTTTATACCACTAGTAGGCTTATGTTTTTGACAAAACGAAATCACCGTAAGCCTTTTCCAACATTTGAAATTCTTTGCTCCATATTTTTGTCCATTGTAAAAATCGCAACGCACTACTAAGGTGTACCGACTTAAACAGCTGCTGTAAACAAACTGGTCGGCCATCCAATACGAGTTTTAAAATCTTATGTTAATGGGTCCCGGTTCACTAGAATTACATCCATATGATTTTTAGTTAGCTCTGACCTTCAAAATGTGCGTGTATAAATTTGACAGCAATCGGATAATTAGTTTGTGAATTATTTCATTTTGGGGGAAGCAACTTTTGTTACTGTGAAAAAAATACATGAAAAAGAACTTCAGTGTTCATATTGCTTTTAGGAAGAACTTAATCTACTTAATTATCACATTTTTGACACCAGATCTCATTATAAACAAAGAAAGAAAGATAGCCTTTTAATTTCATTAAGATATATCAGAAATATACCGATATTTTCGTTATAGAATGAGCTATGGTTACTGAAGTCTTCATATTCGATATCTCGATTACGTTCTTATGTATAATCCAAAACTAAATACATCACAAAAGCCCTGCTGGCGCGGAGTTTTATTTCGATATCTTCATTGATATTTAAATTATTTATTTTAAGTCTAGCTTAGCTTAAAGGGGGTCATATGAGAAATAGCCGTGGTTTCAAACTGTGACATAAGGAAGCCAAGAGTATATGTTGTTATCAATTCAACCCGAAATGTTGATATATCACGGGTTTTCATTAGAAACGCTACAAAAGTAGACCGATAGGAACAGCAACCGACGCCATATTTTTCCGTTCTTTTGACATTTCTCTTTATTAAAGTTTGACATTTTATCATGGAAAGATATACAATCCCACAACGAGTTGAAATTATTGGAATTTACTACCAAAATTCGGAGTCAGTGGCCTCAACTTAAAGAGCGCTACGTCCAATTAGTTAACTGCAGATACTGCTCCGTGATCAGATATAGTACACATTATCTATATTATAAATAATAATATCTTTCCAAACATAAATAAGTTATAACCTGTGTAAATTACTTTTACACATAAACTCAAAAATTTCATGATGATAAAATTTGATGTAAACTTGCCTTTTTATGTCCTAAATACACCCTTTTTTATTTAAAATATTAGGTTAGATTAAACTCTGCTGTCTTACTATCGATACCTCCACCAATATATGATACCGTGAGGACCCCAGATACTTACAGCCTAGTCTAGCCAATGCGGGACAAGTGCACAAGGGATAATCCATTGTTTCTCTGGTGTCCTGCTCTAGGCATTTTCTGATGTCTTCTCGTATGTCAGCCCCATCCTGCGGGTGTATGTCGCCACCAGAGAGTGACCAGTTAGTATTTCCATCATGTTCCTACAGTCTCTTCTATCGTGTGCCAATAGAAATTTTGTTTACTTCCGATCTATCGTTTTGCAAATGACTTTTGCAGTTTTGCACCCAGGTAGTTAATTGCATAGGGTTTGATTTTCTTTACCAAGCTTCTGTCGAGATCGTCGTAAAGACAATGCAAGCGTTTCCCAATGTTGATCACGTTTTCGGATGTTAGCCTTATACCATTTTTACTGGACACCCAGTAGAAGTAAAGTTTCTTTCTTCTTTCTGCCGCTCTGCTTCCCAAGACAATTCTGGCCGATATACGATACGAAGTTACTTCCTTGATTGCTGCTTGGCTGTATACGTAGATATTAACTCTGAAATTGCCTGCAGTTACATTAGAGGTCAACTTCGCGGCTTTCGCAATTGCAAAGCCCTCAGCTTGAAATTTACTGCAGTGGTCCGGCAACTTAAAAGTTTGCCTTACGCCTAACTCTGGACATTATATCCCCGCACTAACGTCATCGTCTCTTTTCGAGTCATTCATATAGATATTTAGAGTTTTACGCGTAGCTAACCTACCTTTACGGCAGCCATCTTTTTCAACGTTTACTTTGAACCTTCTTTCTCAGTTAAAAAGTGAGATCATGTAGTCGGTGTTTACCTAACCGTCATTACCCACTGAGCTATACCCGAAGGTTCTATATGTAAATCCTCCTGCAGCCAATAGTCGTCCCGCCGATTGTTCTGCGCAGTTTTCAACTTAGAGGTCTATAGGTGGCAGGTTTCCAGTTACCAGGTTACCAGTTCAAGAGCCGCTGTTGAAGTTGTTCCTAAAGCTACTGTTATGCTCAGCACAGCGAGTCTCTGAACCCTTTCCATTGGCTGCCGGTAGGTGGATTTCCGTACGCCTGTCCACTATAATACTGCAATGTAGAGCAGAATTGGTCTTGTAATAGCTGTGTGGCATTATTTAAAGTATTAGGGCGGAAACTTTGTCACGATTTAAATTACAAAAAACCTAATTTTCGATTAAAAAACACTCTCGTCAAAATATCAGATTTTTTTTTTTAATATCAGTAGGTTTTATGTTTGTTGAAATCTCTACTTTTTGATGGAATAAAAATTATATACAGTAGATACTAAACGATTGCTTCTTTGATTTCTACTACCTATCATTTCGTAGTAGCAGCTGCTTATTATTTCCTATAAATTTTTTAATATAACATTATTTTTTAAAACACAATTTTTCTTATATTTCCTCTGCCTCTCTGAAAAGTATTGAAAATAATTTCTCCTTCATTACCCACCATTGCCAGATTCATGCCACCCATCACGCCATCCACTTGGAAGAATGTCCGGAATGCAGATCGCTTCTCGCCCGTCTGCCCACAAACGGTGCCCATACCGCCCAATGGCCCCGAGGCGTTGCTAGAAGTGCCGCGGGCACGTTTGGCGCAATTGCGACGTCTGCTGCCGTTACTCAGCAATCAATCGGAAGACTGTTTATACTTAAATATTTATGTTCCATATGAAAATCGACGCAAAAGACGTAAGTAGAGATGCGACAGAATGCGAATATTATATAAAATATAAATATATATTAATGCGATAATAGTTAAAATAAATGATAATAACAATAATAATAATAGTTGAATGCGTAATATTGTTATGGAAAACGCTATGGAGTCATCAATTCCGTAGTGCATTGCAGTTTGTTGTTGCAATTACTGCAAGCATTGTGGAAGTGATAATACCACAGCGGCAAACAGCGTGAATCAAATAATGCAGGAATATGAATTAATGAAATTATAAGGAGGAAGAAAGTTAAAACTCGGTCGTTATCGAAAAATATATACTATATACATACTATATATGTCTAAGTGTTCTACAAAAAATCAAAAAAGTGAATTTTCAACCTCCAAAATGTCGCATTTTTGTTCATTTTAGATATAATAATTAATATAATTTGCGGAGAAAGTTGTCTCACAGTCTTGACGTCCCAAACGTCGTCGACGTCATCTTCTTCCATACAGCTTCGGCAGTTGGAGTCTGGTAGGATTCCCAGCATTACTGCGGGAACGCTAACTAGGGCAATGGCCTGTTAAAAGCCCCAAAACTAGGGAGAGGCTAGCCTTACTAAGGTTAAAGAGATCACTAGATCTCTGGCAAACGATCTTGGGCCAAAAGGCTTTTACGATAGCGCATGAACCGATGATGGCCCAGCGTTGGCCAAGGTTGCGCTAAGCCCAGTTATCCAGTAGTAAAATGCAAGAGGATCCGAGAGCACCGACCCAATCGCATTCTACCGGTATCCGTTCTAGGGTGCCTTTTTTGACTAGCTCATCAGCTTTACAATTTCCTGCGATTCCACTGTGGTCTGGTATTCATACCAGTCTTACAACGAAACAAGAAAAAACGTTAACTTCGGTTGCACCGAAGCTAAATACCCTTTACAGGTGCATTTCTGTTAGTAACTATGTGTTCAGTTTGTATGGAAGATCTATGCTATAGTTAAGCGATCTGAACAATTTCTTCGGAGATTACATTGTTGCCTTAGAAAATAACATATACCAAATTTCGTGAATATATCTTGTCAAATGTGAGGTTGTCCATACAAGAACTTGATTCCGATCGTTCAGTTTGTATGGCAGCTATATGTTATAGTGGTCCGATATCGGCCGTTCCGACAAATGAGCAGCTTCTTGAAGAGAAAATGATGTTTGCAAAATTTCAAAACGATATCTTAAAAACTGAGGGACTAGTTCGTATATATACAGACAGACAGACGAACAGACGGACAGCTCGGTTCAGCTCAGCTCAGCTCGACATACTGATCATTTATAGATTCTTTCTGGGTGTTACAAACTTCGTGACAAACTTAATATACCCTGTTCAGGGTATAAAAACTCGATGCTATTGAAAGCGAGGTTAGGCACTCCTTGACGCACTGTTAATGAGTTCGAGGCTAATATTGCCGCTCTGCTAAGTGGATGATTACTTCTCTCAAGGAGACTGCACTCCGGAGCAGTAAATATACTGCTGCCTTAATGGCTGCAACCTCGGCTTGGAAAACACTACAACACTCAGGAAGTCTGAAGCTGGAGTTGATAGAGAGCTTCTGACAGTAAACCCCACCACCAACATTCTCACCAAGCTTTGATTTATCCATAAAGAAGTGAGCTTCTCCACCAATGGCTTCGTCTCACCCACAATTGCCTCTCCAGTATATGGGAAGAGAAGGAGCCGCCAGAGTTCGTTTTGGCACTCCATGACCCAAGAGATCCAGTATGAAGTCAAAGTGTTTGAGGAACCCAGATGCTCTGAGTCTGATAGCAACTTTCGAAAATTTCGATGATGTTTACTGGTAATATGTGCAAGATGGCGTTAAGTGCCTTGGCTGGAGTGGACCTTAGTGCACCACACATGCTAATGAGCGCCGCTCGTTGAATGCCTGCCCTCGAACTTTTTTACTAGTGTGGTCATTTCTAGAGCCCTACACCACCACACTATGGTGTCGTAGAGCCAGAGAATCACTTTCCGTGAGAACCGTACCGTTTGCCAATGGCTAACTAATTTTCTTCGAGAGATGGAGTCATAGTAAAAAGAAATTTCTGCCAATTAAGTACTACTATGAATCTAAAAGAATATGACTTTGTTTATAACTATTTAAATTTTTAATTTATTCTTCAAAATAAATGCGCGTGTCGATTTACGCTTAATGTCTTCAGTTGACTCAAAACGGTTTCCCTGGAACGGTCGCTTGAGTTTGCTTAATAGCCAGAAGTCGCGCGGAGCTAAAACAGATGAATACGATGGTTGCGACACGATATTGGTTGAAAATTTGGCGCAAAACTTACGAAGAACCAATGCAGTATACAAAAAAACAAGAGTTGTCGGCCATAATTTCGGGCTCGTTTTACGAATACCTGCGCGCAAACAATGCATAACATTCAAACAGTGTTGTTCATAGTTTAGCCGGAAAGAATTCAAAAGAATTCACACCTTGGTAATCGGAGAATACTGTCAACATAACCTTGATATTGTTTCTGCTTTGACGTGGGTTTTTCGGCTTCGACTCACCTCTGTCACGATATTCGGCTGATTGATCGTCTGACATCCTGATAGTTGGAAAGCATTGCTTCACAGATGTTAATGCGACGCTGTTTTTCGATAAAATTTAGTGGTTTTGGAACCAATCGTACCTTTCTAAGACCACAAATATCTTTCAAAATGGTTTTCACGGACTCTTGCGATATTCCAACAATCCCAGTAAGATCGCTGACTGTTAATCGTCGATTCTCAAGCATCAATTTCTTTATTTTATTGACGTGTTGATCATCAGTTGATGTTGATGGTCATCCTGAAAGTTGTTCGTCGTCAACGCGTTCCTGACCCTTGATTGACTAATCAAAAACACTTGCTTGCGACAAAAAACTACTAACGGAAGCCTTTTCCAGAAATTTGAACTCATTCGCTCATTAAGTGTCAATAAAAATTTGATTAAAACTGCTCAATGTGAACTAGCCCTAACTTTGACTATAAAAAATCAGTAATAGAAATAATAAAATTAAATAATTAAACCCATAATCTCATCCTACAGGCTCCACCAGCAGCAACAGCATGGAGCACACGCACGATCCCCCAACCCTACTCGCCACCGTACTACTACTACATGGCGAATCGTATGAATGGAATTCGGGCAACCCATACGATGGTTCGGAATTAGCGGCGCATGGTAATATCGTCGTTGTGACGATTAACTTTCGCCTCGGCATATTTGGCTTTCTGAAAACGGGTGGGAAGGAGAGCGCGCAGGGCAATTTCGGCTTAATGGACCTCGTAGCTGGTTTGCATTGGCTGAAGGAAAATCTGCCCGCTTTCGGCGGTGATCCACAGCGCATAACATTGCTCGGGCATAGCACGGGCGCAGCGTTGGCCAATATATTGATGGTCTCGCCTGTGGCAAGCGGTAAGTGCGCTAATTTCGTCGAAAGTCGTATGATTTCGTTGAGCAAAATTAATAAAATTTCTTTTTTGTAGATCTTGTACAGCGCGCAGTGCTGGTTAGCGGCTCTGCGCTCTCACCGTGGGCCATACAAAAGAATCCTTTGTTCGTGAAGCGTCGTGTTGCCGAACAGACTGGTTGTCATGGTGATATGTTGTACGATGATTTGGCGCCTTGTCTGCGCACTAAAACGGTTGCTGAGCTGTTAGCCGTGAAAATTGATCATCCGCGGTGAGTTTGACGTTTGGTATTGTAAGGTGAAGATTTTTGTGAAATAAAACCAATGTTTCTTGCAGATTTTTGAGTGGATTTGCGCCTTTCATCGATGGCACAGTCATATCGCCGAATACCGATCCAATTGGAGAATTATCGTTGCCTTTAGGTTCTGCTATTGTTAGGTAAGTAAGTGCTTCAAATATAAAAAAACATTAACTTTGAAATTCATCCATATAGATTAATAATCGAATTCGATCTTTATTTTTTCAAATTCACCGTTTTCTAAATACCGTTATAAGGACCACGTTTGTAAAATTTTTGAACTTAACTCGAAATATTAATTTTGAATTTTACCTATATGGGCTTTTCTTCGACATATGAGTTTCGAATTCCTCCTAATAGATTTCTAATCAATTTCGAACTTTTCCGACTTAAAAGTTTAAATTCACAATTTAATTTGATTACAGATTGAGGCCCAAAATTAAAGTTTATAAATTATTCTAACGGTTTTAATCAATTTTAAATGAAAAATAATTTTCGAAAATTATTATAAACACGTATTCTGACGGTTTTTATATATTTTAACTGAAAATTTTTTTTTTCGAAAACTACTCTAAACACCTTTAGAACACGGTTTTTATGAATTTTTATTAAAAATTGATTTTCGAAAATTATTCTAAGCACGTATTCAGACAGTTTTTATCAATTTCAACTGAAATTTTTTTTTTCGAAAATTACTTTAAACACGTATTTTAACGGTTTTTATGAATTTTATTGAAAAATTGATTTTCGAAAATTATTCTAAACGCGTTTTCTGACGATTTTTATCAATTTTAATCGAAAAAATAATTTTCGAAAATTATTTTAAACGCCGTTATAATGTTTATATTTTTAAATTTTTTGAAAAAATAACGGAAAATTTATTGAAAATGGCTCATATAGGCATTTCATCGAAAAAGTTATTTCCAATTTCATCCATGTAGTTTTAAATCAAATTCAAAATTAAATTTTCGATCCTACTTCAAATATTTTAAATGACTGTTTTGTCACATATTGAGGTCTGAAAGTTAGAGTTTATAAAGTATTCTAACGGTTTTCAAAATTTTTAGTTAAAAAAACAATACCCAAAACTTATTCGTAATATTGTTACAAAGTTGCAAGTTATTAAAAGTTTCAAGTAAAACCGAAAAATTAAATTCGAATATCAGAAACTATTCGAAATAACATTATAAGTTACCAATACTTGCAATTTTTAAGTAAAGTCAAAAAATTAATTTCGAATATCTCCCCTTTTTTCTTCGAAATCTTAATTTCGATCATAGTTCGAAACTTTAAATTTGCCATTTTGTTACTATTTGAGGCCCAAAATAAGTTGTTACAATTGTTTAGTAAAATCAAAAAATTTATTTCGAATATCAAAAACAATTCGAAATATTGTTATAAAGTTGAATGCAAGTTTTTGCAATTTTTAAGTAAAAGCGAAAAATTAATTTCGAATATGACCCATATAGGTTTTTCTTCGAAATCTGAATTTCGAAGTTAGTTCGAAACTTTAAATTCATCATTTTGGTCACTATTCGAGGCCCAAAAATTAAAGTTTAGAAAATATTACAAGGGTTCTTAACAATTTTCATTGAAAATTGGTTTCAAAAATTATTCTAATTACCGTTATAATGTTTAAAATCTAATTTAAGTTTTTAAAATTTTTGAGATAAGTTCGCAAAATGAAGTTCAAATTCCTTCCAAATTCAATTTTTGATCAAATTCGAACTTTATTTTTCGATTCTCTTTTCAAACTTTTTTGTATTAGAAAAATATTGATAATTTTTATCTAATGCTTGAAAAGACATACATAAATGAGCGTAGACAATGTATATTTTCATTTATAAAACTAACCAACAGTAATAACTTGCGAACTCATATCAAATTGTTCAATTCTGACACAGTTTTATACTGAACAATTTCGAAAATTTGTTTAAATGTTTTTATTTTTGCGAACCACCCTAATGTTTTTAAAAACTCATTATTCTGTATTTAAATAACAACTTTTAGTTTCAAAAACGAATTAATTTTCAATATTTGTGTTTTTTAACTGTTTCTTTTCACTATCCAACAACAGTACATCAGGAATTGAATTTGCAAACTTTCCAAAACGCGACCTCATTTTTTGCCTTACCTCAGTGGAATCGTATCTGGATTTGAGTGCACAAGATTTGGAATTTGGTTTTAACGAAACACGACGTGATCGTATACTAAGAACATTTGTTCGTAATAATTTTCATTATCATTTAAACGAAATATTTGCTGTGTTAAAGGTGAGTAGGCACAAAAATTAAAACGATATAAGTCATGTGTCGTAGTTGAATTTAGTGCGTTTAAAGTTTTTATTATTTTTTTATTTGCTTATTTTTTTAATTTTTTGTTAATTTCTATTTTTTTCTAATTTTTTCCTTAATTTTTTTATTAATTTCTAAATTTTTTTAACCAAAATAATATTTTTCTTTGTTTTTTGTTAATATCTATAAATTTTTCTTTAATTTTTTATTCATTTTTTTAAGTATTTTTTGTAATTTTTTATTAATTTCTAAATTATTTTATCAAAAAGATTATTTAAAGTAGTATATTTTACTGGGAGATTCTTAGATATTTTTATAACTTTTCTATTTTTAATTTTTTCCTTAATTTTTTTTATTAATTTCTATAATTTATTTTTTTATTAATTTCAAAAATTTTTGTTAACGAAAAAGTAATATTATTATAATTTTTTTTTTTAATTTTTTGCTAATTTCTACAATTTATTTTTCTTTAATTTTTCTTTAAGCTCTATAATCTTTTTCTAATTTTTTCCTTAATTTTTTACTAGTTTATTAATTTTTTTTTTAAATAAATAAAAAAATTTTTTTTTGTTTGCTTAGTTTTTTTAATTTTTTATTAATTTTAATTTTTTTCTAATTTTTTCCTTAATTTTTTTATTAATTTCTAAATGTTTTTAGACAAAATAATATTTGTCTTTAATTTTTTATTAATTTCAATAATTTTTTTAAGTATTTTTCTTAATTTTTTATTAATTTCTAAATTATTTTATCAAAAAATTTATTTTTAATTTCAATTTAAATTAATTTTTTTCTTTAACATTTTTTCATTTTTTTTAATTTCTATAATTTTTTTCCTTAATTTTTTATTAATTTCTAAATATTTTTTAACAAAAAATAAAAATTGTTTATTCATTTTTTTTTATAATTTGTATAGATTTTTTTCTTAACTTTTTTAACCTCTATATATTTTTTTTTATTTCTTATTAATTTCTATATTTTTTTTTAATATTTTCCTCAATTTTTTATTTTGTTTCCAGAACGAATACACCGATTGGGAGAAGGCCATACGTAGTCCCTTGAGCTCACGTGATGCTACTCTCTCCTTTTTGAGTGATGGGCATACCGCGGCAGCGCTGATTAAACTAGGCTATATGCATAGCTTACGTGGTGGTCGCAGTTATTTTATACATTTTAAGCATAGAACAGTCGAAGAGGAGTATCCGCAGGTAAGTGACCAATAAGTAGCTAAAATTAAAGAAATTATAATAATAAATCATACAGGTATGAAAAAGGTACTAAGGAAATAAAGCAAGAAAGGGCCAAAAGATATAGGCTCTACTTAGTTTTATTACTTTTCCAAATGCCTTGGAATTATGAAATAATTAAAATTTCAACTTCCAATTACTTCTATATTCCTCATTTTCAATATATAGGCAAATTTTTGTGATTTTTAGCCAATTAAACTTATTGCCTATTTCTTGTCAACTTTCAAAAAATGTTGTATTTCATAAAATTTTAAATTTCTATCACAATTTTTTATCTCTTCCATAGCGAACCGGTTCCGTTCGTGGTGAAGATGTGCCTTTTTGGTTAGGATTACCCATTTCACCACTATTCCCGCACAACTATACAACTCAGGAGAAACAGATTAGTCGCCTTATGCTGCGCTATCTCGCGAATTTTGCGAAAACGGGGTAAGCAAGTTGCTAATTAAATATTTTATATATCGTCATCTAAAATGCAAAATAACGTAACATCACTGTTCATAAGTTTATAGGCGAAGGAAAAACGGAAAAACAAAATTTGAGTTTTGGTTATAAAATGGTTATATATTGGTTATACTTGACAGCGACTGCTAAAATTTTATGCTATATACATATACATATGCAATATAATATAGTGAATTTTAAGCAGTAAAAAATTGAATTTCTATTTTTTTAATGATACGTTGTTTTGCAATGTGGGTGACGATTTGTAAATTAAACAACATATTAAATAAGTAGAAGCGATTAACAGTGGATTTTATGATCAAATTATTGACCCAAAATCCATTAGCACTTAAATTGATTTTAATTTTACTACAAATTATTTAAATAATTTATTTTTAAAAAATTTTATATTTTTGCAAAGTTAGCGCATAATTTGAAGAAATAAGGTTACTAACTCTCCAAAAAAATCAAAATTTATAATTTATCAAATTGTAAATATCTAATTAATTTCGGCAGTGAACTTAAGGATTGAAAAATAAAATAAAACAGGGTTGCCCACTATTTGAAAATTATACGCACACAGGCACAGTTAAATAATGAAATAACTTAATTTTTTCAATTATGAAAATAAATATACAAATTATATACACCAAGATTCAAATGTATTCATAGATAAATTTTTGAAATACTTTTCATTAAATTAATTAAAATAAGGTTAGCGTATGTCTAAGAGTTTAAAAAACTTACCTACATCTTTTTATTTGTTAAATTTATTTTTGGATTTGTAGGAAAAGTTATAAATAGTATACATATATTACTTCAATCCAGAATTAAATTTTAACAGTACTATGAACGAATTATTAAAAATTTTCTTAAAAAATGTTATAATTTTAATTTTTTAATTATGTTTTGGATCAAAAAAGACTAGTAAATCTCTATTTAAATAAAATAATAATAGTAATAAAAATTGCCTATTAAAAATTTTCTTAGAAAAGCTGTTTTTCTCATATTCTTTTTAATTTTATTTATTTTTTTAATTTATTTTGAAACAAAAATGTCTAGTAAATATCTTAACAGTGCTATCTAAATAAAAATTTTATAATATTTTACTCGCAGAAAATGAATTCAACGAATTAACTTAAACTTATCATAATTTTTTTAATTTGATTATTTTTTTAATTTATTTTTGATCACAAATGTCTTGTAAATCTCTTAACAGTGCTATCTAAATTAAAATTTTATAATATTGTACTCGCAGGAATTGAATTAAACGAATAAACTTAAACTTAATTCTAACCTCTATATTAATGAAATGTGAGAAAAAATTCAAATATGAAAAAACTTATAGCAGAAATATGTTGGTATCACTCGTCTTTCATTTTTTTTTTATTATTTTTATTCAAACTTTTTGTCATTTTCATAAATTAAATATAATTATTCTCACTGTACATATGCATTTTATTTGATGTTACTCATACGCCATGGTACCACATGTATACTCGTGTAAATATTACCCATACGCCACGGTGCCACAATTGCACTTATACAAATATCACTCATACGCCATGGTACCACACTTGTATTTCTATAAATATTACTCATACGCCATGTTTACCCGTGAGTAACAATAATCACCTCATCACTCTTTCAGCAATCCAAATCAGTCAGGTTTAGACACACCATCCATAGCTGCAACAGCATCCAGATCACCGGGTTATATCACCGCACAACTCGACCATGGCAAAGTGAAACGCGCCTCACTCAAAACACTAAATGCCGTCAACAAGTTTTTCAACCTCACCATACCACATCAACTCAGCCTGCAACATGGCAGTTTGCTGGACACGAGCGGCGCCATAAATCTCGCGCTCATCTACAATCAGCGACGTAGCGGTGCGATGCGTGAACGACGCGCTTACTACAAACGACATATGCACAACAACAACAACAATAATAATAATAACAACAACGAATCGAATGAATTACTCAACGCGGCATTAAGATTTGTTGCCGACGAGCCAAGCCTTGGACGTGGTGAGCATTTGCCCTTCTGGGATGCCTACGATGTGGTGAATCAGCTCTACCTGGAATTGGGTAAGAGATTATTCAGATGCATGTTTTTTGTGGGTAATGACAGTAACTGTATTTTCATTTTTTCCAAATGTTTGCAGGTAATAAGGCAGAGGTGCAGAGTCATTATCGCGGTCACAAACTGTCCATGTGGTTGAATTTGATACCACAATTGCACAAGCACTCCAATATCAATGATCAGTCCATGCGCCATCATCAGCTTCCCGATGACATCAGTAATCGTGATTTGTACGAAGGTAAAATGTAGCCAACAAATGTATACAAAATTTACTGAAAGAAATAAAAATTCTCGCCCACACAGGTGTCGTACGTCCACAAATGCAAACGAAGCCGCCGGATGATGAGGATACCGTAGTGGTGAAGACGCCAAAATCTACAACAGCCACAAAGGCTGTGAGTAATAATACTAAGGCTGGCGTGAATACTTTGATCGGCGCTACAACAACAGGTAATACTTGGAGCTTGTATGCTGATCCTTTATCTCATTCTCGATCATGCCTTGAACAAAAATGTATGATAGCTACATACATATGTATATGCTGAAGTAGTCCGATGTGACAGTCAATATGTTCGGAGTTTGTAGCGTTGTCTTTGATAATAATCGATGCCAAATTTCGTGAAGATATCCTTGTACTAAAATAGTTTTAATTACGAGGACTTGATTTTGATCGAGCAGTTTCTATGGTAACCATGTGCTATAGTGGTCCAATCTGAACAATATATTCAGAGTTTGTAGCGCTGCCTACTCCATACAGGAACTTGATTTTAATGGATCAGTCGGTCGGATATCTGCGGACAAATAAGGACCTTCTTGGGGAGAAAGAGTTCTGTGCAAAATTTTAGATCGGTATCTATAGACCGACGAACATAGCTAAATCGACTCACCTCGTCACGTTGATAATTTCTATAAATATATACTCATACTTTATAGGGACTCCGATATTCCCTTCCACCAAAGTCTTTGTCGCACTCGTCATTAGTTTAAAGTTGGAAGAGAGCAATAAAGGTTGGTCCTAAGCATGAATAAATCCATTAAAATAATTCTGACCAACGTCCCAAAATAGACCTAGATTACCAGAACGATGCGGAATTTTTATCCAAGCAAAGTTGATCAGATCGCCAGCCATCCGCACAATTTTTTGTGAAATATTTTCTACAGCTGCTAGGATTCTTCTTCTTTGGCACTACAACCGTTCTTCGATCTGGGCCGAGAACACAAAACTTCGTCAGTTCACTCTGTCCTTTGCGAGGCCACGCCAGTTATATCTCTCAAGTGCAGACAGATTACTAAGCACTTTGTGCTTCCAGTGGATGCGTGGGCGTTCTTGCTCCCATTGTCCACCCATAGATGGCGGTTTCAAAAATCCTGCGAAGTAAGTCAAATGCTCCAAGTACTTTCTCATCTCGGTATGTCATTCGTGTTTCTTCGTCTTATAATGTAATGGGAATATTTACTCACTTATAGAGCGTAATTTTCTGTGCTTGTTCACCAATCTTATCAATAGCGTTATGTAACTGAAATAACTTTTAGGCCTTCAAAAATGCCTTGAACTCAGGTCCAATAACCATATCGGATAAAAACTTATTTTTCGGAGAACTGATAAGCTTTCCTTAAATAATATCTTTAAAGAATGCTGTGGAGATGATGATATTCCTTCACCGGGTTCCTCCTGACTAATCTTGGAGCGATTCTACCCTTTCTGACCGTTCTGTTCTCACTCTCTCATCAGATAAAAAAAATATTCCGAAATGAAGTGTTGAGCTTTATTAAATGAATAATCATAAAAAACCCTGCGAAGATGACAGTCCTTGATTGGATCGTAGGAGCGAATCTCTTCTTTCCATCCTTCCTGATTCTTACATCCAGTTGAAGATCTCGCTAGGGTAAGTGTCCAGTCCTTGATTGGACCCTAGAAACGGATCATCTATTGCCATCTATTCTGGTTCTTACGTCCAACTGAACAGATCCCTAGGGTAAGAGTTCTTGTAGATTTAGGGAACCGTCTTATTAATGTCAGACAATGAGTTCTGCCATCAAACGACTGATGGTAATTTCAAATTGCCATACACCCGGCGGTTGGACGGTATGGAGAAAGAGCTCGATAATATATTTTTTCTATAATTTTTCCAACTAACCCATATCTTACAACAGAGATGTTCCGGGAACTCTTTTTCTTCCTCTTTATTGACGGGGACACCGCTTACGCAGTTATAGCCGATTTAACAACGCACCAGTCGTTTCTTATTTTTGGTATTTGGCACCAATTGGAGATTCCAAGCGAAGCCCGATCCTTCTCCATCTCATCTCTCCAATGGAGTGGAGGTCTTCCTCTTGCTCTGCTTCCATCGACGGGTACTGAATCGAAAACCTTCAAAGCTGGAGTGTTCTCTTCCATCCGGTCAACATGTCCAAGCCGAGAACTCCGTTATCCCAAAAACTTTGAGTATTTCGGAAATAGTGGACTTTATGAAACCGACATAATCTATTTTTTTGATATTATCGGATGAAAGACATCCGACATACGAAAATAAGAATTTTGATATAATGTTTCTGGTTCTAATTTAAATCCTTCGGTCATCAGTTAGGGAAAAATATTTTTTTATTCTTTGTATTATTTTACGTAGTCCTAACTAAAAGTTATAGAACCAAAATTACGACGCACTGATCTGGCATCAATCTGGGATGTGCCGCGACCTCCACTACCCTGAAAACCTTGAGCTACTCCGTGATTGTAGAGCCTATAAACCGGCATGGTCTTTTTTTATACCAAATAATGTCTTCCAAAATCATTGCATCTACTTATTTTCACACACCCTTCTCAACAATCCACAGAATGCAACCCCGATGGCACGATATATGCGAACATTGGCGATAGCGCGTCCACCCAACAGCCCTTAGCAACGGAAAATCGCACAATGCTGGAGAATGGGGGTCAGCAAAAGGATCTAGCGACCGCCTCCACCGGACTCATCGGCAATTTGGAAATGTTCCGACGCTTGAGCGGCAAACAATTCCCCAGCTACACCACGGCGCTGGTAGCCACCGTTGCCGTCGGCTGTTTCCTGCTCACATTAAACATACTCATCTTCGCCGGCATTTATCATCAGCGCGAAAAGCGTGCACGTGACGCCAAAACCAAAGAGGAACTACAAGACACGAATGAGACCAGCAAAACGGCTAGCATACTTAAATTGAATACGCTGGGCGATGACGATGGCAGCATGCGCTTTGATGCGCTCACCAGCGGCAAGAGCACCGTCGTTTTCGGCGAATACAACTACTACGATGAGAAGCCGCCAAAAGGTTGCGGCAAGGATGAGAAGCTGCTGGTCGAACTGCCGCCCACACAAACAACCGCACATATGGAATTGAATTGGCCCGGCGGCGGCGGTGGTACGAGCAGCACCTTGGACTTGCTGAAGACGAAACATCACAGCGCTTTAGAGGCGGCCAGCTACAGCGGCAGCAAGGAAGCGGCGGCTGATATGCAGCATCTACAAGGCATCAGTAATATCGAAATGGCCACATACAGCACACAAATGCCGTTGGCACCCGGCATAGCGGTGCTCGAATCAGCGCTAATGCCGAGTAGACGTAGCTCGTTCTTGGCCAGCGGCAGTCAGACGTCCATGCAATTCGATTATGCGGTGCAATCGTCGGATCAGTTGTCATTCAAGGAGATTGAGAATGCGGTCAAAGTGTCCACCGACGAGATTGTCAATGATTTGGATGATGATATACCGGAACCGCCACCACCGCCACGTTCATTTCAAAGCGCACACCTGCAACAACAACAACAGCAGCAGCAACAACAACAAGGAGGCATCTTGCGTTCGTCGGGCTCAAATACGGTTTCGTCGACGAGCGGCAAGAAACGTGTACATATTCAAGAGATTTCGGTTTAGTCTTACTCAAATACGAATACTTATGTAGGTATGCATACAATTACTAATGAATACTCTAATTGAATATCGTACAATGTACTAGCTATTCTACAAATATTTCTTTTAATTTTTTTTTTTTTTGCTTTCCTTTGCCGTTAGTTTAGCAAAATCTAGTTTTATTGTTGAAATTTATTTCTATTTTAAAAACAATAACATTTTACCGTTAACTTAGCAAACAAATAGTTCCAGCACATGTGCAGTTACTTCAACTGTCGCATGATTTTCACTAAACATTACTATATTCTATACTTCCGAAATGTCACCCTGATTTTCGCGTTCGCTTTTTGGTGGCGCCCAAGATATGTATGTCTAACTGGCTTCTTATTTAGCAAATAAACACCTAACATATTCTGCTGTAAATTATATTATATTTACGTATTATATATATATATATATTATATATTTAGGAAAATTTCAGATACAATACGCATATTTGTGCGTATTAAAATAAAAGTAAAAAAAGTGAAAAATAATTATTTATTGTATAATATATTGTATGGTGACTATATGAATGTAAAATGTAATGTAAGAATCAAATTCTTTTTTAGTACTAATAAATTTATATTTATTGTTGGACAAAATTAAAACGAGCTAGTTTTAATGGTAAACCGAAAAAATACTACTGTGGCCAAAAAATAGTAAGACTTTTTTATTTAAATTTCGTCTGAAAATCTATTCGCCGAAATATGCGTTTTGCCTGGGTTGGTATGACTGTCATTGTCATCTGTGCCAAATGTCACATAAAAATAATATACAATTTTAAATATACGCTTGTCTTTCTGAAGTACTTAAAAAGCATTCGGCGATTTTTACAATGAATGAAATTATTCAACAAAGAAGCTCCATTAAATTTTGTGAGCGGAATCAAATTGTAGAAATGTAGAAAAAGTCGTTCGGTGATAATTATTTGTCACGAGCAAGGGCTTTTTAGTGGTACAAGTTATTCAAAGAAGGTCAAGAACGCGTTGATGACGAAGCACATCCAGCACGGCCATCAACGTCAACTGGTGATCAAAATGTCAAAAAAATAAAGGAATTGCTACTTGAGAATCTAGTCAGAGATCTTACTGACATCGTTGGAATATCGTAAGGATCAGTGAAATTAATTTCAAAGATCATTTGGGCCTAAGAAAAGTGAAAGCACGATTGATTCCAAAATCACACAATTTTTCCAAAAACAGCGTCGCGTGAAACACTGATTTCCAACTACCAGGATATCATGAAACGTATTATTACTGGCGATGAGTCTTAGATCTATGCTGACGGCCAGGAAACAGAAGATGAATCGGCCGAATGTCGTAGGAAAGATAAGCCAAACCCGAAAAAAACCAAAAAAATTATCAAAATCAAGGTTATGTCGGCAGTTGTCTTCGATTATCAATGTGTACTGCACTCCAAATTCATTCCGTTTGTCCAAAGCTATTCGTAAAATGAGACCGGAATTATGGGCCGACAACTTTTCGTTTCTACACCACGAGAATATATCGTCGCATACTGTATTGATTCTTCGTAAGCTTTTTGTCAAATATTCAACCAATATCTTGCCGCAATCACCGTATTCACCTGATTTAACTTCGTTTGACTTCTGCCTGTTAAGCAAACTGAAACGATTGCTCCGAGGAAACCGTTTTAAACGTGAATCGCCAGGCGTATTGAAGGCTATTAAGGAAATTGACTATAACAACGGTTTCGAGGATTACAAAACACTTTGGCACAAGGGGCATTGAAGGGGACGACATAGATTTTGAAGAATGAATTAAGAATTTTAAAATGATCACAGGTGTATTTCTTAAAGCACAGAATTGTACCCTTCTTTACCTTAATTTTGAACGGACAGTTTGTATGGCAACAATATGCCATAATAATAAGATTCGAATCGGAGAATGTAGCCGTACATCGAACTATAATGAGCAGCTTCTGTGCGAGAAAGGGACTTGTGCATACTTTCATATCGATATCTCAAAAACTGTTGGCGTATTCGCGGAAGGACAGGCATAGTTAAAACGACGAAACTTAAATCCTTACGCTGATCATTTATAAAGGGTGATGGACTCGACGTTCCCTACTTTTTTCAAGAAAAAACAAAGAAACTTCAAATTTAATGAAAAATGTTTATTATCGGTCGGCAAAACATTCTCTGTCATTTATTTTTTTAACGATTAGCTCTTTCAAATGTTGGCCAAGGCTAAGTCTCAGATGGCCCATCCGTTGAGTCCAATTTTCGATCACTCGTTCGAGCGTTTCGACCGGTAACCGGTGAATGACACGGGTGATGTTTCACCCAAGGCCTGAATCGAAGAGTAATTCTCATCATAGACTTTAGACTTTACATATCCCCATAGGAAAAAGTGTAACGGTGTGGTAACACAAAATCTTGGTGGCCTATCGACCGCCCCAAAACATGAAATTATCTGATCACCGAAGTGTATTCTTAATAAGACCATTGAATGATGCGATGTGTGAGAAGTAGCTCGAAGCGATGTCGCTTGGGAAGGTCGAGTGGCTTCAGTTCATGGACAAGCTGTATTTTGTACGCTTTCATTGTACGCTTTATTTTAGATCTCGACGGAAAATGCGCCAAGTCGTCCCATAAGTCACTCCGAGTTGTTGCGAACGGCGCCGAATCGACCGAATATTGGCGAGACAACAGCTCTGGGAAGTAAAACAGTTCGCATCCTTGTCGTCTGAATGTATAAATTTAAGCGCAAATAGTTGATATATGAGTTTTTCAAAATAAAATATTGACCAACAAATATATAGATAGAAAAAAACTGATATTTTGCACCATTACCTAAGGTATTTTGTGCTCTCCTCGCTCTTACAACGAATCACATAGGCTCAACACGGATAAAGTCCAATACATGGATCCAAAGGTCTTGATTCCGTACATATGGAAATTTGGTCTTTGAAGTCTCCATAAAGTCTAATAAGTAGGCGGTGAAATATGTATACACATATTTACAATTGAAATTTGTTTGCAAATTTTTATATTTAAAGTTCTTCATTTTATTAGTGCCAATTTACAAAATAACTTATTCAAACTTAAATGTACTCTATACTTATACAAAATAAGTATATCAACTCACAAATATACATATTTCAGAGCACATACACGTTGGCTTTTATATTAGCTCAAAACGTAAAAGTGTTCACGGTCGTGGCACAATTTGCAGTTATACTATATACTACATATACATATATTTATGTATATATATTTAAACGATTTGCGTTATAAACTTTTCTTCATTTTTTATTTTAAAAATATCCAACAATTATTTTTAGGTCACTCTATAGACTCTATCAAATATCAATTCTTATCTTATTAAAAACTAGTTGTTGTTTTTTATTTGAAACTTTTAGGGACACTTTTTACATGCGGCTCTATTGGGTCTTAAGGACATGAATATGTTTCTTCTTACACACTAAAATTAGCGACAGTCAATATACCCAAATAATTTGAGAGTTTCGGGAAGAATCAATACCACACTAGCATAACACTAGCTACTATCAAGTGATATACTATTCGTTTTCGACTTGCGTCGTTTCTTGGTAGGCGTTGTAAACAAATCGTCTAATTCTTCCTTTTTAATTTGTGTTGCATTCAATAATTCACCATTTATCTTTTTCGTTTTACTTTTCACTTTAGCTTTGTCAGTTTTAGTATTTTCTTGTTCTACACTATCGGCTTGTTTACGTTTCTTTTTCTCCGATAAAGGCTCCTTTTTGATAGGTGTTGGTGTGGTAACTGGCACCACACTTTCGCTAGCTTTTCTCTTTCTTTTACTGGAATTAGCTTTATCTTTTTTCTTGTTTGTTTTCGTTGGAGTGCATTCCTCTTCCGAATCCTTTTCTTGCTTGATTAGATTTACTAATTCGTCTAGCTCTTGATTATCACGCGACTCAATGCCGGAATCTATGTTGCTATCTGCACTTTCCGGTTCAACCTTTATAAATTTATGCTGCAAATAATAAATTTATAATCAATAATATTAAGAAAAAAAAAGTGGTAAGGTCCAAATTTTTAAAATTTTCCACTTACCGTAATTTTATCGCCACTGGCTGTCACAAGATCACCTTCAATGTACGGGAAGACATTTTGTAAATTGAAATTTTTTATGCGAAATTGCACTGTGTCATCCATTTTGAACTCCTCCTTATTGAGCTTTGCTGCAAACCTAATGCTCACATTGAAAACTCTGTAAATGATTACACCGATATGATGGTTACCAATGTGTTTCACCACACCGCTCAATATCGCACCAGCGATTGGACAGAACACATAGCAATCGGCGTTCACGTCAACATGTATACGTGGATCATCTGCTCGCAAGGCAGCTGATTTGTTCAACACTTTGATATTCTTTATGTCCAAGACAATGCCTTCGAGACTGTCATCATAGTAGCCAACTTTGCGTCGCATTATATGAGCACTGAGCGCATGTTTAAAATCGGCAAGGCAATATGGACCTAATGATATATGTAAATTGGAATTTATTTTACGCACACAAGAACCTTCTTGTTTTGTATAAGATTCCAACTCTTTTATGCTATATTTCACATATTCTTGTAGTCTTTTTGCCATTTTTTATTTTATTTCATAAAATCTATCATAAAATATATACTAAATTCTAAATATTAGCCACAAGCACATTGAATTTGATTCCAACCAAAATCCAACCTCGTCAAATGTCAAATCAAAGTTTCGTGACACTGAACGTACGCTGAGAGTAAATTAAACGCTGAACAGCCTCTTTCAGCATTGAACTTATATGAGTGAACAATATGAACTATTAACAGCTAATAATTTGAAAAACTTTAATTTTTTTAAATAAATATTGCATTTGTTGTAAAAATGCAAACTATTAAAATCTTACCACGGGTTATTATAACATCGTGGCATACACATGTGGCAGCATTGCGGCGAATTCGCAAATCGCCATCTCAGCTGATGCCGATTTACTATTATATTACAATTTGCTTACATTTGTAAAACTTGTTGTTTTTCAGGTAACACTGCAATTTTAAACAAAACAAGTAAAAGTTGTGCATTCAATTACGTTCGCAACGTGTCCGTTAAGGGTGACCGTCGGAAATTGTAAATTTCTTTCTAGTCCTTTCGTACAACACTAATACCATTACTTAGCGCTATATTAGTAGCTTATCTTATGTGAATATGTTTATCTAACAATAAAATCACAAAAAGCCGAATGAAACAAATATTTTAAGTATTTAATTGATAACGTTGATATAGTTGGAATAGGCACATCGATAACTAATAATGGTATCCGCAGCGCATAAACGTTTGATTATTGTGTTTACACTTGTGCTCGTCTTCCTTTTTGTCCGCTATATGCTCTTCCATGGCGCCATACTGGCTGTAAGTATATATGAATATATTACAATAATTATCAAAAGTTTAACGACATAAAATGTGTAATTTATTTCCGCCTCATTTAAACTAATAGCCACTACCAGAGCCCAAACGCTCTCCAGGTGCACCCGTGTTGGTGTCGGTGTACTATGAAGC
This sequence comes from Bactrocera tryoni, assembly GCF_016617805.1. NCBI lineage: Eukaryota > Metazoa > Arthropoda > Insecta > Diptera > Tephritidae > Bactrocera > Bactrocera tryoni. The sequence continues at coordinate 71,134,021 of NC_052500.1, forward strand.
ATTGTGTGGTGATTCAAAGCATTTCATAATCAAACAATTACTGCCGGCATTTAGACAAGCTGCACCACTTATGGATATAGAATTGATACCCTATGGCAAGGCACAAACATTTATAAATTCCGATGGTGGTTATCGTTTTGAATGCCAACATGGCAATGTCGAATGCGAGGGTAACATGTATCATGCCTGTGTGATTGAAGCCGTTGAAAATCCACAAACTCGCCTCAATATGGTTGCATGTATGATACGTGATAATCGAAATCCTAAGGAGGCTATGCTTAAGGTAACTAAATAAACTGATCTAACTATATTTGTAAAGATCTTATAACTTTTGTCACCCGGCACTGCTTTGTAAGTATAGGTGCAATAAAGTGCTTTGCATGTTTATACGGTAAGAAAGCGTGCAATTATATTCATGTAAAACAAAACAATGAATGAATGATATTCACACGCTAACTTCACAACAGCTGCTGACTTATTTGCAATCGTCTGAGCACAAAAAACGCATGCATGCATATTTTTATTTTGTATACGGAATATATTGTGTGCCAACACAATTGTTTATATATTTACAAAGCTTTTTTGTCATTATTTTTTTGATTTATGTAACATTTTCTTACAGTGTGCCCGTCAACATAGCGTTGAAGACACTGATCTCATACAAAAATGCTTCAGCAGTGATCATGCTGGAGAATTGCTAAAGCTTAACGGCGACGCCACACATGCACTGCGACCGCCAGTTAGTTTTATACCCACTATCACACTGGATGGTGATCAACATCGTCAGCCAGCCATTTTAAAAGACTTGTTGGCTGAAGTATGCCGAATTATTGGCGATCCACAGAAAGTCAAAGAATATTGCGTTACATAGAAAGAACATTGGACGTTTGCCAAATGGCTAAAGATGTATGAAAAACAACGCAGCACATATGAACAACAAGTCATCCACTTGCGTGTAGGCCGTAACAAATGCATTTTTAATACTTATCATTTTGAATATTTTACCGCATGAAGTTTTTAAATTAAGCTAAAAATTTATATATATGTATGTATTTATAAAGCATTTATGAAGTAAGCACAAAATGAAAACTATGTATTTTTTAAACAACTTTTAAATGATATTACTTACTTTTTATTATGGCGTTTGTAAAATCATTATTGTTGTTGTAAATACAGCTGTAAAAACATTTGCTTGCCAAATGCCTCAATCCACCTAACATACAAGTATTTTGTCTGATTAATGAAAAAATTCCTAAAAATCTTAAAATATAAGTAAATATAACAAATCAGCCAATAGGAAATGTCACATTGATATGAATAGTGTTTACCGTATGATAACAAAATTATCTGAAGTACGTGACATATTTTTTTCTTGTGGTGACTCTCGTAATTCACATTTGCTGTTGCAAAAAATTACACTGTGCACACTTACTCCTTTTAAGTACACACTTTATTTGCAATTATAAAACCCGCCTCAAGTTCTTTGTAGTGTTGATATTGTTTTTTTACAAAATTGGTCACTTTACAACATATCCGCGAATTTATATAATTTGTTGACTTGTAGGCAACAACACAACGCACAACAATTTCTTTATAAATTGTACAACAAATGTACACAAGTTTATGCTTAAACTTCACTAACTAATAACAATCTCGTTTGGCGTAATATTAATATATATGTTTTCATTGAGTACACACGCTTTATCAATTGGCTTGTCAGCATCTGCGTTGCTATCTTTCAGCACTAAAGCAAAACGCTTCATAAGACAACTTTTGGCATCACACAAACTTAGCGCTAGATCCAACTTAACCTCTTCCTCCGCCGGCAGCAAAGCGGCATTGCGATCAAATTGCAAATTCATTACACCATTAGTTATTTGGCCTGAAGTCGCTGACGCTTTCAAACCCGGTGTAGCACTTTTTAGTGTCCAACGTTGTGGTGCCGCCTCAGTGAACTTCAATTCGTTAGTTAAATTGATATTTACATGCAACTTCAATTGGACACAGCTACGCAATGGCACACTTTTGAGCAATTGCAAGCCGCTGCTAAGTGCTGAATCGGTTTCCGTGTCACTGGTGGCGGCCGCAATTGCATTGAAGTCTAGTTTGAAGGTTTTCGCGTTAAGTGTTTTCATATCTACCAATTGTATGCGGTGATTATTGGTGTCAGCGATGTAAAGCAATTGGCCGCTGGCATCGAAACACAAGCCCGCGGGTTCATTAAATTGTAATGGCGCACCACTTTCGTCTTTAATCAACAGTGTTTCTATACAACTTGAGGCGGTGTCTATTACTTTGATTTTGTGATTATAGGTATCGGCAATAAATATTTTATCAGTTGCACTGTTATAGGTGACAGCAAGCGGATGCTGTAACTTTGCATTATACTGTTTGCCATCGATGTCACCGAATGCAAATAAATTCTGAAATGCAAATGATAAATAAATATAAAATATAGATTAATTAAATATTTTACACTTACTAATGGATTACGGTCACCGCCTACAACCGGCATTACTTTGCCATCCACCATCGACACTTTACGTATGCTGGAACTCTCACTGTCCGCAATGTAGAGAAAATTTTTGCCCAAAGCTAAGCCAGAGGGTTGTGCGAATGCGGCATTTTGTGGATATGAATTATTACGATTCTCCTCCATGCCATTACCGATAATTGCTACACATGCACGTGGATCTAACTGTCGGTATTTCCACCAAATGATACCTTCCGGAAAGTAACCCCAAATTTGATGAGTGCCAGCCATAGCCACTAAAACAATCGCTTTTTCAGGTACATTACGTTCATCTAAGTGGAATGACATATCCATGTCGCGCATACGGAACGCAGCTATGTCCCAAGGCGATGAGATGGCTTGTAGTGGACCCAATTTACCGCCCACACGATCATTACCCTGTTGTCCCGTGCCGGCAAGGGTTTCGACACGACGCGCACTCAATGTTATTTGGCGTAAAGCATGATTTTCTGTATCGGCGACAATTAAAACGTCATCATCAAGAAAATCCAGACCTTGTGGTGAGTTAAATCGTGCCGTCGCAAAATCACCATCCACGAAACCAGCCGTGCAGCCACCTATGCGTTGACGCACTACACCAGCGCTATCAAAAATTAAAACACGATGATTGCCGGCATCAGCAACAGCAAATTGTCCATTTTCGCTACGCGCAATTTTTGCCGGAAAACGTAAGTTTGACGCTGGCACCGCATCGGTGGACAATTTCAGCGGTAGCGCAGAGTTATCAATTTCACCCTTTGCTTTGTAATGACGTAATGCCTGCTCAGTAAAGCTTTGTAGAAAAGCGCCATGTCCTTCACCCATCAGTAGCAACATTGGCGCACCGCTGGGACTCAGCACCAGTAATGATGGCCAACAACGTATGCCAATTGCGCGCCATAATGTCATGTGCGCATCGTTCACGATGGGGTGTGTAATACCGTAACGTTGTACTGCAGAGAGTATGTTCGCACCATCTTTTTCATTCTCGAATTTGGGACTATGCACACCGATCACAACCAGACCACTTTCGGGTGGATAGAGTTCTTCGAGCGCATGCAACTCTGGCAAAATGTGCATACAATTGATGCAACAGTAGGTAAAGAAATCGAGCACAACTAGCTTGCCATGCAGCGACTTCAAAGGTAATGGCCGTGTAACATTGAACCAATCGAGATCTGAGGATATTTTAAACAATGGTATTCACACAAAAGATTGTGAAACAATTAATGAAAAACCTGCTTGAAATTCGATCTTCATATTTTTCACAGGTGCTAGCGCAGCGTCTGCATCCCAACGACATAGGAAATCAGCAAAGACTTTAGCTTTCTCTGTGCCATCTTTGGCACGGCGAAAACGCCCTTGCAATTCCTCAGTAGTGTAGGCCAATATATCCATAGGATCCAAAGGTTCCGTATCCATTATAGCTCCTCGCAACTGCTTGTGAAATATTGCAAAATGACCAATGCAGCCGCCCAAAAATCTTTTAAATGGCGAAGCAATTTTGATTGGTGAAATAATTGAAACACTGATTATGTACAAAAATATAGTAAATTTAGGCGATGATGAAAGTCAGTAAATGTTGCCACATCTGACAAATTTATGTAAAGCGAAAAGCAGAAATGATTGGAAAGGAAAAACAATTGGTTGAGTTGTCCGGTAACTTTGTAGAATTAGGGAAAGAATGAGAAGCCCTCAACACTTTTGAACGGGAAAGATTTAGCGACGGAAGTCATTACGAAATGGTTTAAGCGGAAGGAGGTGTGCGGAAATTGCTAAAATTGGTAAGTCAAGATAATAACGGCAACTCTTATGTGGTTACAAATTAATGGTTTAAATATTTGATGGATAAGTTGATAATTAAGTCGTGCTGTATTTATACATATAAAAAACATTTTCCACGGTAGCCCTCATTTTTATGCAAGAGTTCATATTATCTGCGCTGCAAAATGTTTGCTACAGTCTTGGAAACGGAAGTGAATCTATGGAATAAATTATTAAGGTAAATTTTGTTTATTTAATCATACATATATATGTATGTATATTAAAAAGTGCTGAATTTTCCCATATGCGCTTGTCATTTATAACCTAACTTCGCTCAAACAGACTATTCACAAGATGGCGGCATGTTAATAACTGTCAGACGCTAACGTATTAGAAACAAAAACAAGAGCTATGGTAGACATTGTGCAATTGTACCACTATTTTATATGTTTCGTTTTGACATACATAGTCAAAAAAGTGATTTTTGGAAATTAGACAAAATGTAAGAATATAATTATGCATATTGAAGTCTACACAGTAAGTAAGTAAGCACGCGATCTCCGCCGGCAATAAAAACACGAGACCGTCCAGTTCGCAGTTTTGGTCGCTTTTGACCTGCAGCAATTGTATTTTTGTTCAGGTCAAAAACTTGTTTTGTTTTTTAATTTTTTAGAGCGGCATTTGGGGTTGGAAATTATTATTTAATTTCTCAATCCAATCCTTAGAATCAGAAATGGAAGTCCTTAGCGAACAGCAATCTTCTTTTAAACAAAAAATGGCGGTTTCTCCACTATCCAACAAAATTAAAATGCAGTTGCCTTGATCCGAAGATATTTATATATTTTATTGTATAAAATAAAGGAACATCATAATTTGTTAAAGTGTGTACTTAAAATTGATAGTTTTTTACACTTGCCTTTTGAAGTGTGTGCCGTTATTGATACAAACATTTAATAAGTTTTACGTAAAATATATAGTAATTGTGTGCTAATAATGTTAAAATATTTATATATATGTATTATATACATACATATGTGTAAATATGTTATATTTATTTATATACTTTCTGTGTGTTAAATATTCTTTCTTTTTTCATAACTTCATAAATGTATATTCTGTATAGAAAGTCCTTAAATATTTTATTTCATTATTATGTTCATTTTGTTTTTTTTTTTAAGATTAAGAGAGAGAGACATATGTCAAGATTGTTTTTTTGTTTTTTCATTTTGTGGGAGAGCAAAAAAAGGTAGATTTTGCTTTTTATTGCTTTCCATTAACAATTATCTATGTATATATGTATATTGTATTGTTTTTATGTTTTTTAACGATTCTACATACTTTTCGGTGTGCGTGGGTACATAACGTAAATTCACTTTTTTGCCATAGTTAATTAATTAGATATAATGTAAAAGTGATTATGAATGACACTTAAATGACAATAGTTGAACAACAGCGAAGACAATCAAAAAAATATATATTTATTTTATTTAGTTAAAAATTTTGCTTGTTTTTTTATTTGTGTATTTATAAAGGCCCGAACAAGTTGACAGCTGGATGGTCGTCGGCAGTGTTGCCCAAAAATTGAGCATACAGTTCCTTGTAACGATCCAATGACAGACCACCGCGTTTTCTGTCGTCGTCCTGTTTTTAAATGCAAAGAAAATAAAAGTAAAGGAGTTTAATGAACGAATATTAAAAAAAATAATAATTTTAATTAAATAAAATTGTTACATTAAACACTAATAATTTACAATAGATTACTAAAAGTAATTTATTCAAAAATTAAATTATATAAATTTTTTTCAACATTATAACCATACTAATAATAAAAATAGTTAATTAAAAATAATTTGCTCAAAATTAACTAAAAAAAAAATAATTTATTTCAATTTAACTTTAACAGTATACTACCAAAAAAGTTCGTTTACTAAAAATTATTTTTTCAAAAACTAATTGTAAAAAATTATAAGTGCATACTGCTAAATAATTAAAAATAAAAATTAATTTTAATAAAATTTACTTATTACATTATTACAAGCTAATAATTAGTATATCAGGATTACTTTTTTCAAAATTAAAAAAAAAAAATTATTTTGATTACATTAAACTTTAACATTATAAAGGTGTACTACTAAATGAAATATATGTTAAAAGAGTTTATTAAAACGCTTAATTTTCTAAATTTTTAACTTACAGTTTTTTTATATTTTAATTAATAAAGTATATTACTAAATAAAAAATTTTTACTAAAAATAATTTATTCAAAAACAAATTTTAAAAATAATTCATTCAAAGATAATTTTAAGACAATATAAGAACATACAAATAAAATATAAAAATTATTTTAACAAAATTTACTTATTACAAACTTATAATTAAAATATACTATTTTACAGGGACTACTTTTTAAAATTAAAAAAAAAATATTTTGATTAAATTAAATGTTAACATTATAAAGGTATACTAAATAAAAATATATGAGTAAAAAGAATTTATTAAAAAAGAGTTTGCGAAAAAGTTAATTAACTTTAATTAACTGAAGTATGAATTAAAAACTTGTTTAATGTGATTTTAAACTTTTTTTAATTATTATTTTTTTAATTGAAAAATATTAATTCATTTAATTTTTAATTGAAAAATTAATATTTTAAATTTTTAAATTAATTTTTAACTTTAAATAATTTTTTTTAATATAATTAATTTTTTAAAATAATATTATGCCAAATTATTTTGAAATAGTTAATTAAAAATAATTCATTAAGAAATTAATTTAAACAAATTTAAAATTAAATTAATTTAGATATTATTTTAATCAAATTAATTTTTATTAAATTAGGCTAACTATTAAATGACTTACATTTAATAGAGTCTCGAATGCTTTATCGATTGGTGCAACATCATCGATAGCTATTCTGGTAATGCAGTTATAACGGTATTCCTCAACACCCACAATACCGTCACTATTGATGTCTAGGATTTTGAAATTGGCTTCAATAAATGCCCTCATTGCCTGTAGTAGAGAAGAGGGAAAAAAATTAAATGTTTGTTTTTAATAATTAAATATATTTCTAGCTGAAAGTACTGTAAATTTTACCTCTCTGCTAAAGAATTTTAATTTTTTTCAAATAACTAAAAGTTCGATATCATTCAGTTAGGGTCGTTTTTTGAATATTTGAATTCTAGTTAAATAAAGGTTTTTTACTGAAAGAAGCAGTCTTGGTTATACTAACTAGAACTTAACTGTCAGATCAAACATTGAGAAAACTGAGCTAAGTTCTTGTTAAAAAATGTTCTTTACCGAAAGAAGGAGTCTTGGCTAAGTTAACCAGAACTTATCTGACGGATGGCTGTTAACCAGATATTGAGCAAACGGACTTAAATTCTGGTTAAAAAAAGGTTATTTTGTGAGAGAAGAAGTCTTGGCTAAGTTAACCAGAACTTAACTGACAGATGGCTGCTAACCAAACATTGAGAAAGCGGCCCTAAATTGATATTCTACATGACTAGTGTCGATAAATTTATCATCTTACATAATTCAGAATTTTACTCTAATTATGTGACTGTTCCCTATTTCAAAATATTTGAAGGAGTTTTAACCCCTTCTGAACTTCAAAAAATCAATTTTCTTTTCAGAGTTGGTGAGGAAAATTTCTCCGAAAAGGCTGGTCAACTTGAAATTTTAACACGATCTTCTAGATATATTTGTTAGGCCACGATCGAAGGAATAAGGTTTTCGATTATAAATTGAATTTTTCATGCCCATCTGAAGTGCAAATTTCTGTCTCAGTAAAAAACACTTTTTTAGGAAGCCGGAATTTTGTCAAAAATTTAAATTTTTTCTAGTTCTTCGATCTATATCTGTATTCCTCTATATTAGCAATATTTTCTTTTGTTTTAGATTTTTATACGTATTCATAAATCACTGAAAACGCTTACCTGGGGGAATTCGTCGTATTTCTTGCCAACGCAAGTTTTTCGTACGGCTTCTTTGAATTCGGCATTTGAAATTTTACCGTCCTAAAGCAAAAAGACATTAAATAAATAATGTAAATTAAAACTGTAAACAAATGAAATATTTATGACGTTTATTTACTTTGTCATCATCAGCAATTTCTGAGATTTCATCCCACAAGTTCTTCATAAGTTTTTGATATTCTTCAATGCGGGCAGCACTGCAGTCGCCTTTGCCCTCCACAACGCATGCTCGTACAGCCATGCACTGGAAGTCATTTTGATCCAGATAGCCATTGTTGTCGATATCTGAAATAAAGAAAGTGGGAGTGATTAAGGGGTTACATACAGTTAGAATTTTCGAACAAATTTTATTTTATTTTCTTAATGTACAAATATTTAAGAATACACACAGAAAATTTCGTATCGTTCCGAGGAATATTTTGAAAGTTACAGGGTTTTTTCACAGTGCTTGGAAGTGCATTCCAAACTTTAAACGTTTTTTCTCAAAATGATGTTTTCAAAGTCGGTGACCCACATTACTCGAAAACGGCTAAACCGATAGTCTCAAATTTTAACGTGAGCTTCTTAAATATATTTTTTAGATTTTTTCTCACGATAAATATATATTAGATATAAATATATATCTTTTTATAAAAAATTTAGGTTCGAAATTTTGGTCAAAAATCGATTTTTTATAAACCGCTATTATGTCAAATCATTTTATTTCACTTATTCTTCCCATTAATTACTTGATTTAACACTACTTTAACGAAATCTGTTTGGTTTTCTAATTTCAGAGGACCCAGTTCAGAGATATGGTGTTCACCGCAAAACGTCTTTTTTGAGAGGAGCTTCGGAGATCAGCTGTAGTTCCTTGCCAAATAAATATTTTTATTAATACTAAGCATTAAAATGCAGTCAAAAGATACCATAATATGTGTACAAATTTTTGGATCTATCAGTTGGACTCTGTTGAATGGATTCATGGCGAACCACACCACAGTAATCAAGGAAAACGATGGGCATCACTATGATTTTTACCAACTATGGTGGGGTTTTGTGACTTCGTGCCATTCGCTAGATTGTTGAACAGCTTCGACGTCATATATTATGAACTCACGTCATCAGTAATGATCCGTTTATTTGAAGGTATGAGCCTCAGGTACGTTATCAAGCATTTCTTTTGCGATCTCTACTCAACGTAATTTTTGCAAAGAATCGAATGCTTTGTTCCTCTCAAATAGATACATGTGTTCATGATATATTGGACTCTTCCACACACTTCTGCAACTTTTTTAAGGATTCCGTAGCCGTAATTTTATCAGAAACACAGAAATTTATGCAAAATCGTAGTTAAATTTTTTTCCGACCTTGTCAAATATGATCAGATGGTATATGCATTTAACGAACTCTGCGATTTGCGTGAGCTTTTGTGTGGAAAAATCCCTAACTTTAGTAGTCCTATGTGTTATTTACTTTTATCGAGTCTGAAATAGTATTCTGTGACCCTTTATTAATAATTTTTTGGGTCCCTTAGCACAAAAATTGGCATGAAGAGGGTCTCCTCCCAAATTAATGCTATATTTAATGGCAGCGATATATAGTACCTAGGCATAATACTGGACCCCAAATTAACCTTCTGATTACAAATCCAGCATGCAGCAGGAAATCGTCTCTTAGCAGAATAATGGTCAACATAGGAGGCCCCACACAAGAAAAGAGAAGACTCTTAATGACAAAAACTATAAGCGTCTTACTAAACGGATCAGAGATTTGGGTAGATGTGCTAAAAACAAAAACTGGCGTATGGTATTGACCAGAGTGTATTAGTCATAAGTGGTAAAGCTCGAGTTGACCGAATAAAGAAAGAAACTATACTCGCATGAAAACGAAGATGGGAGAATAAGAGTCGCGGCAATTGGTTTAGTGACCTGAAAATGGAATATACCGTTGCTATGACGGCGCCGTTCGCAACAGCTCGGACTGACGTATGGAACGACTTAGCGCATTTTACGTCAAGATCTTTAATTTAAAGCATATCAAAATACAGCTTGTGCAACTCGACCTTCCCAAGAAACATAGCTTCACTCTATGGGCTCTTGAAAAGTTCCAAGAAGATTCGACGTTTTCGAGCCAAATTTTGTTCAGCGATAAGCCCCATTTCTGACTCCAGGGGTATGTAAACAAGCATCATTCTTACATTTTGGACAAAGAGTAGTCTGAAGAGATTGAAAAGCTGCCATTTCATCCAGAAAAAACAACGGGTTGGTGTGCCGGTGGAATCACCAAGATCGTGTGATATCACACCGTTAGACTTTTTCCTGCGGATATATGTATATATTCAAAGTCCAATATCTATGCGGACAATCCCGTTTAGATTTAGACCTTGGAGCAAAACATTACGCCTGCCATTCGCCAGTTACCAGTCAAATTCTCGAACGAGTCATCGAAATTGGACTACACGAATGGACCATCTGAGACGTAGCCTCGGCCAACAAGAGATAATCTCTAAGAAATAAATAACAAAGAATGTTCTTTCCAATGATAATAAACATTCCTCATTAAAATTGAAATTTCCGTGTTTTTTCTTTAAAAAAACAGGTAACTGAGAACGAAGATAGTTCTTCTTAATAGTAAACAAAAAATATTTAAAATAATTATATATAGTAACTGCAGCGAATATCACCCCTAAAATATAAAAATCTAATATTTCACAGAAATTATATACATACATATATGTAATGTATAACACTTCGTAGTTGCTTGGTCCTTGCTGGTAATATGTCTGCAGCATTTATAAATAGCGTCTCTGCAGCACTAAAGCTATTGCACAGTGAATAGGAAAATTGTTGAGCGTTTGTCTATTCGTGTACAGTTACTATCAGCAGATCTGGGTACTTTAATTGCACGCACACAACCAAACAAACACTCAGCTAAGCGCTTAAGTCAAACAAGCGCGTGTGTGTGTGCGTTGTAAAAGCTTTCGCCCGCCAAAATGTATTTGTAGAACAGACCGAGCACACAAAAAGCTAAAACAACTGCACGCCCAGAAATTTATATGCTCTATTACTTTTAATTAAATTAATTTTAAATGTATAACATAAGTTGTATTTATCAATTTCCCGGTGCATAAAAAATCTTAGTCAACCGAATTCTTGCACTTGGGCGCAGACACACACGCTTATACGTACATTTATGTGATTGTGTATGTGTTTAGTTAAATATGTTTTGCTTGCTTGTGTGCGAATTGCTGGGTGCGCTGAACAACTTGTGAATTTTTGCAGATACTACAAATTTATATTCACACACAAACACATTTTTGCGCACACATTTGCATTCTTACATATATACATACATATGTATATTGTACTATATAGAGAAGTAAATATTATTCTGATTGAAAGTGAAAGAAAATTTAATATTTTTGAGTAAATAAATTTACGATTACTAAATATCTCATATTCAATTTAATTTTTTTCTAAAATATTGATTTCTGCAAATTTTGCAAACATAACGGTAGACGGGTATTTTTATACTCTTGCAACATGTTGCTACTGAGTATAATAGTTTTGTTCATCTAACGGTTGTATGTATCACCTAAAACTAAGCGATATAGATATATGGTTATCAGAATGACGAGAAAAGTTGAAATCTGTGTGACTGTTTGTCTGTCCGTTCAAGAAGTAACTTGAGTAAAAATTTATATATCTTGAAGAAGCTTGCTATGCGCTTCCCTTAGTAAAAAAATGCGAGTTCGTAGATGGACGTTATCGTACCAAATTATAAATTACCATATCTAAACACTAAATTAAGATATAAAACTCTAATGGCATAGGGGATCGCAATTGCAAAGGGCATCTGTGGGCAAAACATTTTGAAAAAGCGCACATGGCCCCACCCTCTCATAAAATGTAACGTATCTACATAACACCTATGTAAATCACTAAAGCTACAACAATCAAATTCGCCTAGCGCAAATATTATAAGAACTCCTATCGACAGTGTGAAAATGGATGAAATCGGATGGTAACCCCATTCACTCCCCATATAACGGTAATGTTATAAATTACTAAAAGTGCGATAAATATGAATAACTAAATACGCCACTGACATTAAATTCAGAAAGAATCCTTTCCTGATAGTATTATGTCTGTGTACTACAAAAGGGTAGAATTGGGTCAGTACTTTCCTTAGCCTCCTTGTACCTAATACAATATAAAGGTTTTCGAGCTTTTGCGAGACTTTATACCGTATATATTTGAAATGATTTTCTATTGGGTTTAAAGTGGAAGCACTTATACTGACTAATAAGAAGAAGTAAAGCATCTTTTATGAAGATATTTATCTTGATTTTTATCAGTCTGTTTGTATGACAGCTATATGATATAGTGATGCGATATCAGCGGTTCCGACAAATAAGCAGCTTCTTGAAGATAAAAGGAAATATGCAAAGTTTTGGATCGGTATCTCAAAAACAGTTTGTCACGCTGATCACTTATCTTCTTCTTTACTGGCGTAGACACCGTTTACGCGGTTATAGCTGAGTTAACAACAGCGCGCCAGTAGCTTCTCCTTTTTGCTATGTGGCGCCAATTGGAAATTCCAAGCGAAGCCTCCTAGTCTTTCGAACGGAGTAGAGGTCTTCCTCTTCCTCTGCTTTCCCCGGCGGCTACTGCGTCGAATACTTTCAGAGCTGGATTATTTTCATCCTTTCAGACTACATGACCTAGCCAGCGCAGCCGCTGTCTTTTAATTCGCTGAACCATGTCAATGGCGTCTCATACAGCTCATCGTCCCATCGACTGTGGTATTTACCGTGGTAAACGCGTAAAGGACCACAAATCTTTCGGAGAGCTTTTCTCTCGAAAACTCGTAACGTCTACTCATCAGATGTTGTCATCGTCCAAGCCTCTGCACCAATAGCAGGATGGGAATTATAAGTGACTTATAAAGTTTGGTTTTTGTTCGTCGAGAGAGGACTTCACTTCTCAATTGCCTACTCAGTCCGAAGTAGCACCTGTTGGCAAGAGTTATTCTGCGTGGGATTTCGAGGCTGACATTTTCTACGACTTCGAAGTTATGACTGTCAACAGTGACATAGGAGCCTACTTTGCTTCGCTACCTCATCCATTCTGGAGAAAGCAGAACTAACGGCGCGGGTGTTGAGACCAATGATATCGATGTCATCGGAGTACGCCAGCAGCGCCGGTGAGAAAACACATCACAAACAATAACCCAGAAGCTTTAGAAAATTTTTTGATTCAACTGAGTTAAACGAAATGTTGTAATAACAGAGAGGGCACAGTAGAACATAAGTTTCCTTAATGTATTAATATATTGGACCTGCACTGTCAAGCATTGGACGCCAATAGCAGAATAATTGTGTTCCATTAGGACAACGCCAGACCATACACATCGATACTGACTCGTTAGAAGCTCTAGGAACTTGGTTAGAAAGTTCTTCTGTATCCAGCTTATAGTCAGGACCTTCTTCTTTATTGGCATAGACACCACTTACGCGGTTATAACCGGACCGGCCTCGGCACCGAGTAAACTACCTATTCCTGTCTATAGCGCATGATTTTGCTGATAAAAAATCGTATCAACAGAAACTTGTGAAAATCGACTTTCCTGGTTATTTGCCAATATGGAAGAGCGTTTCTACAAGAGTTTATGTATGAAGTAACCTTCAAAATGGATGGGTCACCCTGTATATGAAATGATTTACAGTTCACTACATAGCTTAAACAAAACTAGGAAACTAATTGTAGCTTAATAACATAATCTTTTTCCGGGTCCCGTTTTGTCACACCAGTACGGTACATCTACCTATCAACAAAATTTTAAAATTACAGAACTTCTTCGGTGTTTCGTTAAAATTAAGAAAATACTTGTACTTGTGTATGTTTTGTCCGATATAGGGAGTAAAGTTTTATACGAAGACATTGACATAGTTGAGAGAATTAAGAGACATCGGCTAAGCTGGCTAGGTCATATCGTCCGAATGGACGAAAACACTCTAACTCTGAGAGTATTCGACGCACTATCCGCCGGTGGAAGCAGAGGAAGAGGAAGACTTCTACTCCTTTGGGAAGACTAGGTTGAGACGGACCTGGCTTCACTTGGAATCTCTAACTAACACCAAACAGCGAAAGGAAAGATTGACGCGCTTTTGTAAACTCGGCTATAACCTCGTAAGCGGTGTCTAGCAGAAGCAGGGAGTAAAGTTTAGCGGACATAGATTCAAAATTTTTTTACGATAGAAGATTTCAAGTGCCGTCGGCTGATCTCGACATGAACCACTGAGCGTATTTATGACAATTCATCAATTTACATATGTTGTCAACACGGCAACATTCCTCAAAACTATCTAGTGGAAAACAACAACATAACATATATGGTTATGTGATTAATCTCTTACTCTTGATTTCTCGCTTCGATGCCTCGGAGTTAGTCAATATTAAATTTAATATACATTGCCTTAAGTTGAGAACTGATATTTACCACAAGCAAGCTATGAGTTTTCAAGTTTTTCACAGGTATCTCAGGTATGCAGATTTCAGCTAATATATTTTTTAGACTTTGTTTATTTGATGTCTTTTCCTTTAGTAACAAAATGTAGTCAAAGTAAATAAAATCTGTGTTGGTCGTAGAACAAGAAGAAGAAGAAGAAGCATGGCGCGGTTCCCTAAATTTCGCTGCAAAGTCATATACTACTTAGTATTTACTACTTCCTCACAGACAGACATGTACAAACAAACATATGTATGCATGTAAGTGTGTATATGCGGTCGATAGCAGAGTAGGTGCTAGCATGTGCGTATTGATATATAAAATTTCGTTGAAAATTTTTGGCGAAAACTGCTTACATTAACGAAACACATTAATTTCAAAACAATATTTATATCAGCACATAAATTTTCGCCAGATTCGGTTCGAATGTAAATTGTGCATTGTTACAGGTGTGGGGTTAAACTATTCAAACGGTGTTTTTTTTTTTTTTTTTTGATTTTTGAGTTTTGTTTTTTGTTGCTGCACATATGCGCATACTTAATTACACTATAGTAAATAGTTGCTGCTAATGAAAGATTATGATGTACCGCAGATGTGCACTCCATATATCCACATGTCTACATATACATACATACATACTATATACATATGTATGTACATATATACATATATTATTTATTAAACAAGTATACTGGTGATGTACGCTTTGCTATGAAGTGTCTAAATTCATACAAATTAACTTTGCCTGTTTATTTATGTGTCATTTGTTAATTATTAACTATTTTCTAAAATTTTCTTGGCACACTTACCATACATATACCGTACAACAAAGTCTACACGGTTATCCCAGGAGTATGACATTTTTTTTGTTTTTTGTCGGTGGTTTTTTATATCACACACAATCTAAAATAGTTATAATGAAATACAAAAAAAAAGTTTTAACACTTTAAATAAAAAAAATCTTTGTTTTTATTAAAAATGTAGTTTCACATTTGAAAGCTGCGTTACTGAAAAATTAGTCTTTTGTATGTTTATTTTAATTCTTTTTAAATTTCTTTAATTTTTAATATCTTTTGCATGCATATCACTAAAAAAAAATTAAATATTAAATGCAGCTATTTAATTATTTTGATAAATTTTTTTATTTTTTTTTATTTTTTGGAATTTTTTTTATATTTTTCTTAAATTTTATTGTTTATTATTTATTTTTATTTGAAAGTTATTTTTTAATTATTTAATTTTTTATTTTGTTTATCATTTTTAATTGCTTTTATGCGCATTTATTTATTTATTTTTAATGTACTTTGTTTTTATTTTTTAGAAAATTCTGTTAAAATGATTTAAAAAGTATTTTTGTTAGTTTCCCAATTCGAAATTTATATTTATTTAATTTTTTATTTTATAAATTATTTTTAATTATTATTAAATGCAACTATTTATTTATTTTTTATTTTTTGATTTTTGTTTTTTTTTAATTTTTTATAATTTTCATAAATTTTATTTTTGATTTTATAAATAAAAAATTATATTTATTTTAATGAATTTATGTATTTTTGTTGATTTTTGTTTTTATTATTGGGAAATAAAAATTTATATTTATTTAATTTTATATTTCATAGATTAATATAGCTTATTTTTTACTAATATTAAATGCATCCATTTATTTATTTTTGTTTTTATTTTTCGAAAACTCTTTCATAATTTTCTTAAATTTTATTGTTGGTTTTCTAATTAAAAATTTGTATTTATTTTGTTTTATTTTTTATAAATAGTTTTTAATTATTATAATATTCATATATTTTATATTTTTATTGAGTTTTGTTTTTATTTTTTTAGAAAATTGTCTTGTTATTGTTTTCTTAAATTTTTTTGTTGGGTTTCAAATTAAAAAAATTAATTTAATTTATTATATACATATTATACAGTTTATTACATATTTAATATTTTATATTTAAGTATTAATTGCTTGCACTTCTTATAACTTATTTAAACTAATAATTTCAATTAAATAAATTTATTCATACTTTAAAAAATGATTTGTATTTACTTGATTTCTTTTTTTTACTTTACTGTCTTTTCAAATTATTGTCTCAAATTATTGTTAAGTAAAGTTATTTTTTTTAATGTTTCGTAAAATTATTTCTAATCATATCAATTTATTTTATTTTTGAAATAAAAATTAATAATTATTTCAATTTATTTTATTTTTAAAATAAAAGTTTCCAATTCGTTTTAAATAAATTAGTTGTTCTTTTATAAATTTGATTATTAATTATTTATCTTTCTTTATTTTTAATTTCTTTTTAAATTAAGACTTTAAATTTTGTACTAAAAAAAATTTATAAGTTTAATTATTAAAATATTGTTTAATTGTTTAAATTTATGTGCCAAATATTATTTGTTATTTTTTTTTATAAATGTATGCTATTTTTTAATATAATCTTATGTAAATATTTCAGTTAAACTTTCCATCTTATAAGTAATATATATTTTTATTAATTCTTTTTTTTTTTAATTTATTTTTTGAAAATTAAAAAGCTTTTATACTGCTTTTATGAAATTCCCTGACATTCTTATTTTATTACAAATTTTTTTTTATTATTTATTTTTTATTTAGTTATATTTTTTAAGCAATTTCTATAATTTTTTAATAAAAGTTAATAATATCTTAATAAATTTAATAATGAAAACCAAAAAAAATTGCTATTAAAAAATTTAAAAATTATTATTGAACTTTTTGTTTTGTTTTTTGCTTTTGATATTTCTATCATTTTTTAATAAAAGTCAATAATTTTTTAATTAAGTTTCATAATTAAAGCAAAAAATTGTTTTTGATTTTTTTTAATGTTTTGCTTTTGATATTTCAAATAATTATTTAAAAATAATTTAAAATTATTTAATTTGTTTTTAACATTTGTTTTGAAATATAAAGAGACATAACTTTTATGATATTATTTTATTTATTGATATATTTTATGTTTTTATTTTATTGTAATATTTTTTATGTATTTAGCTAAGCTGTATTTTTAATTAAATAATTTGTTTTTTTTTTATAAATATACATATGTATTATATGTAATTTTTTACTTATATTGTAAGCTAATATTTAGTTTATTTTAGTCATATTGTTTTATTATTTTATTAATATTATATACGATTATTTTTTTCCATTTTTTGTGATTTTTTCATTTATTCATAATTTTATCAAATTGACTTCGACAAATTTTTAATAATTAGTCACGTAAAAATTTGTCGAAGTCAATTTGATAAAATTATGAATAAATAAATTGTCGTCATACTGTCTTATTTTATTTACAAATACATATTTTATATATAAATATTACTTTTAAATTTTTTGTGATTTTTTCATTTATTCATAATTTTTTCTAATTAACTTCCACCATTTTTGTTAATTATATGACATTTAATTCAATTTTATTTTATATATTTTTAGTTAATACTCCAACTTTTTTTAAGAAAATTTACTTTCATTTTTATTTTTTTTTTAATTTTTGGCAGTTATTCTAATTATTTATTCATTTTATAATAACTTTAAATTTATTTCATTTCAATTTTCAAATATATTCTCCAACAACGTGTCAACTTAACAATTTTATTTAATTTATACTGTTGTTATATGTTATTAATAATTTTATTTTAACCAACTTCTTTTTTATTATTTATATTTTTTGATTAATAATTTCTTTTTATGTTATTAAATTTCTTTTCTTTTCAATTTTGTTCAAATACAAAGTAAATCTTGCAGCTTCTTATTAGTTTAATTCACAATTTATTAGTATGGGGTTTTTTTCTCGCGCTCTACCTGAGTGCCGTTTCGCTTCTGATCGACTGAATGTATTGTGACTATCAAGTGAGCTTCAAAGCACCGCCAAACAATGCGAAATTTTCACTTGCCACATTTTCATACAACATTGCTGATGCTCGAATGCTTAGTAACAACAAATTCACAAAAATGTTTGTAAACATTCGATTCAGCTCGATACGATTAAATTGTTGTTGTTGTTGCTGCTGTTGTTATTATTATTACGACTATCGCCATTGTAGTATTTTAGTCAATTGTTACAATTACATGATGAAAATGTGTGTCGGTGTGTGTGTGGGTGCATGAAGCCGCCTTCGTAGACGCAAATGTGGCCAGCATCACCGATTCAGGGTCGTCATCATCTGTTTGCGCCCAAATACTACGTGTGTATGTATGTGTGTGTGCTGTGGTTAGTTGCCCATTTGCTGCGTTTGCTCAGCCGGCCAAAAGTGTCCGTCCGAACGTATAAATTTTCGCAAAGCAAAAACAGAAACAATAACAAAAACAAAAACAAATAAATAAACAAATTGCGCGATTTACAGTTACAGAGGTTGCCAGTTGCATGTTGCACACTCTTTTCTCAACATTGGCATCTGCCCGCACACGTGCATTTGCTGGCGTTTAAGTGTGTGTATGCACTTGTATGTACATATGTATGTATGTAATTTAACATTTGGGATATTTTACTCAGCCAACTGTTAAGAATTGCAGATCACCGCCTATCACCGGGAAGGTCGAACGTTCTACTTTAAAATATCTTCTTTAAAAACATACACATATACACTTACATATACATACACCTACATTCATTGAACAATAGGTACATAGTTTCAGCAAAATATCATGAAAGCAGCATTTTTGAAACCACCTGCCAAAAATGCTGCATTTTCATATTTATGAGCATATTATTCGCTCAATAACTTTGAGATGCCACCACGCGCGCTATTTGTACACACACATCCACACATACAACT
Organism: Bactrocera tryoni; assembly: GCF_016617805.1. Classification (NCBI taxonomy): domain Eukaryota; kingdom Metazoa; phylum Arthropoda; class Insecta; order Diptera; family Tephritidae; genus Bactrocera; species Bactrocera tryoni. The sequence goes on from NC_052500.1 coordinate 71,153,561, forward strand.
ATAGTGTATTGTGAGCTATAAACGCCCGTGTCTGTTCGTACGAAAAACGGAAACGGAAATGATAAGTGTCGGTAATTTGCAATTAGTTTGGTATTTCGAAATATTTTTTTTACGATTTCTCTGCTTATTCTACAAGTCATAATTTCATCTCTTCTCTTATCGCTTTTTCAATATAACTGTAGAGCCATTCAGTATTTTCATATCTGACTTTTGGAATTTGGAATTTTTCGAACTTTGGTGTCTTTGCTTTTCCCCTGGCATCAGAAAATTTTCACAATCACTCAACGCTGAATCCTGTGCAATTTCAATGTCTTCACCTCAGAGATTTCTAAATCATTTTTGGATTGATTATACAGGTTCGATATGTGTTGTATTTCTTAAAACGGCTGATAGGAATCAGAATTCTTCCATGCAGCTTAGGCAGATGGCGTCGAACAAGAATCAATCTCCCCGAGACAAATTCCGCCTTCTTGTAGCATTCTATACAGGGCATTGTAGGCTCAGGCAGCACTTGTTCTAATTGGGCATAGTCTCTTACGCAAACTACCACTTTTGCGACATGGAACAAGAAACTCTTGAACACATGAAGACCCTAGGTTCCATCTACGTAGACAGGAACACATCATGCAAGCTACTGGAATTGTTCAGAATACAGGACCTTTGTGACTATATGTGATATAGGAGAGGTGCAAAGCCTCAATTTTTTATCTATCTATCTAACCAAATAGGAGTCGAGCTTTTCTTCACTTTGGAACCCACACATTATAATAGCACAGAAACTGTGTAAATTGCTACTGGTAACCAATTTTTTGTTGAATTTGTTTCTGATAGAGTTCAATACAAACTGTTCAAGCAACTAATTGTTCTTTCCAGAGATGAAATATAGCATCTAAAAGGGTTTTATAAAGGTCACTGCAAGATAAGTTGTGAAATGTGGGGTTTCCCAATAAGTGAATAAGTGAAAGAGTGATATGATTTCTTAAAAAAAAAACACATTAATTGTTTAAGAAATTCAAGTATTTTTTTATTGAATTTGAATAACATATTGATACAATTAGGTATTGAACGACGACTTCTTTTGCAGGAAAGAATTCGGTGAAACCAATTTTCGAGAGAGAGTCTGGTTTATTGCTGTAGTCCACTGACTACAAATAACCCCACAAGAAGCAGTATAATGCTTTTAAATCACCACTTCTTGGAGGCCATTCAATGACACAATTTCTTGAAATAATCGAACCGCCTAACTTTTCTCGCAATAATTCGGTTGTTGTTCAGATGTTGTCAAGATCAACTTCTTCTTTCAATTGCGGCCATAAAAAGTTGGTTATCATCGATCTACTTGTACATCGCTTTCCATTGCCAGTAACGGTGTCACCATATTCATTTCAAAAGAAGTACGACCGATGATTCCACCAGCCCAAAAACCACACCAAACTGTCAATTTGGGTGAATGTAATGGTTATTCACGATTAATATGTGGATTTTCTTCGCACCAGAATCGACAGTTTTGTTTATTTACCGCACCACTCGCATGAAAATAATCATCATCTGGCAATATGATTCTCTTAAAAAAATCGCTATCGTTTTCAAGTTGTTCCATAGCGAAATCAGCAGAACCGACGTTCACGATTGTCCAATGGCTTCAGTTCTTCAGTGAGAATAATTTTATGCGGATGCAAGCTCGAATCCTGTCTCGCCAGGTTTTGGTTTGAGACAGTCCCAATTCTTGAGAACGTCTTGGAATCATCAAATTGCAGTCTTCAGGAACACTTGCCTGAATATCAGTAATATTTTCATTACTTCGAGCAGTTCTTTGTTTGATTGGTACTTGAGCGTTATGCAAAGAAAATGTACGCTCAAAATTTTCAACAATTCGGTTCCATCCAATGAACTCGCAAGAAAACATTTCTTAATATCGAGAAGGCCATTAATAAGGTACCACCGGAGGCATTTACGAGTATTAGAGCTCTTGATGGGTTTACGGTTGAGACAAACCTCCAGTACATCTGTCTCTTTTTCGACAGAACTGTTGTGATGGAGTTGGTTAGTACACATGGACTTCGGAGGGTAAATATAGGTAACTTCGGAGGTGGGGTTAGCTCCTCCTTGCTCTGGATTCAGATAGTGAACGACTTACTGCACGAACTCGTGGAACTAGACAGTCGAGTGATTGCCTAGGCGATGAATAACGATTTTGGTAAAAGGAGAATTTCTAAACATCGCCTACGGTCTAGGACAAGGATACTTGAATGTGGTAAACATCAAATAAAACTGAATACTTACTTCATTGGCCAAGAATGCATATGTTTCCTTTCCGTCACTGGGAGGCTCTAGCGTTCAACTTGTGCACAGAGTGAAGTACTTTGCGCTGGATAAGAATCTTTCGTGACAACCAAATATTGAAAAGATGTACAGTGAAATTTTTCACGGACGGATTGAAGTTTCTGGTAAAGATGGGAGAGGGAGTCTTCTGTCGCGAGCTCTCTGTCAACTCTAGCTTCAAGCTACCAGACCACTGCAATAGTGGCTACTACCAAGGTAAAAGAGATGTATTGTTTCGAAGTGATCTCAAGACTAATGAAGGTGCGCTCAAGACTAATGAAAGAGTGTTTGACCTTTTAATCAGTAGAATCAAGCTATTCTGTTATCCAACTGGTTTGAATGCTTGGTCACAGCGAAATTGTTGGCACCTGCAAAGCTTATGAGCTTACTAGAGAGGTCGTATTAACAGCAGTTCCATCAGATTGGGAATGGGTCGGTACTCCACTGTCCTCTCACGGTTTATTTATGCATATATGGATCTTTTCCCGTTACCTTGTCAGGCCCTGCTCTGTTTGGTATAGTGATCGACGCTATCTAACGAAAGGTTTAGGAAACGTGCCACTTAGATAGGGTGGCACCATAAGGCTTCTTTCTTCTAGTATGTCAGGCAAGAATGTCAGTTAGGTATACGAATCAACATTATCAAAGATAGAGGTTCAGGAAACTAGCTGTTTAAACGGGGTCACCACCATAAGGACAGAAGAACAGGAGTCTTTTTTCGGATATGTCAAGCTCGAAGATCACTTTTTTACCGGAATTAAGTCTGCTTGTATCCAACCGAGGGAGGTGCTGCATCGATTTTAATATTGTCATGACTGTAATCTAATAGTAAAACCACAACCAACAAGGTTGAATATCGTAAGTGTGCTCCATTGTTCCAGTGCGTACTGCTAGTCTCTCACGATCACATTTATTTATTGACTGTTGTTACTGCCACGCTAAAAGTTCCAACAATTTTTTTGCTATATATTTTTGAGTTGTTCCCCAAAATAATTGAAGGTCAACACGTGGCAGTGCGCTACCACTGCTACAGAGGCTGTCACATATGAAATGCCATTGCTGAGCCAATGGCAAGCTGGAAAATCATCCCACCATAAAGTTCCTCATATCTGCCCACAATTAAAAAACAATCCGGTATATATGAGCAGATATTTATGTATGTATATATGTAAATACACACGTATATGCTTCTGGCAGAGAAAGAAAAAAGTCGCCAGCCCGGACCCAGGCCAGGTGCCGCCGAAAGTATTTGTATACACCCACAATTATGCGTGCCTAGGTACTTATAGAGTGTAAATATATACAATTTCTTTCCTTTGATCAGTCTTTGCTGCCAAAATAAACACCGCAGACTTTATTGCGTATGCAAATACCTGTGACTGTGTATGTGTGTGTTTGTGAACGGGATGCGCACCTGATAAGTGGCTCTTATAGAGTAATCAAAATGAAAATTATTTACTCTAAACCATATACTTTTTCCAAGAAACCCAAGACAAACATACAATCCTACCAACATAGACCCTGACTTGTTTGTGTGGAAAATTCTTTCTTTGTATGAGCTTATTTAAAAGTCATCAATTATAAATTAGGGTCGGAAAAATTTATAAATTCATAAACGTAAAGACTTTAAATCCTAGGAACGTTGTCAGAAATCGAATTTTAATAAAATAAAGCACATACGATGCGATTGATGTCGGAAAAAATAGAACATAACTTATAGATTCCACAATAAGTCAGACTAAAAACAAGAGAAAACATTAACTTCGGCTGCACCAATGATATAATTCTTCTTCTTTATTGCTGTAGTTACCTCTTACGCGATTATAGCCGAGTTTACAACAGCGCGCCAGTCCTTCTCCCTTTTCGCTATTTGGCGCCAATTGGAGATCCTAAGTGTATCCGGAACCTTTTCCTTTTTGTCTTTCCTATGGAGTGGAGAACTTCCTCTTACTCTGCTTACACCGGCGGGTACTGCATTGAATACTTTCAGAGCTGGAGTGTTTTCATCTATTCGGACGACATGATCTAACTAGCGACGACACTGTCTCTTAATTCACTGAACGTATGTCTCGTACGGCTCATCGTTCCATCGACTGCGGTATTTGCCGTTGCCAATGAAGAAACTTTCTTTCGAAAACTCATAACTCGTAACTCAGATGTTGTCATCGTCCATGCTTCTGCACTATATAGCAGGATGGGACTTGTAGAGTTTGGCCTTTGTTTCTCGAGAGAGGATTTTACTTCTCAGACCGAAGTAGCACCTGTTGGCAAGAGTTATTCTGCCTTGGATTTCGAGGCTGACTTTGTTGTTGCTGTTAATGCTAGTCCCAAGCTAGACGAAATTATTTAGGACTTCGAAGCTATGACTATCAATAATGACTTGGGAGCCATATCGCGAGTGCGATGACTAGAAGAAACCAGCCTCGGATAAGAGACTCCCTATTTGATGACGAACACTGCAAACAAGCTGAGTGTCTAGTATATCGACAGACAAACGGATAAACAGGGTGTTTAAAACGTATTCTTCGAATCAGAACCTCCAACTCAGAAGTATATTTCTATTGAACTAATAAATGCGAGCCAATGTCAGCCAGGAGTTAATGAATGACAACTATCCCATCAGGTTTTGTTGAGCCACCGCGAACCAGACGGCGCCAACGCAAGTTAATTTGCTTGATCATCTTACGTATTGTTCTTAACTGTCTCAAAACACCAAAAATTATAAGAATATAAAAAATCGGGAGCTATAAATTGTACTTAACTTTCTTGAAAAACGAAGTCTTGTTCATTTATCAGAGATAATTGAACGAAATATTACCAAAATAGTTTCCGTGTCCGGTCATGGGAACGTTCTCATGTCTGGTTATAGGAATTGTTTTTGCATGAAAATAGTAATGAACACAGCATGAAATTTATTCAATTATGGGAGATGTCCGACTATGAGGACTGTACATATTGGCGAATTTCACTATACTTGCAAAGAAGGTTAACGGGTCATCAGATGAAATGTATGCACCAGAAACCTTAAGACTTAAACAACTTAAGACGATAGAGATCTAAAACCTCTGAAAAAGAATAGAGAACCCAGCAAAACAACAAACCTGCAACCTAAAGGTCGGAAATCCTTAAGAAGCCTTTAAATGTTTAATATAGATTTTGGAGCTGTGTTTCAAAGAGTGTAAAAATTTAATGTGACTTTGAACCTGTGATCCTTAGAGTGTGACATTTTAGTTTGAGTTTCAACAATGGCAACTCTGAATGGAAGAATTATAGTATTTTGATTAAAGTATTAAATGAAAACATTGTTAGATATGTTATCTTGGCTTAGGTTAGTGCTACGAAGACATGGATAATGAATTTTAGTGAACTGATATTGAAAACATGGTCTTGGACGGAGTGTGGATGCAGAAAAAATGCGAGCCATATTCCTTAGTCTCCACAATATCGGGTTTGAACGCATCAACCGCCTCTTCAGGTATCGAATAACGCAGACCTGTTAGTTTATTTTTTACGAACAGGAATATAAAGAAGACATTCGGTTCAAGGACTATAAGGAGGGTAACTCACCGCAACGATGTTTTGAATGCTCAAAAATGCAGTTGTTTCAGTCGATGTGTGCGAGCTAGCATTAGAACTTGCTTCATACCACTCATAATTTACTCTTCTGCGTTGTTTCAATAGTATGGTTGCGCCATGTCCAGTTTTTTCTAAAAAAAAGGCAACCATTTGCTTAGAAATGTTTCGTATATTAGATTCGATTGACAAATTGTGTGGAATCCAACGTGAACACATTTTTTTACAGTCAAATGTTTATGCAATATTGAAATATGTATATGTTAGTCCCACTAGTGCCCATATTTGTCTCAATATCGCGATGACCATTTTACAATATCAGCTTGCGCACAGCAACAATAGTTTCCGAAACAACTACTAATTTTGGACGACCTTCCCGAAATTCCTTTTAGTGTGATCTACGAACTCGATTGAATTCACCATACCATCGATAAACACTGGCCTTTGATGGAGCTTCATCGTCGAAAATTTAATTAAGTTCATCAATGGACTATTGATGAGTTAATCCACGTCGAAAGTTGTTGAAAAAAATCACGCCAAAATTTTTGAGATTAAATTCGAATTTATTTCGTGGAGAAGAATATTTTAAGTTACTGTAAACAACACAAGTTCGTCCAGACTATGCTTAACTTATACTCGTAAAACGTCACTTTTCGATATAATTGTGAGTTTCCTGATTGCAACACTAGAATTACCAAATCCCGAAATATAAAAGGTAGGTAAATTCATCAGTCACAGAATCTCATTATATGACGTTATTTATTGGCATAATCAGTATAAGACCTAAACAAGGCAGAGAGCTCTTTGTTTTCCTATCCGCAACGATGGAAGGTAAGTTTTGAAAGACCGTAACATGCATAGTTTGAAATCTTTTGTTACAGGGATGCTTCATTAGATGTCGTTAGGTTGTCCGAAAACCTCGTATCTCCCGGACATACACACATAGGCTATCGTCATTAATGCAAGCTTCTTCTAATTGTAGATATTAGATTTGGCTAAGATTATTCGTGCTACGAATGCCACATTCACGCATAGATTAATAAATAGGTGGATTAATTGCCTGAAGAATATTTCTTCTGTATACATGCCTAGGATATTCCTTACCATATATTTGAAGTTAAAAATACACCCTGAGCTCTTAACTTATCTGGTGTGAGCGATCAATTTTACAATTTTCTATTTTTTTTGCCTAAATTTTTACGCAATTAGTCCGCTCAACGCCTATGCCTGACCGCTTGTTGTTGCTATTTTCTTTTTTTAGTTTGATTGGGTCATTATAATGAGCTCTGTAATATTAGTTTTCACGTAGTAACAGTAAAAACGGCGCACATGCATATGTGTCATCCCTTTTATTGAATTTTCACTTGCACACATTGTTATATTATATGTTTGTATGATATAAATATTTTTATACTCTCATAATATATTGCAACAGAGTATAATAGTTTTATGGGCCTAATAGCTATTTGGATGATCGAGATGATCGATCTGATTGGTGGCTTTTCGGCACGGATACAGACAGATAGCTTGATGGATTTTTCAATGCTGGAATCTAGTACCACAGATAACCGAATTTCGGGCCCCGACGAAATCGATCAGCCTCAACCCATTTGGGGATGTTTCCTTGTGGAGGCTGTATTTACCGACTGTTGTGCCAAAGATACAATATTTGCCCACCCTGGCTTTAAAGTCGCCAAGCACGATTTAGATTGGCGGTAGCAGCTCTCATAAATGCGCTTCAAGCGCTCATAGAAGGCATCTTTTGTCACATCGTCCTTCTCTTCCGTCGGGGCGTGGGCGCAAATCAGCGATATGTTGAAGAACTTCGCTTTGATGCGGATTGTGGCTAGAGGTTCTTCCACCGTAGGGAAAGCCAGCACTCGGCATCAAAGTCTCTCTCCCACCACGACTCTCACACCGAATTCGCCCTACTTATATGGCCTCTGTAGTAAATGCCACAAGAACCTACTCGTCTCAGTCCTTACTCCGTTCATCACACTTCTTGGGCGGCGGTGAGGTCAGCCTTCACTCTTACGAGGACATCAAAAAGGTGGGCAGCGACACCTTCCCAATTAAGGGACCAGACTTTCCAGGTGTATGCCCTTAAATTTTAATCATTAATACGTTTATGTACAGTGGTCGTCAACAAAATGGGGGTCAATCATCCAAAGCTGTTTTGTTATTTTCATTGGGGATGTTTTTTTACGTAGCGGGTGCCAAACCCAGCGCACAACGCTGGGCAGGATGATTTTTGGCTACCCAAAGGATACTTGGTCTAAGACCGGAATACGTGAGCAGCTTGAGCCATATGTAAAAGAATCGTTTCTGGCCACTCCCAAGTGAATGGAGCCCAGAGAACTTTCCTCACTTGCGTGAACTTCTATATATGGTTTCATCCTCCCAACAGTATATACTTGTATCAAAATTGTATAACATCGAGTCGATACTAAACCCAGCCCCCGTATACCTAATATAAAGATTTTCGAACTTCTGGTTGACTTAACACCATATACATATGCATATCGGTCAATATGTATATTATCTCAATAAAATTCATAAAACGTCTTTTCCTAATAACAGCGGGTACTTGTGTCTCATATGGCAACACACAGTCTTAGCCCTTCCTTACTTGGTATTTGTGATTTTAGTCGTTACGCCGCGTCGAGTGTAACACTCTTGGGCGTTTTGTTAACTGTAAACACATAAATATAGTATATCTAAATAAATATGTAGCCAAGTATATGAAGGCATAGATTTGTACCTATGCCACCACAATTAAGGTACCTCGTTCAAATGTAGGGTATGTGCGTGTGTGTGTGTGTGTGAGTTCGTAGGAAAAGTGCACTTGTAAAAATATACGGAATGAAATTATTTATGAGACCTGTTTGTTTTGTTTTATCGCAGAATTCATGTAACAATGCCAACATCAAAAGATCTCCTCCACTTCGGCTGTTCTTCGCATGTCTCGAGGTTTTCCTAGTCGCCCGCCTGTTGGATGCTTGAATGGGGTTGGGCAGTGAGTTTCGGGTGCCGCAGCTAATACACTAAATTTATAAATAAATATCATGTAATAAGCTAGATACTTAGTATGTTTTAGTTTTAGTTTTAGTTAAATGCGTTCTCTGCAGCAAAAGTCTAAAATATTGCTGTTACTTTGCGAAAATTATGGGCACTAATGTCAACGCTACAATGCGTTTTAAGGTTAAATACGTGGCATGCCAAGGCAACATGCTTGCTCATGTGTATATACTTCACATATATATATACTGAGTTATATACATACTAAAGCATGCACTTTCAATCAGATATGAATATGCTGAGATAAATGCAATTAAAAACTGTAAAAAATTATAAATTTACTTTTAGCGGACAATTAGATTCATATATACATATATATATAACATACATACATAATTACTTACATAATTAAAAACCGTGCGAGGACAAATCTCAAAATCTATAAACTAAAATTTGAAAAGAAAGGCATTCCCGCAGACGGCTACTCTCAAGGTTATAAAATTTCCGCCTCAAACACAAAGTTTGGTTTGACTGCACATGGAAAAGAGCTTGCCGTGGTAAAAGTGCAATATCGGTCCATTTCCACGACTATCGGGTCTACGTAACTGGAACAGACCCAGATTTTTAACCGCCAAGGGCTCTCAACTCGGCAGCATTCCTCCAACCAACTGCAGCGATGTTTTCTGTCGCTACAACAACAACACCAATATCGGTCGATGATTCGATACTAGTTTTTGGAAATGAAATTGCGCAGTAAAATCAAAGAGAACTTGGATGCAGTACACGGTAACTTTTCTCTTTCGAAGGCGCCGTCAAATATTGGTTTAACGAGTTCCAACGTCATCCACTTCGATTTTTGATGAAACATACACAAATATTGCTAAAATGTTACCACCGGCTTATTTGGCAGAAGAAAGCTGTTGGCGCAATTGGTGTCCAGTTTGTTCACTATGAAAAAAACTACAGAAGAAACGGAATCATTTAACTAAAAAATAAGTACTCTTATGCCATGACCACGCACCGGATGTCGCAATCCTCACGCCCAATTTGCCAAAATACGGCGCCACTGCTACGTAGGCTTTTATATTTCGGAATTCGAGAAAAAACACAAAGTTTAGTAATCAAAAGTCGCTTTATTGTTTTTCAAATTTTCCGCCTTAAGATCTATGCACTTTTGCAAGCGTTTGAACCAATTTTCAAAGCAATTTTGCCACTCTGAATAAGGTATCTCCAAAACATGTATTTTAAATGCATCGACCGCCTCGCCTATCGAATAACCTAGACCTTTTACTTTATTTTTTACGTAAGGGAATAAAAAGAAGGCATTCGGTGCCAAGTTAGGACTGTACGGAGTCATCACAACAATGTTTTGAGTGCTTTGTTTGGCGATGTGTGGGAGCCAACTTTGCTAGCTAGCCGTGGTAAAGCGCGATCCGTCTTTGGGAGTTGGTTTTCCTGATTTCTTGAAAACAACTGGCCAAAAAATTTGTAAATTATTGAATGTATTCTAGTCCCACTAATGCCCACAGGTATTTCATTCTCACGGTAGGTCACATGACTTTCTTGCAATAACAGTTTGCGCCCAAAATAAATATCAGCATCTTAGAGTGATCTACGACCATGATTGAATTCACTATACCATCGATAAACACTGGTCTTTGATGGAGCTTCATCGTCAAAAATTTAATTAAGTTTATCTATGCACTCTTGATGAGTTAATCCACGTCGAAAGTTGGAAATATAATCACTAGAAAATATTCGCGATTTATTTCCATTTTTTGGTGGAGAAGAATATTTTAAGTTACTGTAAAAAGCACAAATAGTGCTCGTAAGTCAAAACGTTCCGAGTATGTAAAATTGTCAAACTTTACGATAAAATTGTGAATTTCCATAAACACTAGTGTTGCCAAATCCCGAAATATAAAAGACAGTCTACGTAGTCTATGCAGACCAGGGGCGGATCGACGGAACTCTTCGCTGTCTCTCCATGTTTTTTCAGAATGTTTAAAACAGTTCAATCATCGCGCTGAGATAAATATATCTAGAGTACGTCTAATCGATTGTTTTTCAAAAGTTTGGTTTTTCTTATGTAAGCTGTTCACTTCCAGCTACAGAACTTGCTTCGAAGGAAATTTTATGGTACAATCTGCTTTGTCTGCTAAAAAAACTGACATATAAATTTAAAAGTAATAGCTATGCTCACTGGACTACAAAATCCATAATTCGATTTGGAGTCTGTTATCTCAAACCCCGAAATCAGTCTAAGGAAGGTAGGAATCAATCAGCTTAGTAATCAGATTTTACTTTCCAAAAGATTAGGTTAGGTTATACTAGCCGGCTGTCACCTCATACATGGACCTACTGGTCATTTGGAAGTGAAGTTTAATTTTACCTGAAGTACGTCAACAATTTTTGCGAACTTTAAGAGCGACTTGGTTTCTAATTTTGATTCTTCATTAAGATGATCAAGATAATGCTGGACAGATGCATAGGAGGTGTTCCAATATCTCTAACATGCCTTCTTTCTTGTACTTGCTGCATGTATATTACTTATGCCCATTCCCTCGGATTTCGGCAGTAGGTTGTCACCTGTCATTAGGCCAACAACCGTCCTGCAGTCCTTTCGAGACAGTACTTACACTGGCATGTGTGAATATTCTTCATCCCCCTGTTTTTAAAACTAATCTTTGTGTTAAAATACGAAATGATTTACTCTATGGTAGAACAATGTTAAATAAATACAATCGCAATTATTCAGAAAGGCAATGTTATGAGCCCAAAAGCCGGGTTTAATAAAACATCTGAATCTACATGTTTTACAACCGAAGCGAAGCATTTTTTACCAAATAAAATGATGCAATACAATTGCGAAGAGTCAGAGAAACAAATCCTGAAGGTTGCACTGCAAATGCTGAAAGTTTATTGGAACAACTGCTACTCTCCAATGCGAATAGAAGACAACCAATAGGTGAGCTGCATTCAGCAATGGTCTTTCTGTAGACATGTGTTTGATTATAAATTCCAATCCATACAAGGTGCGTTCCAAATCTATATGTCGACTGGTGCGTTAGAAACTGCTGTCTTTATCGATTTTTCAGTGCGAATTTCATGACATTTCATTGATTGTAAGTGAAGTTATTGCGTTTTAAGTGTCAGTATGTTTGTGTTATCGGTGCGAAAATGAGCCTCGAACAAAGAGTCAACATTAAATTTTTTGTTTTAAAATTGATAAAACTTTTACCGAAATGTTTCAATTGATGAAACAAGTTTATGGCGATGATTGCCTATCCCGTAGCAGAGTGCACGCGTAGTTTCAACGTTTTCAAAGTGGTCGTGAGGACATAAATGAAGATGAACATGTGGGCCAATCAAAATCCGTGATCATCGGAAATTCCATCGAAACTGTGCATGAATTCATCAAAAATCAGCCGTAATCATCATTGAAATTGATGGAAATGGAGTTGAACATCTTCAAAACATCGATTTATCGCATTTTGACGGAACATTTGGGCTTACGAAAGGTGTGTGCACGGTTTATTCCGCACAAATTGACTGATGACCAAAAATTGCTCAGAATCCGAATCATCGATCGACGCTTGTGACGGATTATTAGACCAAAAATCACATTTTAACCATTAATCACTGCCCGTACTCAACTGATATGGCACCGTGCGACTTCTTCCTTTTCGGAAAGATGCATTTACCCATGAAAGGAAAGCGTTATGCAGACGTAGAGGTCATTCAAAAAGCTTGCACCGGCATACTGGCGGTCATACCGGCCAACGAGCTAAAACACTCGTTCGATATGCTTTTGGACCGTGCAAAAAGCTGTATTGAAGCAGCAGCTGACTATTTTGAATAAAATAAATTGATTTTGCCGAAAAAACCATGTGTTCTGTTTTTGTTTTAAAGTTCTGTTTACTTTAGAAAGCACCTTGCACATTTTTTTTAATAACAGACGCCTGTGGTCGTAAAGTTTCCATGAAAAAGGTCCTCAGTAAATACTACTGCCATTCGGAGAAGGATTCAGGATTGTTAGTATCAATCAATGGATTTATTGACAGAACACTACTGTAAGCAGAAAATTTCACGTTTTGGGGCAATCGATTGGCCATCAAGATCGTATGATAAAACACCGTTAGGATTTTTTCTGTGGGGATATGTAAAGTCTAAAGTCTATACGGACAATACGGCTTCGATTCAGGCCTTGCAGCAAACCATCAAGCCTGCCATTCGCCAGTTACCAAATGTCAAAATGCTTCAACGTCTCATCGAAAATTGGACTCTAAATAAAAAACATTTGAGACGTAGTCGAGGCCAAGATTTGAAAGAGATACTCTTCAAAAAATAAATGCCAAAGAATGTAAATTTTGCAATGCAATTGCTACATTCTCCGAACAGACAGAACAGTGCTCTGATCGAAGCACTACAGCATATAGCTGCCATTCGAACAGACCTATCAAAATCATGATAAGATCTTTTTATACCCATTTGAGCTATTAGAAATGAACCTGTGAAGGGTATTATAGCTGGCTAAAGTCAAATTTCATCTTGTATAAATGGTTTTATGCTTTTCTTATAAATTCTTAAATCTTGCTGAGCTTTTGTATAACAACTTCTTCTTATGCTTCTTTCTATTCCTAAACAAATATATATAAGTATGTATACAAAGTTTATATCGTCACCTAAAATGCAAAACAACGTATCATCAAAAACTCGAAATTGAGTTTTTTATTGCTCACCTTTTATATGCTCCACTACATATATCGTACGAGGTGTGTTCAAAAAGTATCGCGAATTTTGTGTTTTTTCAAAAATTATTTATTTATTCATGAATATCTGTTTTCTCCCCTTCAAAGTAATCCCCGCGAGATATTATACACTTGTGCCAACGGTTTTTCCAATCTTCGAAGCACTTCAAAAAATTATTTTTTTTTTAATCTTCTTCAGCTCCTCCTTCGATGCCGTCCTTATCTCGTCAAGAGAAGCGTAACGTCGTCGTTTCATGGGCCTCTTCAGTTTAGGAAACAAGAAAAAGTCACAGGGGGCCAGATCTGGGGAATACGGTGGCTGCGGCATTATAAGTGTGTTGTTTTTGGCCAAAAAGTCGCGCACAAGCAACGATGTGTGAGCAGGGGCGTTATCGTGGTGCAAAAGACAATTTTTGTTCTTCCACAAATCCGGGCGTTTCTGGCGGTTTGCTTCGCGCAAATTGCGCAGAACTTGCAGGTAATATTTCTTATTGACCGTTCTTCCCTGTGGCAAGAACTCATGATGCACCACGAACCTGCAATCGAACTGTCAGCAAAACTTTCACATTCGACCGAACTTGGCGCGCTTTTTTCGGTCTTGGTTTCCATTGAGATGATTGAGCTTTGGTTTCCACGTCATAACCATAAACCCACGATTCGTCACCAGTTATGACCCTCTGGAGCAAATTCGGGTCGTCGCGAACAGAATTTAACATCTCATTAGCAATGTTCATGCGATGCTGTTTTTGGTCATAATTGAGCAATTTTGGTACGAATTTCGCGGCGACCCGTCTCATGCCCAAATCATTGATAAAAATCGAATGGCACGAGCCAATCGATATGTTTAGGTCCTCAGCAACTTCTCTAACGGTGAATCGACGATTGGCCAATACCATTTTCTCCACTTCATTAATTTTTTCGTCTGTTGTTGAAGTGCTCGGGCATCCGGCAAGCTCTTCGTCGTTCACATCTCATCGGCCTTCTGAGAATATTTTGTACCACCGATAAACGTTGCTTCGGTCCAAGGTAGCTTCTCCGTATGCCACAGTCAACATTCGCAATGCATTCGCGCACTTAATTTCGTTTTTCACACAAAATTTGATACAGGTTCTTTCAATTTTTCAATCAATTTTTCATTTTCAATTTTTTTGAATAGGTAAAAATCGCAGACGATCCAAAACACGTGCAAGCAAAGCAGCTGTCAGCAATTAAATGAACATTCAAAATGGCCGAGCTTGTCGGCATAAGTGAGAGACATGAGTACCAACATAACGCGAAATTTCAAAATTCGCGATACTTTTTGAACACACCTCGTATTACATATATGTATGTATGTAGCATACATTTTCAGCTTCCTAACCAATATATAACCATTTTATAACCAAAACTCAAATTTTGTTTCAATATGAGTGGTTTCTATTATATCGTTCTTCCTTCGCCTGTAAACTTATGTTACTTTATTTTGCATTTAGGTGACGATATATGTATGTATATGTATGTGGTGGTATGCACTTCCGTTTCTTCCAAAATAACTTCCTCCGAAAGTATTATTCATATATGGAAACATGTGCAGCAAGTACATACATATGTATGTATTTAGGTGTCAATAAGTCGATTTCTGTGCAATCAGTAGCTTTTCCATTCTTTACAGTTGGAAAGAAGAAAACTAACACAAATTTCTAAATACATAAATGTATGTGTATGTACATATGTATGTATACCACTTGAGTAAAGAATGCGGCATGTTGTAGTATTCGGAAAATTTGGGTTTACTCAAATTCATGGTATTTGTTTCGAATTACTTTGGCAAAAAACATTCGTACACTTAACATAAGCAAGCAAGCTAAAGCTGAATAAGTAACAAATAATCGAAATACTTTCAAATTTTATTAAATGCCACTTTCATCGTTGTGCGCTTGTGCTTTGCAGCAGCGACGAGACAATTGTACAAAACGATTTATGTATGTATGTACATATACTATACTGGTAAAACATATGTATTTATACATATGTATGTATGTGTGTTTTAATTTACTCGGGCATGTTTTTGCGGACATACACACATACATATGTATGCATTTAATTTTTTTGAAATCACTTTTTTTTTTATTTTTCTAATCACATCTTAAGTGTATGTGAAACGCTTTCGACCAAAGCAGCGGAGGTGGTGGTGCAATTTGTACTACATGCCACCAACATACATGCTTACATGCTTTCATACATACACATACATACATACATATGTATGTACATACTTATGCAGTGTTATATTTATGTAGCTGTCAATGTGCGATCTTGTCGCGGTGCTACCCCGTATTTTTTTGTAGGAAAAGAATGGCAGTGAATGTCAATATAAAAGCTAATTCTATTTTTACGCCTATCTACGGCTAGCTCAGCAGGCACTTGGCACATACAAATCGCATGCAGTAGCCCATATTTTATATCGCCGGTGGTAAGGTGATTGCTAAAAGACACTTTATTACAACGTAATCTGCATTGTGCACATATTGTTTGAATTAAAAATACCCACAGGCGCGTACTAACATGTGTAAATACATAATAACACCAATGTCTGTATGTATGCGCATATGTGTGTGAGTGTCGGTTTGTATGCGCACAGCGCAATGTTGCTACTTTTGCGAGATTTAGCATTGATTGTTGTGTTTTGAAATTAGCAAAAATAAAGCCCTTACTGTCTGCCGCAGTGGCATTCATTTTACGCTGCTGCCATTGCTGACACATGAAAGGCGAGCAAGACGCACGGCCAACTAAAGATTTACTGCACATATGAGTGTCATAGTGTGACCCAATATATGTATTTGGAAATGTTTGGTGATGGTGTAAGATACGCAAATGAGCAGTTATGTGCGTTTTAAAGCGACGCTGAACTCACCACACTTCGGGTTTAAAGGTTACGTGGCTTAAAAACTGTAAATTCTTTGCTACTGAATATTTCACACACACATTTGACTTTAGTAGGTAATGTATGTTTGTATAACACGTCAAGTTCACCACACTTCGGGCATAAAGGTATCTGGCTTCGGAATTATCGCTAATATGACAGGAACATAAATAAGGAATATGGAATATACGTTTTAATATCACAACATACTCACCACACATCGGAGATTGTAGTCTTTAAGTGCAAATTTAGTATGAAATACATGTTTGAATACTGAACCATAATCACCACACTTCGGAAATATTTATGTCTAAGCTTAAAATGCTTCGAAATCATTGCTGATATGATATTAAAATGAATAATTATGAAATTTTATATGAAATGTATGCTTTAGTACCACGCCAAACTCACCACACTTCGGCCATAACGGTATCTGGCTTTGAATTATCGCTAATATGACAGGACAATAAATAAGTAATATACGTTTTATTATCACTACATACTCACCACACTTCGGCGAGATATTGCACAAAACTGGAATTTTGTATGAAATGGATTTTTGAAAGCCACGACGTACTCCCCATATTTTAGAGAAAATGATATCAAAACATACAGAAAACAAATTTTGTCTGAAATTAATGTTTAAATACAAACTGAACTCACCACACCTCGGAAATAAAGATATTTAGGCTTAAAAAAATGATGTGCAAATGTATGATGATAATTTTTTACAGAATATACAGATATGTGCATTTGTTTGAACACCATGCCCAACTCACCACACTTCAAAGAAAAAATTCCAATCTTAAAATGCTTCAAAATCATCATTAACAAAGTACTCACAACACATACAAGTGGCTTGAAAAGATCTCATAGGGAATAGTAGAAAGTCAAACTCACCACATTTCTTACAAAATGATATCAAAGCTTCGAAACCATCACTTACTAAGCACTTACTTCACACACAAGTGTATTTCAAATGGATTTTCACTATAGTTGAACTCACCACACTGCGAAGATAAAAATATCAAACCATAATTGCTTGGGAATTTTTAGAAAAGGTTCAGGTCTTTCGGTTCGAGTCTAGCTTTGATACGCTTCACACCTAAAATATTAACCAAAAATGTTGACTCGATCCATAAGAGATGATGCGATCCACTGCTATGTCTCAGATACCAACATGACGAAAAAATGTACCAATCTTGGGAAAAAATTTGTACCTATAGTCGAAGACTTCAACTAGACGCTGGTTGCGGTTGAAATTAGTTGCGAATTGGTCTGATGGTGAACGAGGGCAAGACGAAACATCTTTTCTCATCAAGTACGCATTCGCGGCTTGGCCCCCACGTCACTGTTGACAATCATAACTTGGAAGTCGTAGAAAATTTCGTCTATATTGAAACCAGTATTAACAGCAACAACAATGTCAGCTTCGAAATCCAACACAGAATATCTCTTGCCAACAGGTGCTACTTCAGTCAAAGTAGGCAATTAAGAAGTGAAGTCCTCTCTCGATGAGCAAAGACCAAATTCTATAAGTCACTCATCATTCCTGTCCTACTGTATGGTGCAGAGGCACGGACGATGACAAATCTGATGAGTGGGCGTTACGAGTTTTCGAGAGAAAGGTCCTGCGGAAGATTTGTGGTACTTTAGCAATGGCAACGGTGAATATCGCTGAATGTGTTATACGACGATATTGACATAGTTCAGCGAATCAAGAGACAACGGCTGCACTGGCTAGGTCATGTTGTCCAGATAGATTAAAACCCTTCAGGGCTGAGAGTATTCGATGCAGTACCAGCCAGGGAAGCAGAGAAAGACCTCCACTCCGTTGGAGAGATCAGTTGAAAAAGGAGCTGGCTGCGCTTGGTATCTCGAATTGCCGCCAAACAGCGAAAAGGAAGAACGACTGGTGCGCTGTTGTAAATTCGATTATAACTGCGTAAGCGGTCTCTACGCCAATAAAGAAGAAGAAGAATGTCCGACCAGACTTCGATCGCAACTAACTTCCGGCAAGCATTGACCGCCATTCATAGTGGAGCCATTAACACCTTCAGCGACTCCCTCTCAGTGAATGGCGTACTTGGAATAAACCACCAGCCATTGCAGACGAAAAGCTCCAGATGCCGCGAGAAACGAGAGTGACCCTTACTTCGTTCTGGATACTATAGCAGCTTAAACTCTTACTTATGACATAACAAACATATGTATGTATGGGCAGTGTGCAATAAGACTCCGCATGACACTAGCCACCTCTTGCATGCCATACTAACACTACTCATCTGACAGCTTTCTCCCTTTGGTTCGAACCGCCGAAACAGCATGTTTCCTGAGCCTACCGTTGTATAACGTCGATGACAACAAAAACAACGACCAATAAAGAAGAAGAAGAGTAACCAAATTTTCAAACAAAAAAAAATTGTTATATTTTTTAACATTTTTATTACCATAGTATACTTCATTATCTACTATGTATATATGTATATATATGTTCTTCGCCAGTTATATATATTTATAATAATAAAGACATTGTTTATTTTTCACGTTATAAGACCTGTCGTAGTCAGTATACCAGGAACTGAATAGTTTTATTTCATATATATATATTTCTTTTATTCCACTTTACTTATACACATATAGTCCATAATTGATAAATCCATGTTTCAACAATTTGTCACACATTTGCCTTGCGCCTAACACATTCATTTGAAGAAGAATTTTATAAATATGTATATTGTATAGCTACATAGTATACGAATACATACAGAAAATGACATAAATGCACATACATATATACATGCATATTATTGTTTGTTGTTTTTACATACACACTATACACATGTGTATGTGAGCGTGTTTATATGTATGTATGCATATGTGCATTTATTGTAATTATAAAAAATATTTCATGCATGCGTTTATGTATTGTATCTATGCGTGTGTATGTATGTGTGACTGTGTGACTGTGTGCAATTGCACTGTTGCATTTTGATTTTACCTATTTACTGCCTTATTGACTTCCCTTCTTAATTACACATTTTACATAACATTTTTACAAACAATATACACATAACTGCAATTTTACGCATTTTCTCTTACAAATTGTAGTTACATACATATATTTACGCATTTCATGTTTTCTTTGCATATATCAAATACCAAATTCATTGGCAGCTAGTCTTTGTTTGTGTTCATTACTTTATTTATTTATTTCATTTGTTTTTATTTTCAATTAAAGAAGGCCACATTAAATTTTCAACTAATATTTATAATATACAATACATACATACATTGCCTAAACCTTGGTGCTGATCGTAGTTGCTCATCGCCTTTCTCTCTTCACTATGCTACACACATACAACTTAGTTTTTTAAGCACCAATAAATACCAAAACTAAATATGACAGTGAAATTTACTAATTTTTTCATATAAATAATATATGTATGTTGGACTATTTAAATAAATTTTAAATTGCTTAAAATTCGTTATAAACCAAAACCAATTGAAAACTGTGTGATCTTTGTTCTAAGTGCAAATAAAATATTTCTGAGTTGGAAAAGAAAACTATTTTTGCATATAACAAAAAAAAAATAAAAATTATTTAATATCAATTTGTATAATAAATATATAAAAAATTATTGCTTTCATATGAGATATTTTTGCGTAGTTTTACAATATTTTGGAGTACATTTGCATAATATTTGTTTATTAGTTTTTACTTATTAAAATCGTATGAGTAAACAGGTGAGGACAGTTTTCAAGGAAACTGCTTTATAGAAAGCGGGCGAAAAAATCAAAAAATTCGCGAAATTATAATACATGTAAAATACAAAAATTTTTTAAATAAAAAAATTTAAAAATTAAAAAAAATATACATTTGCATAAAAAATTAAAATTTTTTTATAAGTAAAATATGAATGTGAAGTATTTTTTTAATTTAAAAGTCTAAAATATAAAAAATAAAACAAAATAATTAGTTTTTAAAATAAAATTTGATATAAATTAATTATTCCTAATATAGTAATAGAATTCTAAAAAATATACAAAAAATTTTCAAAAATAAAAAAAACTTAAATTAAAAAAAAAAATAAAAAATGTAAGATTTTAAGTGTTGAAAACTGTTTTTTTTTTTATTTAAAACGTTATAATTAAAAAAAAATAAGTTTTAAAATAAGATTTAAATAAAGAAATTTAATACAAATGAAATACTTTTTACTGCGCATATAAATATTTTTCAATTTTTTTTTAAATATTTATATAACAATCTAAAAACATTTTAATTTTCTTAAAAATAAATATGTAAATAATATTTTGAATTTTTTTCCAAATTATTTAAAAAACTTTTGCATATTTTTAATTTAAAAACCTTAAAAAAATTAAAACGAAAAATAAGCTTTAAAAAGAAATTGTAAATAAAAAAATTAATATAAATAAAATACTTTTAATTTCAAAATATTTATACTTTTTATTTTACAAAAGACATTTTAATTTTAACCTTTTTTTATTTTACAAGAAACATTTTAATTTTATTATAAATAAAATATGTATTTTCTCATATGTAAAATGTTAAATATTTTTTTTTAATTTATGAAAAACTTGTATTTTTTGTTTAAAAAAACTTAAAAACATAAAAAAATAAACAAAACATTAAGTTTTTAATTTAAAGTTTAAATAATAAAATTTAGTATAAATGAAATATTTTAATTATTTATAATAAAAGTAATAAAATAAAAATTAAATAAAAAAAAATTAAATAAAATATAATATAAAAATTTTTGAAATACGAAAGTCAGAAAAGCTAAAATTTTATTCAAATATAAAGCAAAATTTTTCACAAGTAAAAAAATTAAAATTAAAAAATATACATTTACATAAAAAAATTTAAATTTACTTAGAAATAAAATATGAATTTTTTTTTGATATTTCAAAAGTTTTTGTAATTTTTCTTTTCATTTTAAAGTCTAAAAATATAAAAAAACAGTTTTTAAAATAAAATTTAATACCTACAAATTAAATATTTTTAATTATTTATAATAGAGTTATTGAATAAACATTAAAAAAATAATAATTAAATTAAATATAATATAAAAAAAATGTTGAATACGAAAATACAGAATTCAAAAATTCTAAATTTTATTCAAATATAAAACAAAATTTTTAACAAAAAACACAATTTTTCAAAAAAAGAATTAAAAATCAAAAAAAAATATATTTATATAAAAAAAAGTATATTTATATAAAGATCGTTATATTTGTATAAAAATTATATTTTATACATAAAAGAATATAAATTGTATGTAAGATTTTTTTTAATTTTGCATTTTTTGTTTAATTTAAAAACCTTAAAAATAAAACAAAAATTAAGTTTTTGAAATAAAATTTAATATAAACAAAATATTTTTAATTATTGATAATAAATTAATAGCATTAAAACTAAAACAATGAAATGAAATATAATATAAAATATTTTTTAGTAAGAAAATACAAATTTAAAAATTCTAAATTTTATTCAATATAATAATGGAATTAAATAAAGTATGTCAATATTAAAAAATATATACATATATTTTAATGCAAAATGAAATATCAAATAAATTTCAAGAAAAAATATATAAAAATAATATACAAAACGTAAATTAATAATAATAAATTCAAAGATTTCAAATTGTAAAAAAAATAAATATATGTATGCATTAATGTAGAAAAAATCACAAAAAAAAAATTATAAGAAAATAATATTAAAAAAGTCAAGAATAAAAGTAAAAAAATATGTACAGTAGGGAAAAAATTTTAAATTTAAAAAAAATAAATACAATATACATACATATAAATGTTATTTTAAAGTAAAAAACTTACGAAAAATTAATTTAAAAATTTAAAATAGAAAATAGAAAATAAAGTAATTCAAAACTGAAAACATCAAACTAATTGAAAAAATTAAAAAAAACAAATAAAATATTAAAACAACAAAATAAAAAAAAAAACAATACAAAGAAGTTAAATAAAAAAATTATTCAAAATATTTATGTATGTAGAAAAATAAACTATTTTAAAAACTGTACAACAGAAAATTAGTTGAAAATATATAAATCATGTAAATAAGACAAGTAAAACAAGAAAAAAACTTAATTTCATGTAAAGTGAATTGTCACACAGTTTTATAAATAATTTTATTACAGTGCTTTTTATTTCAAATAATATAATATAGTTCATTTAACCTAAATAACAATTGTAGGCTTTTCAAACTACTAATACAGCTAGCTAATATAGTCTAAATATGCTACATTTACACACAAACCGAAGGTATATATGTACATATAAGTATAATGGAACTTCCAAGCACGCAAATAATAGTAATTTGGAAAATAATTTCAGCTAAAAAACAGTTCAATTCGCTTTAATTCAATTTGCCAAAAGAGATTCGAAAATAAAATTTAATGAATGCAGAGAATATATAAGTCTATTAGCATTATAGCAGTATTTATATAAAAATTTATATACGATCCTTGTATGTATGAAGGAATATTTCTTTTATGAATGAATATTTCTTTGTATGTTTGAATATTGCTTGCTTAGTTTGTTTGAAAAATGTTTTTGCGTGTTTGCATATCTCTATATAAAGTATGATGTATGAGAGAACGTTTTTTAATTAAAAATATGGAATTGAAAAATGCCAAAAAATACTAACGGCTTTCAAAATCTAAAGCCAAACATGAATGCTTTCAACGCCGCAGCGGCTGCGCGGTTGACCAGTCTATGGAAATATGATTGCATATTTTGTTTAATACAAATGTTGTTGCTGTTTTTTCTATAGTTTTTTTTTAATTTTTTTCTATGATTTGTTCTCTTTTTCCTGTACCTAAGTTTATCACAGAGCTCGTTTAGGCTGGGTACATATTGGTGCTTCTTTTTGTTTTTATTTTATTTTTTCAATACAAAAGCCTTTTACGAACTTCACAACTAACGTTTGTTTGCGTACGCGCGCGTCTGTGTCTGTATATATATAAATTACTGCGTAAAGAAATCTTAGTTTTGTCTTTTACTCAGTTTTTTTGTTGTAATTCTCGCATTCGGGGGAAAAATTAAAAACAATAAACTACATACATACATTTATATTTCCTTTGTACCCTATATTTTTTTTAAATATCCTGAACTGTTACAAGTGCAAATAAAGTTTCGCTGCTCCGTCACTTACACATGCTCACTTTCTAACTTGACTGGGGCGTTTTTTGATTTCAACCACATCATCGCATTATTATCGTCTTCACACGTCCGCTGCATGATAAAGACACGCCCTGCCGATATATTGATGGAAAAATGCTAATATGCTGGTTGATTGTGTTGGTTGGATGATGTTTCTTGGACTTGACGGTGAATCGTCTCTTTGGTAAATTATTGATTCGCATCACGTCTGAAAGTGAGAGTAAGGAAAATGTGAAATAACAAATTTACTTAAAAACGGCATATGTATGTATGTGAAGTAAATTTTATTTAGGCTAAAAAGTAAGTAAGTAAGAGCAACAAAACTTCGGTCTGTTCGAAAACTTTAAACAAAAGATGTAAAAAGTTAATTTCGATTACACAGAAGCACTAATACCATACACAAATAAAAAAGTTTCCATAAAAAAATTTGATTTTCATTCAATAGTTTGTATGACGGCTATATGATATAGTCTTCCGATCTGAACAATTTGTTCGGAGATAGTAGCGTAGCCTTGGAAAATATTCTATGCCAGATTTCATGAAGACAACTTATCAAATAAAAATGTTTTCCATACAAGAACTTGTATTCGGTCAGTGAGTTTGTATGGTAGCTATATGATATAGTCTTCCGACCTGAACAATATATTCGAAGATTGTAGAATTGACTTGAAAAATAATCCATGCCAAAATTGGTGAAGATATCTTGTCAAATAAAAAAGCTTTTCATACAAGAACTGGATTTTGATCGATTAGTTTGTATGGCAGCTATATGATATAGTCTTCTGATCTGAACAATTTGTTTGGAGATTGTAGCATTGCTTTAAAAAATAATATATGTAAAATTTTGTGAAGACATCTTGTCAAATAAAAAAGTTTTTCATACAAGAACTTGATTTTGACCGAATAGTTTGTATGAGAGTTATAAGCTATAGTAGTCTGATCTGAACAATATATTCGAAAATTGTAGCATTGTCTTGAAAAATAATCCATGCCAAATTTCGTGAAGATATCTTATCAAATAAAAAAGTTTTTCATACAAGAACTTGATTTTGATCGATTAGTTTGTATGGCAGCTATATGATATAGTGGTCCGATATAGGCGATTCCAAGAAATGAGCAGCTTCTTGAGGAAAATAGAATGTGTGAAAATTTTCAGAACGATATCTGAAAAGGTGAGGGAGTAATTCACGTATATACAGACAGGCGGACATGGTTTAATCGACACATCTCGACACGTCGATCATCTCCATATACTTTATAGGGTCTCCGGCGTTTTCTTCTGCTTGTTATAAATTTCGTAAGAAACAAAAACTCAGGGTATGAAAATGAAAACAGTCGTGTTCTACATATTTGCTTTTTCGAAGAAATAAATTTTGCTCTAAGCGTCCTTAAGAAAAATGATTTATAGACTTACGACTCCCACAATTAAACAGTTTTTAAAGATTAATGCAACAACAACAACTTGCTTTATAAAAATACTTCATTTAAAACTTACCGTAGATAGCGAAGTTTCTTGCACTTTATAGGCCTGTCGTTGATAATTGACCAGCTTGGCTTTGTTAATCGGTGCGCCTGCGCGACGAGAAGAAACATATAAACATGTAAAATTAAAATCAGAAAATATGGCTTAATAAAGTAATTTTATAAAACAAACAAACCATATATATTATTTTCTTATTTATTTGATTGGAACACTAACCAATATAGCTGAGTAGCACCGGCAGGAATATAAGTCCGTGAGCAGCGCCGATCAGCACAATACCCAAATACATGCGGAAATAGAATACTTGGAATATTTGACTTTTGGCAAAAGCCAAAACTAAAATGCCACCGAATTTCGTTAAAGTAATACCGGAGAAGATCGAACTGCCCATTTTTGTTAGACAATCTGCGGCGCGCTTCTCACGTGTGCTCTCCATTGAAATCGAGAAACTATGCACCAAATGTGAACAAAACTCCACCGATATGCCAACAGCCATCACAAGATTCACCAGCGACACAGCATTCAATGATATATTCCAATAGTACATGATACCGCCCAAATTGATAACAATCATTGTGATCGTGATCACCACCACTAGCGATGAGTGTATATCGAAACCCATTAGTACGAATGTAACAATAAAGATGGCGAGTACGGAAATGCCCATGCTTTGCAAAGTATCTGGCCACATGGTTAAATACTGTTCGTAGAATACATAAAAGACTGAATAGGGAAATACTTCAATGTCGAGCGTTTGCTCAAATGGCACACCCTGTGACATTAAACGTCCGCGCAGCATATGCGTTATATTCGCGGAGATTTTACGTGCAGCGCGTAGTGATTCATAGTAATCGGCTGATGTCTTCAATATCGAATGGTATGCCATAAATGAGGTTGCTTCGACGGTCGAGAGATTTGTACTTGGATTCGTTTTATACTGTACAGCATTGCCGTAGGCAGCATGACCGGCTTTGGCGCAGCTATCGTCGGGATTGTCGCGCAAGAAGAATGTTAGATATTTGCCGAAATCATGCGCAGTTGGTCGTTGTCGATCGGTTTTATCAATTTCGCAGCTGTCACATTCAGTCTCTGAAAATGTAAAGAAAGCGCATAAGTAACGGTTAAATGATGTATTAGTGTATGGTATATAGAAAAAAATATATGTACCATATACTCTATACTTAATTTATATAAAATATATACTATATACATATGTAATAACTTTATTTACTATACACAGGGTGGCATGCCAATTTTTTCATTAAAAAAAGTTAAAAATTAAAATTTCAATTAAACAACAAAAAAGTTAACATCGGTTGCACCAAATACTCGTCACAACCGCAATGACTCCTTATCGTTCGTACGACAGTCGGGTCTACGTAACCGGAACGAACCTGGATTTTTATCCGGCCAAGGACTGTCAACTCGGCAGAATACTGGCACTACCACAATAACAACAACAATTCCTTATAAGAACTCTGATTCGGTCAGTCTGTATGTCTTTGGAGATGGCATCATTGTCTTAGGCAACAACCCATGCCAAATATCGTTAAGATAAATCGTCAAATGAAATGGTTTTCCATACAAGCACTTATTACCGAACGTTCAGTTTGTAGGATACCTATATGCTATGGTGGTCCGAAATCGAAGGTTTCGTCAAATGAGCAGATTCATAGGAAGAAAAGAGCGTGTGCAAATTTTCAGATCGATAACTCAAAATCTAAGTGACCTGTTCATGAATATACAGGCAGATGGACGCACGGAAAGGCGGATATCATATATTTTGCATTACATTTTAAATTGAAAGCGTACAAAATACAGCCTGTGCAAGAACTGAAGCTGCTTGACCTTCCCAAGCTTTTGAAAGGTTCCAAGAAGATCCGAAGTTTTCGAGCCGAACTTTGTTCAGCAATGATCAATGGGTATCTAAACCAACAAAATTGTCGCATTTGGGACGAAGAGCAATCTGAAGAGATTCAAGAGCTGCCATTTCATCCAGAAAAAACACCGACTTGGTGTGGTTTGTGGGCCGGTGGAATCATCGATTCATATTTCTTCAAAAATGATGCCGGTGAGAACGTAACCGTCAATAACGTTATCGAGCCATGATAGCTGACTACTTGATGCCTGAAATTGAAGTTCGTGATCTCAGCGACATTCATCAACAAGATGGCGCCACTTCCATCTTCGCATCACTCAATGGATTTATTGAGAAAACACTTTGGTGAGCAGATAATTTCTCGTTTCGGGTCGGTCGATTGGCCATCAAGCTCATGTGATATCACACCATTAGGCTTTTTTCTGTGAGGATATGTAAAGTCTAAAGTCTATGCGGACAATCCCGCTTCGATTCAGGAGCAAAACATTACTCGTATGTGTGCCATTCGCCAGTTACCAGTCGAAATGCTCGAACGATTCATCGAAAATTGGACTCAACGGATAGACCATCTGAGAAGTAGCCGCGGCCAAAATTTGAAAGAGATAATCTTCAGAAAATAAATATCTTCAAAAAAGAATATTCTTTGGAATGAAAATAAGCATTCCTCATAAAATTTGAAGTTTCTGCGTTTTATAAAATATTACCTAACCTAAATGATAATACGATCAAACTACTTACTTTGATGTGGACAAAAGTCGCCAGTTTGAGGATAATATTTACAGCAACTTGACGATTGACTCCAATCGAAGTAGTCATCGATCCAACTGGATGCAGGACGTGCAATGTACGTCACATTGCCGCGACGACTGGCCAAATAGATTTGTGTCAACACGCTGTCATCATTACAATACTTCCCGGAACAAACAAGATCTTGATGGAATGTTTTGGAGAAATCCAAACCAGATTTTAATACAAAATACACTGGTGGACCAATACTTAAATACTTGTTGAGCGCTTGGAAATAGTGTAGTACAAAACTGTCTTGCGGCATCGACAACTCCTGATCCAAACCGATATCAATGCGTGGCGCAATAGCAACACTGCTGCACAGCCAACCGAAGAATACGATCATAACCACCACACGCATAGTCTTTTGCATTAGGAACGGTACATAAACACTCTTGAAGAATTTGTATAATAAGCCCTCAGTGTGAGGTAAGGCATCACTCTTCTTGCCGCGTATAAAACAGAAGATATCCAAACGATTTTCAGCTTGACGCTTAGTGTCCAGTGTTAGTAAACTAACAAAGCATGTGATTTGCAGTATGAAATCGAAGAGCAAAGCCATGCCGGCGTACAATGCGAAAGCTCTCACCGCAGGCATATCCGAAAGACCACCTAGGAAGAAGCAACAGCTTTCACTGACCGAAGTCAGCAGCATAGAAGGACCAACACGTCCCAATATACGACCAATATGATCCTCGTGCGTTTCATCGGCGCGACGTGCATCACGCTGATACGTTTGCACCAATATGAAGATGTTATCCACGCCTACGGCCAGCACCAGGAAAGGTATAACTTCGACGATTATAAGTGTTGCGGGCACACCAATATAACCGAATACGCCAACTGAAGAGACCACAGAGGCCAATACAATAATCACGCCACCAACACCTAAAGTGATTTTACTGTCGATTAGCGCGCGACGCACCTCCTGCACGTGACCCAAAGATATCGCAATATACGCAAACATAATTAAATAGGAGACGAGTATGGTCATAACATCGGATTGTGATTCACGATTTAGTTCGTCCTCAATCGAGCGCTCCGAGGTGAATGCAATGTCCATGTGTTTGCCCATGCGCGTCCTCGTGTAGTTCAACATAAACTCTACATAACGTTTTTCCCACTCCAATGCCGGACCCAATTTGGACTTGTCGTGATAATTATTCACCAGGAAGGTGAGTATGATGGCATTTGCGCGTTCGAATTTCGTATCGCCCGACAACTGTTCACCGTGTGGCAGGAAGCCACCTAAAGCTACAGCTGGATCCACTGGTCCGCCATACGGTGCCAGACAGAGATATGGGTTACCCATACACTGATACAAGCCATCCAAGTAGGTGACCTGTGTTGGAAATTAAATAAGATGTATATTTATATTTTATAAAAAATTGTATTATGCGCTTGCTCACCTCGAAATTGCCATCCTCGTCGGTTTCATTCAAACGCTCCAAATCGTTACCGAAATAACCCCAAATGGATTGTACAATGCAATTGGACACATCCTTTTTGTCGGTACTATCACCGGACAAGGGCGCAAAGCAAATATCCTCCAAAACTGTGCCATTACCGTTTCTTCCTAAATTCATGATGTCTTCCTGGAGCTCTAGGACTTGTGTGAGAAAGGCTTTGTCGAAAACTGGACCAAAATGTATTGGACCGTTAGATGTGTTGTGTACGATATCAGGTAAATCGACAGCGTGGATGATTATCTGTAAAAATAAAGTAGCGAATGAAAAATATTTTAAAGGGCTCTGTTCAGAAGTAAAAAATATACCCAAATTTTATTATTTAACATAAAAAAATTTAATTTCATTTTCTTTTTTAATTTTTCAGCATACATATTTTTATTTCAGCATGATTAAGAGGAAATGCTGTAAAAAACTGACCTTTCTAAAAATTGCCTACATTTCGGCGCCAATGAATTAGCCGTTGCCTACATTTAGGTGAGTTCAAATTCGAAAACAGTCTTTACATAATCAACGACAAATTTGAATATAAAAGCAAAAGAAGTAAACTTAACTTTCACTGTAAAAAAATGCTGCCTACATTTAGGCGCCAAAAAATAAAAATAAATTTTAACCAAACTCTTTATAAAAATTTCCCAGGTACACTCACCTGCTCTATACGATAGAACGGCTGAAATTGCGAATCGTAAAATTCACGTTCAATACGCGATTTCGATTGCGGTGATGCCCACAGCTGTACCGGATCGGTTGTGATGTGTAAGAATTTAATGCCATAACCCATGGCTATGACAAAACAAATGCCACCAACTAGTGTCATTTTCGGGCGACGTGCGAAGAATTTGCCCCAAGTGGTGAAAAACGTTTCCAGACATTTCTCGGTCTTAGCGCCGAGATTTTCAAAATAACCAGTCTCAAATTCATCGAGCGGACCCTGCGCGCCATCGACTTCGTTTTCATCGTCTATAAAAAGCAGAAAGTAATACAAATTTACATAAAAATATTACGTAATTTCTTTTGTGAAATGATTTAAAAAAAAATAACGAACTGTTAAAAAATTTGCACAAACAGAGAAGAAGCGTTGTAGTGAGTTATTAGAAGCTTTTGAATATTATGAAGAAATATATTTGAAGTAAGAGTATGCAATTCAGATGTTAGTAGATGTTAGGTTATGTGAAAAGCGTTTGCTGCGCTTTACAACTACTAAAGTTGTGCAAGTGTTGTAGTTTAGATGTTTGCACATAGAGTTTGGAGAGGGTAATTTTTATTTTGTTAAGTCACAGATTTAATTTTAATATTAGAAAACATTTATTAGCAGCAAAGGGAATTATATTACACTTTTTTTGAATTTAATTTTTTTTATTGAAATTTTTAATTATTTTTTAGACATGCAGAGGTGAGCGTAGCTTTAATCCTCGGATATAATTTTTATTTTTAACTTAAAAAGTTTGCTCAGTTATGTTTTTTTAAATTGAACCCAGTTTGCTTTAAAAATAAAAATTTTATTTGTTTACATTTAATAATATTTTTTATTATCATCT
Organism: Bactrocera tryoni; assembly: GCF_016617805.1. Lineage (NCBI taxonomy): Eukaryota > Metazoa > Arthropoda > Insecta > Diptera > Tephritidae > Bactrocera > Bactrocera tryoni. Next base: position 71,184,485 of record NC_052500.1, read on the forward strand.
TTTTATAATATTATAAAGAAAAACTTTTTTTGTAATAATTTTTTTTTTTAATTTTTTGTTTAATTTCTTATTTTTTTATATTTGTTTTTATTTATTCGATTATATTAGAAAACATTTATTAACGGCAAAGTGAATTATATTATAATTTTTTATTTTTTTTTTTTCAGAAATTTTTAATTATTTTTTATACATGTAGAGGTGAGCTTAGCTTTAATTTATATATTATTTTTTTTTAAGTTTGCTCAATTATGTTTTTTTTTAATTAATCCTCATTTGCTTAAAAACTTGTTTATTATTCAGTTTAAATATAGAAATGTTTTTTTTATTTGTTAAAATTTTATTTTATTTTTTATCACTTTTTTAATATTTATTATAGTGAAATTTTTTTAAATTCTTTATAATGATTTTTTTTTTACTTTTTGTTTAATTTTTAAATTTTTTAAATTTGTTTTTGTTTATTATAATTTTTTTGAGTAAATTATATTTATTTATTTAACATTTTTACGATCACTTATTTTCAGAAGGTACAGTTAGTCATAAAACTTTTTCCACCTTTTAAAGTTTTTTTATATTTTTGAGCATAGCTTTAATGCACTAATATTATATTTTTTAATTTAAAAAAGTTGCTTAATTATGTTATTTTAAATTAAACCCTGTTTGCTTCAAAATTCAATATTTTTTGTTTTTTATTTAGCTTAAGAAAATAGCGCAATTATTTAATTTAAAATTAATATTAATAATATTTGTTAACATTTTATTTATTTTTTATCACTTTTTTATAATATATTTTATTTAATACGATTTTTTTAACCTTTTTTTAATTTATAAATTTTTATATTGTTTTTTTTTTATTATTATAATTTTTTTAAGTCACTAAACCTTTTTTAATGTCATTGGTTATCAATCATTGGTTTCAGTTAGTGATAATTTTTTCACTTTTTAAATTTATTTTATATTTTTTTTAAAACTTTTTTATTACGTATTATATTTATTTATATTGTATAATTTTTTTTTAATCTTTGTGTTTGTAAAAGAAGTTACTTTAATTTAAAAACAATGAACCTTTTGGTTTTTTTAAGTTTTTTTTTATTATGTGTTATATTTATTTTTATATTTTTTTAATTTTATTTAATAATGGAATTTGTAAAAAAGCTATTATAGTTAGTTGTCATAAAAAGTGTTTACTTTCGTGAACAATGCTAAGCTCTCATAAAATTTAATGAAAGTTTGTATTAAAAAAATCACTAATATATTATTAGGCATACCAGAATTTTTTAAATTTTGAATCGCAATTATATTACTTATTTCATATTTTTTGAGGTTGTATTCTTTTTTTAACTCCAGTAAGTAAGTGTGATTCCTATTTACTACATATTTTTTATCTCAAAACTATTTTATAATTAAAATTAGCTTAAAAATTTTTATTTTAAAAATCACTAATATATTATTACAAGATTGATTTTTTTTTCATTTTTAATCGCAGTTATATCATTTATTCTATATATTTTTTTTAACTTTAGAAATAAAATGTAACTTTATTTATATATTTTTTTAACTCAAAACCATTTTTAATTAAAATTTGTTTAAACATTTTTATTTAAAAAATCACTTAATAATATTAAACACATTCCAGAATTTTTTTGTTAATTTTTAATCGCAGTTTTATTATTTATTTTATATTTTTAGGGTTATATACTTTTTAACTTCAGTAGTAAAGTGTCATTCATGTTTACTATTTTTTTGTTTAACTCAAAACCATTTTTTTTGTTTTCAAAGCGTATAATGCTTAGTTGTTATAAACACAATTTTTAAGACTTTTTTTATACTTTTTATATTTTTTTAAACAGTAAACAAATTTTTAAAATAAATATTTCTTTAATTTGTATTAAAATGTGTTTTTTATGAATTTTAATGTTTTTAATGCTACTTATTATCAAAAAACCACAACAATTACTTATTTAAACAAAATTTTACACTCCTAGCCAAGAAATTTTTTTTAAAGGTTTTAAAATTTTTTTCCAATTAGTTTATTCGTTTTTTGACAATCATTAGCATTGAAAAATATTAAAATTTATATAAAAACATTATAATACCAATTAAAAAAATATATGTATTTAAAAAATTAAAAAAAAGCATATAAAGGAAAAAAATAAATTACTAATATATTTTTACACATATCAGAAAAACTTACAAAAATGGTCTATGTATGTATGTAACATAATTATAACTTCAAAACAGTTATTTTTTAACTCGAAACATTATCAAAAACACAAATTATTAGCTATTTAAACACAAATCTTATATTTTTTGAGGTTATGCATTTTTTTGTTAGCTGCAAAAGAAATTTGTTTTTTATTTTAATTTTTTAAATATATATTTTTTTTGTAAAAAGCTTAATAGCATTTTTATTGATTATTTATAATGTTTCACAAATATTTTTTTCACTAGTTGATTTAAAATTTATTGTCACAGTTTTACTATACATATTTTTCTATATAAGCACGAATAAGTCTTTTTTAAGTGCTCAAAAGTTTACTTGTTAATTTCGGAATTTTTAATATTTTTTTTTTTTTGTTTGATACTCGCGAAATAATTTTTTATGCATAAAAAAATATTTTTATCACTTTACCAAACATTTTTGAAAATTAAGCGTTTTGCGAAATTATCGCCTTTCAACCTTTAATTTATTTTCAGAGTAAATAGCTTCAAGACAAATCCTGTCGATATTTTTCCTTTTTTCCTTTAAATCATAAATTGAACACAGTGCAAGTTAGATATATCGACAATCAACGTAACGGCATTCATTACAAATAAGTGCTTATTTGATGCAGCTAAGAGAGAACAACTCATATAATAAATATTTACGAATATGCAGCAATGAAACACATCGTTAGCATCACTAACTGATTTACAGTTATTAACGAAGCTACAGTTGACTGAAATGACAACTTAAATGAAAATAAAGCCAATTAGAACACACATACACAATCGCACACATATATGTATGTATATACATACATATATATGCCTAAAATAAAGTTTAGAATATATAGATGAAGAGCAGCAGACACATATTTACAAAAAAAAAGGCAAACAGAATTTGGTTGAGCATGATTTTGTTCACATTTTCTACGACACTAAATTTCAAGACTTTCAAAAAATTTCAACATACTGCCCATTTTCGATTGTAGTGGGGAATCCTCCTCGGGTGCGAACTCGTTACTCATTTGTCCAGTAAAACGGTTGTTTATTGTGGCGCTACATAGGCCACTATCCAAACCTTCACCTACTATAAACAGCCAATGCAATAATAATAATAATAATAAGAAGATCATACGAGATATTAGTAAATAAAAAATGTATAAATTAACGGGAAAAAACAACAATGCAATTGAAAATATTTTTTATGAAAATAATTAGTCTATGGCAAACTCCGCGATGAGTTAATTATATATTGTAATATTTTTATTTATGGATGAAATGAAAGCACCAAAAGCCAATTTATTGAAATATTTACAACAGGAAATAAATTTTGAAAAATTAGTTTATTTTTTTATGAAAACTGTTTGTGGATTTTCTAAAGAAACTGTGTTACAAAATAAGGCCAATTTTAAGTAGTAATCTTAAAAGCTCATTAAAAAATGTCTACCTATAAGAAACTATCAACAGTCAGCTATCACGAATAAGTCCCCTGTAAGCTTGCTTTTTGGTAAAAAAAAAATAACTTGTTCTAAAAAATTCTTAAAAAGTTAAAAAACAATTCAAAAATATATTTAATATATATTTAACATATTTCTTACTACTGCTGCTCAACCTTAATTCAAAGAAATGTCGAGTACAGTTCGAAATTATATTTTAAATATGTAATAAATAGTTGACCCAGTAGTAAAAAAATATATAAAATGTATTTTCGAACTGTTTTCGGCATTTTTTGAGTTAACCAACCTACACATGTAGCTACCTCCATACATTTTTTGAGTAAAACTAACCAAAACTACTTTTAGGACGCTTTTACAAATCAGCGACAGTTGGACGTTTGCAATGACATTTATAAAGTACACCATTTTGGGACAAATTCAATATTCTACGCATATTATATTTGAATGTCATTAAAAAAAAATTGTATAGCAACTTTTCATAGCAATATTTTCTAACAACTTTTTTATAGTACTGTTTTGTTTATAAATTTTAATTATTAAAAAATGTATTATTTCTATGCCAACTAGAGTAGCGCTCTTAAAACAGACGAGTCCATATAACTATAATTTGAAGAAATTAAAATTTTTTACTTGGAAAATTCTAGAAAACACAAAATTTTTATAGCAACTTTTTATAGCAACTTTTTTATAGCAACATTTTTATAAAAAAATTTAGTTATATTTTTGTTCTCTATGCCAGCAATAATTAGCCTTCATAAAATAGATGAGTCTGTGTAACCATATCAAAAGCGAATTTGAACTGATCGACGAACTATGCCATTAAAAATACCGTCCATCAAATAGACGAGTCTGTGTAACCATATCCAAAGCAAATTTGAACTGATCGACGAACTATGCCATTAAAAATACCCTCCATCAAATAGACGAGTCCGTGTAACAATATCGAAAACGAATATAAACTGATCGATGACCTACATATTACAAAACCAGAACTGGATATATGCAGATTCGATTGTAACCTTAAAATTTAGGTTTAGCGTTCTTAAAACAGACGGGCCTATGTAACCAAATCGAAAGCCAATTTGAACTCGTCACAACAGAATTTCTCTAAAGAGATAAAGAAATGTTTTAAAGTGTCGCAAAAAAACCTATTATATACATATATGCCTTTATAACCTCAAAATTTATCCTTTAAAATAAATTAAGAATTTAATATCGAATAGTTCTAAAAATATAACAGTTTAAACACTAACATATACCATGTATAACAGCAGTGCAACTGAGAAAAGTATTTTAACTACAAAATATCTGAATATCAATTTATGCGCTTTACTCTTCTACCAGAATATGAATTTATACTCCTTTCCGTCTACGCTGTTTCAAATTAAAAAATATTTATCAGCACATTCCAAAGTATTGTAGGCATGTAATTGTAGGCATGAAAAATGTATGGACTTCCGTTACTGACAATCTCTGGTAATATTATCTATAAAAACTCATTAAAAATTTGGTTGGAAAACAAATTACCCACGTAACAGTATAGAAAAAAATATGAAAATTTATAAAAACTGCATGCAGTACCCACAAAAGTTGTTATTACTTCTTCCATGCCACGCTTGATGAGAAACCCCTGATCACTAAATGCATGCTGGCATTTTATGCCCTCATACATATAGATTTGCCTAACAAATAACTTACGTTCACTGCGTTTGGAAGGAAACAGGCACACGCCCATGAGAAAGAGCAGTGCGCCTACGAAAAAGACAACAGTCATTATCACGGCGAATGCATCGAGACCGGCTATTTTAAAGGGTTCCGGACGTGGTGGCTCCGGCACGGGTACCGGGCAAGAAGCCTCACAGTCGCTGCAACCACAGGCGGGAGTTTTATCCTGTGGAAAAGTATGTTCTCGATATATTATGTTGTATGAAAAAGGCATTAGAGCGGCAACTTACATTCAATTTCTCATTGCATGGCGTGGTTTTCGAATTCAATGGCGTGTAGCCTTGTGAGGCTGAGCTATTTTCATGTTGTATGTAGTTAATTTGAAACGGTACATATGGATTGGATTCCTGATCGCCCATAAAGCCAAACCATTTTGTTGGACTGCAACGTGCTGCCATGTAGCTGCCACACATTAAATCGAAAGCTTTCTGACCGGTCGATGGCACTGAGACCTGTGGACGAAGGAAAATGTAAAATTGTTATAAATGGCCTAAGAAATGTTTAACAATAAGCATAATTTTAGATTATTCCACATTGTAAATGTTTTAAATTACAATGCCTGCTTTTCATTTTCAATATTATTTAACTGTTTATGCATAAATATTTTTTTTTAATTTGTTTTTAATTATTAGTCATTTAAATTGACTTGCGGTCTATTGAAATGTGAACTTAGCACCTTTGGTTTATATTATATTAGACTTTATACTGGGTCAGTTTGCTTAGCGCTGGAAGCTGGCTTTGATGCTTCGGTAGTATTTTGCTTGAACAAGTTGACAACAGTTGTCGAGAAAAGTTTTAAATCAAACCAAAAGCAAAAAAAAACGCTGCCTCAATGTGTATATTATGTAAACTAAATCCAAAAACGTAATCGGCTAACGGTTTGCATACAATGAAAAACGTTTTACTGGTTCTTTCAAGATAAGTTGCTTGATAAAAAAAACCTTCAATTCGAATTAAGGTTACTTAATAAGGAAAACAGTTTTTTATTAGCAAATTTCTTTTGACTTTCATCGGTCAGTTTGTATGACAGCTATATGCTATAGTTGACCGATTTGAATAATATATTCGCAGATTGTAGCATTGTCTTTGGCAATAATCCATACCAAATTTGGTGAGAATATCTTGTCAAATAAAAAAGTTTTCCATACAAGGGCTTGTATTTGATAGTTCAAATTGTATGGCAGCTATATGCTATAGTGTTCCGATATCGGCGGTTTCGACAAATGAGCAGATTCTTGGAGAAAAAAGAACGTATGTAAATTTTCAAAGCGATATCTTAACAACTGAGCACTAGTGCGCGTATATACAGACAGCTCATCGACTCAGCTCGTCATCACTGATCACTTCAGTATGTATGTACATATATGGTTTATAGGGCCTCCGACATTTCCTGCTGGATGTTACTAACTTCACGATAAGTTCAATATAACCTGTATATATGTACATATATCCACTTGAAGTCAATGCAAGAAATTATGTCGTATAATCGCTTGGTATTGTTGTATCGCCAGAAAACATTTACCAAATAATTTGAGAAATCTTGCCGAGCTAACTTTCGCTTAGCTTCTACTCCTCCTCTACCAATATTTTAGTTTCTCCAGTTGTTTGTTCGATTCGCCACTCTCCAATTTTTGATGAATCGTCAAGAGCTAGTATAACCTTGCGATTAATAGTCAGACGAAGGTAATAGAAAAGTTATATAAGCCCGTCTTAGAATCACATCGCAGCTTGAATATCAGTACCAATTCAAAAAAAAACTTCCTAGCGGCTACAATATTATAACGGCAAGCCATTTCAAACTTCCGAATCTATTTGTAACACAAAACAGTTTTTCATTGTTTACAACAGAAGTTCAATTTACAGAAAAATACTTTGTATGATAGTTTTATACTATGTGTCTATTAAAATTCAGTTTTGCAAACAAACGCGGTTATAGACGAAACAAAGCTAGTTAGTTACACTTTTAATTTTGCGACCCACTCTAATGTACATATAAAATAATTATGCATGTTGACATGTCCAAGTAATTCAAAACAGTTACATATTTATATATTCTGTCGCAGCAAGATCGCTTAGGACGTATGTACACACAGAAAAAAATATACATATGTATACATGTAATCATCTACCCGTATTTAATAACATTTTATATAATTCACAACGAGCTACATCCAATATTGACGGTAATTTCACATGTGTGTATTTATAAACACGTCATGTTGTTAAACTATACCAGGAATATTATTTTCACTTATTAGAAAAGCTCGGCCCAGACGTAAATAATATGTAAGAACATAACTAAAAAAAGAGTGTAAAGACTTTCATCGCATTTCTTGTTCTTAACTGTGATGTAATACAAACATTTGTTGGTATATGCACAAAATCCCTTATGCAAGTATGTAGCTGTGTGATTGTTATAATTAAGGTTTGTTTGTTTACGAGATAAACATAGATTTTCGCGGCTACAAGCAAATGTCTGTGACTGTCACTGAAAACGAAATAGGACACCAATAGCGGCAAATGACTAAAAGTAATTACTCATTTAAGCACAATAACGCTTTAAACGACGTGAAGAATCGATGCACTTATCACACAGGTATGCTTTTCGTGAAACAAAATCAGGACAAAGAAATATTGAAAAACAGCCATCTTGAGCCAATTGAATTTTTATTAATGAAAAGTTAGAAATATACATATATAAAAAAATATTTGAAAAAATTAAAAACAAAAATAAGTGAAAAAATAAAACAATACCAAAAAAAAAACAAATTTTACAGAAGTATAAAAAAAGAAATATTTTAAGAAAAAAATGTTTGAAATAAGAAAAATTACATTTGATAAGATAAAAAAAAAATATTTAAACAATTAAAAAAGAATACAAAAAAATATTTAGAAAAAGAAATAAAAACATTAAAAAAAGGAAAAAATAAATGTATTTGAAGCAATAAAGAAATACATTTGATAAAATAAAATAAATATTAAAAAAATAAAAAAAATTAAAAAATATATATGTATTAGAAACAATAAAAATACATTTCATAAAATAAAATAAACATTTAAAAATTTTTAAATAAAAAAAATATTTAGAAAAGAAATAAAAAAATAATATAAAAAAAATTTAAAAAAGAAAAAATTATATATTTGAAGAAAAACTATCTTAAAGGCTGATAAGAAAAGAAGCTATCAGCAGTCAGCTATCACCTAAGTATGACAAGTACTCATTACTCCTCCTTGCTTAAGTTAAGTTAGGTTAGGTTCCTTGCTTGCTTTCTTAAAAAGATTCAACTTGCTCGAAAAAAAAATCAAAAATATATTACATATTATTTACTACTGGGTCAACAATTTATTACAGCTCGATCTTATTTCGAAAACAGTTCGAAAATATATTTTGTATATTTTTTACTACAGGATCGAGAATTTATTGCTACTTGACCTACACATATACATACATACATACATATGTAATTTTTACTAAAATCAGAATAGTAACGGCTCACGCTGAAAACAAAGGAGATTTATAAAGAGTGTTTTCGGAATTAAAAAAAGTTGCTAATAAAATAAAAAAATTAAATAAAAAACAAAAAAAAATAACTAAACAATAAAATAAAAAACAAAAAAAATACTAAAAAATAAAATAAAAAACAAAAAAAAAACAATACTAAATAATAAAAAATAAATAATAAAATAAAAAAAAATAAAAATAAAATAAAAATAAAAAAAATAAAAAGAAAAGGAAAAAAAGAAAAATATAAAAAAGAAAACCGATTGAAGTAGGCACAAGTGGCAATTAGAACAAAAAATACAAAAATAATAATAAAGATTGAACCATGGTTTCCACCGTAGATATTATAGATATAGATATTTGAAAATAAAAACAAATTATTTAAAGATATAAATCTGATTATGAATCTATAATAAATGTTTACAAATTACAAAATCCCTTGCTATTTTGTTAATATTATTGGATATATTTTTTATCCCTATTCAGTGAAAAGTTATACGGTTTCAGTTTTATTTAAAATTAGTTTTCGAAAATTTGCAAAATAAAACAGACACAGAAAAATTGTGGCTACTTAGGCAAAAATCTCCACTATATCTTCGCTTAAATCTATCATAGAGTTGAAAAATCGGAAAAAAATTTTCAGACTTAAAATATGTAGTATAATTTGTATGCCAAATTTGTTTAGAAAAATTTTTTCTACACTCAACGTTAGCACAAACAATTATTGTATAAACCATTAGTAGTGTGAAATTGTAACAAAAAACTATATACATACATATGTATGTATGTATGTAAGTAAATAGATTTTAGAACTTACCTGTGAACATGATTTATATGTGTTATTCATATAAGCAGAAGTGATGTGTAAATCCAATGCAGTAGCATAAGCTTTACCTAGAAAAATAGTTATGCGTTTAAGTACAATAGTACAATTAGCATAGGCACAAACACAACTGCCATGTAGTGTTTTAACTTACCAGCCGCTGAGATGCTACTTTGCGCAATCTTCAAGAACTCCGATTGCTTGGTCGAACAGGTTAAGTCACATAAATGACGCACAAGGTTTGCCATACACGAAGGGCAGCGCTCGAGAAAATTCGCAGCCAATTTGATATTCTCGTTAAGTATGGAAATCTGAAAAGAATTAAAAACAAATATTTATTGTTATATATATAATTGAAATGGCAAATATTATGTGTGAGTTATCGCTTTATTTACTTGATCGCTATCACAGCAAAATTCAGTGGCGCCACCTTCCAGCAAATGGCTGCATCGTTGTTTCATCAATTCCAATCCATTGGCAGGCATTACCTTAGCGGTGCCATTGTAAACGCAATATTGTTTATGTCCCATAACGGGATCAACATTGCAGACGCCATACCACACGCAGTCCTGCAAAACAAAAAAAATATTTAATGAGTAATTATAGATATGTCTGTATGTATGTGTATTGTGCAAACAATATGATTAATCAGTACGTTATGTGCATTACTAGGTTTTCAGAACAGTTTAGTAATCAAATACATATATGTGTATATCTAGTAAATTTTAATGTTATTGTGAACAATATAAGCAGCGCTTGGCAAAAATATAAACACAGGCAAACAGTTGATCATTTTTATACCCTGAACGGTGTATATTAATTTTCCTACGATGTTTATAACTCTATAAGGAAACGTATACCTCTAAATAATCAGCGTGACGAGCTAAGTTTATTTAACCGAGTCCGTCTGTGTGTATATACACGAATTAGTCCCCTAGTTTTTGAGATATCGATCTGAAATTTTGCACTCGTATTTTTCTCATCAAGAAGCTGCTCATTTGTAAAAACACCCGATATCGAACCAGTTAGAGATATAGCTGCCATACAAACTGATCAATCAAAATGAAGTCTTTGTATGGAAAACTTTTTTGTTTGCCGAGGTATCTTCACGAAATTTCGCATGCATTATTATCCAAGACAACGTTACAAAGTCTTAAAAAATTGATCCGATCGGTGCACTATAGCATATAGCTGCCATACAAATTGACCAATTCAAATCATGCCTTTGTACTAAAAACGTTTATATTTAAAGAACATTACATAGTCTCTAAAATATTAAGAAACAATATTATTCAACACATTTCTGAGAATAGTATAATGTAATTAATGCAAATTACAACTGCCTTCAAACGTACACGCACACTCGTGACTCACTCAAATTACTTGATAAAAAGATTCACGTTTCGACAGTTAACTATTACACCTGTGCGCTGCTTTGAGCTTTGTTCTGCTTCCTTTGACAAGCGTAAATAATGAACGTAACTTACATACATATGTATGTATGTATAAATAATCAACTGACACTTGAACCTAACCTGACCTATCAAGTATGACAGTTAGGAAATTATTCGCATCAATGTTATATATTTCATAAATTTTTTTAATTAAATATTCAGAATAAATTTATTCAACACTATCATCAATGCACTCAATTTAAGAAAAATTGTATAGAAAATATACAAACGCATCAGCGTGTGAGCATAGCTACGTAAGAGTAGCATAAAGTGCACACACAGCCTATACATAACGGTATATTTGTATTAAAACAGCGGTTTATGGAGTATATGAACATATGTGTGTGTGTTTGCATAAGTAGATCGATCAATTTTTCAAATAAAAGTAAAAAGCTGGTGGAGAAATGGCATTCAAGTAATGGCAGCACGAGAAAAAGTGATCTGTAGCTAATGAAGAGAACAACACACTGGTATACATGTGTGTATATGTACATACATACAGCTATACTAGCATACTCGGTGCTACAGGCCACTTACTATGGTATTTGAAAACGAACAAAGTCGGAATCAAAGTTCAAAATTTTAAATAAGTTATAAAATGAAAGTAGCCGCATTGTAGTCGTACGAGGGCTGCTTTTCTTTTTCGATAATGACAAAATAACTGGTTGGATTACGTATGTATATAACTTTTTGAAGAGATATCTTCATGAATTTTGGAATGTATTTTTGGAAGGCAACATTACAATCTCCAAATAAATTGTTCAGATCGGACTACTATAACACATTGCAAACCAAAAGATATCTTGATATTTAGCATAGATTATAGGTCAAGGAAACGCCACTATCTCAGAACATATGGTTCACATCTGACCACAATAGCATATATGTACATAGCTGTCACACAAACCGACTGATGAAAAATCACAATTCTCACAACAGTCGGTTCTTCGCACCGGAATTAACTCGGATTTTATCCGGCTGTTATTTCGGAAATGTAACCCCATTTAGATCGGTGTTTTAGTTTAAGTTTGACGTCACTGGCAGCAGGGTTGCTCCGTATCCTTCTAACTCGTGCTGGCATTGAGTCCAACCCGGGCCCGGAGGAATTTTTCTGCTGCGTTTGCGCCAAAACGCTCCATTCCAACTCCACCTCGGTCAGGTATAATACATGCAATGGATGGAGCCATCTTAAGAACTGCTCCGGCCTTAAGACACAAAGGGAGTGGACCACAAGTTAGGTGGTCCATGGTGCCAACGCGCTACAGCGTCCTTAGCCTCTACGGATGTGCAACCTGCACATACTGTCAGGGTACAGCTATCCGGTCAAGCGGTGTCAAGCTCGAAATGTTTAATACATACATCCCCCCAGTTACATGTTGCCCTACAGGATATCACCCGAATATACAAGCGCTACTTCGTGGTGAAAACCGTTTGGTACTAGGCGACTTTAACAAGCACCACAATCTTTGGCATTCCTGCCTGTCAAACGATCGTAGGGGATTTAGCTGACGGAAGGAATAGACGATTCGGCATTAAGCACAATGATTGGAGCGGCAACATGTAGAATGTTCCGGCCGCATGGCAAACATTAGCAAAATGAGATTTGCACCGCAGTGTTACCCGCGATTTATTGGACTAAAAAAGTAACAAGTAAGGAAGGGCTAAGTTCGGGTGTCACCGAACATTTTGTACCTCGCATGATAAAGTGATAATCGAGATTTCATTATACGTCATTTACATATTTTTCAAATACCGTATTTTTGTAAAGTTTTATGCCGCTATCATCATTGGTTCCTAAAGTATATATGTACATATATACTCGTATTATACAGAAAAGGCATCAGATAGAATTCAAAATAGCGTTATATTGGAAGAGGGCGTGGTTGTGAACCGATTTCACCCATATTTCGTACATGTCATCAGAGTGTTAAGAAAATATTATATACCGAATTTCGTTGAAATCGGTCTAGTAGTTCCTGAGATATGGTTTTTGGTCCATAAGTGGGCGAGGCCACGCCCATTTTCAGTTTTTAAAAAAAGCAGCTTCCTTCTGCAATTTCTTCCGTAAAATTTAGTGTTTCTGACGTTTTTTGTTAGTCGGTTAACGCACTTTTAGTGATTTTCAACATAACCTTTGTATGGGAGGTGGGCGTGGTTATTATCCGATTTCCTCCATTTTTGAACTGTATATGGGAATGCCTGAAGAAAACGACTCTGTAGAGTTTGGTAGACATAGCTATAGTAGTTTCCGAGATATGTACAAAAAACTTTGTAGGGGGCGGGGCCACGCCCACTTTTCCAAAAAAATTGCTTCCAAATATGCCCCTCCCTAATGCGATCCTCTGTGCCAAATTTCACTTTAATATCTTTATTTATGGCTTAGTTATGACACTTTATAGGTTTTCGGTTTCCGCCATTTTGTGGGCGTGGCAGTGGGCCGATTTTGCCCATCTTCGAACTTAATCTTCTTATGGAGCCAAGGAATACGTGTACCAAGTTTCATCATGATATCTCAATTTTTACTCAAGTTACAGCTTACACGGACGGACGGTCGGACAGACGGACGGACGGACAGACAGACATCCGGATTTCAACACTACTCGTCACCCTGATCACTTTGGTATATATAACCCTATATCTGACTCTTTTAGTTTTAGGACTTACAAACAACCGTTATGTGAACAAAACTATAATACTCTCCTTAGCAACATTGTTGCGAGAGTATAAAAATAATCACTATTCACATTTTCAGAAGCAAAATAACTTAAATTTAAGCATCGGAAAGATCAATTTACGAAATTTTTTGAATGTCAGAACGGGAGAGCTTATTGTTTTGCATATCGTGACGTACCCGGTAAATAACATTGCTGGACTTATTGTTTTCAGCGTAAAAAAGGCTTCTTGTTCTCGTCACACGCAAAAAACTCACGTACAAGAAGTGCCCAGGTGAAAGCCAGCTACTTTTAAAGTTTGTCCTTGACTTTTATTTATTTCCATAGAGAAACCCACTTTTAAAGGAAATTGTAGGCTTTTGAACTGAAAAAGATAAGTTTGTGGGCATTATAGGGATTCTAGGTATCAATACCATCTATCCTTTAGCCCCTCCAATAAGGATGGCGACTTGGACGATGTGCCGTTTTAACTGTATGATACGTAACCTATTGCCGTTGCAGAGTCTGGGCGCGTCCAGATTACACATCAGTATGACAGGCACACTAACTTTGAGTTTCAACTTTTGTGAGGGTGCCCGGGTCACCGGTCGAGGGAATTAAAGAACTCTACAGGGTATATATTGTAGTTTTCTGATGACATATATATATATATATTTTTTTATATATATTTCATATATATATGTATATTTCATAAACATACATATGCAAATAAACAAATGTATCTTAAATTGCAGTTGTAATTATTTTAAAGCAAATTTTTTTACTTTCGATAAAAATGATTTTTTCGATGCATTGATATTTTTATTCGTTTCGATGCATCATATCGAATAAAATATCGATATTTTTTTGTAAACCATAACCCTAGTTTAAATTTAATGTTTTTTTAAAAATTACTAAGGGTCAAGATCTATAATTTATAAGTGTAAACTACTTATGATTATATTAACGATCAGTATAAAGAGTGCTGTAAAAATATACGTATACTCAATAATATTGCTCAATGCATTCATACAATGTGGTAAACAAAATTGCTTTATTTTCTTATATGCTTATCCGACATTTTTAATCAGAAACCACGAGTTTAATGTTCCAACAGATTACATTTGTATGAGTAATGATTCTTAAAACAGGATCTACGTCACCCAACACGATACCAATTTACACATCTGAAGGTTTACATGCATAAAACATAGTTATGAGATTGTGTTTGCTCAAAAAAAAAGCTGGAAAATGTTTTCTTATAAATAAATGTGAAACGAAACCGTAAGTATACATATATTTTTTTTTCAATTTTAAGCATAGATAAATATTTTAAATGAAGCTGAATTTATTTCCCAGCCTAGTTGTGTACATTATTCAGTAGTCAGATTCAAATTCATGCGTAAATAAACTTTTATTATTTATTTCTTCACAGCAGAACTGCTGACAGAAATCTTTAAATCGGATCTCGCATTTGCATTGTAAAAATTTAGGAGATCGAAATGAAAGAATTGCAAATCACTAGATTTACCTTAACTCGAGCGGGCATTTGCTGACGACACATTTTTAGTTCAACTTAACAGTGGACAGAAATATGATAATTTTTTTATCCTCTGCCAACTCAAGCATAGTTTTGTAACCAATTTTCAAAAAAATCGACTATTCAGCGAAATAACCAGCTCGAAACTTTAATAAACGATACAAGGAATAACAGATTTTTTTGCCAATCGTGTTGTTGAAAAGATGGCACGTTTTGCTTTAAAATTTTTTTGACTTTGATAATATTCTTTATTGGCTAATAAATGCAAATTAATGCAAAAATGTTGGTTCACAACAAAAGTTTTTAAGGACTGAATTTTGATCGATCCATTTGTATGGCTGCTATATGCAATAATGATCCTAACTGAACAATTTGTTTGGAGATTATCCCTTTGCTGTGGACAATAATCCATACCCAATTTCCATTGAGGAACTCGTTCTCTTATATACGGACAGACAGACGAAAATTGCTAAATCGAATTAGCTCGGCAGTCTAATCATTTCTATATATGTATATATTTTTGGGGTCTCGGACGTTTCCTTCCGGGTGTTACAAACTTCGCAAAGTTTATATACCCTGTAAAAGTGAGCATTAGTCGAAATAGAGATCAAATTATCAACCTACAAAAATAACTAACATGCATGTATAAAGATTTTAAAGCCTAACTAGGCAATGAGTACTTCTTTGTAACAAATTTTTTCATATTAAATCATATCATATCATAAATCAATAATCACAATTATATTGCAATATAAACACGATTGCTTTTTCTTTGTGATTTTTATTAAAGTTACATTCTCTTCTTTCACGCAAAAGATAAGATTCATTGATTGCGCCATATGCTTTCTTATATTGTAGGCATAAAAACTTCAGACATTTTTCCTTATAGCGAGAGATAACGAAATGCATGCTGTAATGCACATATATCGTTTAAAAATCTGTTTTTAATTTACTTCGATATTATTTTGCAATTCACTCCATGCTCCATAACCTTTAAAGACAAAACAAAAAGAAATTGCGGACATTTTTCGTTCTGTCGAGAGATAACGGAACAGATTACACAAATCGTTTAAAAATCGTTGTCCGAGCATTTTTTATTTAATTTACTACGATAGTCTGTTTCAAATTGTGACAAATGTAATTATAACGGGTAGCGCAAAAGTCAGAAGATGATCAGAAGATGTTATAAATTTTGCAATTGACCACTAATGTCAGTTCTGTTTTGACATTTGTGTAATAAACATATGCGAAATACACGTAAATAAACAATGGTACGCTACACTGCGTGCCACAACCGATATGCTGAAGGATGCATTTTCCGTGCGCCCAATCTTCCGTTTTGGCGATTTGCACTGGCCAGCTAGATCGCCTGTTTTGACCGCTCCCGACTTCTTTTTGTGGGGCTTTTTGAAGTCGCGGATTTATGTCAACAAGCTTCAGACTCTTCCATAAAAAGAGCTCAAATGACAATCAATTGTGGTGGCGGCCATTTGCATGATATCATATTCTCGACTTGATGTAAAAAAATTTAAAAGACCAATAAAAATAATCCACAAGCAGAATCAAAGTTTTCCATTTTTTAAAAAAGTTTTTCATTTTCCAAAAAAAACATCGGAAGGTAATTTTTGCGTCACCTGTTATACATATGTATATGCTATTTATCCAAATATTCTTATGTAAAGATTATAGACAGGCAATTTTTGCTTAACCAAGACCCTATATATAGGTATGGTATATCAAATTCAGTCAGTATGAAGAAATGTGATTATTGTAGTTATTTCATTTGTATAATGCTATAAAAGATTATACTATATAAAAATTTTTTTCTTCATCCCTTTCTTTATCACTTAGTTTTGCCCTCTAATTATATATTGTCATAATTATGTGTATATCATAATAATCATTGTAATTAACTAGATAAAAGAATTATGTCTAAACTCTCAATTTAATTATTAGCCCACAGCACTTTGATATACCTCAATTTGTCAATAAATAAAAAAAACAAAGATGATATCAGCACAATTTAGGTAGTGTTTCCTTTTTGCATTAAATCCCATATGATAATAAAAATTACACGCTCTATTAGCCGTGATAATGTAATCATGGAAGCCATTTTCCGAGCCATTTATAATAAACAACTAAAACCTTAAAAAAAAACGTAATGTACACAGTTTGGCTATATAGAAAAACAACATTTAATGCATATTCGCATTTGTATACCTATTATTCATATAAATTTAGTCATATCTGCAGAAATATCGCACTTAGTTTCGAAATTGCAAACACTGCTAATTGGACAGTTTAAAGTTTAAACAAGTTTTATCTATTATGGCATATTTTCATCTATATATAAGAATGTTCGTGTATTATTAAATTACAATGTACTTATGTATGTGTACTCACCTGCAAGCTACTAGCGAAAAGATTTGTCAATACAGCAAAAAATATAAGGTGATGAAACCTTTGCATACGAAAGCTGTGCTGCGGACTACGCTGTTTTGTTTGCGCCATCGTAATTTTCAGCCCGAATGTTTTTGTTTTATAACACGGAGTGTCCGCCGGTCTTCCACACGGCAGCAAAACTCCGCGAAAACTAGTATCGTCTCAATATAATAGTCGAATCAGTGATATTTTAACTGCTCTTTTTTGGATGCAGCGGAGGTCAGCACAATATATGAAATGCATACAAATTCCATTAACTATATATGCCCGCACATACAGAAATATGTTTACACACTCTCGGCAGCGCCCTGTCGTTAACACACAAACAAGATTATGTTAGTATACAATGCTTAATTTAATATAAGTTGTTGGAATACTATATGGCTAAATCTTGTCCGTCTATAATTTTTCTAAAAGCCAAACGTTTGTGTTTTCTATATATTTGTAAAATCTTTTGTATCGAAATGAAATTTATTGTTTGTCCATGAAAATTTCAACTGCGAAAAATTACTTGCACAAATCGATATTTAGCAGCGGCTCGCTGTTGATTGAATTTGCGTAGCACTTATTAAATACCCAATTTAATTGGCTTCTTTAAGCTTTCACAGATTTGTCCAAAAATATTCTTTTAGTATTTTTCACTTTCAAATTTTTTCCCAAAGCATTTTGCAATATAATTGGGAAATAAAATCACAAATATTACTGACTTCGCGATTATGAAGCAAAGAGCAGATAATAACCGAATCGTTTGCTTTTATCATCAGAAATATTTATTGTGAACGTATTCACCACACTACTTTTCTGATTGGCTGAATAATTCAAATGTCAAAGTATAAGCGTTGCCACACCAATTTTAATTTGATAAATTTAATCATGTGAATGGTACCCGTTGTACGACGTGTTATGCGTGTTAATGCGTCACGCCCGGAACACATAGAACGCGACAGACTGCAAGCGACATCTGTCAAATATGAAAATACACACGCTCTTATGGACACAGTTACGTAGTTGGGCAGCTGCCTCAATAACTGTGTATTTAAGAACTTGTGTATTTTAATATTTGACAGATGTCGCTATGTGTTCCGGGCGTCATAATAATTTCGAGATTTTCTGACGCCTTTTACTCCTCTCGTATAACTCATAATACATATTGCTAATTTTATTGTAACAATCACACTGTTCGTTTAATATTGAACCCTCTTTTTGCTATGCAAGAAAATTTCAAATGTAAAACCATTACCAAGCTGAGAGATGTACAAAGGAGATCATTTTTTCATATAGCGCTCGTTATTTTTGTTAACAAAACTCACCCAATCTGTTGTCGTTGGATCAAACTTCTCCATATAAGACCCCTGAACGATGCCGAAATTAAGATATCGTAAAGGGGGTTGTAGTGTAGGTTACCTCAACGCAGACTTTCTCTTTTACAAAACTCATTTCATCGGTCTTTAGATCAAGAGGCTCAATACAAAAACCTGCATGATGTCAAAAATAAGATATCGTAAGGTGGAATGTCGTGCAGGTCGCCTCTGCGCCTCTGCGCGTCTGCATGCTGGGTAATGCTAAATAATCTACGGCTTCACGGCCCAACAAAATCTGTAACTCTGAGCTGGTAATCAAGATACTCTGTCATCTGCGTATGCAGAAGTGAAATCATGCAGAAATGCCAAAACTGCCTCTGTTCAGTTAAGATCTTGGAGACAGATCTTGCAGTACATTCCTCTCGTTATCATTATCGCCTTATCCTCTTACCGATGGTAACCTTTGGACCATTAAAAGTATGGTACATGGATAACGGCCCTGAGTGGTAACCCTATACAAAAATTAATTATGACAATAGACTATAAAAAACCGTGTGGATCATTGCCCATCGTCCGCTAAAGGTGGTACAAAAACCCCTTGGAAAACACGGCAGCCAAGATTGTGGGGCTGCAATACTGGCCCTGAGCTCACAGATAGTGCGTTCAGACTTGTCAAGAAGGGTTCCATATCTTTATTAATATCATCAAGCTTGTTTGATAACGGACTTGTTTGGAAGATGGATCCCAGCGAGTCCCCACTCTGCTGTCCTCTTGCGCTCTAGCGTTAGATCTATAGACCTCCCGTAAACTTGGCAAAAACTGGTCAAAAACAGTTCTGGTCTGTCTTTCAACAGACCGCTGCCAATGAAAGTATCCATCCAATGAGGTTCTCCTTTTTTGACTTTACTGAAATGTATGGATATAAAGGCATCTAAGATTACGGAATTAGTGTTCCGTTGTCCTACTATAGGAGTACGCAGAAAGCAATAACAAAGCAGCGACATACAACAATCCCCTTCCCGTACTTCTTTTGCAAGAAAAATTTAACTCTAAACTGACGATATCGTGTGAGGCGGCTTAAGAAATGCTTGAAATTCAAATAAGGTGGAACCATGAACTCTATCAACTATAAGGCCGTTAATGGATAACAGCATTACGATATTCTCTGAAAGCTTTTAGAAAAACTTCAACTGGTTTTGGTAGAGGAAAGTCTCTGCTGCATTAATGAAAGAATGACTTTACTCTTGAATGATAACCAACCTGCCTGGCAAAGAACCGACTGATAGGGGATATCAACACTTAAATGTAACATAATATATAGATTGCATCAAGCCTTTCCATCTTGAGTTTCAGCATAATAATCGTCAATCATGAAGGCATTACCGTTGGACTTGAAACAAAAAAGTAATTTTCAGTGTACAGGTAATTTCCGAAATAATTTTTATGCATTGTCAGTTATAGCAGTTATCAGTCATTATCATTATCTCTCAGAGTTTTGGCGCTCTTTTGCACTTTCGGAAGTAGATAGACGCGCTCTGTATCTTTTAACCAAGAGACGCTCCCAGCCACTACAAATGGGTATATGAACTCGATACGGGCACCAACACACACATACTTGCACACTCACGAGTAAACCTATATATGTATGTGAAGCGTCTACGGAGACTATAGTCAACTAATTAAGACTAAAAAAAAAGCTACGACGCTGGCATTTTGCGAGAACCTCCTCAATACCTGTCCACCAACTCAGCATTTACTGGCTTTGGGTGGGTATTAAAGCGGCGGCACTAGCGGAAAAAGCAGTTTCAACATTTTGCTTAGTACGGCAACAGCGTCGCGGCGAATATACCATACGTGTGTTAACGTGCGCGCCAAGAGCAACAAAGCATTTCCAACCGACAAAGCAACAGCAACAACAAGAAGACTATGTAGTGAGTTTGTATGCGAAAGCCATAAACACGTTTAAGCCAGGTATATTATTAGTCATCCGTTGAAAACAGACAGCGCGCACATACACACACACACACACGCAATTGCACTAGATATTGTAGATCACAAATAAGCGTACGTTTTCTTTGTGGTCAATTATAAAATGTGTAAATAGTATACAATACGATAAATTCGATGTAACATATGTGTGCATAACAGAAAATAAATACTTGTAAATAATATATAATTATATATATAATATAAATAATATATGTATGTATGTATATATAATAGTGCAATATAATCTTGTCTGAAAGATTTTACAAAACGCAAGCGCATTGCATTTAGAACAGGAAACAGTAGCTGTTGCATAAAAAACAACACAGCGCACACATATGTAACTGGATGTGAGTTTCAAATTTTGTTCGCTTGTGTTCGGCTATCAGTGAGTGTATCGGGTAGCATTACTTTGCATATAACTAAATTCTCTACAAAACCCCTTTGATTGATCGGAAACACCAAAATATAATAAGCAACAGCAAAAAAAAAAATACAAAAAAACACAAACAACAGCAACAACATGTGATACATACAGTAAAAAAATAAAATAAAAAAATATTGCGTGAACTTCATTTTTATCTAAGTATAGATATAGAATAAATACTGCGTGTCATCAATTTCTTGTTTTTGATTTACCGCATGTACATATGTGTGTATGTGTAGGTGTGTGCATATGTGCTTTGTAACTGCTCTATACAATACATAAATTCATATTTTATATATGAAAATACTCGCAAAACTGTAACGCGCTGCTTTTGAACTTGTGTGTTGCATGAAATCTTACACTGCTCGTAATTAGTATGTGTACCAACAATGTTGTGCTATCTTTGAAAATACATAAGTTTAATTAACAAAACGTCTTCGGTAGAGCAATGTTTGCCTTCAATATGTGCAAGATCATAGTTTGATTAACAGACAAAAAAATAAAAAAGAAATTAAAAAAGGAAAGCAAAAAGCCTTCAAGTGCTTAATTGATTTTTAAACAAGCGCTCATAATTTACTGATATACAAACTAATTGTTTAGTGGAAGTGTGTCGGACTACAAAAAACAAATACAATATACAAATATACATACATATGTATATAAATCTCAGTAATATTATATTTTATATGCATATCTATAAAATAAAATATTAATATACACTGAGTAAAAGGCACTTACAGCTTAAATTAGTCATATAAAACGGAAACTAAAGTAAAAGCCACTGCTTATGACAATTTGAAATATGCCGTTAAGACATTTTGTTATACATATACATACATATATGTTATTAAGGGGGTATATTGGTCTAGGCGCATGAATTTTAGGCATTTTTTTAACTGAGAGATAAAAAAAATTAAAACATTTTTACCAACCATTTTTTATATGTTTTTCATTGACATTTTAATAATATAAAAAAATGCAAGAAAAAAAAAACCAAAATCCAAATAAATAATAATAATAACAAAATGGCGTCGACTTGGAAAAAACAAATTTTTACCCGATTTTTTCGACTTTTCGCATTTTTTAAAAATACTTCAAATCAAAATTTTTGGAAATTCAAGGCAGACACGATAGCGCATTGTATAAAGTAGATATATACCAAATTTCAAAGGCATCGGTTCAGTAGAACTTGAGATATCATGTCAACCACCTCAAAAAAAGTAGTTTCGAGAAAAACGCGTTTAAAGTTTAGCAGACAATTCTAGTGAACACGGACGACACGTCACAAAATCGGCTGTATCTCCGAAAATAAGTCGAATTTTGAAAAATTCTTCCAAGGTCATATTTTTGAAAGTCTAAACTTTCAAAATATGCAAAAAAAAACAAATAGATTTTTTCAAAATCCTAGACCAGAATACCACCTTAAAGCGTACAAAGCAGTGTCTTGCTAAACTATATTAAACTGAAAATGAAATTAAATATGGCATTGTGCACGTAAAGAAGGGCATACATATACATACATACATATGTAGATATGTTTTAGAAGTTGTGGAGTTGACTGGAAACTGTTGAAAACACAACATAAAAATAAAACAAGAAGCGTTAACTTCGGCTGTACCAAAGCTATAATACCATACACAAGTGCATTTCTTGTAGAATAAAATGGTATTAAAAGACCTTTCAACTTGATTTTGGGTGGTTAGTTTGTATGACAGTTATATGCTATAGTGATTCGATCTGAACAATTTATTTGGAGATTATAGCGCTGTTTTAGATCATAAGCTGTGCCAAACCTCGCGAAGATATCTTCTCAAATTAAAAAGTTGTTCATACAAAGACGTTATTTTGATCGGTCAGTTTGTATGGCAGCTATATCCTATATTGGCCCAATCTGCATAATATGTTCGGAGATTGTAACGTTAACTTGTGCTAAAATCTAAGCCAAATTTCATGAAGATATCTTTGCGAATAAGAATAAGCTACATGCAAGGGCTTGAGTCAAATTGATCAGTGGTCCAACATCAGCGGTTACAGCCACACCCCCACCAGATGCAATACGCTTCTGCCAACGATTGTTCAGTCCAGGAACAAGAAAACAAGGAAAAATCACACGGAGCCAAATCTGGTGAATACCGTGGTTGAACGGTGGTTGAACGGTGGTTAAACGATGGTATTCATTGCGTTTTTGGCTCTTAATTCGGTCACAATCGTGGCTCGTTGCGATGTGGCATTATCATCGTGCAAAATCCATGAATTGTTCTTCCAAAATTCCGGACGTTTTCGATAGATGTACCCACACAAACGCCTCCCTAAGATCAAATAGAACTCCTTATTAATCGCTTGTCCCTGCGGTACAAATTGATAATGCAGCAAATTACTAATATTGAAAAAAAAACCATGAGCAACATCTTTAGTTTTGAGCGCCTTTGGCGTGGTTTTTTTGGTTTCGGCTCGTTTTTTCCCCCCTCCATTCCGATATTTGTTGACTTGTTTGCATTATTCGGCAGTTATAATGCTCACCATGAATGTGGAATCGGAATTCTTACGTTCAAGCATGTTCAAAGAGTCGTGTTTACGGTACTCTTTTTGAAAAAAAAACTCAGTTTTATAGGAACGAGTCAAGAGAGAACTCGTTTTATACCCAAAATATCAACCAAAATCATTCGAACGGATTCACGAACTCGCGAGAGATGTCGAGCTCTCTTGCCATTTCTCTAATACTTGCCTGACTTGCCATTCACTTTTTTAATATTTTAATCAGTTGAAGAGGTCTAAGGTCGTCCAAAACGTGGCATGTTTTCAACGAACTCTTGACCGTCTTTGAAGGCTTTGTACCACTCGTAGGATTTCGTTTTTGATAAAACTGCATTACCGTAAGCCTTTTCCAACAATCGCAACGATTCCGCACACGAGATTTGTTTAAAAATACAAAATTTTAGACAAATTCTTTGTTCGATATTTTTATCCATTGTAAAAATCGCAACTCCCTACTGAGGTGTACCTACTTAAGCAGCGGCTGTAAACAAATTGATTGATAGATCGCGCTTACATTTGGCGTTGTAATTAAGGACAGTCCTACCAAGATAGCATAATGCATTTTTTTTTAAATATCATTCAGCTGGGGATTTTAATTACAATTTACGGATGCTTTTTGTCACAATGTATCTCGATGTTAATAATTCTAATTGTTGATAAATTGTTTAATGCAGAGAGCATTTAATTATGATATCAAATACTAGATCTGGTTTAGCAAAATTAAGCCTCCAAGTGTAAATTTATCAAGTTGCTACAAGTTATCACGGAAACTCAAGAGGCTACTTTAAACACATCACTTATCGGGCATCATTAAAAATTGATAGCGAAGCTTCAAGTACATAAATTATTTAAAAATGTACTCGTGCCCTACCAGCTATAAACTAAATCTACTGTGTATCCGCGGGAGATCCATTCTCCAGTGCCCTGGGATATGCAGTGGGTTTAATAAATTGATTAATTTCGAAAGCATATCCTTGTGGTATCAAAGCCTAAATCTGGTTTGACGAACTCAAGTTTTACAAACCAATTCAAGAGTCTACTTTAAGCACATCATTTTTTGGAACATTAGAAATTGTTAGCAAAGCTTCATCTATGTGTACAGATACTCTTAAACATGTCACAGGAACAAACTGTTCGCCAAACTATAACCAAAATCGACTGTCCATCCGCGGGAACTCCATTTTCTAATGGCTCCGGGATATGCATGCGGCTAAAGCTGTAACCTGCTTAATATTGACTTAAAGATCGTCAGCTTATTCGGCTAAAGCTGTAACCTGCTTAATATTGACTTAAAGATCCTCGGCTTATATCTTTTTTATTACGTTGAATTTTTGTCAAATCGAATCGTCATTGACTTGAAGATCCTCGGCTTATATCTATATTTATTACGTTGATTTTTTGTCAAATCGAAACGTTTATAATCACCATGAGATGAGAACCAATACTGTTTTCAAAAATGTACACACCAATGATGTCACCTGTCTTTGACTAATTTGCGTTGTGGATGCTTTGTCACGTGGTACACATGTGACGTCTAACAAAATCATTGTTTTTTAAATAAAATTCTAACAATTTGACATGACAGTGACTAAATAGTAAACACAGATAAGAATGATTTTGTCAAAGCAGCATGACCGGCAAAGACCACGAACAACTTCCGCACCAATTGTAATGCCTCGTTCATAACATAGATAGTACTCGTAGTTGTACAATTTTATCTAACCTACCGATACCAAGTAGGACATATTCTATGTATATACTTGTATATATTCTACTTTCTGACGCTATGAGTGGGTGGTAGTGGTAACCTTGAAAAATGGATATGATACCAAGTAGCAGAGCAATTCTCGTAGTAGTCCTTCGTTATCACTTTTTTATCTTGATTTTGATTGGACAATTTTTATGGTGGTTATATGTTATGCTATAATGGTTCGATCTGAACATTTTGTTCGGAGATTGTACCAGTGCTTTGAACGACAATCCATGAAAGTTTTGTAAAGAGATCTCGTCAAATAAAAAAGTTTCCCATACAAGGGCCTAATTCTAACTGGTCAGCTTGTATGACAGCTATATCCAATAGTGGTAGGATATCGGCGATTCCGACAAATGAGCAGCTTCTTGGGAGGAAAGAGCGTGTACAAAATTTTAGATCAATATCTCGAGAACTACTTATTCGTTCGTGTATAAACAGAAAGACGGACAGACAGCGGAGCGGAGTTTACAACAGCGCGCCAGTCGTTCTTCCTTTTTGCTATTTGGCGGCAATTTGGGATTCCAAGTGTAGCCAGTCCTTCTTCACCTGGTCTTTTTAAGAGAATGGAGGTCTTCCTCTTCTTCTGCTTCTCCCGGCGGGTACTGCGTCGAATACTCTCAGAGCTGAGGCGTTTTCGTCCATTCGGACGACATGACCTAGCCAGCGTAGCCGCTGTCTCTTATTTCGTTGAACTATGCTAATGTCGTCGCATATCTCTTACAGCTCATCCTGCCATCGACTGCGGTATTTGCCATTACAATGCGCAAAGAACCATAAATCTTCCGCAGAACCTTTCTCTCATCCTTTCATCGACTGCGGTATTTGCCATTACAATGCGCAAAGGACCATAAATCTTCTGCAGGACCTTTCTCTCGAAAACTCATAACGCCGACTCATCAGCTGTTGTCATCGTCCATGCCTTTGCACCATATAGCAGGACGGTGATGATGAGTGACTTGTAAAGTTCGATCTTTGTTCATCGAGAGAGATTTTTACTTCTTAATTGCCTACTCAGTGCAAAGTAGCACATGTTTGCAAGTTATTGGAGTTATGTGAAGATGTGAGGAAAGTTATGTGAGCACCATTCAATTGAGAGCAGCCAGAAACAATTCTTTTACATACGGTTCACGACTTTCGGTCTTAGACCAAGTATCATCTGGGTAGCCAAAAAACATACGGTTGAAGTCAAGCCAATGTGAGAAGACGAAACATCCCTCCGCAGGGTTGTGTGCTGGGTTTGGGGCCCGCCACATAAAAAGCACCTCCAATGAAAAGAAGAAAACAGCCATGGAAGAGAGACTCTCTTCCAATGGTGGACCTTTTCCAGTGTACAAAATTAGCTTTTTCCCATAATTGGAGAGGGGAGTGAACCCAATACTGCTTAGAGAAAACTATAAAAAGTTGCTTACCAGAATTGGCTACCTTAGGGTTCTTAGGGTAATGTACCATCTCTTATCTTATGTCTCGATTGAGCCTATAAAAAAGTCACTGAAAGACCATCTTGGTCGAAGATTATTATTAGAAAGAATTATACTTTATAGTCGACAGAAAATTTCAACAACAAAAGTAAAATAGCGCAATATTTTACAAAAGTACCGTTCATTTTTTAAATAATTGCTATCATATTAGAAAAATATGTTATATTAAATTGTATTTCTTTGATTTTAGATAACAAAATGACCGAGTTTATCGAGATACACATACAGAAGAATCTTAACCCTCGCCACCCACGGAGCATCGACAGCCGACAGGAGATCTTTGGCGCTAGCGATGCACGCGACAGACATAGAAAGCTGGACTTATTTCGCGACATGATCGGTGCCAGTGTTAATTTGGCGTTACGCGATAAATCCTGTTGTATGGATACAAATTTCTTAAATCGTTTCCTATACGCAAAGAAATTCGATTGCGTAGCGGCTTTAGACTTACTCATCAAATATTTTTTATTCAAAGAGAATAATAAGCATATTTTACAAAAACTCAGTATTTTCGATGAAAACATACAAACTTCCTTAAGAGATGGCAACCCATCCGTCTTGAAGCAGCGCGATCGTAAGGGGCGTAAAGTCATAACGTTTGCCGCTGCCAATTGGGATACAAATAAATATAGCATGGAGGATGTGTTCCGGGCGTTACTGCTGTCATTGGACAAATTGCTGGAGAATGTGGAGAATCAGGCATTGGGATTTGTAGTGATTGTGGATTGGACGAACTTCACGTATAAGCAATCGAAGCATATCTCAGCTAAAACGCTTAAGTTGATGATTGAATGTTTGCAGGTGAGTGATTTACATATATACATACATACTTTCCATACATACATATATTTTTTTTGAAATTTGATGACAAAAAAATTATTATGATGAAAATACTACTTTTTATACTTAAATGTTGATTGTCTGAATATAAAACGCCAGATGCTTACAGTGTAGTCTTGTCAATTGTGAGATACTCCATTGTTTCCCTGGTGCCTTGCTATAAACATTTCCTGCGCTCTTCTCGATCTGTCAGTCCCATTCTGCGGGCGTCTGTCGCCACCAAAGGCTGACCAATTATTATTCCGTCACGTTCCTACAGTCTCTACTATCATTGGCCAATAGGAATTTTGTGTACTTCCAAACTACTGTTTTACGTATGACTTTTGCATTTTTGCACCCATCTCGTTCCATCGGGTTTTCATTTTCTTTGCCATGCTTCTGTCCAAATTGTCGTATAGACAATGTATGGCCCTCGGTGCTTTTCTGATCTGGCACCCAGTAGAAATGAGGTTTCTTGCTTCTGGCAATACTTTCCAATACTGCTGTTTCCTAAGGCACTTCTGACCGATATGTGATACGAGATTACTGCCGTGATTGCTGCTTGGCTGTCTAAGTATGTAGATGTTGACTCTGGAATTGCCTGCAGGTGCATTAGAGGCCAGCTTCGCGGCTTTCGCAATAGCTAGGGCCTCAGCTTGAAATATATTACAGTGGTCCGACAGCTTAAAAGGTTGCGGCAATTTCAGTTTGGGGAGCAAGAAAAAATCACACAGAGCGAAATGTGGCGAAAACGGTGGTAGATCGAGTATTCATTGCGTTTTGTCTTTAAATTCGGTCACTATAGTATTATTTTTGAAAAAAATCTGCTTTATTGGGGCCAGTCGAGCAAGAACGCGTTTCACACCCAAAATATCCACCAAAATTATTTGAACGAACTCTCGAGTGTTGTCGAACTCTCTTGCCATCGCTCTAACACTTGCCTGACGATTTTCAAGCACCATATCTATCACTTTTTTTTTAAATATTTTCATCAGTTGAAGAAGTAGAAGATCGTCCAGAGCGAGGCATGTCTTCAACGATCGCTCGACCTTTTTTCCATGATATGCGTACCAACATAACGCAAAAAAAATAATCGCAAATCGAATGCATGTAGTCCACAAGAATTAAAAATTCGCGATATTTTTTGTACAAATCTCGTGTAACAGTTTTTTTGAAAATTACTGAAAGTGCAATAACTCACCAAATAAATACGTTAGGAGCGTTAAGTTTCGCACCGTACATGGTAGGAGAGAGCCTCATTGGAATCGATGTTAAATTGGACGATGGGCATGCCACCTTAAACCTTTAAACAACATCCTACATACATATATGTCAGAAGCTGCAGGACCACCATTGACCGCCTCTATTACATTACATTGTGAAAATGGGCGAAATCAGCGTACAACCACGCCTACTTCCCATATTTAACCATTTTATACCACAATTTTGAATTCCTTTATCCAGTACACAAATCAAGATACAGTTAATCTAACGGGATTAAAATTTTCACTAATAATTCCTT
Organism: Bactrocera tryoni; assembly: GCF_016617805.1. NCBI lineage: Eukaryota > Metazoa > Arthropoda > Insecta > Diptera > Tephritidae > Bactrocera > Bactrocera tryoni. Next base: position 71,214,102 of record NC_052500.1, read on the forward strand.
TAAAGTATGCCACCTTATGATTAAAAATTGTTCAAATCCAACCAAAATTATCCAAGCCCCGAATACAGGTTTTGTCCGGAAAGTAATAGGATTGAGTTGATTTAGAAAAAAATTATTACATACAATTCTTTAAAAAAAATTTCAAAATAGGCTCCTTCTGCGCCGATGCAGCGCTGCCTGCGTGATTTCCAAGCATTGAAGGCGTCACGGAAGGCATTATCCAGAATAGCCTTGAGAGCCGAGGTGCATGCTGCTTGGATTCCCTTTCATCGGCCTTTTCAGGCAAGGAAACAAAAAAAAAGTCCGGGAAGCCACATCTGGGCTGTAGACTACGGAAGCGTTGGGATGCCGGCACTGGTTAGTTAGCTGTTCACAAGAAAGGCGGAGTGCACCGGGGCGTCGGCTGCGCTGTCTTGCAGACCCGACTGTCCCTCCGTTTGAATCTCTTGAGGACTTCCACGTAAAACTTGGCGTTGACAGTTTGTCCAGGAGGAACAAATTCATGGTGGACAATACCTTTAATGTCAAAAAAGACATTGAGCATTATTTTCACTTTGGACTTGCTCGTTCTTCCCTTTTTCATCACCTTTTCCCGGCCCTCCAAAAAGGCCTGGTGCCACCAAAACACAACACTTTTTGCTAAAGCAGCCTCTGGGTAAGCCTGCTTGATCATAGCAAACGTCTATGTCGCAAATTTGCCGAGTTTCACGAGTTTACCTCTTCTCTAACGAACGCTGCATTTCGGCTGGCACCACTCACAGAAACATGTCGCGCGAAAATGTTTGTCCTGACTCTCAAGGTGCTCGAAGATAACTGACCAACCGCTCGTTCGTTAGCTAAGAACGCCCTCTACCGAATCCAGTCGGTGCGTGCACGCTCCGAAGTATAGTCGCAGCGGAAGAAAATCAGCCCTATTAATTTCCGGACAAACCCTGTATGTGAACCCCAATGTTTGTACAAGGTGCGTTCCAAAGTAAACAGGACTTTTTGAATCTAGCGCCCCCTGGTAGCACCATCTATATGTCGACTGATGCGTTAGAATCTGCTATATTTATTGATTGTCCAGTGACCTTTCATGACATTTCATTGATTGGAAGTAAAGTAATTACGTTTTAAGTGTCAGTATGATTGTGTTATCGGTGCGAAAATGAGCTTCGAACAAAGGGAAATTTTGTTTTAAAATTGATAAAACTTTTACCGAAATGTTTCAATTGACGAAACAAGTTTATGGCGATTATTGCCTTTCCCGTAGCAGAGAGCACGAGTGGTTTCAACGTTTTCAAAGGGGTCGTGAGGACATAAATGACGATCAACATGTTGGCCGGTCAAAATCTGTGATCACCAGAAATACTATCGAAACTATGCTTGAATTCATCAAAAATCACCCGAAATCATCATTGAAATTCATAGAAATGGAATTGAACATCTCCAAAACATCGATTAATAGCATTTTGACCGAACATTTGGGCTTACGAAAGGTGTGTGCACGGTTTGTTCCGTACAAATTGACTGACGACCAAAAATTGCTCAGAATCCAACATTCGATTCGACGCTTGTGACCGATTATTTGACCAAAAATCACATTTTAACCATTAATCACTCCCCGTATTCAACTGATATGGCACCGTGCGACTTCTTCCTTTCGGAAAAATGCATTTGCCCTTGAAAGGAAAGCGTTATGCAGACGTAGAGGTCATTCAAAAGGCTTGCACCGTCATACTGGCGACTATACCGGCTAACGAGCTAAAACCCTCGCTTGACATGCTTTTGGACCGTGCAAAAAGCTGTATTGAAGCAGAAGGAGTCTATTTTGAATAAAATAAATTGATTTTGCCGAAAAACCATTTGTTCTGTTTTTTCTAAGTCCTGCCTAATTTAGAACGCACCTTGTGATCGGTGCGTGAACCTCGATAGTATTTGTGATTGTATGTGAGGTAGCTTAATGAAACGCAGGGAACATTTTTATAGTATGTGGCATTATAGTTATGTAGAGTATATGTATACATAAATTTGCTTGGATTCCGTTCCTCCGGTCGACGTTTTACAACTTAAGTTATTTTCCTGATTTTGTTTCCTGCAAGTTGAACATAACATGTGCGGTTGCACCCGAGCTCAGCACTTCCTTATTTGTTTTTATAATAATAATGCTTAATTTCGTGCATATGTACATACATATGTTACATTTTAGAAGGCTTACGTCAAAAAACGGATAATTGCTCTTCTACTTATGACTCAATCTCTTAATCTAAACAATAGTTTGGTCCAAAATCCAGAAAAAGAAGTCATTTATGCCGCAAAGTCTTATCATAACAAACATTTTTCAGCAAATTTCGTTGTTTTCCTTCTTAAATTTATGACTGCTTCGAATAATCGTTATGTACGCATGGTACATACATACACACTACATATTCATATATCAAAAGGAACACCCGTGCTTATGACTGGGCGGCAACGTTTTTAAATTTTTGCGATATACGAATTCAAACAAAGATATAATATAATACAAACAGTGCTTGATAAATAAATATCATATCTATAAAACATACATACATATGTATATATGTATGTATTTGTCCATGAGCAGACCGGCTCCTGGTAAATATTTGAAAAAATCTGTTTATGCTACGGTTTGATCTTTGCAACGCAGGTGAATTTTCATACTTTATGGCAGATATGTATTTGCGTATACGTCTGTTTGTATACACATACATCTATACATACAAATACATGCAAACATTGCTTTATATTTTGGCGAATAAAGTAATTATCTATTGCAGACAGTTATTGCAAAAATTTACCACTCATTCTGATGACGCATATTTCTAAAAGAATAGGCAGTCTTTAATAGAAACTGTATTTGGAAACCAAAGTGCAAACTGAGTAAAGAGTAGAGCGGGTCGATTTACTTCTTCTTCTTTATTTGCGTAGACACCGCTTACCCGGTTATAGCCGAGTTTACAGCAGCGCGTCAGTCGTTCTTCCTTTTCACTGTTTGCAACAATCGTAGATTTCAAGTGTAGCCAGGTTCTTCTGCACCTGGTCCTTCAAACGGAATGGAGGTCTTCCTCTTCTTCTGCTTTCCCCGGCGGGTACGCCGCGCTGGAGTGTTTTCATCCATTCGGACGACATGACCTAGCTAGCGTAACCGCTGCCTCTTAATTCGCTGTACTACATATGTCAATGTCATCGTATATCTCGGTACAGCTCATCGTTCCATCGACTGCGGTATTCCCCGTTGCCAATGCAACTTTCTCTCGAAAACTCATTATGCCGACTCATTAGCTATTGTCATCTTCCATGCCTCTGCACCATATAGCAGGACGGGAATAATGAGTGACTTTACTTCTCAATTGCCTAGTCAGTCAGCGGTACGACCTGTTGGCAAGAGCTAATCTGCGTTGAATTTCTATGCTGACGTTGTTGTTGGTGTTAATGCTGGTTTCAAGATAGATAAAATTACCTAAGACTTCGAAGTTATGACTGTCAACAGTGACGTGGGAGCCAAGTCACGAGTGCGACAACTGTTTGTTTGATGACCGAAAATATTTCATCTTGCCCTCGTTCACTACCAGAAACATTTGCTACGTTTCCTTATCCAGTCTGGAGAAAGCAAAACTAACGCCGCGATTACTAAGGCCAATGATATCATAATCATCGGCGTACGCCAGCCGCTGTACAGTCTTATAGAAGATTGTACCTCCTCTATTCAGCTCTGCAGCTCCAATTATTTTCACCAGGAGTAGATTGAAGAAGTCGCACGATAGGGAGTCGCCTTGACTGAAACCTCGTTTGGTATCGAACGGCTCGGAGAGTCTTTCCTGACGGAACTTTTGGCATTACGCAACTCCAATTTACACAGCCGTTATTCTATATTTTACAAAGAAGCTGATACATACTTCTTATCAGCTTTTTCGCAGCCATATTTGAATATCTCGGTTGGCAATCCATCGGCCTCCATCGCTTTGTTGTTCTTCAGACGGGTAATTACTTTTCGAACTCCTTCACGGCCGGGCAATGGAGTATTCAACTCTAGGTATCAATCCCATGGAGTAATGTGTAGAAGCACACAAAAGTAAGGAAAGTGCTTCCATTCACTTGGGAGTGGCCAGAAACGACTCACGACTTCCAGTCTTAGACCAAGTATCCTCTGGATAGCCAAAAACATTCCTTTAAAGGCGAGCTAAAGTGAGAAGGCCCAGGGTTGTGCGTTGGGTCTGGGACCCATCATGTCAAAAACACGTCCAATGAAAAGAAGAGAACCGCCTTTAGGTTAAAAAAAGTCCCCGTATCAATGGAATGGAAAATAATCAGACGGTACTTAAATCGGATAAAATAAGACTCGGACTGCAAACTGAGCGCGCAAAGCGAATATATATTTTATATTTCTTATCTAAATTGATAAAACTTGTTCGTGTGAAATTTGATTTCCATATGTCAGTTGGTTTTTGTTTGGCTTTGTTTAACACTAAAGATATTGAAAACATCTTTGTTAATATAATATATGTATGTATGTAAGTTAAGAGTAAAGTAAAAATATTGACATCATCCACGTTTCCTGTTATTTCAATGGTGTACAACATTTTTCCGTCAGTCTTACATGACAGATGCTATAAGCGATCACAGCAGACCGATCTTTAAAGAAAGTAAAATTTTAAGCTTAGCGTCGAATGCTCTATATGTTATATATGTATGTATATAAGTGGTCATCGATTCAGACAGATTCGTCTGTCTTTATATACGCGAACTAGACTACTATTTTTTACACTTTTCTGAGCCAGGAACTCACCTGTCGAAATCGTCGATATCGGTCCACTATCGGATATAGCTGCTATACAAACTACGGACGATGAGAAGATGTCTCTTAATGTCTCCGGTTGAACATTTACGTAGCGAGTCTTCCAGTCAAGGAACTAAATGAACTCCTCTACAAGCAGTTCCTACTTGGATGTTTTCGCAGAAACCGACTCCCTCTATTTGAATGGCGTCAAAACCACCACCCATTTCAAACGAGGAGCTCGAAAGTTTTGCGCAACTTCTTGTAGGCACTGTTGGAGGTTAAACGATTACTTATACGAATCTCCCTTTAGTCTAACTCTATCGAAACAGCGCGTTTCCTGGGCCTACCATTAAATGACTGCGAGGACTACCAACCCGAACCTTACTAGGAAACTAGATATCTGCTACAACAACAAAACAACCCAGCAAAAACAAATTTTTGCATGAAAACTTTTTTATTTGACAAGATATCCCCACTAAGTTTGACATGGATCATTGTCCAAGACAGTAGTATAACACCCGAATATATTGTTCAGATCGGACCACTTTAGCATATAGGTGCCATACAAACTAATCGATCAAAATCCAATTCATGTATAGAAATCTGTTTTATTTGACAAGAATGACGAAGTTACCGGTTCAGCCGAAGTTAACGTTTTTTCTTGTTTCAAAAAAATACCAAAAAATTTACACATGATCAGGACGTATAAAGTTTCGGACAGAAAACTTTACTTTTTAAATATTTAGTCGATATTAAGTCAGGTCCCAACGTCTTTGTGACCCTAGCTAATATTAATCTTAAAATCTTTAATATTACATTATTGCAAAAAATTTGCATCAATTAAGAGCTCTCCTAATAAAAATATTCTTCTCTTTACAGGATTGTTTGCCGGCAAAATTTAAGGGCATACATTTCATTGGTCAACCCTGGTATGTGGATGTGATGCTGAGAGTAATAAAGCCCTTCTTAAATGATAAAATCAAGAGACGCTTACTGGTGCATGGCACCAATTTGACTAGCTTACATAATATGGTCAGCAAAGATATTTTACCACCCGATTTGGGTGGCGAAGGTCCGACAATTAATACATTGGACTGGTATCATTATCTCTTGGAGTCAAGCCAAAATTCGGAGTTGCGAAAGACCTATAGACTTATTGAAGCGACGGTATATTCAAAAACGGCGGATTGGCAGAAACCTGTAGCAATTGCAAATGGAACGCAAAAAATCGAATCGAATGGAAACTTAATTAATATTAAACAAATCTCATGACAATGTAGACTTTTAGTTTTTATAATAAATATTTTTAGTAATGCACCTCACTTTGTATTAAAATGTGAATGTATTTGTAGAACTTAGCATTTATCCTTAATTTTCGTATTATTTTTTGTCTTAATCATATTATTTGTAGATTTTTTAGTTTAAGAGTGAACTGTTCTCGACAATATAATGACTTATGTTTTGAATGCACAAATATTTTACTTTGTTTTATTTGAAAAAAAATTTCACCCTTAAATACTTAAGTTCGTTAATTAATTTGCACATACATTTTCTTAATAAAAAAATGGCAAGTTGTGATACATCTCTATAAACAACTAAACAGCTGAGTTGTCACCAAATCAAATATTCCAAAAAAGTAACGTAAACTCCAAGCCAAAAACGGAGCAGGTACAAACACTAAATTATTCATTCCAGCAATTTTAACCCTTTCGTATAGAAACGCTTTAAATGAAACACACAACTTCCGAGATATTTAAAAATTACAGAGCTTACAGCATTCCACAAAATTAAATTTTCTTTTATTATTAATATTATTTAACTGAAATGCACCGACAACATGTACAATTATGTTTTAGCGCTCCATTGTTCCTACAAGCACTTGTGGATCTGGTGGCGCATCGCCCGGTTTATCTTCATCATCATCACCACCCGTAGATGGTACATCATCGCTTGGTGCTGGTGGTGCTGGCAGTTTTTTCGCCATATCTAAATATTTCTTGCTCTCAACGTCATCCAATATCTTAAATGGTTGATCCTTTCCAACAATTGCAATTGAGATGTTCTAAATGAATGAACAAATACAAAGAAAAGTTAGATACACACACACACGACGACATTATATTGTGAAATTTACCAGCAGAGGCGACTCGCTGTCTTCGTCATTGGGCAGTGAACCACGTATAGCTTGTATGCCGTGACAAATTAATTCGTCTTTTGTGCAAACGAAATCACGGCCTTTCGAACTTATGTTACGCTCCAAATATGTACGCGCACTTTGTGACCGCGATCCAATCGACATCGCCTTACAATTGAAAAAGTTTGCCGAAGGATCTACTTGGAATATATGTGGACCTCTTTCATCATAGCCGGCTACTAGAAGGCCCACACCATATGGACGACGATCATAACGTTGTGTGGTTACTTGCATTTTGTTGCCAAGATTCGAAATGAGACGTGATACAGGATATCTGGCACCATAAGCATACTTGTAATTTAAACATTCCGTACGTAAATAATTACTAAGTACGCGTGCATCAGCTGTAATGCCAGCTATGGATATGCCCAAATGATCATCAATTGGTATAATTTTACGCTGGGATGAAGAAAGCTCAGAAGCGGCACGACGCAAAGCAACCAACACAGCATAGTCGGAGTTTTTCAAGCCAACTGTGGCCGAACCAAGTTTTACTGCCTCCATGGCGTATTCTACTTGATGTAGTCGTCCCTGCGGACTCCACACAGTAACATCACTGTCGTATTGGTTTCGAAACTGTAAACATAATTAAATTTTATTTAAATTTACACTATTTGCAAGTACTTTCTTACCATTTTTGTTAATACAGAAAAATTCTACAATGATTCGGCAAATAGTAAATGACAATGCTTGTCGCCAATTCAGTATGAATAATAAACTTGCTTATTTAATTATTATATGGAGAGAATGAATAACACAGGGTGGCGATAAACGGTTCAGTACTGCCAGACTATTATGCAATTAAATTAATTTAACGCTAACTTTTGTTTAAAGAACTTGAAATTATACATTTCTATTGAATTACTATAAATATTTTATTTTATCATTTAGATTGAGAAATTTGTGAATACTTAAGAGAAATTTGGAAATCTGCCATAACATTTGCTTAACAATTGTCTCTGGTTGATGATATTAACATGATAATGTTAATGTATACTCTACAGACTCCTTCCTGCTATCAATTTAAACAATGTTAATATTTCACGAAGTGAATTTCTTCGATGTAGTATATATTCTCACTGTTAAAAGTTTTCTGTGTGTGTATGTTTTTTTACGATATTTTTTAAATTCTTACGATCTTTGGAAAAACTGACTCTAACAGAGTGATATAAAGTAACAGCTTTTTTACAGAAATATAATTTATTTTTTATGAATACGATATGAAATGGCCTTCATTTCATCAACATACATTTTGATTAGTATTAAAACGAGTATATATTTATATTTCATAATTTAATACAAACTTAAAATCCATGTTTTGATAAAAATTGATCGATTAGTTATCGTTTGCACTATCATTTTTAATGCCGGTTAAATACTTTGATATCTTCACATCGCCAATATGCGAAAGTTTCGTTTTATAAATATTGTTTGCGATTCGCATTAAATATATAAGTCAATATATTTGCAGAGTCAGAGTAACAAAAGGTAAAGAAATGATTAGAATAGTTGCACTTAACGAAGAATGCAATGAAGAGCCCGAGGACCAAATTGTGGTTACAAAGGAAGCGCAGGTAACATTTTTTCTTTGTTTGTTTATTGTTAATCCTACTTTGTTTATTTTTAAAAAACTTTGTTTATTGCAGGAAGCAATCGCAGAAGCCGAATATTTGAAGGCAATCAACTTAAAATGGAAGGGAGATGTAAAGTCGGCCCTTTCTTTGTTAAGTCAGCTGTTGGAAACTCAAGTGCTCAATGAGGTTTGCCTAAATGTTTACACTTTTCAAAGTTTGTTAAATAGTGCATCTAAAAAGAAATAATTCTGTCAACAAGACAAGACAACGTATACTTCTGCGCCAATTTTCAATGACATAAATTAAATAATCAAAGTGAGCTTGTGTTTCTTCTGCGAATGTCCTTGTTGAGATATCAAGGTGTCGTTTTTTGAACTCAGAATTTTTCAATGTGAAACCCCAAACTGATAGTTAATATTATTTTTTGCTTAAATTTTAACTAGAAATAATGAAATTGGTGATAGTTATATAACATTAATTAAGTGGTATATTAATTTTTTCACGAAATTTGTAACATCTAAAAATAAATGTCGCAGATACTGAGTGAAATCAAGTACTTGTACCTAGAGAAAATTTTTTTGGTGAAGTGTATTATAGTTTCGGTGTAACCGGCGTTAACGTTTCTTCTTATTTTATATTTATTAAAACGATTAACATCATTACATTTTTTAGCTTCTTGAGGAAGATCCAAATGGAAAACTACGTACGATTCGATACAATTGTCATAAAAATATTGCTTTCATATACGAGGAGAAAGAAGAGAATGAAATGGCTTTGGAGCATTACATAATGGTAATTCTAGAAAAATTTATAACATATGCTAAGCCAATAATTTAACGTAAAAAATAATCATTTTAGGCTACTCAATTAGACGACACAGATGTACACACCATGCATCGTTTTGGTCAACTGGCACTAAAGCTAAATGCAATAGAGTTGGCCGAGTTCGCCTTTGAGCGTTGCCTACGTTGCAATGCACAACATTGGAGTGCCGCTGATGGAATGTTACGCACTCTGTGTGAGAATCATAATATAATCGGTGCATATGGCTACGCTTTGAAGCTATACACCAGAGATCCCACCTATGAACGCGCTGCCAAAATTCTATACGAAATATCTGATACTTTTAAATCATCTATGCCGCTTTGTGAAGATATGTATGGACCAATACCGAAGAGTTTGAAACCCCGTTCTACGTGGACAAAAGAGAGTGCTTTCCCGCGCAACTACCGCAACGATGATTCAAAAACGGATACCACAAATTTTACACTGCCTGATGAAATTGTGCAAAAGATCTGTGTTAAAGAATTAACTTGGGCCACTCTCGGACAGTACATAGTAGCGTTATATCAGTATATGCAAGAAAATGGCAAAATATTAATTAAACTTTTAAGTTTAAAAGATATATTGGCTGATAGCAATAATACGTGTAAAATCGACAATGTTACACAACAAGAGAGTTGTGTACAAACTGAAATAAGCGCTGCATCCAGTAGTAATTCCAACGATAACATGGAAGTAGTACCAGACACAGAGTTAAGTAGCACTAATATAACAAATGTGGCGCCAGCAGAGTCCAACGTTAACAATACACCGCCAACAAGTGATGCAGAGCAAACGAAGAAAGTATCGGAAAATTCACCAGACGAAGCGGATAATTATGAGAAATCTTCTAACAATTCCGAATCAAATAAGCCCAAACCACGTAGACGTTGCAGTGATTTACATTTTCTAGAGCAATGGGGTTGGCACAAAAATCGACGTTACAATTCACGAAAAAAAGTCACAACAGATCGTGTCGAAGTGGATACTTCGTTAAAGGGCATACTAAGAAAAATTTTCGCCAAGTATGCAAGGTAAGTATGTTGTGACTGCCGCTGAAATATTATATACGAATATAAATTTTTTATTTACGTTTTTTATAATTTTTTTTAGTGTTAACTTGGATACAGAGTGGCCTTTTGGTACTGTTAACAACAACGAAAAAATTAGTGATGAAAAATGCAAAACTTGCAGTGAAATAATGTCAAATGAAACGTTTCAGGAAATAACGCGTGAAGCTTTTAATGAGTTTATTGGGAAAATTGAGGTAACATTGACATTTTTCATATATGTATATACATGAAATTATACCCGTAACAGAGTTTGTCATGAAATTCAACTGAACCAGGATTTTTATCCGGACTATCAAATCGGCAACATTCCTCGAAATTACTACAAACATTTTTTTCTGCCACTACAACTACAAAAACATACATGTCCGTCTGTCTGTATACACGCGATATAGTCATCTGGTGATTGACATAGCCATTTGAAATTTTCATATGCCCTTAATCGCAAGAAGCTGACCATTGAACTGATCAAAATCAAAATAAAAATCTTTTTATATATTTTTATGCTTAAGAAATGCTCCTCTGAAGAGAATTATTGATTCGGTGAACGTTTTGTCTTGTTTATTTTTTTTATTTTTTTCTTTTCATTATATCAACTATACAGGCCAAAACTCTAGATCCTCCACTTTTGGTTTTCGAATGGCTCAAATGCATCTCATCTTTCTGGACAAAAAGTGTGCCTGATGACATACGCGTTTTATATCTGGAGATATTTTGTATTTACTTGTGAGTTAAATATTGGCTTTGTGAAATTTTTATTGAGATAGATATAGATTTTACATACATATACTTATAATTCAAATTAATTTATTTTTTTATTTAAAAAGGGATAATTTTGATTGTTCACCATGGAATCAGAAGAGCGTTGAAGATATTGAAACATTTTTCCGAATCTCGATTCTTTATCTAGAATTCGACTATACTATCAAAATGTCACAGAATGCGTAAGTATTTCTGAGTCTGTAGTAAACAACCTTGTAAATGGAATAATATAATTTCTGTGTAATATAATAACGATTGCTGCATTTTATGATGATTTTTTAACATGATTATTATTAATTAAAAAATTTTGTATTTTAAATTGGAAATTTAATTAATCAAATAATAATTTAAAATTATAAATTTAATACATTATTACGAACATCAGAATTAAAAATCATATATTTAGTTTTTAATTCCAAAATGAGAAATAAAAAATGATAAAATATTTTTTAATTAAAAAATTTGAGTAAGAAACACTAAATTCTTTTATTAGCTTTATAATAAAATAATCAAAATAAAAAAAATATATTTTATAAATTAAAAAAATTGAGTATGAAAAACTTAAATTTGGTCATAATAGCTTTTTAATAAAAAAAGGCCTAAATTATAAAAAAAAAAATTAAATGGAAAATTGGAGTGACAAAATCTTAAAACTTAGTCCTAAAAGCGTTATAATAAAAAAAGCCTAAATTAATAAAAAAATTATTAAAAAATTGGATTACCGTAAACTTAAATTTTAGTCCTAATAGCTTTATAATAAAAAAATCATAAATTATTCAAAAAAAAATTAGAGTTTCAAATAAAAACTTTATTCTCGAAAACTTACATTTTAACCTTAAAAGCTTCATAATATCATATCCCGTATATTTTTTCCAGCGATCTCTCACCCATATGGAAGCAGGTCTTCGATCAATTGGCCTTCAGATCCGGCACTGCTTTGGTAGCGCTCGGCCAAGCATTCAATCAATACAAATTACGTCTGATCAATTTAGAGTACCTCTGGTTTGACATACGCAATGAATTGGAGAAATGTATTGCTTGTTTGGAGAACCAAACAGAAATAATCACACTTTTCGATGATAATGAATATATACTACATTTACCGAATTTAACCTCAAAATGCATAACAAAATATGTGTTGCAAGAAACCATAACAGATTTCAAAAGGTACGTTTTATATTTCAAATTTTAATTTTTTTATATGTCAATATATAACAAGCATATTTTCAGGCGCATTTCATTGAGCAAGATACCCAAACTGTTTGAAGATGAAAAATGGCCAGAAATTGTGCAAATACTAACGGAAAACTTATGCAATGATGTGGAAATCGAAAACTGTGAAAATTGGGTGAAAAATTTTAAAACTCAAGTCGAAATTCTACTACAATCGTTATGGAATATGGCTGCTTTTGAGGTCAGTGCTTGCTCTGCGGTTGTAATTTGCAAACCACACATTTAAAAATTAAAGAAAAAATTTATAACTACCGAAAAACTTTTAAAATTTAATATTCTAGGACTGTATGAAATGGGCTGAGAAATGTTTGCACTTTACCGTTGTTAAATATATGAAGGAAACAAGCAAAATTCGTCAGCAGGAATTGTGGTCGGTTGGACTAAATTATATATATTCATATATAGAAGTAATAATTTTAAACGAAGGCACCGATATTTGTAAGTTATTATAAAGTGTTAAACTAAATTGATGAAAAAATAGTAATATAAAATATATTTAGTGCTTTGTCTTGACGAGACGCTGGCTCGTCTCGTGCAGAATACGATCTGCGTGTTGTCCTTTCATCTGGATATAAATCAGCCCATCGATAAGAACAGTAATCCGGAGCACGAATTCAACATGAAACGACCTTTCGTTATTTTACATCAAATTCTGTTGAGGTAAGTATACTAATAACCCTGTATATAAGCAATAAATATTTAATCCAATTTTTACGCTTTTTAGTGATGAGAATAACACATTAACTGTGGCTAAATGCAAAACTAGTAGCAATGCTGAGGAGGAAGAAGAGCCTTTGCCTGGTTCATTTACGTTATTATTTACAGCACACGAGTTTTTGGGCAAATTTCAAGCTTGCACGCGTAACAATGGCGATTTTTTGCTTTATATTTTGGATGTTATTGTGCCGATAATCAGAGCGCCACTCTATGACTCATGTCGCGATACACTCTACGAGTATTTGGAGCAAGTAAGTGGCAAACGACTGCAATGCTTCGCAATAAAATCGTATTTAAACTATATATATACTCTTAATTCGCAGGTGACTTTTTGTTTGTACGGTTATCCGCAAAAGAAGGCGCGTTCACGCCATCTAGAGGATCATGAGGCAACCAATGTTGAATTGACGTGGGCGAAGGCAGTGCAAGCATTCGATTTATACAAACCGGAATGCTTACCTGAAATAAACTCTTATAAATTGGATTCAATAACAGCTGATTTGGAACAATTTTTCCTAAAAATTGTCGCCTTAATGCCGAACGAATTGGATCCGACACCAGCCACAACGAAGATATTAGAATTCATTAAAGGAAATGATTTTGAAACACTAGAACCAGCGCATACTTCACTGCCATATAAAATACGCTGCATTTTCTACTTACTAGCTGATTATTATTTCAAAAATCGCGACTTTTCGAAAGCTATCAAGTACTATACTTTGGATTTGACAATAAGTCCCACACGCTTCGATTCGTGGGCCGGCATGGCCTTGTCTAAGGCGAGTAAAATCGAAACAAGACTTAACGGATTGACTCCACTCAAGTAAGCCCATTTAGTTTAATTTGCAAATAACTAACTCCTAACCTCACTTTTTTTGTTGTTTTTGTTTCAGTCCCAATAATGTATTAGCCGAATCCGAAGATACAATTCGCTGTTTCGAAATGTGCATTTGTTTGAATCGTCAACAAACGCTGCTTTGGATAGAATATGGCTCATTCACCTACACAATGCATTCGTATTGCTCACGACAACTCAAGAATTCAGCCGAAAGTTTAACAGCCGAGCAGTAAGCATCACTCATATAACTGTTACTATTATTTACTTCATTTACTTATTTTTAAAGATCATCACTGCTGCAGACGCGCAAAGGTCGCGCATTGAATATAGCACACAACTGCTTTTCCTTGGCTGCTGCTTTACAAAACACTGAGCAAACAGAGGGTGAGGAGAATGAAGACTCACATGAGGAGAAATGGTTATGCCAGTATATGTTGGGCAAAATTGCTGAAAAGCAAAAAGAGCATCCTAAAACTTTTCTGAATTTTTATTTGAAGGTATTTTTTCCTAAAATATATTTTTATTTTAATTTTAATGGACTTTCCCTACACCTTATTTACATATTTATTTGAAGGTATTTTTTCTAAAAAAATATTAAAATTTTTATTTGAAGATATTTTTTCCTAAAACATATTTGAAATTTTATTTAAAGATATTTTTTCTTAAAACATATTAAAATTTTTATTTGAAGATTTTTTTTCCTAAAAAATATTTGAAATTTTTTTTTAAAGTATTTTTTCTTAAAACATTAAAATTTTTATGTGAAGGTATTTTTTCTTAAAACATATTAGAATTATTATTAAAAGGTAATTTTTCCTAAAACATATTTGAATTTTTATTTGAGGGTATTTTTTCTTAGAACATATAACAATTTTTATTTATGTAAGGGTAGTTTTCTTAAAGCATATAACACTATTTTTAAAGAAAACTTTTCTAAAGCATATTTTAAATTTTTTATTAAAGGTTTTTTTTAAAGCATATTTGAAACATTATTTGAAGGTTTTTTTCCTAAAACATATTTGAATTTTTATTTGAAAGTATTTAAAGGTATTTTTTTCCTAAAACATATTTGACATTTTAGTTCAGGGTATTTTTTCCTAAAACTTATTTGAATTTTTACTAGAAAATATGATGTGAATTTTTATTTGTACATAGCTATTTTTTCCTAAAACATATTTGAATTTTTATTTGAAGATATTTTTCCTAAAACATGTTTGAACTTTTATTTGAACGCATTTTTTCCCTAAAATACATTTGAATTTTTATTTGAAGGTATTTTCTTCTAAAACATATCAGAATTTTTATTTGAAGGTATTTTTTCCTAAAACATATTTGATTTTTTATTTGAAGGTATTTTTTCCCAAAACATATTTGAATTTTTTTTTGAAGATATTTTTCCTAAAATATGTTTGAACTTTTATTTGAACGTATTTTTTCCCTAAAATTCATTTGAATTTTTATTTGAAGGTATTTACTTCTAAAACACATCAGAATTTTTATTTGAAGGTATTTTTTCCTAAAATATATTTTAATTTTGATTTTAAGGTACTTTTCCTAAACCTTTTTTTGCATATTTTTTGAAGGTATTTTTTCCTAAAACATATTTGAATTTTTGTTAGAGGGTATTTTTTCATATAAAATATTTAAATTTTTATTTGAGGGTATTTTTTCCTAAACATTATTTGGAAGTATTTTTCTTTAAACATATTTACGTTTTTATTTTAAGAGTTTTTTAGAGACGTCAAAATTTCCCTCACTAATCATTTTTCTTTTTAGGCTGCCAACAATCTGTATGAAAGCAATGCTACTTATCCCATCAAGATTAATCATAGCAATCCAACAACGCTGTCTGTAGAGGCCTTAGAAATTTTCTATCGGACAAATGCATCGATCATAAAGTTCATGGAAAACCAAAAGGAAATTTCACGCGATATTGGTAATCATATAAGCAACGTTTTAAAGAGCTTGGCAAGCAGTCCATTTGCTTTTAATAAAGCAAAAATCGATGGTAAATAAATAGTTATACATGTACCATATATGTATATCTTATAAAAAAATCATATTTTATTTAAACTTGCAGGCAACAGTTTAAATGCGTTGAAGCGCAAAGTAGTCATTGACAAGAGTGAGCAAGCAAAAATGGCGAAAACTTGCAAGAAACCGAATTACGGTCCAAACTGCAGTCCGGCTACGCGTACGGAGGCAACGAAAGAAGAAGTAGAAGAACAAAACTCCAAAGACTGCCCAAAGGAAGCACCCAAAGTTGCCGTGCAGGCACAAGAGTTGAATGTTGAGAAAGCTGCGGTTAGTAAAAGCAATCCCTCACGCCGTGAGTCGGAGGTAAGTGAAACTTTTTCTATTACTAATGACTCTTTAAGCGTATATATGCGAAAAATAATTAAGATACGTAACGTGCTAAGTACGATAATTTTGCGAAAATATATGTGTGCATTTAATCTAACCTATGTAATGGAACATAAAAGTGAGGTTATGTGAGTTTAAAACTACACTGGAGCTGAAATACTCTTGATTGTTAGTAACAATAGCATTTATGATTGCGCTCAATTTTTATAATCTTCAGAAATAACTTTTAATGTGATTTATAATATGCAAATATTTATTTAGTCTTGGAACAAACGAATTTGTGGAATATTCAGAAAGTAACTGTGTTAAAATATCCAAAACAGCATTAAAGGCGCAATTAAACAGCTTACGACTTTAAACCATTGAAAAATACCATAGGTCTTGACTTTTTTTGCATTTAATGAAAAAACCTGGCAATGCAATGTATATTTTTATACACTATCAATAAGTAGAGATTTCAATGAGGGACCAACACACTTAAAAAAAACAAATATTTTGAGGTGAGAATTATTGACTGAAAATTAGCGTTCTTTCCCTATACTAAGTCATAATAAAGTGAAAAAATTAATATTTGAAATCAAAAAAATTACAAAGTACATATTTCGGGCATAAAAATGTCAGTTTAACCCAACTTTCGTAAAGGAAAAATATTGTTGTAAAAGATAAAACTAAAAAATCAAGACTTGGTTATTTGAATTTTTCACATAAATTTTGAGGTTAATGAAAAAAGGTGTTAGGGGTATTTTGGTCTAGAGTCTTAATTTTAGGCGTTTTTCAAACCAAGATAAACAAGAAAAGTATGTTTACTAGACATTTTTATAAGATTTTTGTTGACTTTTCAAGTATATAAAAACAAAAATAAAAATAAAGAAATCGTCGAATTGCAAGCCAGTGGAGTAGGCTGCAAAAACACGATGCTTTCTGGTTGACATGATTCCAACACTTGTAGTGTTCTAAAACAAACAAATTTAAAAAAATCTTCATTACTAAAGATGTCGCTATCGGATTGACCTTTGGCAAAGAAAAAATATTTCATAAAATGGCGTTGACTTTAAAAAAATTTACTCCCTTCTTTTTTGACTTTTTAAAATTTTTAAAAAGTACTTAAAATTTTCCAAAATCCGAGGCAGGCGTAATAGAGAGATGTATAACAAAAATTTGTCTTATCAAATTTCAAAGGTTACAACTTGAGTTATCATGTCAACCATATTTTCGAGAAAACGCGTTAAAACTATTTCGTCCGGCTTGGAGGCCACGTCACAAAATCTGCTGTATCTTGGAAAATAATTCGAATTTTTAAAAATTAATTTAAGAGCATATTTTAAGGTCAAAACTTTTAAATATGTAAACCACATCAAGAAAAGTATTTTTGAGGAAACGCATTAAAAGTCATCATTGTTTTTTCTGGATGAAATGGCAGCTCTTGAATCTGTTCAAGTTGCTCTTCGTCCCAAATGCCGCAATTTTGCTTGTTTACATATCCATTTGGGCAGAAATAGGACTCATCTCTAAACCAAATTTGGCACGAAAACGTCGAATCTTCTTGGAACTTTTCAAGAGACCGTAGAGCGAAGTAATGTCGCTTCGGAAGATTGAGCGACTTTAGTTCTGGCACAAGATCTCGACGTAAAACGCGCCAAGTCAGTCCATACGTCAGTCCGAGTTGCTGCGAACGTCGCCCAATCGACTCTCCACTTTTGTACACTCTCAGCTACAGCTGCTATATTTTCTTTATTGCTGGCTGGACGTGGTCTATTCGGTCGAATATTATCCAATAGTGACTGCTGAGTCTCAAGATGGGTAATGGTGTTGCGAATAGTACGCTCAGTAGCCCGATTATGTTGACCATGAGTTGAGCAAAGGCCACGAAACACATTCTTGACAGAACTTGAATTTTCATAATAAAGTTGAAAGAATTGTAAATGTTGTTCAGGCGTAAATCTTTCCAAGATGAAATGCCAAACAATGCTGAACAAAAATAACATGACTGCTTCACACGACTCACGTGTGATATGTATGTTAAAAAAGATTATTAAAAAAATAGCTCTACTTGGATCACCCGTTATATTTCATTAAAATCGGTGCATTTCCTTCAAATTTAAATTAAAGTGTCAAAACAGACACCTCTGTATATGGACTGTGGATCTATTAATTTCTAGAGAAATTTTAGTAGCCCTAGGTAAAAAAAAATGATTTAAAGAGAATTTATTCAACTCCTGGTGTCCGTGGTCCATTCCCGAGTTAATATCGTATTTTCTGCACTATTTTTTTGACACTTCGACTAAACATTCAATCGATAACAAAATGTTTCGGTGAAAAAATGCTAAATTAAAAATAATTCCCGTTTGCCAAATAAAATTCATTTCCATACTTTTTTTCAAGAAATCTTAAAGAGTTTACTGATATATTTTTTGCCTTCTTTAAATTCTTACTTGTGCATGAAATGTTTTTTTGTAGTTTTTTTTACATATCGTATGTGTTATACAGTATACGTAGTATAAATGTACAAATATTACCAAAAGACTACTTGATTTTTATAATAAAAAGAGTACAAATATTTGATGTTAAATTAAATTTCAAGTATTCGGGGAAGCCTTTATTGTTAGTGTCGGTGTGGAGTTCAGCTTGACTTGCCCTTGATACCACACCTTCAAGCGATGAGCGATCTCCGAGAAGGAGGGTCTTCGCACGGACTGCTCATGCCAGCATTCGATCATAAGCGAATAAACCGCTGTCGGGCATGCCTCGGGACACGATAGTAATTGTCGTGAGCGTACTAAATTTATAACCTCCTGATTACTATGCCCATAGTATGGCTGGAAAATGAAATAAGAGATTGTTTAGTCGATAGTCGAAACAATGCATTTAAAGGGGGCGTAGTTTTATCACCTGCATGCCGTAACTATAAATCTCCCATAACACCACACCGAAAGACCAAACGTCACTCTCAGTTGTAAATTTGCCATATAAAATCGATTCAGATGGCATCCATCTAACCGGCAATAGTGATTTCGATTGTACCCTGCAGAAAAATATATATTTTTTATTTATTATTACATTGTTATAAATAATTGCAAACATTACCTGTAATAATCAGAGCTATAAATATCTCTAGAGAGTCCAAAATCGGAAATTTTTACGGTGAGTTTATCGCCAACCAAGCAATTTCGTGCTGCCAAATCGCGATGCACATAATGATGACTGGACAAATACTCCATGCCTTCACTAATCTGCAGTGAGATCTTCAGGAATTCCAACTGTGTTAGCGACTTATTTTCACTCGGTGAATTGGCGATGAGAAACTCGTGCAGATCGCCATTCGACATATACTCGAAGAGCATACAGTAGGGCTCCTTGTTCAGCACCACACCCAAAATGCAAACGATATTGTCGTGTTTCAAGTCGGAGATCAATTCGATTTCACGTCGAAAATCCTGTTGCGTTTTGAGTGAGGCATTCTCTTTTAACGCCTTAACCGCCACGAATATTTTCTCGCCATTCATTTGTGTCAGCTGACCCTTATATACTTTGCCTGTAATGCATGTGGTATTTATTATTGTTTTTGTGGTGGAAAAATTATTCATTTTAACATACCAAATGCACCCTCGCCCAATTCCTCAACAAATTCCATATCTTGCAGTGTGTACTGTGGCACTCGCAGCAATGAGCTTCTCTCGAGATTTTGTGAAAACATAGAGGGCTGCTGCTCATTCGTTGTATTGCTATTCAGACGTGTCATTTCCAATGATGAGTTCACTTGTGAGTTGCCATAAATATTCTTATCCGCATTTGGTGTGTTGATCTGTGTGAGAGTAATATTAAATTATTTTATTTTTTTATTATTAATCAGTTTAAGCGGAATTTCAAGTGCAAAAAGTGTTACTGACATTTTTATGATTTATTAAAGCTAAATGAGAAAAAAAGGCAAGAGAATTGCTACTAACAACTATCACCTCAAATTAAGCCACACAGATCAGGCCCTATCATGACTTCATATAATATATTAATAACTTCAAAATAACATTTTTTTTATTCAGACATCCCTGAAAATTCACATACGGTTCTTTTCTTCCCAAAAAGCTGCTTATTTGGCGAAAACGCCGTTATCGGACCACTATCGGATATAGCTACCCCACAATTAACCGATAAGAATTAGGTTCTTGTATGAAAAACTTTAGTATTTGACTAGATATCTTCACGAAATTTGACACAGACTAATGTTTAAGGCAACTGTACAATCTCCGAATAAATTGTTATAATCGGACAACTATAGCATATAGCTGCCATGCTAACTGATCGATCAAAATCAAGCTCTTGTATGAAAAACTTTTTTATTTGACTTGATATCTTCACGAAATTTGACATAGACTAATGTTTAAGGCAACTGTACAATCTCCGAACAACTTATTCAGATCGAGCCTCTATAACATATAACTGCCATACAAACTCATCGATCAAAATCAAGTTCTTGTATGAAAAACTTTTTTATTTGACAAGATATCCTAATGAAATTTGGCAAACATTATTTTTCAAGGCAATGCTACAATCTTCGAGCGTATTATTCAGATCGGACCACTATAGCATATATCTGTCATACAAACTGATCAGTCAAAATTGAGTTTTTGTATGGAAAAAACATTTTTTTGACAAGATATCTTCACTAAATTTGGCAAAATTATTGTCTAATACTATGTTACTAACCAATTCTTTGGATCGGACAACTATATCATACTGCCACACAAACTACCCCATCAAAATTGAAATTAATTTTTTTATACCTTTTATGCTATAAGAAATACACCTGTGAGAGGTATTGTAGCTTCGGCGCAATCATAATAATGGTTATATCTTGTTTCGTATTAAAGCTTCGGTGCAGCCGAAGTTAACGTTTTGTCTTGTCTACTCACATTTTGTATATTCGTCATACCGCCCTCGCGTCGCTTCTTCACACACACGTAGACCATATAAAATATAACACAACCAATTACAGTGCCAATTGTCACAAAGATGTAGAACCACATTTTATCCGCACATTTTGGTATATCACATAATTCGATAATTTTCTCAAACGATTTGTCATCCACAAAACACCAAGGTCGCTCCTCCACATTGCCGGGATTGCTAGAAAGCAAATAATAAATATTACTTTTTCACGCATAAATGAATAGCCAACTATGTTTACCGGCAATAATTTTGTCCCGCCAATTCTGGAAAGTCTGAGATCTCCTTCATTAGCCAAGACCAACGCAGACATGTTTTGCCGGTGCTCGACCACGCCAATGTGCCACGGTAACCAGCACCATTCTCCCAATAACAATCCTGTTCGGGATTTACATCGATGGTGATGCCCAACGATGAGCAATCATTTGAACGTGGCAAACTTTGACATTCTTCCAATGGTAGTTTTTGTCCCAAAACCGGATGCCTTTTGGCAATGGCATACTCCTTCTGACACAACTCATTCTCCAGCAATTCGCATTCGTCACGACAAATGCGGCGTAAATTTTCCGATTCTCTTGTTGGTGGATATTGACTTGAAATCTCTGCGGAGAAGACATCATCGTAAGCTATGGTCGATTTACGTTTCAGAAACGAACGTCGATCTTTTTTGTCGAGAAAACGCGGTCGTCGATAGCCGGTTAAATGATTTTCAGTGCTGGCACTTGTCTCGTGTGTGGCATTATTCTTTTTCGATTTGCGTTCCTTTTGTGCGGCGCGATTGGAGAAGTAGAGTAAGTTTGTGCGTTCCGGCGTGCGGCAGAGTGGCAGTGAACTGAAACAAAGGCTTGGCAGTGCGTATACGCGGCAGTTCGGATTCATATCCCTGCAATTAATAGTTAATGAATAATAAATACATATATATATTTAATTTATATCTACATACTTGGATTCCTTTATAACACCATAGGCTGCTTTTAAACGCTCTTCGATTTCGTTGAGTGACAGATTTGGCGGTACGAAGACGCTTTGGTTCTTTAAGTACTTCTCACATACTGTGCCGTAATAGACTTGACATATGCCGGCTGGTATCTGAATATTTTTAAGGAAACTCAATAATTTTAACTTAATAATATTTTTTAATTTAAATAAAATATTTGCTTAATGAAATCTTATAGAATTCTACAGGCTGAAATTGTATGCTTTAAAGATATAAAATTTTTTTTTTTTAAATTCGTTGTAATATTTGTATGCTTAACAAGGTGAAATGATATATGAACCCACCAAGTACACCTTCGGAGGAGTGGGCGTGGCCCGCTCTCTAAAAAAAAACAACCAAATTCGCCTAACGCAAATATTATAAGAACTCCTATCGACAATGTGAAAACAGATGAAATCGGATGGTAACACCGCCTTTCCCCTATATAACGGTAATATTAAAAACCACTAAAAACGCAATAAATCAATAATTAAATGCGGCAGAGACATTAAATTTTACCCCCCAGATGGCATGAGAGAGCTTTATGAAAGCCGGTGTGAAAATTGGCCGATGGGCGTGGCACCGCCCACTTTTAGGAGAAAACACATACATACATATTATCTCGAGACCCGCCCTACTGATTTGAACCAAATTTGGTATAGGACATTCCTCTAATATTTTTATATTACAGTATGAAAGTGGGTGGGTGGGGACTACAGCCACGCCTAGTTCTCATATAACACAATTTTAGACCTCATATAACTAACAGGCCTTATTTAATTTATTTAAAGGTACTTCCATGGTTTTAATCCTTGCAAGTTGCGAGAGCATGAAATGTTCGGTTACGCCCGAACTTAGCTCTTCCTTTTTTGTTTTTATTTAAAATACTAATTTGTTTTTGTTATTTTTGTACACAGAATTTGAAAATTTGTAAGGCTTTATAAAAGTTTTATGAAAACAAATTTTGAGATTTAATTAAAATTTTTTTTAAAGAAATTTTAATAGCAATATAAAATTTCATTAACAAAAATAAATTTGATATATAAAAATAATAATTAAAAAAAAGATTTAAAAAATAATTTTACTTTTCTATTTTTTATGTTTTTTCATTTCAAATTTATTTTTGTTAATTTTATATATGTATGTACATATGTACATTCATATAAAAATAATAAATAAAAAAATGATTATTTCAAAAATAATTCTAATTTCTATTTTTAACAGTATTTGTTTTCTTATTTGAAATGTTGATAATTAAAAAACAAAAAAAAATTTAAAAATTAAAAATAAAAGTTTTTTATTTTAATATTTCTAGTTTAAAATTTTCTAACAATTCTTTCTTCAATTCAAATTTTGTTTGTTAATTATATATAAAATTAATAATAAAAAAAAATTATTTAAAATGTTTCTAATTTAAAATTTTTTAACAGATTGTGTATCTTCATTTCAAATTTATTTTTGTTAATTGTATATATAAAAATAATAAATAAAAAAATGGTTATTTCAAAAATAATTCTAATTTCTATTTTTAACAGTATTTGTATTTTTATTTGAAATGTTAATAGTTAAAAAACAAAAAAAAATTTTAAAAATTAAATTTTTTTTTCTGATTTAAAATTTTCTAACAATTGATGTTTCTTTATTACAAATTTCTTTTGTTAATTTTATATGCATATAAAAATAATAATATATACATATGTATTATTATTTGAAATGCTAATTTATTTTTTGTTTTATTTAAAAGTAATTTTAATAATAATTCCCAAATTTTTAGCAAAACAAGCAAGAAAAAGTGAAAAATTAAGCCTTCTGAATACTTCTGCAGTGCTTATTTGAAATTTTAACACTATTCGTATTTCAATTTACGTGGGTCACCACGCAAGTTTTCCGAATAACTGCTACTGCACTAACAAAGGCATTGACTACACATTGAAACGCTTTCTATGTAGTCTAAAGAGTTTAGTGTATGATTTCTGCTGTTACAACAACAACAACAAAAACAAGTAGCTTTTAACATATCCTTGCAGAAAAATACCGGAAATTCGAGGCTGGAGAACACAATCATTACAAATGCTACATATGTGTGTAAATATGTATGTGGTCGCACATACACCTGGCTTAAAAACCGCAACAAAGAAAACCGTCTTTCATTTACAACTTAGAGCTGACTTGTGTCAATGCACTGCGCTTTATTTAATTGCTCAATAAGCATAAGCACTTTCATACATATGTACATAAATGCATGCCTGGATACTTATTACACATACATACATATGTATGTATGTATAGTTCCGCGCTTATCACTTCACTCCTTTTTCACATTACACATACACACACAATGCTTTAATTACAGCCTAAATTACTTTAATTACTTTCATTCAAAAAATATATAATTGTCTGCTTTGTGCTTTGCTCACCTCCTCATTGTGCGTCTTTGCTGTATTCTCTGTTAGCGCAGCAAAACTTAGGCTGGGGAAGGAAATAAATAAATACATAAATAGCCGTAGTCAATACAACAACAATTTATATTAAACACATTTTTAGTTGTCGGAAGTGAAGAACATTTAAAAATAAATATGCCTTCAGCCACTTGAACACTAACCCATTTTCCTGCACATCGGAACCACAAACATTCAGCACCGAAATTATTAACATAAATGTTATTCTCTTTGTAAACATTTTCTTTATATTCTGCAAAACGTCGCCCCAGCGCTTGTTAGCCTTTTTTATTTAGTATCCCGTTTTTTCGTATTTCGAAATTATTGCTTCAACTTTTACAATTGTGCCGGAAGTAGTCCTTTCCAAATGCATATTTCTGTTGAAATTTTATTTATTTTTGCAAATTTTAATTCATTATTTCGTTTGAAAAGCCATTTTTATTCACAAAAACTTGCAAGGCGAACACATTCACTGAGTTTTTGGTGAAACAAAGCAATTGTAATATATTCCACCCTTAAATATATGTCGGAAGTGAAGTTAATTTCAACCCTTGTACATAAATATCCTGCATATGTATGTATGTATGTGCTTAGGTGTAGCAGTATTGCCATTTCGAAGTTTAAGGATGTTTCTTTAATACCTTATACATTTATTCTTCTTCTTCGTTATTGGAGTAGACTTTGCTTACGCGGTTATAACCGAGCTTACACTCGCACCAGTCGTTCTTTCTCTTCGCTGTTTGGCGCCAATTGGAAATTCCAAGTGTAGCCAGGTACTTCTCCTCCTGGTCTTTCCAATGGAGTGTAGGTCTTCCACTTTCTCTGCATCCCTCGGCGGCTACTGCGTTGAATACTCTCAGAGCTGGAGTGTTTTCCTGCATTCGGACGATATGACTTAGCCAGTGTAGCCGCTGTCTCTTAATTCGCTGAACTATATCAATGGCGTCGTATTCTCGTACAGCTCATCGATTCAACGACTGCGGTATTTACTCTTGTCAATGCATTTGCGCATAATTCTTCCTCAGAACTTTTCCTCGAAAACTTGTAACGTTGACTCATCAGATATTGTCATCGTCCATGCCTCTGCATTGAATAGCAGGACGGGGATGATTAGTGACTTGTAGAGTTTGGTCTTTGTTCGTCGAGAGAGGACTTTACTTCTCAATTGCCTACTCAGTCCGATGTACCACCAAGGGTTATTCTCCGTTGGATTCCAAGGCTGACATTGTTGTTGGTGTTAATACTGGTTCCAAGATAGACATGGGAGCCAAGTCGCAAATGCGACGACTATTTGTTTGATGACAGGATACATTTCGTCCTGCCCTCGTTCACTACCTAACCCATTTACTTTCCTTCCTTATCCAGTCTGAAGAAAAAAATTAATGATCATCAGCGTACGCCACCAGCTGTACACTCTTATAGAAGATGGTACCTTATCCAATTAATTCTGCAGCTCGATCTCCGCGAGTAGATTGAAGAAGTGGCATGATTGGAAGTCGCCTTTTCTGAAACCTCGTTTGGTATCAAACTGCTCGAAGAGATCCTTCCGATCCTGACTTAGCTTTTGGTATTGCTCAACGTCAGTTTACACAGCCGTATTAGTTTTGCGGGGATACCAAATTCAGACATAGTGGCATAAAGACAGCTCCTTTTCGTGCTGACAAAAGCAGTTTTAAAACCGACGAAGAGATGTTGTGTCGATCCTCTTTACAGGTATTTTCCAAAATTTGGCGCATGATGAATATCTGGTCAATTGTTGATTTTCCAGGCCTAAAGCCACACTGATAAGGTCCAATCAGTTTATTTACGGTGGGCTTCAGTGTTTCACACAGTACGCTTGATAGAACCTTATATGCGATGTTGAGAAAGCTTATCCCAATTGGCACAGGTTGTGAGCTCTCCTTTTTTGTGGATTGGACAGAGCACACACTTAAATTCCAATCGTCGGACATGCTTTTGTCCGACCATTTTCTACAAAAATCTGATGCATGCTCCTTATCAGTTCTTCGCCGTCGTATTAGAAGAGCTCGGCCGGCAATCCATCGGATCCGCGGCTTTGTTGTTCTTCAAATGGGTAATTGCTATTCGAACTTCTTCATAGTCGGGCAATGGAACGTCCACTCTATTGTCATTGACTGGGAAATCGGGTTCACCATCTCTAGGTGCAATGCTAAATTCAGGCTGTTGCTCTATATAGATCTATCTCTTTCTTTGTAACTCAGTCTCTTTATATTTTCTCTCAATCTTGAACGAGTGAAAAAGTTAACATAAAATAATCCATTACTACACTTTATTGTTTTCAGGAAAGCGGTGTTACAGTCACAACAACCACAATAACCAGCAGCACAACATCGGTCACCAGTGGCACGGACTCATCATCATCCGACTCGGATTCAGATTCCGATGGCACTTCCAACGACTCAAAGAAACTGAATACACCATATCCTGCATATAAAGTGGAGAATATCTATAAACTAGTTGTGCAAAATTTAGAGGAGTGTGTCACACGGTTTCCCGAACACTATAAATCGATCTATCGCCTGGCTTACCATTACAAGAACACGCCCTTTGCAAATTTCAAAAATCTACAACGTTGCGAAGAGCTCTTAATGGGTCAATACAAAACCAGTTTGGAGAATCAAATTAATGGCGTGTTTTACGATAGAAAATGGAATAACATATTTAACGGTATTTGGCGTATACCGTCGTCGGAAATCGATCGTCCTGGAAATTTCTCATCACATTTGGGTAAATGCGCAGCAATTGCCATTGAATTGCTATACGAAACTAAAAATCACAAAATACTTATCGACGTGGGACTGCAACTTTTTAAGACTCCCGAGCAAGATAAGTAAGTGTAAAAAAATTATATTAGTGTTATACGTTTAACAGGTCTTTAGCATACCTTGGACGGCTGGTTCAATGAATTGAAGATTAAAACCCACCCCACTTCGAGGTACACTCAAGAAAGCCGTTTCTCCATTAAACGTTTCTAATAATCGGGTCTAAAAAAGTGTTTTATATTGTTGAAGGCACAACGATACAAAAGCCATATATTATCAAGTCCAGGAAGTTCTTTATGTAGTCCTCTGAGCTACACATTGTAAAGCAATGTTTTGGATCTCCAGTTGACTATATACCGATGTGAATGAGTTTTTAAATTTCGAATTTCTAACGAACACCTTGTGTTACTAGTTACAACTACATAAATAATTTTCCAACAATTGTAGTTCGAATATAAATTCGAAAATGTTCCAGTATCGTAGACTTGCTTCTAGTTCCACCAACATAGATGTGATTCGGATTCGGTTCATCCGACATTCTAACATTATCCTAGACACGACAGTCGAACGGACAATGATAGAGTATTGTCTGGTAGGCTAGGCCTAGGTGGCCAATATAGAAAGCGACAAGTAGCTTGAGTTTTTTCTTGGGAGTTTGATTACCCATTCGCAACTTGCCATGGCGTATGCCTGGGAGTTGTTGGCTATGCTTCTCCTTACCCTATGCTTCATCATTGCGGAGCAGAGTTGGTGTGGGGACCAACCATAATGAAAGATTCCGGTTCTACTATGTTAGTGGATGCTGCGGAGCAGGCAAGCTCATCAGCCGGCTATTCCTTTGTGACCTGGCACCCAAATATCTAGCCATATGAAGAGTTTTGTGAGTGATCCTTCGACCCATGCGCCAATTCCTTGTGATGTTTTCGAGCCGTCAGTGAACCAAATGATCGTACTGTCCCTAATCAGTAGCTCGATAGCGGAATCGCTCCATTCGACATTACTGCTGAGGGTAATCTCAAACTTCCTAGTGAAGTTAACCTTTTTGGTAATGCTATTCCTAAGGAGAAGAGCCAGTGGTATGACGCGACTTAGCCCATTCATTAGATTAGATTATCTAGCCCTTTCATATGTTGGGAAGAGATTACCTTACCTTTGCCAAGCTCTTCTGCTGTCATTTAGAGCAGTGTGTGTTTGGCAACTTGATTGATTACTAGGTGTAACGGGTGAATTCCAGCAAGACTTCAAGTGCCGTCGTCGGACATTTGCGCATGGCACCCGACATCTCTATCACTCTGCCCCCGAGTGTTAGGTTCTTGAAGCCAGGCAGAGACCTGCGTCTCGTAAACGGGACGATGGACGCATATAGCTGCAATACAAACTAACCGTTCCCGATTAAGTAACCGGCACGGACTATCAACTCGACACCATTTCCGAAATTACATCCGAAATGTTTTCTGCCACAACAACAAGCTGATCATTCAAAATCAACTTCTTGTACGGAAACGTTTGCATTTATAAAGGGTTCTCCTACCTCGCCAAAATTAAGGTATTTTTCTTGTTTTAATACAAAATCGGCTGTTTTGTAAAGTTCCTCTAAAACCCTCGTATAATGGTCCTTCGCCTCATGTAGTGTTGAATTGAACCGATTTCTAATCGTAGACACTCCGCGGCATTATTGCATATACTACACAACTCAACTTTCCAATTGCTAATTTTAAATAACAACCTTTTCTAATTCATTTTCAATTTTTTTCTTCTTTTCAGACGTTACATAAAAGATTGCGAGAGATTGAAACTCTCCCAACAAGCTTTGAATTACTGCGCGCAAATAATGCGTGATATACTCAAGCAAAATGCCGAGAGTCGCAATGATGTAGAAACGTTAAATCTTCTAATCGACATATACAAAGTCCATAAGAAGTGCTTAAAATATATGAACCAGAAGGAATCACTCTTCACCGATCTTATGATCGATGTTTATAAATTTTATATACAAAATAAAGTCGATAATGTGCCAGAGAATCTAAACTTTCTCGATTTGGCCATAAAGCTGTGCTTACATGAAATCGCATCGCGTCGCAATCAGGAGAAAATTAATAGCAACGATTGTGATCTATCACAGAGTCTAATAAATCCAACAGTACAGGCATTCAACATGAAAGTAAGTGCTTCAAATTGGCGACATTTTATAATTCAGACATCAATGGTTTTTTTTTTTACTTTCCAGCCCAAACAAGTTTATATACCCGGTTTGACGATGCGTCAACGCGCACGTACAAGTCTTAACAAAAGTATTGAGAGCGGCATTGGTAGTGAAAATATGCCTGGCATGGGCGGCATGCAGGTGCCGACAACGTCCGGTGAATCCATTTGGGGCAATTTACTTAGAGCAGATTTCGTAAGTATTTAGAGTTTAATGAAATTCATTGCATGATTACATATAATAAAACTATTGCGAGATCCGATTACCGAAAGCAATATATACTACCTTGTGGAACTCAATGTAAATTTGAAATATTTCTTTCTCATTTGTTTTGCAGCTATCTTTAGAAATGCAGCAGCTCTTGGAAGCATCTAAACAAGTTATAGAAAGCAAACAACATGATGTAAGTATACATCTAGTTAGAATAGATAATACAGTTTGCCACGAAGTTTGTAACGCCCAGAAAGAAACGTCGAAGACATTATAAAGTACATACTTACATGAACAGCGGTATGAACTGAGTCGATTTAGTCATGTTTATGCGCGAATTGGTCCCTTAGTTTTTGCGATAACGATCTGAAATTTTGCACACGCTCTTTTCTTCCCAAGAAGCAGCTCATTTGTCGAAAAGGTCGATATCGGAGTACCATAGGACATTGCTGCCATACAAACTAATCGAACAAATTCTAATCCTTGTATGGAAAACTTTTTTATTTGACAAGATATCCTCACGAAATCGATCATGGATTATTTTCCAAGGCAAATGTACAATTTTCGAACGAATAGTTCCTATCGGACCACCATAGCATTTGGCTGGCATACAAACTGATCAATCAAAATCTAATTCTTATATGGAAAACTTTTTTATTTGACAAGATATCCTCACGAAATCGATCATGGAGTATTTTCCAAGGCAAATGTACAATTTTCGAACGAATAGTTCCTATCGGACCACCATAGCATTTGGCTGGCATATAAACTAACCTATCAAAATTTAATTTTTGTATGAAAAAGTTTTTTATTTGACAAGATATCCTCACGAAATTGGTCATGTATTATTTTATAAGGAAACTGCACAATTTTCGAACGAATTGTTCAGAGCAGACCACCATAGCATATAGCTGCCATACAAACTAACCTATCAAAATCAAAATCTTATATCCAAAACTATTTGATTTGTTAAAATATTTTCACGAAATTCGGCATACATCATGTTCCAGCGCAACACCACCATCTTCGAAAAAATTACTTTGTTCGAACAGCTGATAAAGTTCTCTTTATACCAATTTATGCTATAAAACCCACATGTGAGGAGTATTAGAGCTTCGGTGCAGCCGAAGTTTACGTTTATGATTATTATTTTTTTATTCAAATTTTATTTTCATTTGCAGCCACAATTCATGAGAGAAGTGCTTGAGCAATATAAAGCCTTGTTTCAAGCCTTACCAAACGAGCAAATGCCTAGCATTCCAATGCCAGCACCGATTCCACCAATGCCCCTACAACCGAATCCCATGCTCTCCTCAATGAGCAATTTGTCGACGTTAGCACCGAATCCCATATTTCTATCAGCTTCATTACCCATGGAAACTACAATCACACCGTCAATAACGAAGAATCCTCAAGACGCCACTGCCATGACACAAACATCGATTAGCGCCGCACAGTCACTGGCTAATTACGACATAACAATTACACCTTTTTGCGGCATCAATACAACAATGCCAATGACTATGCCAGTCGTCTCCACGGTCACCGCGAGCAATAAGCCCATCGTCAGCGTCAATCCGACCGATACAAATATAGTACAACCATATATTTACAACGCCACTCCAGCTATCTCAACCGTCGCGCATGCGCCGCCAGCGAGCTACGCCATGACTATGAGTAGTCCAACAACGCAAACGAAACCAACAAAGGGTTGTGGAACGAAAGTGGGTAAACAGTTAAATGTCGCAAATGCGTCAATTGTCAATCCGTCGTTAGCGACTTTTGGTGGCAGCGACTTGTATAACCAACAAATGCAAATGTTTATGAATCTAATGCAAGATGGTAATACTTTCCAGCAGCAATCGCAACCGCAACAGCCACCGCAGCCACAACAGTTAAAAAACTTTTCAATACCGACACAGCAGAAGCCACGTACCGCCGCCAAACGTAAGCCGAAACAAACAATGCCGATCAACACAATTAATTCGAATATTTTACCCAACACCACTGCCATAAATACACTACAAATGCCCAAACAGGATACAATGAGTACACCACCAAAGCTACTGCCTGGTGAGAATCATCCATTATATTGTCCTACAATGGATGTAAACAGCGCAGCGCTCAAACAATTTGGGGTAAGCTCGTTGGCATTAACTACTCCGTTGCCAGCGCTAGGAGCAACAACGCAACCAACAACATTTACACCAACGCTGACTTCTCCACAAGCGATTTCCAGTCAACCAACAACACCAACAAAGACGTTACAACAAAAATTAGCGGAACGTAAGAAGGCCAATCAACAACAAAGTGAAACAATGAGCTCGCCCAACACTAATTTGCATATAAATTCAGAAGTTATAATATTAGACTGATAGTAAGTTGTAAGTTGAATGCATACATTTTTGAATGAAGGCTAAAGTCCTAATAAATTATATATACCAAAAAAAACAAAATTTTTACAAGCTCTCATTTCGCACAACACCTGTTTCTAACGCTGTTTGGTTCGGTAAGTAGTAACAAAATCTGTTTTCTTATGCGTGATAAATTGAAAAATCTAATTTTTAAATTTTATTTCATACAAGCATAGTTTAGTATTGTTAATAATATTGTATAGACGTATATATTTTATGTATGTATGTATGTATGTATAACTATATGTATGTACGTAAAAAATAGCTGCGCAGCTGCACTCATTTTTATTCGTTCATCTGCAGCAGGGAATTTATTGTTGCATCTTTACTGCCGTTATTCGCCTCGAATACAGACTTGACGACCTCCTTGTCAATATTTGGAAACATTTCGTGAATCTGTAATAATTCATAGTTGAAGAATCATTTTCAAATAATGCATTAAAAATTATTTAATTGACATCTGAATTATTTTTTTATAATGCCGAAAATCTTAATTAAAAGCAATTTTAAAATTTTTAATCCTAAAAACCAGAATGAAATAAAAAAATTAAATTCCAAAAATAATACCTTTATAAAAAATAATTTTTCAATTTGTAATACTATAAACGAGTTGAAAAGTTAAAAAAATAATCTCAAAAATACCGAATTGAAAGAAAAACGGTTAATACCAATTATATAATTAAAAATTCCAGCAAATAATTTCAAAAATAATTTGTTTATTTGATTTAAATAGAAAAATTAATTTTTAATGCCAAAAATTAGGAAAATATTTTTTATTCGAAAAATTTTTATTATAAACTTCGATTAAAATTTTTCTGTTTGAACACTCCATTATGTTTTTTGAAATTTTTAACTGAAAAAATATTTTTTAAAATTAAAAATTAGAGCAAGAAATAAAAATTTAAAATTTTTAATCCCAAACATCGAAATGAAAGATTGTAATTCAGTTTTTTTTTTGAAATTTAAAATGGAAAATGTAGTATTTTTTGAATTAAAAATTTGAAATTCATAATTTTTTTTTTGTTCGAAAATTTCAATTGAAAATTTAGTTCCAATCCCAAGCATCGAAATTAAAAATCGTGAAAATATTTTTTATTTGGAAAATTTAACTATAAATTAAAATTATTTTTTTTCTGTTTGAGCATCCTATTATATTTTTTTTTAAATTTAAACAGAAAAGATATTTTTAAATTGGGGTACTCACAACACGTCGTAACGCATCGTAAAATCGTAAAATTATAAATTTTTACACCCGTTTAAAAAAATTGTTGTTGGATTTCATACAAAAATGAGTTTACACATTTACAATTCTCAATGCTATGTTTTCGAATCGTTATAACTTATAACTCTACGAGACTTGTGAAAACCCTAAATATAAAAATTGTAGTAACAAAGTAGTAATAATTAAAAAAAAATATATACATATCAATCATCAATCTAAGAATTTTAATAAAAAAAATTCGCAACAGTAATCACCACTAATGCTAATTGGGTTAACAAAACACCAGCATACTCACTTGTTTGAATTCTTCTTCGGATAATTGTCGCGGTGCTGGCTGAATAACCGTATTGGCGACTGGCGGTTGTTGAGGTGTTACAAATATTGGCATTGGTCTGCCAGGCGGCACCATTAACATTTGCGCTGGTCCACCCACAGTTTGGTACATATATGGCTGCATTGGTTGATTGGAAAAGCTTAAAACTATGTCGATAGCGCCCTCAAGGCCGTCACCTTGTTTACCACTCAGTGGATACCATTCTTCGTGCGTTTCACCGCGCATCACGCTTTGTGGTATTTTGATTTCACACCATGCAATCAATTCGTCCATTTTAAAACTACATTCATCATAAATTTCAATGAAAATCGAATTAACACCCGCTGGCAATTGACTTTGTACTACACGATTCCAATGTGGATGTTTACCACCATTTGGATCTGTTTGTGTTTCGTATACATAATGACCGACACGTATACGCACGTAGGGATCCATGCGGGTAAGGCCATAATTACGTGCTAATTTCGCTTGTGCACACGTGATACTCAAACGACCAACATAATTTGGTGCCTTAGGCGAGAATTATTTAGATATTAAAAATATCAACAAATTTAAGAGCTACTACTCACAACATATTGTGGATAGACTTGTTGTTGGTACACAGCTGCTGCTGTTTGACTGTCTGCGGCCACCTGTGCATCAACGCCACTATTAATGCGTAGAAAGTCATTGGGTAGCGGTCCTACCATGGCCTGTTCAAATAAGTAAAAACGTTAAATTAATTTACTTTTTAATTAGCGCATTAAAAGCTATTTCCTCTATCAATGTTTTCACAACGTTGATAATAAAGAAAGCAAGCAAATGCTGTTCGCACTAACTAGCATTGCAAATGCGTAGTTCTCTAATAGTTTACTTATTTAATTGTAGAATAATGATGTGCATAATAATATAAATGATTGTTAGTTACTAAGTCAGCTGACATATGGATACAGACTTAAAGAAGAAACATTTCTAATGCATCTACAGTCTTTTAAAATATTTTTTGCATTAATACAGTACTAATGTGTTAGTAATATCGTAAAGGAAAGTACATATGTAAGCTTTGTAAATATATTTATTTACATATGTATAAATATAAATACCCGCTTAATTTTTATCAGCAAATCCGATTATTGCAAAAAGATGCCTTCAACTATAAAATTGGCAAGAACTTGTTAAGGTAGGGCAAATTTGTTAAAATAGATTATGGTTCTTTCCATTAACTTCAATAGAATATATTTTGTCAACATTTCGTATAGCTGTTCTAATGTTACAACATTGCAAACTCAAAGCTAGCAGAGTAACTAAAATATAAGAAAATATAAGTATATTTGTTATAGTTGTAAATTAATTCTGAGTCACAAAATCGGTAGCTCCAAATTGTAAATATGTTATTAGTTGAGTTTCTTAAACTGTCTTTATGTTAGTGTTAAAATTTAAGTAAAACATCACCGCAAATTGCGAACTTCAAGAAGCCATATAACGGACTTAAATAAAACAGATACAAATATTTTTGTAATTTGTACAATAAATTGAATTTAAGATAACAATTGGAATAATTTATCGTAATTTCATCGTTATAAAAATTGCTGATAAAAATACAACAATAAAGACATATGTATGTATGTAAATATACAATTTATTGTACTTGTATGTATGTATCACCTACAGTGTATATCAACTGTTTTTTTAGATTTGCAAACCTTGTAAACCCACCTTTCGCCAACGACTTGAACGAGATTCAATTTCAGCATTTGCCATTTTCTTCTTATTTTTTATGTAGCAAAATAATTTCAGCAACTATATATGATATTGTATGCTGTTTAATTTTTTTCGTATAAGTCAAATGGAATTCGCTTTTGCACTGATTGTGATTAATAATTGTTTTGTAAAAATATGAATCATAAGACAGGTATAGGGTGGTCGAAATCAAAGTTTGCAAACATTTTGTTGCACTCTGTTCCTCGAACAGCTGTTACAGGCAACAACAACAATGCGCCATAGATTTACATATGTTTTAAAAATTTGTACCTCAAATCAACCGTATTAGGTAAGATAGGAAAAACATGCCGTTCTCGGAGATTGTGAGTGGATTATCAACAAATCCATATTTCGGAGCAGGCTTTGGCCTATTCGGAATAGGTGCCGGCGCAGCTATTTTGCGGAAAGGTCTGCAAGGTGCTATAATTTTATTTCGCCGACATATGATGATTACATTGGAAGTACCCTGCCGAGATAAATCTTATCAGTGGTTGCTTCAATGGATTACTGTGCGAGGAGCAAGAGAAACGCAACATCTCAGCGTCGAGACATCATTTGTGCAAAAAGAAACTGGCCAAATACGTACAAAGTATGACTTTATACCCAGTATTGGAAAGCATTTAATGCGCTATCAGGGCATTTGGATACAGGTTGAACGTACACGGGAGCAGCACACATTGGACTTACATATGGGTGTACCATGGGAGAGTGTTACCTTAACATCATTTGGTCGTAATAAACAGTTGTATTTCGATATACTTGAAGAGGCACGTTTACTTGCTTTGGAAGCTACCGAAGGTAAAACACTTATGTACACCGCTATGGGTTCCGAATGGCGACAATTTGGACATCCACGACGCAGACGGCCGTTATCATCTGTGGTGCTCGAGAAGGGTGTTGCAGAGCGTATCGTCACTGACTGTAAAGAGTTCATCGGCAATTCTCAATGGTATATAGATCGCGGCATACCTTATCGTCGTGGGTATTTGCTGTACGGACCGCCAGGTTGTGGAAAATCTAGTTTTATTACAGCTCTAGCGGGTGAACTTGAATATGGTATCTGCTTATTAAATTTATCAGAGCGTGGACTAACAGATGATCGTTTAAATCATCTTTTGAATGTCGCGCCAGAACAATCAATTATATTATTAGAGGATGTGGATGCCGCCTTTGCTTCACGTGAAGATGTCAAACAACAAGCAGCTGCATACGAAGGACTCAATCGTATTACATTCAGTGGTTTACTAAACTGTCTGGATGGTGTTGCTTCTACCGAAGCGCGTATTGTATTTATGACAACAAATTATTTAGATCGTTTAGACCCAGCACTTATACGACCAGGTCGCGTTGACGTAAAAGAATTTGTCGGCCATTGCGATGCATACCAACTGGAGGAAATGTTTTTGCGTTTCTATGGCAAACAAGAAAAGCTGCCACGTAAGGTTGCGATGGAATTCGCAAAATGTGTATTAGCTGATGGACGAAAGGCCAGTCCCGCACAGGTACAAGGTTATTTTATGCGTCACAAAACTGCCACATCAAGTGAGGTGCTTTCACATACGGCCGAGATATGGGAAGGTAGTTTATCTACAACACTACAAAAGGAACCAATCACATTGCAAGCCACGGCGGCGTAGTTAAATGTTATAGAAATAAAAAATAATTTTCTAGTTGTAATAAATTAACGAAAAACGAGTACACACGATACTATTGTAAAAAAACTAATTATATTAGTATTTACGCTTTAAACGTAATAGACTATAGATTTTTTTCTTTATTTCATCCTAACGATAAAATTTGATTATTACTTAAAACTTATTTACAAAAAAAACTCTGAAGAGATATAGGCAAAATGTATAGATCGTACTTCTCTACGAGTCTGTAATTTTTACATAACTATAATTTGAGATAAAATATGTCATGTTTCCGTGGGCATAATTTCTGCTTCAGAAACTTCCACATTAACAGGACTATCAGTGCATTCTTGTACTTTTGTACGTATGTCCGAGCGACACATGGGGCAAAACTTCAGTTGTTCCGTACACGTGACACAAAACCCTCTGTGAATATATTAAAATAAAAATTTAATGTATAATAATTTGAATGGTATGTGTAAATATATATGTATATATGTACATATATTAATATTGTTTACCTATGCGCGCAAGGCTCCAACCTCATAGTAGCCTTTTTGTCAAAGCATAGTGTACAGGAGTCATCACGTACACTTACTTTTCGTAACATATCCAGATAAATATGCCGAGGCAAAATTATCTGTAGTTAAGGAAATCAATAGAATAGAATAAGTAGAGATATTTTCGAAATATTTATTTAAAAATTTACCTTGTCACTTGAACTCAGCTTCCCACTTTCATTGAAATTGTGAAATGCTCTTTGTGGTGGATATCGAAATGGTTCCAGTCCAAAATTAAATCTACATTGTTGAAAGGACATAAAACTTGCTGCCGCAAAAAATCCTTCCCTAAAATATTATTTTTTTCATATACGGATATCTAAAGTAGTTATGTGGCATGCGTACTTAACGTTATTGAATATGTGTCTATAAGGATCAGTCGATTCTCCATCGAGAGTAAAAATAACTTCCTGTTTGTCTAAATCAAGTAAACAACCAAGAATCGAGCCACTTTTCCATGTTGGCAAACTGTGTGGAATTGACTTGGCATTGTGCCATATAATACGCCTACAACCATCAAATCCAATAGAGTATTTGTCATCACCTATACCATAACCATCGTCACTTAGAAAACTCGATTCTTTTGTTGCCCAACCGATTTGCATCACACCCGGTGTTATTAGGAGAACTTCATAGTACCAACAACCTTTGGTTATCTACGGCATACAAGTAAAATTCGGATTATGTTAATTCCCACTTAAATTCCCAAAGTTTTTACCTGGAATGTGCAGCGGACACTTTCAAATGTGTAAGCATCACAGCGCGCTTCTAAACCATCTGGTGATATTTTCAAATATTCGCTTACATCCTTCGTATTAAGCATGGCGTTAATTTTGGAGACATTGGTTGTCTCATATGAATATTGTCGCCCGCTTACTGGAACTGAAAATTGTATATTTCAGCGTTAGTTATGGATATGTACCATGGTAGAAATAATTTAACACTTACAGTAGTTGTCTAAACACCAACAAGCGCAAAATCCTATTTGACGCAATAAAAAATTTGGTGATGATACATGCTCCTCCAGCGCTAAAAACGGGCTTTGTTTCATTTCTTGCATAGTTTTCTGCGTTTGGATACATATTCAACAACAAAAATCACTATTAATCTCCTTTTTTTATGAATTCGTTAGCTTACCTGTATTGTCACTTTATTCTCACTCGTTTGGGCAAATTTTTCGAGTGCGATTAATGAAAGAAGTTTTACATTCGGATCGATGTCTTCATTTAAATTACTAATCAGGTACTTTAACATGGAATTGTTAAGTAATGCAATACTGCTAGGTCCTGCTAATTTTTCTGCTAAGCAGCCAAGTATAACACATAAATTTCGTTCTTTGCGTAGGTTATTTTTTAAACCATATTTTGGTGCAACCATTTCACCGACCTTCAGTACAGAATCTTTTGTAGGCAGTGGACTGTCATCTAGTAGTAGGGCAATAACACTGGGGCCCATGGGATGTTCTACCGGCACCACGCGCATTAATGAACGCACCAGTTCAGTCCAACCAGCTGGCTTTTCCGTAATAATGTGTAGCATTAATATAGAACTAGGTGGGTTCGGTTCACTAGAGTAGAAAGTGTTATTTAATATAGTTTGCTTTATGCACTTGGTGTAAAAGTAAAATACATACTTATCAATCATTGTACTAATCACATCTAATGTCTCGCGTACTAATTTGTCCACAGTATCAGAAAGTGTTTTCAATGTATCATTTGTCTGCAGTACTTCCGGATTACGGTATGAGTTTCTGAGTGAACCTCTTGCATGTCGTTGTGTACGCCCAACGCCCGTATCATTGTCCTCTTCACTTTCGTTTTTATCTTTACACAGACAAGAGCCCATTATATAAAGTGCACGTCTTTACATTCCCATCCATTGAAACATTGAAATATAAAACGAGTTTAAAAAATGCGACGAAAAAGTTTATTTTTCAATTAATCAAGAAACAAATGCAATAAATCCACAGATGCAAGAAAAACAAAGATTGTTTCGACTACATATTAATCGATAATTAACTATCGAATTCGATAATTCCAGTTGGTTGGAAGGCATTCAAATATCATTATACCCTCAGTTCACCGATTCCCATCTATATTTTTGGTTTTGAACATGTATTATTTTTTATGTGTCTAAAAATATGTTGTTATTTAAGACCTATGTACATAAATGTTAGTCTTAATAAGATATTCTATACCGATAATAAATGCTTTTAAGTTTTCTATACAAATTTTTATTATATAATTTTTTTAAATATTCAAAGCATTGCAAACAAATAAATATAAAATATTTTTAAAAAGCTTATGAATGAATTAAATAATATACTTGTATAGAAAACAATATAATTTGACTGGCTTTCTAGTATTGAGAAAGAACTATTTAACTGCTAAACCTTATTTATTTATTCAAAAAGATAGTAACGTGAAAATGAATAATTGTAATATATAACACTTAAATTATATTTTAAAATGTTTCAATTACATTAAATTTGATTTAAAACATACGAATCGTTTATTCATAACAAATCGAAAAGAGTTAGCTGTCTTAATAAAACAAATGGCAACACCAATTGCGCACTTTTTCAACACTACCTCTTCATATCACATATGTCTTCCAATATTCATTTTTGGAATGCAAAGAAATTTTTGGGTGCTCACTTTACATTGAAAAGCACTGTAAAAAAGGCTATCGTATTTGTAATTTGTAGTTATACAAAAATGTACTGGTGAAAAAATAAAGAAAATAAGCCCCACAAGAGCTTAAACTAATACATTTGGTGAAAATTAATATCAGATGATTAAAAGTTCTATGCATTAGCAAACACTTTCCCCAGCAATAGGAACAGTACAAAGCAGTTGGGAATAGTTTGCGTTTGTTGCGGCCATATTTGTGAGCTCCGAATTTAGCTTGAGAGTTTGCTTCAAGGGGAGTGCATCTAGTAGAATCCTTCATTGTACAATCTGCGCATGCCAAGCGGTCTAATTTTATTGGATCGAAGGACTTTACCCTGTTAAGGAGTTAAAAGGCTCTGGTTGCAGAATAGTGGAAGTGGCTTTTTTTATAATAAGGCACCCAGAGCAAGCGCCGCCGCTTTTCATTTGTTGCAAGCATAAAGGATCCTGTAAGTTGCCAATTATCGGAAAAGTAGTAGCAAAGAGGGGAAATGTTAATATCATCAATTTTTGTTAAGAATTTTAGATACATAACACATTGTAAATTTAGCTATGATAAGGTCGTTTCAGGTCAAGAGGAAAGGACCTTATAAGCAGCGTGTCCAGTACAAAGATTTATGGGAACGTTGTTTATTAAGACTAGTGTTGAAAATTATGATATTTAAAAAAAATCTCAACTCAATCGGCTTAAAACAAAGCGTTCCCACTATAGAATACTATCGTTACAACTACAACTACATACATATTTGGTCATTATAAGAAATGCCTATATATACTTATAACTATTGTAACAGTTAACAGCTGCAAACTACTTACAAAATTTTTCCGTTCCCACGACAGTCGGGTCTACGTAACCGGAGTGGACCCGGATTTTTATCCGGCCAAGGACTGTCAATTCGGCAGAACTCTGCTGCTACAACAACAACAATTAAAAAAATTTTTGGTTTATATTTTACACTCTTACTATTTTTCAAGGCAAACAATTGAGCATACTACGTAATTATTTGATTACTATACAAAGCAGTTGTTATTTTTTAAATACGCATATTTATGTAATTTTTGTTAACGGCTAATTTTCAATAGCATATCAAAACACCCTGAATTGAAGAGTTTTCAAGCACGTGGACACAATTCTTAAGTCTTTAGCAGAGTTTGTTCCCTATTATTAATCTCAATATATGGATTCGCATGAAAACGATTTTTAACAGCCATCTGTTTTGTTATTTAGGCACAATTTTCGGATAAAAATTATATTTCAGAATTGCTGGAATTTGGATTGTATAATGACACTCCGCCTAATTTATAAAGATTTCCAATACAAACTCAATATTGGGAAATATTTTGAAAACTCTTGCTATTAAATGTAAAAGTGCTTGACTGTACATATATTCCAAATTTTCGAAAGATAATTATAAAAAGGAAAAATAATGTCTAGATAGAAAGTAAATACTTTTTTTTTAAGCTATGTTGTTGGAGAGCTCTCTCTATAAGAGTGGCTCAAATGACTGCGCTCTATTGTTAAATAAGAGAGTGACGTGTATTCGTTGAACCATACACAATGTGACGTGAATATACCGAACACAAAGTCAAGTCAATTTCGCGCGCTTTAGGATCTCTTGGAGAGATAACTCAGTTATCAAATTTTATGAAATAAGTAGAGTAATATTAAACATTATAGCTAATTTTTTTTTCCTGGAATTATTTCGAAACAATAATATGTTAAAAGTATTACTGAGGTATGAATATTACTTATGATTATATGTGTTTACTCATATATATATATGTATATCATATGACGATTATAGATGTCGTCCTAATTGGGGTTATCTCTATGAATGTAGAATAATACAGAAAATAGAATGTATTTTTTCAGAGTTGTCAACGCTCACGATTTTGTCGCGTCAGATATAAGATTAATACAAAAGTATATTACATAGTATGAGTCATGTCTTACGCACCAAGGGGTTCCCTTGAGTTTAGTGATAACATCGGGGCAAACGACTAAAAAATTATTTAAAAGCTATAGCACTAATTTTCATGGACATGTTGGTCACCATATGGATATAAAACTATACACATACATACGTATGTATATTGCGTTTTACCGATGGAATTATAATAGCATACCACTAGGCGTATATGTTTTTTTAAAGTATTGTGCAAGAACCTGTGTGTACATATAGTATATGTACATATATGAAGTGTGCACACTATTGCATTTGCGTAACTACTACGCTTTTGGCGGGCACAACTGCTTAGATTTTATTCTCAATTAATTTCGGTATGATGTTACTAATTTAATAAATTATTGTTTTTTTCTGATAATTTACTATTAAATAATTAATTATTATAATTTCTTTATAGAAAGAGATGGATGAACAAGAGGAAGTTCAACAAAATATGATATCGAATTTACCATTATTGTTCGCTAATGGCTATCCAACATCATTGGAAAAAATAACAGAGTCACAACTTGAAAAATTCATACCATTTATGGTACGTTGTTCGCTTGGTCACATAAACTTTCAAGAAAAAACAGACTGCAGCGAACCGGAGTGGTGGCCTGAAGATTTTCCATTCACCATACCATTTACGAAGCCGAAAAAATTTACTGGCGTAATAATAATAATATATTATAATATTAATTTTTTTTTTAATATATGTGCCTTATTTTTGTTCTATAGAATTGGGCGCAAAAAATGAAGGAAATAATTATAATATGCTATCAATTTCATAGAAGCGTTTTTCTGCTTCGCTTCTGCAACGATTTAGCAGCCTATGAGCATGCGAGTCTGCGCTTTATAAACAACTACAATTCGACAACATCACTCTTTGAACGACGTAGCAATAAATTGTTGGTGACATTTAGAAATGAAAATATGGTAAATAAAAGGAGTATCGCAAGCGTATAAATAAGGATTTCTATATTTTTATTTTGTACAAATTATTAATATTAAATATTTGTTTAGTCATATGATCAACCGCAACGCAGTCGGAAATGTTTGATGCGTCAAAAGTCAAAAAGTGGCAATCAAGAGAGATCGGATGCCGAACAAATAATGGTCGAACCAGCACCATTCGATATTTATTTATGCGACAATTGCGATGCTGAACTGTATTCGAAAGAAGCTATTTCGGTAAATATATATATTTTATTGTTATCTACTATATGTATATCGTCACCT
Source organism: Bactrocera tryoni (assembly GCF_016617805.1). Classification (NCBI taxonomy): domain Eukaryota; kingdom Metazoa; phylum Arthropoda; class Insecta; order Diptera; family Tephritidae; genus Bactrocera; species Bactrocera tryoni. Next base: position 71,257,765 of record NC_052500.1, read on the forward strand.
AAAATGCAAAAACTCATATCATATTATCCAAAAATTCGAAATTTAATTTTTTTATTGCTACGATCCACTACATTATTAACATACCGACATGTACTAGATTTTGTATTAGATATAATAAAGTTATAACCAAAATTCTTCATTGTTCTTCATCAGTAAACCTATGAAAAGTGATTTTATGTTATTTTGCATTTTAGGTGACCATAATACTTATCGCCTTCATTGCGTTTTGATATCAGAACAGCATAACATTATTTTTATAAGAACATTCCCTGCTAATTGTTAGTCATTGACCATTTGATCAAGTTTTCCCCGGGCTGACAAAAAAAAAACAAAAACAATTCGTCGTGATCATTTAATCTTGTGGCCGAATTTATGGTGAATCCAATCAGGGCAATTGAAGAAAACGACCGCGATTATCGCCAAAGTACAGAGCCGCAACAAAATCCTCAAGTCGCATTCCCTGCTAGTTGTAAATAATTGATCAGTTATACAATTAATCAAATTTTACACAGACTGATATAAAGAAACAAAAACAATTAGTCGTGACCATTTGACCTTGTGGACGAATTTATGGTGAATCACATCAGGGTAAGCAAAGAAAACCATCGCGATTATCGCCAAAGTACATAGTCGTCCGCCAGCAGCACATTGGGAAAAGACAAAGAAACGTTGTTAGCAACATACAAGGCAATCGGCCGGCCGTTCCTTAACTACGCCGCACCTATACCGTCGCCTGGATGCAGTGAAACGCAGACGAGGAACTTCCAAACTTGTCAGAACACTGCACTCCGGACCACGACAAGATGCCTCTTGATGTCTCCCATCGATCGCCTGCGTAGTGAGGCCCGTATGCACCCATATAAGGAGCATAATGAACTCATCTGCAAGCAGTTCCTGAAATCATTCCTTAAGTTACTTGCTTGGAGCAGAACCACCTCCTAGGAGCATCAAGAGCTCAATCCTCAACCACGTCGACCAGACTTCGGACGTAACTAACTTCTGACAAGCACCGGCCGCAATTCACAGTGGAGCCATCAACACCTTTAACGACTCGCTCTCAGTAAATGGCGTACTTAAAGTCAAACCAGCTTCGTTCTGACGCCGTTTTTGCAAAATATTCAGGTCTTTTGTTACAAGTCTAGCATTGACACGCTTCATAACCAGATCATTAACAAAAATGTGTTGAGTCGCTCAGTAAGGAATGTTGAGATATGCTTTGTTATCTCTATTATGCCTGTTTCTTAAAGTTTTTGATGTTACCATGATTAAGTGGACTTCCCAAAATACTTCTGCAATATTTTCAACGGTTCTGTTACATAAAAATTTTTTTAATACATCAAAATGCCCGTTTTAATTCGCTTTTCATATTTTCCACAATAGGAACATGAAAAGACTTGCAACGTGGAGGACGACGATGACGATGTCATTTTATGTGATACACCTGAACCTAGCGAAAACACTGTGCAGTCGACAGATTCGAAACGAAATACAGAAGACAATGAGCTACGTAATGGATTCCTACTTAATTTTAACCTGCAATGCCGTGACGATAACAAAAATGGTAAAGTTCCAAGCAAGAATGAAGCGTTAGGTGCGTCAAAGGAAACTAAAGACGAGAAAAGCGGATTCATGATTATTGATAAAAACAAACGTATGCCACGACGAAATCGTGCTGTACATTCGTTAGCACGTTGTGCCACAATACCGTTGTCATCGCCTGCCGGACAACTACTATTGCGTACTACAAAAACTGCCATGACACCAGAATATTTATCGGAGCGACTTGAACGCGTAGAGCGTTTCTGTTTTGCGCCCTTACTCTCAAAATCCCAAACGAAACCGAAATATTTTGAGAAAAAGCACACATTCACCAATACACATTGTACATTTAAAAAGCCACAAGACTATAGTTCGCATGTCTATGTATTTCCACGTCGGCAATTCTCACAACGAAGACGTACTGAAAGTTTTCTATTCTTAAATTCTTCACTAATAAGACGCTGCCGTCCAATTTCGGTGCGGCTAAAGAAAATTACCGATAACGAGGTGAAAACCCGACGCTCATTACCAAATACGAAATTAAATATCAAACTAACACGTGATGCTACACGACGTTCCAATTGGAAAATCTCGTCACCATCAACCGAAATAATAGTGGATACAATAGATTTGTGTTCATCGGATGAGGAAGAATGTCGTATTAGGAGTAGCGGCGATTGTATTAGTAGTAATGATAGTAGGAAAACACATGTTCTACAAAGATATAGCGAACCTGGCCCTAGCATTGAAATAACACGCCAAACGCTAGCAACATTCACCAGCAATAATATCGCCACCAAAACCGCCGCAAAAAGTGCACTAACAATTACTAGTGGCAATGGTAAAAAGTTAAGTCTCAAAGAAATTTCATTATTTCCCATACGCAAATCGACGCGTACCAATGGACCGGCTAAAGGACCAGATAAGCCCCCAATACGCGCTACAGCAATTGCCAGCACACGTTTATCTTTGACACACACCTCAAATCTAGCTGTGAATAGTTCCTCAACGGCAGCCACAACCCAAGCGCTAACCGCACCGGCCATCAGCGATGAGAGTAAAAAATCTTCCACTATCGACATAAATGCACTACTAAATCCAATACCTACTGCAATATTCGCCACCTCAACGGATAATAGTATTTCATTACCAAAACCATTGCAACCGTCAGTTTATATATTTTCAAATTATGCCGCTAACGCATTGACCTCAACAGTGCCAACAACAAATAATGATATTACAACAACGAACGCTGGTAATACATTTAGAAACCAAAATCAGGAAAATCATGCACAAAATGGCACCACCACAGCTGCAGGGCTTGTTGTCAAACATCAAATAACCAATAATAGTGCAACACCAACACTAACACCCGACTGGTATCCCGAATTGAATGCGTTAGCGACAAGCACCAATACAAATTTAAGCAATTCGAAACAAACACACCTGGCGGAACGCGAACGTGCGCGTAGCCTGTCTTTAGTTTCGCCAAGTCGTGTTATATCAATTGATCTGACCTCTTAATTTTGTATGCTAATAAGTAACTTTTTATTGCTATTATTACAATAATTAATATGATTGCTATACATTTATACAAAAGCTAGTTTAAATTTATCTATCGCTCACATTAAAATTATTATCAAAAGAGTGTTTCAAGACCTAATCACACACACACACACTTTGATAGTTTGTATGTATGTACGTACATAAGGCTATATTGTTGAAATGTACCTTGTACTACATGCTTGTATATTAGAGTGTCCGTTATTTTCAAATTGATTTTTGTATGTTGCAAGCGCCCGCTGATGTTTCGAAGTTCGTGAACAAACGCTTTATTTTAAATTTAAATCATTTATTTTTCCTTGTACGGACTTATGGTTTTTTGATATGTTGCATAATCCTTGAAAGAGGTCTTAATGATTATTTTCATAAAAGTACTCCGTCAAATGCACAGCGACTCAGAAGCAGTAACAAAGCATTCATATGGTACACCATGTGGTATTAGCAACACAGCGTTTACATATAAGGCACTAGTGTGAATGCACAGCACATTTGAAGCATTACTTTAACTACGTATAACTTTTAAGAGAGAAAATCTGCGGACCTTTTTTTGTAAAGAGCTAAATTTTGTATTCGAATATGCACTTATCAAAGTTATAGGTTAATTCGGTTCAGACATAAAAACATTTTCAAAGCATTAAAAGCTACCATTTAAAGTATGCGGTAAAAGTAAAACGATTAAAACACGGTTTAAATCGGAAATAAAGAAGAGCTCGTTTGCCTTAAATCCTTTCTTAGGACAAAAATGAACACTTCAGGGTTGTTTGCAAAAACCAAAATCAACTTCGGAAATAATGAACACTTTATTGTGCTTATATAAAACGAAAACTAACTAAGTTTAGTAGCAAACACACAAGAAACAAAAAAAGCCAACACCATTGTACTTTTGCTTAAAACCCATTTATTTATTTTTAGTGTATTATTTATTAATCAATAGCGTTAAAGCATAGCAAAAATATTTAAATAACTTAAAAGACTCGACAGGCTCGGAAAAGTGTAGAAACGATTTTCTGGTTGTAAAAAAATTAGTTCATTTTTTTTTTTAATTAAAACACTAGTAATGTAAGAATGCGTCAGTTTTTATGTTGTTTTTAGTGCTTTCTGGTGTTAACAAATGTACAAAAAATTTGCATTGATCTCGATTGATTGAATTTATTTTTTTTATGAAATCATTGTTATATAGTAGGGTCGTTAACGAAAATTGGGCTAGATTTTTTTTTTTAATATATTGTTGGAAATAAACCAAGTTAAACCAATAATATGTAGGTATTCAACTACAACCTTGTCTTATCAATACTTTTTTGAAAAAAAAAAAATGTTACAATACATTTTTTAAAAAAAATATAACAATACGTTTTTGAAAAAAAATATATGAGACATATTTTCTAAATTTTCGCTACGAACCTCCTTTTTCTGTTTTTTTTTTTTTTGTTATTTTTGCTTATATTTTAGTAAGCTGTTCGAAAGCTGCATAGAACCAAAACTTCACTAAAGCATCTATAATATGTAGTGGCCTTATCCGCTCAATCAGTTGTTTACGCAACACATGCATTTCAGCCAAATAAAATTTATCAATTGATGCACCTGGCAGTAAAGTTGCATTTGTGGAAAACTTGAAAATACCAAAAACAACATGAAATCTTAACGTTCATATTTTTCTAGCACACTATTGCATTAGTTTCGCTCTCCATTGTAATAATTAAAATTACTACTATAATAGCTATTAAAAAATTATTTTATACTATTCTGGAATTGTTGATAGGTTTAATGTACCTAATGTAAATATGTACATACATATATAATAATAGTTTTTCTAAAGCAAAAAATAAACTCATATGATAGCAATATAAAAACAAATTTATCGCCAAATAATCGTAACTCCTTTTACAGCCATGAAAATTAGGGTAAAGCTCAAATTCTATATGAAATTAATTGAAATTCAGGCATAATCCTTCAAATGACACTCAAATTTACGTTGTACTCGCAAATAGTCACACGCACATTCGCGTCGGCATGTAATAAAGAAATTACGATTTTTTTATATACATATTATATTTTGTTTCAATAATGTTTACTTTTTTCCAAAAAAATTGTTTTTTAAGTTTTTTTTTAATTTTTTTTCTTTCTTTTTCAAAGGTTTTTATGTTTTTTTTTACCTGTATCAAACCTTTATTTTTAATTTTTTCTTTTCAAAACTTTTTTTACCTTTTTCTTTTTCAAAATTTTTCATTCTTGAAAATTTTTTTATTTTATTTTTAATTATTCTTTTTTAATTTTTTTTATATTATATCCAATTTTTTTACTTTTTTCAAAGCTTTTTTTTATTTTTTCGTTTTCAAAAAACGTTTTATTGCATAATTAATGCATTTGTTTGTAACAATTTTATTAAGCTATTTTATGCTTTTGATTAGATCTTTTAATTAGTTTTTTATCAACAACATTTGCCGGTATTCAATCGGCAACTTTAGAGCCTAAAAGTAATTTGGAAAATATTTATATTACAAATAAAACTGAAAACAATTTTCCAAAAAAAAACGTGAAATTGACTTATAAAATAAATTTTTTAGTTTCTTAAAAACTCATAAACGTTTACTCAGTGTGAAAATTGTACGCTCGCACATTGCGAGAAGATGTGTGTAAAGTAGTAATTAGTTTATTTAATAACTTATTTACAGCTTATGCAATTCAATTATAAATTAGTTAAAAATATATAAATTTTTGGCGATTTTGAAGTAAGCATGCGCGACTACAATGTGTAAAATCGCTACTGCCCTTCTCATTCCCTTAGAAAATTTGTATTCTTTATTTTATTGCATCAGTACCTTGCTACACACGCGTGTATAGTAGTTACTTATTATCAGACATTTAAGTTGGGAGCTATTTAATTACATTTTAAATGATAATATGTTGATAGACTTTATAATACTTATGCATACATATAATTTTTGCAGCAAGATGGCAATATCTATAAATTATTTTAAATTGTTAAAACCGTTGCACTTAATATCTTCTGAGCACTGTTTACATTGTCTTTGTTATATTTTGTCCATAAAGGGTGTGTGAATAGGCCTTTATGCTTAACATTAAATTATTATTATAGAGTTTTTAGTTTAATATATAATTTTTATTTATTTATTACTAATTGTTTCAGTAATAAAATTGAAGTATAGTAAAAGAAAATCGGTTACAAATCCTCAAGTTCATTTCAAACAAACCGAACATTAATGGCGTTTTGGAAAAATTGAAATGGCATTGCTGTTCGTATGAAATTATAATATTAGAAAATACGTTTTCAATTACTTTTTCTTTTAAAAATTTTTCTTTTTACTACAAATGCTATGTACCCAAATGTGTAGGTATAAATGATTTATATACATAAGTAAAATTTATGAATGTAATGCACTACAACATAACTTTTAAGAAATATACTTTATTTTCGAAATAGTTTATAATATAGTAAACTAATTTACATTATGAAAATGATGAAAATATAATTATCAAAAAAGCTCATAGTGCATATGAGTGAAATTTAAATTGATTTACGTTTTCAAATTTTGAATTTGAATCGTTAATTTGTGAAATACTAAATAAATATGTTTTTATAGCTATGACTAAGAAATATTTAGTGGTAAAATGCCTGTATAAAGTGGAAACTAAATAAAGTGCGTACTGATGATTCTTTAAACTAATTAGTGCTCACACACATACTTGTATGTTCTAATATTGTCCGTTGTTAGGCATGGGATGCGGCAAGTATTTTAAGAACAATTCCTAGTTGCACATACAAGTATGTACATACATTTATACTCATTAAAGGGCAATGATTACATAATTAATGCCTTCTACAGAAATTTAATAACAATAATTGCATAATTTATGCCTTCTACGAAAATTTAATAACAGACGTCTACCTTTGGGTCTATTCTAAGTAAAAGGAGTTGAGCTGCGCGTATAGCCTTCGAACGACTGTTCCAAAACAGCTTAGGAGTAAGTTATTATGGATACTCATTTAATGTTACAGCATAAACCATAAACCCAGTTGACCACATTTTCAATTTAGAAGAGCTCGAACAACATTTAGCGGATATAAATCGTAATCTTCCGGTGTCGACCATTGTATGCAATAGATTTTGTCGTTAAGTAAACCAGTAGGTGTGTATACTATATGCGATTAGTGATTTCTGTACTATAAAATATAAAGCACATATTTATTTTGCAGAGCTTTGAGCATACTTTAATATAATTTCTTAAATTTAAATGAAAATGTGTACCTTATAATAGTTGCAACCCTTATTAACCCATATATTTAACACTTGCGAAAGCTCATAGAATTCAATTGAATTTATCGCTGTTAATCGATTATTTGACATCCCCATCAGTTGGAAGAAAAAATTGTTTGTGATTGTTTCGGGATAATCTTTGTAATTTTACTAAGAATAGACGAAGGAAATTCCATATTCAAAACATAAATAACAGCATTATCTGGTAATTATATAATCGATTAATTATTGTTTTTTCATATTCGCTTCCTAACATAAAAAATTTAATATAATTAAGCTGAACCGTGCAAACACATAAGAGGCATGAGCGATTGGTCAAAATCACAAAAAAACGCTAATAACGCTAGAGTCGAGAAAATGACGGAAGACGCATCAAAGTTTCTGGGTGGTGTCCTCGGTGATATAAGCTCACGATCAGCGTACACTCAAATAGCTATCGGTGCCACTTCAGGATGGTGAGTAGCAATTTTTGCAACATAAGTATATGCATATGTTTGTACTATACTATGTCTAATGTTTGCAAATTTATAATATAAAAAATGCAATGGCGTTTATCATAGGACTATTATGTATTTAAGCAAATCTCAGACAGGTGACGTAATTTTCATAGTTATGAGAAAATAGGCATGTTAAATAAACCGAAAATTGTGCTTTACGTAAATTGCTTGTTATTTGGAATGACATACCTACATACATATGAATGCAATGATATACACAAAATGATTCATTTATCATGATGTATGATAATTATTTAACATACTTTTTTTAATTTACTTATTTGAACACAAATATATATTAAATTACCGGGTTCATTGCGTATTTATACAGTTTATAAAATGTATTTATGGATATCTACTAAGTGTGTATATATGTATCTTAAGATTTACCAAAAATTTAACAAAATCTTCATCGCATTCTTAATATTTTCAAATTTTCATATAGGTTTACTGGTTTTGCAACAATGAAAATTGGCAAATTTGCAGCTTTCGCCATCGGAGGTGGTATTATTTTAATGGAAATTGCCCATCAAGAAGGTTTTATTGAAATCGACTGGTCGAAAATCACAGGAAAACTTGATAAAGTCACTGACAAAGTTGAAACAGCCGTAACTGGCCAAGAAAAAAATTGGATTGAGAAGGTGAGTGAGAGAAACGTGATATATTTGATCTATGTATGTATATAAACCCAAAAATTGAGAATTTATTTGGCACAGCCCACACATTACGTAGAGCCTTGCCGAGTTTAAAATAAATATGTTTTTAAATTAAAATTATAAAATATTTTTTAATTGTTATTGAAGTCATTTAAACACTTTTCGAAATTTGAAGTTCAAAAAAAGTTAAAGAAAAATATACGCTTTCGCGAACAATGAATTAAATAATTTTATAATGGAAATTTATTCCATTAAAAGAATATTATCAAAAATACAAAACGTTTGGTTTGCTACTAATTGCCTTTATTTTTCGTTTCAACCAGGGCAAAGTGTTTGTTAAAAACAACGCAATTTTCACGGTAGCATTTCTTGGTGGCGCTCTTGTTGGAGTTGGCTGTGCATGAATTACTTTAGGATCAATGTTATCTATAGCAGGCTGCTAAACATGACAATTAACTTCACAAATATTAGTACTAGAAATGCATATGTATGCGCTCATATAATTGAAATGTTGACTTCTTTTTCTTTGGCTTTCGAATAAATTGTGCATATATTTTAAGAAAATTTCGTTATTCGTTATTATTTAGTGTAAAATAAGTTGGTGAATGCGTAGGTAGTACTTTAGGCGAGTTTCATGTTGAGCGTACTAACATTTAATATAGTCATTGTCATTTTATATTTGTTGTAATCTTATAATTTAAAAATACGCAATGCAGTACAATTGAAGATAATTTTTTGCATATTTTCTCACTTTTCAGACTGAACGTTTTGTTGATCGCAAACTTGATCGTGCAGAGAACATATTAAAGTCAAAAACAAAGAAAGCCAAAAAATGGTACAGCAAACTTATTGGCGACGAAAATGGACCCAAAGTAAACGATCTTCACATTTTCTTAACGGCCTTCGTAGGCGGAATTGCATTAGGTGTAGCTTCGGCTTAATAATTGTAAATCTCAACCTTATTCTGCGATGTTATTCTTACCTATACCGAGCATCTCATTCATAACACACATACTATTAACTTCATATAATTTTACTAAGTTTGATTTATAAAGCGAATATGATGTAATTGATATCATAACAGTGCTTGAATAAAAGGCGTTGAATATTCAATCAATAAAAAATTATGTCTGGAATATTTATATTTAATAAGCACGTGATTTTCTGGAAAAATCGAATTTCAACGAGAGAATTTCTAGTCTTCTAATTTTTTTTTCAATTTAAAATATGTACATATGTATATTAAAACTTCATCATTTTTTTTGATACTCGAAGTTTTTTTTATTTAATATGAATATTTAAATTTTATTGAATGCAGCAACATCAACACTCTGAACGTAGTCTTCTAGTTTTTCGATTTCCTCAGTTAGCCAATCAATCGATACTTTGTCGTCTTCGACGACACACGAAATACTGAGCTTTTGGATACCAAAAGCTACTGGAACGAATTTGGATGCGCCCCATAAGAGACCATCGGTTTCGATTTTTCTTATTTCTGTTTCCATAACTTTAAGATCGGTTTCATCATCCCATGGCTTAACATCTAAAATCAAACTAGATTTTGCGATAATTTGCGGTTTCTTCGATTTCTTTGCGGCGTATGCAGCCAAACGCTCCTCGCGCACACGTGCGGCTTCTTCATCCTCCTCGTCCTCAGAACCGAATAGATCAACATCATCATCATCAGCTTCTGCCTTTGCAGGTGCGGCATTGGAGGCAGGGGCGGGGGCAGATGTGGATACAACAGTTTTTCCGGCTAGTTCGGCGTTAACTTTCTTTTCCAAAGCTGTTATACGACTTTGAGTTTCTAAACAAACCGATCTCAAGCTTTCTATTAACTTTCTTAAATCGGCATTGTCTTTTTCGATAACAGCAACACGATCTAGAACTTCACCGGATGCTGGAGTTGCAGTTAGTGTAGTAATACCGTCCATCTATAAATGAAAAAAGTGATAATTTATAAATAATTTTGCTATATAGTCTCAAGTACTGTAGACTTAGAATAGAAACAATAACGGAAACACATGCAAATTCGATTTTTTACGTAGCAACAAAGGCAAAACTAAGAAGTCGCTATTTCTTAAACAAAACATATACAATTACCTTTTCTAACGAATTTTTAATATGTTCTCTTGCTTTAGCGATTTCCGAGACTAAAGTGCACTGGCTGTTGGCCGAGGAACCCTTTAAATATAAGTAAAAACATTGAGAATTCAATTCTACTAAATATATTTTCTGGTCTTCAGCAAATAAAAATAGAAGCTGGTGCCATAAAAACAAAAGGAAGAAAGTTTTATATCTTAAAGAATTTCGTGAAAGGCGATTCCAACTAAAAACTTTTATTTGCGACCAAAACATCAAATTGAAGAAAAATGAACATAGACAAGGTATACCCTACCGCTACTGTTGTAAATGAAAAAATTTAAATAGCCTGAAGTTACCAATATTTGAAAAGATAAGAAAATAAATAAACTCAAACAATGTTGAATACTCCAAATGAGGCATTTGATATTGAAAAAACTTTTAAAAATTATATTTTGTGCACAACTTTGCAAAATTTTACTAGTACTACTCTTGCTAACCAACATATCGGCATTTTTTTTAGCTCCCTTATTTCTTTTTTTGGGCTTCTCTCCACTTTGTTTAGCAACCACTTTAGGTACTTCAATTGGTGCATTGACCTGGGAGCCGGATGATAAAAATCTCTCTTCGCTTTCAGAGTTCGTTGATATTTCTGTTAATTTTGCTACATGCTCATTCTTTTTGTATTTCAATTTTTTGCTTTTTTTCAATTTAGTTTGGGGCTCTTGTACACCATTCAAGTGACCATCCCCGCTTATCTTTTTGACCTTTTCCTCATTTGAGCAGCATGAAAGGAAACATAACTTCATATTAGATTTACAGATAGAGATTATTTTTACCGACACGTGTAACAGTTATATACAATAGGGAGTTGAATTATAAGTATATTTTCAATTCTTTACCTCCTTGCTTAAAAGTTCGTAATATTGACGTTCGGCATTGTGGCAATTTGCCTTATCCACCCAGAAACGGTCTGCAGCTAGAGTTGTGGCCATTTTTTAAATAAATATTTAGAACTACGAAGTCCGCAAATTTCGCTACTACGCTGATTGGGAGATGTACACGCTACAATTAAACTAATTCCCACACACAATTGTGAACTTGCGAAAGTCGACCGATGTATCGATAATTTCCTTAATCGACTCGTAGAAAATTTCTAGTGTGTTAAATAGGATACGATAATGTTCCTTAAAATTAAAATTTTATAGGTTTGCAAAATTTGTCAAAAATAAGTTATTTAAATATAAACACATAAAAATTAGCATGTACATACATAATTTTTTTTATTTTCAATGTATGCTTTAAAATTTCTAAACTCGTGCTTAATTTCGTTAGCGCCCAACCTCAGATGCTCCCCCATAGATATACATATATACATATGTACACATATCAACCTTGATTAATAACAAAATTCTATAACGATTCCATAATATTTTATTTACTCATAATAAGATCGTAGTAACATCCAAATTAATTATCTGCGACGCAAGAATACATTTTGTTTTTTTTACTAAATATTCCTTTTTAAGTAAATCGTTTTAAACGTGTATATATTTTACTGCGCAGATAATAGTGCACTACTATATGTTTTTATTTTGTACATACAAATGTATAAAACAAATTGATATATGTTTTAAAACTAGATTATGCATTTCGAATAATTTGGAACCTAAATCACTTTGTGAATATTTTATAAGTATGAATGCGTGTACGTGTGTAACTTTCAAAAAACTATATATATTTAAAACATTAACTGGCTCTAATCTAACTCTATTCGATTTTCCATAAATAAATTTCCGGTGTGCAACTTTGATTCCTTCATTTTATCGTATGATTTAAGGAGATCTTCCATAGAAATGGCAATTAAGGGATTGCTCAATTCGACAGCAGCGTTTGCCGATGTCGATGGCTCAGCGGATTGAGTCGAAAATCCAGAAAATTGATTCTCATTAGAACGCATAAATAAACGCATTCTATAGACTGAAGCATTACGACACATTTCTCTCAAATCCGAACCAGAAAACCCATTTGTTAGTTTTGCTAAACGATTAAAGTCAACATCATTATGTACACATTCAGTTTCTAAAATCAATTTTAGAATCTGTAATCGTTGGACTTCGGTCGGTAGTCCGATATGAAACTGAGCCGGCATGCGGCGTATGATAGCCTTATCTAAATCTTTCGGACGATTAGTTGCGCCCATAACAATAACCGTTGAATTCGAATTTGTATTAAGTCCATCCCATAGCATCATAAATTGAGTTTTCATCATTGCAGTAGCCTCATGGTCATTCGAGTTGCGACTGCGCAAAAATGAATCGATTTCATCTATAAAAATTATGCAGGGCTGAATTTTGATAGCCAACGAAAAGACTGCCGATGCCAATTTCTGTGATTCACCATACCATTTATCAGTTAGAATTGCCACATCCAAGTTTATAAAGCGCATACCAGCCTCTTTTGCAGTTGCTTTTGCTATTAAAGTCTTACCACAACCTGGTGGTCCATGCAACAATACACCTTTTGGTGCTTGCCACAGTTTGGACTGATTAAATAAATCTCTATGTCTCACTGGCAACACAACAGACTCTCGTAATTCCTGAATAACATCATCGAGACCAGCAATATCATTCCAGCTCACTGTTATATCTGCAGGCACAACTAAATGAGTGGCAATCATAAGTTCATAGTCATTAAATTGTTGTGGATTCACTTTGAAACCACTCTGATCGCCTAGCCTGAAAATAAATATAATTACATTTGTTGGTATAAACACGTTTGTTAAGATTACACTACCTTTTCAATTGTTCTTCAGCACGCAACTTGGCCTTCTTTTTATTCTTGCTCGTTGGATCAAGTTGGTTCATCATCCATTTCACCGAATAAAATGTGATGACAGACGCAATGGACACTCGAAGAAGTAGCTGAACGATTTCATTTCGCGATAACTGCGACCCACCGAAATTAAAGTTGTCCATTTTTGTTAAATATTGTGTAATTTATTTCATGAGGCGCATAGCCTTTTCATGCTACCGCAGGTGACATTAGGATACATGACATAGCGTTGTTTTAAATTCATCGACTTTGAGATTTCGATAATATTTTAATATATTATATATTCAGAGAGATATTACTATTAGCAAAATTTTATATTTATTTATCTATAAAAAATCGTTGTATAATATGGTTTATTTTAAAATTTTAACAAATGTGTAATGATGTATGGATCCAAAAATATTGGCAAACTTGAAAAACACTATTCACCCTGTTCTGTTGTAGTTATCCACTATGTTCTTCCATTTTATGTAATGTAATTTCATTCTATTTGTAAGACGTATGAAAAGGTGGCAACATACGGTATACCCTGTTTTTTGTTGCGAGTTTACACGTTTGTTTTAGTTGCTGTAGAATTTATTAAACAAAAATGGATTTTGATGCTGAGGACAATCTTACCGTGGAGGAAATGCACTTTATAGCCGACTTGGACAGGTGTGTTCCACATTGCATTTACTTTGGACATACCATTTTATAATACTTTCAACAATTTCTTCCTAACTACACAGTCGCCAGTTTGGTTTTCTCAAATTGACAGCGCCTGAAAATGCAGCCATACGTATCATTGTTGAGCGTGCAGTGAAAATCTTACAAAAGGTTATTATATCAAGAAAGGAAGAGGAGCAAAGGGAAAAATTAGCAATAAAATCAGAGGATGTGCCTGAAGAATCAAACCTACATGTGATGAAGACAGAGCAGGGAAGTGATGAACTGTTGCAGGAAAACAGTACCCAAGTGCCTGTTGACTTACCAAGTCCCCAAAAGAAAGAAGAAGAAAGTGCTAATCAAACATCTGCGGAAACTCCTACCACTAATCAGGACAGTGGTAAAGATAAAAATAAAATTTCCGTAGATGTTTTGACTTATTGTAAGCTGGGACATCTTCATTTACTTCTTGAAGAGTATGACGAAGGTATGAATATTTATTGCGCATGTTAAGGCATTCGAAGTTTCGACTTCTTTGATCAACTTTGTGCTTTTAATATAATCATTCAAAGTGCCTATTGATAATTTGATATTTTTATATTCCAGCGCTTGCAGCTTATCAAAAGTACTATCAACTTTGTCCGAAGAACTGGAAAAATTTGCCTTTTCTGTATGGCCTTGGGATGGTGTATTTCCATTTTAATGCATTTAGATGGTAAGTAAGGAACCATTAAAAATAGTAGATGGGAACTAGGCTTGAAGTCTATTTTAGTAATCTTTGGCGTTATTTACTGTATAAAGAGTACACTATCATACATAATATATATGTATATATATATGTCTTTATTTATGTATTGAGAGTAGACAAATTTTTAATGACAAAAACATATACACACATGCATATGTCCGGTGTTTTTTATTTTTTGCATATTTTCAATGATTTCCTTTAAAATGATGTCTATTGCAATTTGTCTTATAAAGTTGGGCTAATATTTAATTAAGCGTTAATCACGACAGTAATATATTTTACGCAATTCATGCTGATGTCAGTGCCAATATATATATTTTATATTCTCAGCTCTAGATTTTTGTGTTTCAAGTTTATTTTACTTAATATTAAGTATACCATTACGTTTACAAGATTTACGAATTCCTAAATGCAACAAATGAGTCAGATATGTCCAGTTGGGAACCACGAACATAACAAAATATGTATATGATTTTTACAACAGTTATTTACGATTAATTTCTTTTATTTTGTTATAAAACATATTTTATTTTTTTTTTTATCAAATTTATTACCTATTTGTTTGGAATTTCCCATTTTATAAAGGTGTTGCCAATTAAATGAAGATAAACCATAATCAGACTACACTGTTTAATGGAAATTGTTGGCAACACTATGCATAATATTTCCCATATTTTCTTTTTTAGTTCGCTAAACTCCTTCCGTAGGGCACGATGCACTGCCTTTGTGCGGTTGAGTCCGCCATATTTATTTCTCACTGCCATTGAGTGATTTTAATTGTAGTAATAAAAAAATAGAATTTAGTGTATTTGTAAGAAGTTAACAACACCAAAATTAACACAAATACTATAACTCAAGTTTTTATGCATTATGTGGTTATTTATGATGAATAAATTTGTGAATAACTGATGAATATGTGTAATCGTTTGACGAATGATAAAACCGGAACGAAAAATATTTTATAAACTAACATAAATTCTAACACCGATATATTTAAGTGAAATAAATAAAATAACATTTTCGTATACAAATTTTTAAATCAATATAATATGTGCGAATAATGTAAACATAAAAGAATAATATTTCATAAAATACGTGAAAATTATTTGATGGTGTTAGTTTGTGTATACACCAATATTTCAAGAAGGGATCCACATCTAATGCATTTGTTTTCATGTACATCTACACGCTAACGCCTCATCTATGAAATATCTAATTTCCTCGTCAACTAATTAACTAAAAGAAAACTTGTTAGAAAATACGGAAGTTAAATGGTAAAGTGTAATGATTTATGATTCACTATGTAAAATAAACATTATTTACTTTTTCACTTTGTCCGGCCAACAACAAAAAAAAACAGCTATATTCTTAACCCCATAAACAAAACACAAACTTTGCAAAAGAAAACATTTTGATTTCGTAACCAATGTATTTGAAACAAAATTTAAACCTATTAAATAATATTGCATTTGTAAAAATTCATTAGAATTTTTCTATGGCATACATATAAAATGTATGTGGATTGTCTGGTCACGTAGGCACTAGTGCTTCGCTGCTGCACAGTCTAGTAGAGCAACACTTACATATGTATGTATGTACACATAACAGAGTATGCGCTAATGCATAAATGTGCATCTTGGGGTGGTACGAAAAGGGATTTTTTATTATTTATTACTTTTTTGAACTTGTAAAGTTTTTTTTTGTGTTTTCATATTTGTTTGCAAAGCTTTCGCAACTGCATATGAAACAAAATGTTTAAACGTATTTATGTACATGCATTTTTGTATATACATATATAAGTATTGATATGACCCCACACAGGGCGGAAACAGTTACAAACAATATATATCCCCTTGCGTGGGTACGTAGATGTATTCTATGATAGGCATACGTATTAAAATGTTTTTAATGCCGCTATTTCGGAGGCTAAGTGATTTTCAACATTAACGGAGATAATTGTTGTAAATTTAGTTTAGTACAAACAATAAATTTGTAAAAGAAACGGAGTGAGCTAAGATTAAAGAGTTGATTTGATTTTAAAATCGGTAAAAAGTCCCAAATATTAAGATACATTTAAAAAATTTTATTGAATATTTTATTATAAAATAACTAAAGATGATGTTTTTAATATAACGCTAACATCGTTGTGAAAATGGAATAATAAAATAGAAGAAATATATGAACGTTACTTTATACAGTAATGGTGATTAGTGAGTTATAGCTGGGTCATAGTTACTTAATTAATTATATGTAAATTGTTGATTTAATTTTTAATAAATGATATATCTCATTTTCTAATTTTTAAACTTCTGCTTTGTAGGTCTATTAGAGCGTTTCGAAGTTTACTTTATCAAGACCCGAATTTTATACGGGCTAGTGAAGCACATTTACGTATTGGTCTTATGCTAAAAGTCTTTGGGGAGTATAAACTATCACTTAAACACTTGAAATTAGCCCAAATTGACAATTCTCCATGTACATTTTCTAAACTACAAAGTAAGTACATATTTGAAGCTTATAAATTTTTTAAAACATATATTATTTCTCACAAATATCCATATTAAACATTTAAAATACTTTTCAGTAAAATTTCACATTGCCCATCTATATGAAGTTCACAATAAGCATAAAGCGGCCAAAGAGGCCTACGAGCATCTTCTTAATAGTAAAGAGCTGACATTGGAATTGAAAGCAGATATATATAGACAATTAGGTAAGTATGTGTATTAAGATAATTTATAAAAATTAAATTTTAATAAAAACAAAAATATTTCCTCTTTTAAGGATGGATGTATCATTGTGTGGAATCATTAGGAGATAAAAAACAACGAGATAATTATGCAATAATATGTTTACAAAAGTCAATTGAAGCAAATCCGAAATCAGGACAATCACTGTATTTATTAGGCAGATGTTATGCGGGTATTAATAAAGTTCACGACGCATTCATAGCTTACAGAAACTCTGTGGAAAAGAGTGAAGGAAACGCCGATACATGGTGTTCTATCGGGTATTATATTTATAAATTTGTCAAATTCCAAATATTTAATAATGTGCATTTTTTCACTTCTATAGAGTATTATATCAGCAACAAAGTCAACCGACAGACGCGCTACAAGCGTATATATGTGCAGTTCAACTCGACAAGAATCATAAGGCGGCGTGGACTAACCTAGGAATATTGTATGAGAGTTGCGGACAACCAAGGGATGCGTATGCATGTTATTTGAATGCAACAAGAAGTATAAAAAATGTTAGTTAATTATCAATTGCAAGTAGCAACAACACTTTTTTAAGTAATTTATTTTTGATATAAATTGATTGTTATTGTTTGCTTTCTTATAAATAATATATTGCTTCTAATTTTACAGAATACCCAGCCAAAGGTTACAGTTAACGATAACAAAGCCGGAAATTTAAACCTTAAACTCCGTACGACAGGAAATTTAACTTCACGAGAGTGTCAAGGTTTGGGTAAAGGATTGTCTCAACGTATAAAATTTTTAGAAACTCAATTAGCCCAAGCGCCTATGCCAAGTATTACTTCAAAAAGAAGACAACTTTGTTCAATTGAAGAAGCTTGGAATTTACCGATTTCATTGGAAATGAGTTCGAGACAACAACACCAACAAGCTACACAAGTGCAGCAACGTCAATATGGCAAAAGTGCTCACGGTTCGGTAAGTTAGATTTTTATAATTGCTGCTATAGTAAATCTAATTGTTTGCGATTTAGGCTGTTTAAAGAAATTTAATCGTTTGGCTACTGTTAATTACGAAAAATTGAGAGTGTTGCATAGTGTTCGGAATGCAGTTGTAGTAATAAATCTTTACTTATTATTTTCTATGCTAATTAATGAAATTACACCAATAGTACTTACATTTCAAAAATTTTATCAAATTTAACAATATTAAGAATTGGGTACTTGCACGATTTTAGGTATTTAGATCAGTTTCTCTGCCTTTTTAGTTATGTTTCTGATTATATACTATACTGGTGGGTCCTATAATTTATTTTTGTTTTTAAATTTTTGTAAATAGTTTTATTTAAAAGTTGAATAACAAATGTATTTCAAAAATTAACTGTACGCAATAAATTGTTTAAATAATATTAATTATGCAAAATAAATGTATAAAGATTTGAAACTTTATTGCCATATTTTCAAATGTATATTAATTTGTGGAAACCCTGTCAAAAAAATTATAATTTTGTGGCAACGTCGCAGAAGTAAAACTAGAAAAACTATTGGCAATGTCGCGTAGGAAACGTGTTCATTTCCTTCCATTTCATTTTTGTCAGGTTAAGTGAAAGGTTCGTGAAAATACCACTTCCAGTGGTTTAACAAATTTGAGAAAAAAATACTTTCATGAAAAAATTTACTTGCATAAAAAATGTAATCAATCGAATATTTTTCAATATAATTAAAGGTAATTCAGGGCCCACCTCCACCATATCCACACACACATCAGAATATAAATAATGTACCAACAAAGCGTTTCAAAGATGAAGCCCTCCAACAAACCGAGTCCGGCAATCGCCCAGCGCAACCGGCTTTCTTCCTTTCACAGCAACAACTACAAACTTTACAATTTTTGCAACAAAACCAAAGTACGCTTAATCATCAAGAGCAGGCGTTGTTCCAACAACTCAGCAGTCAATATCGCCTTATGCAACAATATCAACAAGCAATGAGACAGCAGAACACGTGTCAATTGCCGCAAAATGTACAAGCGCAACAATTACAATCGTCGTCGCTGCAACCAGCGCCAGGACAACCTATACACTCCACAGCGTCATCTTCGTTAACGACGGGAAATATAACTGAAGCGACGGGAGCAACGTCGAGTTCGAATGCACCTCCCGCATACGCTGGAACGCGTGATGATCAAACAAAAGCAGTCGTGCCAAAGCCATCCACATCAACTATGGAATCTGGAGTGCTGACGCAACTGTCACCAAGTAATGATCAATTGGGTAAGTAAACTGTACATATTGAATAGGTTTTAAAACACGTGTTTCCACGTGCATAAGTGTATGCACACTAGCTTATCCATACATATTAATTTAATAAATATTTTTATGAGCTTAATAGTTTTGAGTAAAAGTTTAAATTTTGGTTTTAACATGAAATAATAAAAAAATTAGTCATAGTAGTTGTAATCAATAAAAATTTAAATATATTTTAATAGGCCAATAATTATTCATAAATATGTCCGCAGATATACTTTGGAGTGAACACTTTAGTAGCACTCTGATTGCCCCTCTGACGGAAAAATATGAGATAGCACATTGGTCTTGCTAATTCCGATATGTGCACTGCTGATAGTGTATATTTGATAAAGGACCAACAAATTTTTATATTAATCTTTAATTAGTTGACACAAAACATAAATGTCAAAGTCGATACAACAAGTGATGTATTTGCATAGTCGTTATTTAGTTTGGAAATTAATATAATAATATTATTAATTTAGAGTGTTTTAAATATCATATGTATATAGTTTTCTAATGTTTGCCTCTATCTTCTTTTATTTAGGTGTCAGTGATCAGGAGCTGCAGGTGTTTCTCTCACAAAAAGGTTTAACCTCAACGTTTGCTGAAGATCTTTTAAAGACATTTAACCCTGATAATCTAGATATTAAGGAAGAAGATATAGATGGCACTCCTGAGGATTTATTCAATGGCCTCGATAAGAATTTATCCATCGCCGATAAAAGCAATACACTCACATCCATCGTCAGCGGCCAACAACCAACAGGCGAAGCTAACAGTACAGAAACTGCTGGCGCCGTAAAAGAAGAAACCGATGCGGAACAAAACTCAGCCGATATAAAATCGGAAAATTTTCATGGCGATGAATATGACGATCGAGATAAATATGATGATGAACTTGAAGAGCCTTCGAAATTTAGCATACAAATGGATTCGAAACAACTGATTGCAGCTGTTAAAAATCTATCGCTCGAAGAACCACCGCCCCATTGTTCCGTATTACATATAAATGCGCCACCGCCTTCGCCGCCAGATTGCCCGCCACAACGTCTTACCCGTGAACAACTACTGCCGCCCACACCATCCGTACATTTAGAGAACAAGAAGCACGCTTTCAGTCCGCAACTGCAAGAGTTTTGTCTCAAGCATCCGATAGCTGTAGTACGTGGCTTGGCTGGTGCACTCAAATTAGATTTGGGTCTATTCTCCACCAAAACGCTCGTCGAAGCCAATCCCGATCATAGTGTTGAGGTGCGCACACAAGTGCATCAGTCACCGGATGAAAACTGGGATGCGTCGCAAGCAAAACGTGTTTGGGCTTGCATATCGCACCGTTCGCATACGACTATCGCAAAATATGCACAATATCAGGCGTCCAGCTTTCAAGATAGTTTAAAGGTTTGTATTTTCGAATTTGAGGCTATTTTCTATTGTTTACTAATTCTTTATGATGATCACATTTATTTTATAACTTTCGTTCTACATAGTAAAGAATGTTGATGATAATTAAATAACTGATAATGCATTAAAATATATTGATGAATGCGCTAATAAAATAATTTACAAATTTTAATGTTTTTCAATTAAATAAACAAATATATATTATTGCCTTTACAGGATGAACATGATAAAGGACCAACTGGCGTACCAACAATGTCTGATTCAGATTCTAAAGATTCAGTGAGCAATTCCAATGTTAGTGGCAAGCGGAAAAAGCTTAAAAATGGCAACAAAATGTTGAGGTAATTGCATTTAAAAATTAAAAATCAAACATTTTGCACTTATTAATCTAGTATTGTCGTTACCCCTAGTCAATATTATTCATTAAAGTGCTACAGCAAAGCAGGGTCTTTCGCTAACACCGTTTTTAAATATTTATAAATGAACGGCGTTTGATAGTAGGGCCCTCGACATTTCAAAAAATTAAATAATTTTTTTCTTATCAAACTTAACTAGCTTTAAACATACGAATTTTTTTTTTTTGCATTTTCCAGATTTGGCACTAATGTCGATCTGTCGGATGAACGGAAATGGCGTTCCCAACTGGCCGAATTGCAAAAACTGCCGGCATTTGCGCGCGTCATATCGGCAGCCAATATGCTGTCACATGTCGGTCATGTCATTTTGGGTATGAACACAGTGCAGTTGTACATGAAAGTGCCGGGTAGTCGTACACCGGGTCATCAGGAGAATAACAACTTTTGCTCTATAAATATAAACATTGGTCCGGGCGATTGTGAGTGGTTTGCCGTGCCGGATGCTTATTGGGGTGGCATACATAATCTGTGCGAAAAAAATAATATTAGCTATTTGCACGGTTCGTGGTGGCCGGTGTTAGAAGACTTGTATAAGGAGAATATACCCGTTTATCGTTTCATACAACGGCCTGGCGATTTGGTTTGGGTCAATGCAGGGTAAGTTCATACACAGCACTTAAATCATAATTTTATATTTTTGGTAATTTATGCGGTCCGCTCCAATGATGTTAAACACAAATCAAATACTAACTTTCGTTCTACTGAAAAAAGTTGTGTAGAGATTAAGTAATCTGATATAATAGCGCACACACACCAATCAATTAACTTTATTTGTTGTTAAATAGTGATAATAATAATAAATTATCCACTCTCATTGCAGTTGTGTACATTGGGTGCAGTCAGTCGGTTGGTGCAATAATATAGCATGGAATGTGGGCCCACTGACGGCGCGTCAATATTCCTTAGCCGTTGAACGTTATGAATGGAATAAACTGCAAAACTTCAAGAGTATTGTGCCCATGGTGCATCTCAGTTGGAATCTCGCTAGAAATATTAAGGTTTCAGACCCAAAACTGTTTGAGCTTGTCAAGTAAGTAGCATTCTAATCACCTTTTATGCTATTGAAAATTAACAAATATTTTTGAAAATGTGGTAACACTCTTACTTTCAAGTGCTTTAATATTTATAATTAACATCTCGCTGTTCTCAATTTACAGAATGTGTCTGCTGCAGACACTGAAAAATGTTGTGCACACCTTGGAGTATGTAAAATCGAAAGGTGTGGAAGTGCGCTTTCATGGGCGTGGAAAAAATGAAGCCTCACATTATTGTGGACAATGCGAGGTAAGTGTTACGCCACTGTTGTTGTTGGTTGTAGTTATAGTCGTTTTTTTTCTGCACATCCGCGGATATACTTTGGAGTGAACACTTTAGTAGCACTCTGATTGCCCCTCCGACGGAAAATTATGAGATCGCACATGGGTCTTGCTAAATCCGATATGTGCGCTGCTTATAGTGTACATTTGATGGCAGACCAACAAATACATATACATACATATATATTTATTAGCTTTAATTATGTGGACGGAACGCGTTATAGTTTAATTCGATCCTATAAATTCATTTTCTTTACACTGAGTTGCTATGCAATCGCGTACATAGTGGTTATGTTAGTTGATTTTTTTTAGGTTATGTTTTTTTTACGACACAGTTTTTTTGTGGTTAGAAAAAGAAAGTAAACGCAAGATTTCACTCGAAAGCAGAAAAAGCAATTTTAAATTACCCTAAAAAATTATTTAATGTAGAAAATTGGCTTTAATCAACCGGATTATGAATTTTTTATTCAAACATTTTGAATATTTATTTTCGAAACTTTTAATACCGATCCCAAAATCTGAATTGAAAATTAAATTTTTGTTATTATAATTTATTACTATCAAAAATACTTTGTACATATAGTGTTTTTCTTGTTAATCTTTGTATTTACTAACTCTACATTTTCTTCCTTTGTAGGTTGAAGTTTTTAACATTTTATTTATACGCGAACAAGAGAAGCGTCACGTTGTGCACTGTATGGCCTGTGCACGTAAGCTATCACCAAATTTGCAAGGCATCGTTTGTTTGGAGGAATATCGTTTAAGCGAACTTTTACAAATATACGATGCTTTCGCGTTGTATAAAGTACCACAGACACTGCCACAAAGTCCGAATTCGTCGAATATTTAATATTATAAGAATTATATTAACGTGTATGATGAGAATGACGAACAAGATGATGTCGTCTATGATGTTTGATGCTGATAATGGTTTAATGATAAAGACATTCGTTAGTTGATTTGCATATAAATATATATATTTTTTTTCTGTAGTTTGTCGGATATATAGGTCTATTGCTAATATTAAATAATTATACAATTTTTATAATAGACAACAACAAAAATGCACTGGTATTATACTTACGTAGGCATATTTTTATAATATTATACAAAATACAATTTCATTTTTAGCAAGTTTACGAGTAAATTTACGCTCTTTCATATAGACGATTAGCACTATATACATACATAAATCATCATTATTGTTCTACGTAATTTTATTTCTTAGACACTTAAGGCATTTCTCATCTATACGATACATATATAAATAAGTATATAATTATACATGATACATGTGCGAAAGTTATATACAAAAAAAATACACTTGAATAGTGGTAATTATTACACATAGCTATTTAATTTGTTCTTAAAAAAACATTACAAAACATGCATATATACGTACTACGTCTTTGTATTTTGAAAGCACATGCAAAATATGTTTGCGCAATTGTGGATTTTATTTTTTGCGTTGCAAAATCAATTCAAATTGTGGATTTTATTTATGTGTTGCAGAAATAATTCTAATTATAGATTTTATTTTTGTGTTGCAAATTAATTCAAATTGTAGATTTTATTTTTTGCGTTGCATAATTAATTTCAATTGTTTTATTTTTTTTGTGTTTCATAATTAATTGAAATTGTGTATAGCAAACAAAAATGGTTTCATTTAGTTTTGTCACACGAAAAATGGAGATAAATATGCGTTAGCTTTTAAATTGAATACAAATAATACAAGCGTTATTTTTATTTTAACCAAAAATTGTATAATTCATAAACACAATTTGAAAAAAGTTATATTCATAAACCACAAATGCGTAAAGTAGTTGCTACAAAACTGTTAGGTTGTTTCATTAGTGTAAAAGCGAGTTTTAGTTAAATTGATAATAGAAAACGTAATCAAGTTTGCTAAGTTTACAAATACAAAAACACTTATACATATATAAATATAAGGAAGAGCAAAAATTATAACTTAAAAATCATACAGCTTTTAAATTATGACATATTGTCTTTAACAAACAAGCAAAAACACAAACATACATATACACCAAAAATCGTATGCATGCATATAAGTAAAGCGCTACGAAGCATTTGAATATGGCGATTTTTTCATATATTCAAAAGTTAAGAAGCATAGCGCTAGCTCAAAATAATATCGAAAATAACAGCGCTACAGCATAAGCATACAAACAAACATATAATATATAGAACCTGTATATGTAATTAATGATCTCAATAAAAAAAAGTAATGAGGACGAAATAGCAAAATACAAAATGTAATTTCAAAAAAAAAAAACAAAAATTTAAATATAAAAACCACAAAAAACATAAAACAAACGGTTGAACGTGTGCTGTATAACAAGTAATAAAATTGTAAACAAAAGAAAACAACAAATCTTCAGGCCCGATATCATTTCTAGTTTAAAGAGAAAAAGAGGAAAATAAAAGAAAAAGCTTGGGAAACAAACGAATATATTTTTATAATTACAAGGAAAAATATAAAAATATATTTTAGAAGTACGTACATATATATACAGATATATATATAGAATACATACACACATAAGTGTTCAATATTTGAAAAAGAGATGGAGAAACAAAAAAATAAAAGCCGACCATGTCTGGCTAAAATGCGTCTAAAAGCGAATATAACCAATTCATTTTAACTGGCGGTCCGTTTCACAACGTGTTTTGTTCGAAATAATATACATAAGTATGTTTTGCCATAAAAAAATTAAGCAAACAGTCTAAAATGTTCATTTGGTAAATATGTCAAGTATATGCTAAATATTGCATATGCGCCAAAAAGTATGTTTCTTTTTCGTATTGTATACATATTATTTATAGTATTGGTGTGTGTCTAAGACAGGTGCTAAAAATAAGAAAAACAAAAAATTGTGTGCGAAATTCTGTAAGATAAGTTAACAACAATTTTAGTTAAATTTGAAACGGGCTTAGCCAATGCATAAGGTAGCCGGCTGGATTAAGTCCGACATTCTTTATGGCTGCGTCTAATGTAAATATATTTATTAATAGTCGATTTCTTGGTATCCAAATGTATTGTATTTAACGATAATCGCGTCTGTATTGCGCCATCCGATTTGTGAATGATGGCGCCAGCTCACGTTTTCATTTCACTTAATATTCTTTACGTAAAAAAAAAGAAGAAAAGAAAAAATATTTCATGCGTATTACTGTATAATTTATACGTAGTGTGAAATTAATAAATAATACAAGAAAATTATACAAATATTGTGTTTTTCTTTACAATAACAATTTTGTACCCTGAATAGGGTAAATTAAATTTGTGACGAAGTTTGGTAACACTCTTAAGGAAACGTCGACCATATATTATCAGCATGACGAGTTGAGTCGATTTAGCCATGTCTATCTGTCTGAATATATGTACATGAGATATTGATCTGATCTGCTCTGACTGTCCGTCTGTATATATGCGAACTAGTTCCTCAGGTTTTGAGAAGTCGATATGATATCTCGCACACGTCTTTTTCACCTTAAAAAGCTACTTATTTGTCGGAACCGCCGATATTGGGTCGCTATAGCTTATAAAAGCCGTGCAAATTGACTGATCAAAATAAAGTTCTTGTGGGAAACTTTTTATTTTTTTAAGAATATTGTGGCTTTGGTGCAAACAAAGTTAACGTTTTTATTGTTTAATGATACAAGTACTCGTCGTCTACAACAAACGGAAAAAGTTATGTATATAAAAAAATACCGCCCTGTAACTATTCCCGCACAGTTTGATTGCATTCTATTCACAAAAATTCCACAAACACATTACCAAATATTGTTATGTTTATTTTGTGATTATTTTACATTAAGCACCACATTTTAAAAAACTATTCAACAACTTTTTAGCTCCATCTGTAATGAGCATAGGCGCGATTGGCTTCGCATTGTCGATGCAAGTCATTCTTCTTTTTTACCACACGCCCTTGATTATAGGCCGCATCTAATACTTCCCACGCCAATTTTTCGGGTAAATGCACCTTTCGCTCCTTTTCTCTTGCTGCTTCTAATATCCATTTCATGGCCAAAAAATATGATCGTTTTTGAGTCACCGGAATGGGCACTTGATATTTGACGCCACCACGTTTGATTGCAGTCAACTGTAAGAGTGGCCGGCTATTTTCAATTGCCTTAATCAACAATTGTTCCGGATCGGCAATTATCGTGTCTTTGGCATCAGGGTTCAAGTTCATGCGCTCAATCTGAACGCGTTTCATACATTCAAATGATTTGGTAAGCAATTCTCTGGCTAGTTTCTTGTTGCCACCTTTTGTTATATAATTCACCATTTTGTTCACCAGTTCGTTGTAAAATATTGATTCGGATTCATCGTTCCTGGCTGCTTTAATTGGCATATGTGACAACTTGATGTACTCATCAGTTTCTTTAAGATTCAGCTGCTTCTTTTTCGAGAATATTGCTTCAATATAATGCGGCGGATATGCCGACATTCCACGCGTGAAGGCACATACCAGGCTGGGAAAGATTGATGTGGTTTTATTACAACTGACAAAGATGAAAACAAAGTGTTCTCAATTTACCTGTGTGGCTCCAAACGACTGCACAGGCTGCGCAACATTTTCAGTCACGAAATTGAGTTTTTACTAGGTAAACAGAAGCAGCAACTCAATTTATTTTTTTCAATAAATAGCAGATGTTGCGATGAAAACAATTAATCGATAAATTAAGAAGTAGCGAACGAAGTATCCAGTGCTTAGATTTTTTTATCATAGTTACCTTTTTTTGCAAATTTTTGCTAAAATTATTAATTGTATAAAATATTATTTTCTAAATGCAATATAAGAATAATTACGCATTCTTATTCTATATGTTAATAATGTCAACATTAGATTGTTATACAAAAGAAGCGCAACACTGTTGAAATGATTTATCGATATCTTTGTTTTTACATCTATCAAAATACAGCTGTTTCAGTATTGATTATCAAAAGCTTTGTTTATAAATGTAAATTCCAATTCTAATAGGAAACACTAAATAGACGATATGACTCCACAGGACGCAGATTTGGCATTCAAAACCAAGAAAAGTAAGTAAAAATTTATTTCTTTCAAGTGGAAATGACAATAATATACTCTATTACTATTTTATAGCTTCCGAAAAAATATGCGAAAACATACATATTGTAGCCAATGATCCATCATTGGCATTTTTTCGCATACAGGAACATGTAAGGAAGGTGCTACAGCCAATTTCAGATAAACGAGCGGAAGTTATACAGTTGCAAACGAATTTACAAGGGCATTGCTATGACATGGAATACGCAGTTGGGTATGCATAAAATTTGTATTTTTTTTTAAAAAAAAGTATATGTATATTAATTTAAATAACTTTTTAGCGCCGTTAAAGGTGTGGAGCATTCTGAAGCTATTTTCAAAAATATACAAGAAATGATAAAAACTTCAATATTTCTTAAACAACAACTAAAGTATGGTGAACTAAAAAACAAGTCAAAGAAGGATTCAACTAGTAACTCCGTTTATAAGCGCTTCTCTGCACATTTAACATTGGACTTGCCGGAATTACCGGATTTTAGTGGCGTTATGCGCGAAACTAGTCAACGGGTAGAAACTATGATGACATCCACATCTAGAGACAACAATGTACCACAAAGTAGTTCCAGCGAATTGCAGAGATCGTATACTACATTACATTAAAGTTGAAGTTAGTTAAGTAAAATAGTTATTAACAAATATTAGTTCTATCTATTGCTAATTTTTTTTTACAACTAATTTTAAATTAATAAAAATTATATATTTAATTTAAAGTTCATAAAATCAAAATTACTTCTTACTTACTTTGTAATAATTGACCACTGAATAATAGTATAAAAGTGTACGAAAAAACGCATAATTCTGGCTGTTTATTATATATGTATGTACATACTATTCAATTGTATACAATATGTACAAACATATGTACACTTTTCCATAAAACACATAAAATAGGGACGCACTTGCAATATTATACTTTGTTATTGTATAAGCCACGTACAATCAAATCATCTTTGAAATGTGTTTTTTTTTGCAGCTGTTGAAATATTGCTCCACAATATTGTACGAGTGTGTATAAAAATAAGAACTGAAAGTGCTCCTCCTACCCTAAACATATGTATGTATGTACGTATAAACATACTTAAGTATATAAATACATATTTACGCTTTCTATACACATATCATTTTCTTTCCAGACTGTTTAAAATTTCATTAACGCCTACATAGTCCTCAATTCGAATTATCGTGTTATACCCCGGCACCATACAACTAAATATATTTATTTGGACGGACAATGACTTTTATATAATAAAAACCCAACTCTCAATAAGCATCACTACAGTGACCAATGTCTGTCACCTTGACAGAATTCCAAATAATGCGGTGTTTGTCTAATACGTAATTATGATTAAGAAATATTTTTTCAATTCATATCAATTTTTATCAAAAATATAAACAAAGTACAAAAATTATGATAATATTGAGTTTCCTCATAAGACACTTGCTATATTTAAGTAATTTGAGAAGAATTGTACATATTGTGGTCCGATACAATGCTATGTAAGTGTCTTCTGGATGGATCTGCTTTCGCAAGACTAATTACTTGGATATTCCGAGCCACCTAAGCACTGGTCAGGCACGGTGCCTGCTTTTTTTTATAGAACCAGCTGGCAGCCAGCTTCCCGTAAGGTCACCTCGTGACATTCAAATCACATCACATTGAGGCGGAAGAGTCACATAAACGTGATTTACGGTGTCTGCTTTTCTTTTATACAGCCATCTTTCTCTGAAGTCACCTTGTGACTTTTAAATCACATCACATTGAAGCGAGACCCACCTTTGTACCTACCAGAAACGTTGCCTGCTTTTCTTTTAGTGGTAAGCCAGCTTCCCGAGAGGTCACCTCGAGATTTTGAAATCACATCACATTGAGGCGCGAGAGCCACTTAAGCACTGACAAGGCACGATGCCTGCTTTTCTTTTATAGAGCCAGCTGGCAGCCATATCTTGGAATCTTCGGTATCACAATGGAATATGATCTTCATGCTCGAATATGATCTTCATGATCATCAAAACCTAACCCCTGCCAATTGTAAGCCCTTAACTGCACGCCTAAGTGTGAAACTTCCACAACATCTATTTTATATTTTGACAGGTTATTCCTTTAAAAGAATATACTAAATCACCACCTTCTAATGTGAAGTCGCGTTTTTCTCAAAACCATATTTTTCAAATTGGCTTCCCCAGAATCTTTCTCTCGAAAATTCATAACGTCGTATAATCAGATGTTGCCATCGTCCATGCCTCTGTACCATATACTAGGACGGAGATGATGAGTGGCTTATAAAATTTGGTCTTTGTTCGTCGAGAGAGAACCTTACTTCTCAATTGCCTAGTCAGTCCGAAGTAACACCTGTTGACATGCGTTGGATTTCGAGCCTGACGTTGTTGTTGGTGCTAATGCTGGTTCCAATATAGACGAAATTATCTTAGATTTTGAAGTTATGACTGTCCTCTTTTCATGGGACTTTTGAAGATTTGGCGCATGGTGAATATCTGGTCAGTTGTTGATTTTTCAGGCCTGAAGCCACACTGATAAAGTCCGTATTTGAATAGCTCAGCCAGCAATCCATTGGCTCCCACCGCTTTGTTCATCTTCAGACGGGTAATTGCTATTCGGACTTCTTCATGGTCGGGTAATGTAACATCCGCTCCATCGTCATCGTTAGGAGAATCGAGTTAGCCTTCTCCTGGCGTTACGCTTTCACTGCCATTCAACAGGCTGGAGAAGTGCTCCCACCATAATTTCAATATGCTCTGGGCATCAGTCACTAGATTCCCTCTGGGGGTTCTACATGAGCATGTTCCGGCTTCTGCTAGCCGCCGTATTTTTTCGTAGCATTTTCGAGCATTACCCCTGTCGGCCAGCTTGTCAAGCTCTTCATACTCACGCATTTCGGCCTGTCTCATTATACCCTGAACGGGGTATATTAAGTTTATCACGAAGTTTGTAACACCCAGAAGGAAGCGTCGGACACCCTATAAAGTATATATGTATATATAAATGATCAGAATGTTGAACTGAGTCGGCTTATCCATGTCCGTCTGTCTGTCTGTCTGTCTGTATATATACGAATTAGTCCCTCAGTTTTTAAGACATCGTTTTAAAATTTTGTAAACGTCATTTTATCTTTAAGAAGCTGCTCATTTGACGGAACTGCCGATATCGGACCAGTATAACATATAGCTGCCATACAAACTGAATGATCGGAATCAAGGGCTTGTATGGAAAACTTTCGCAGTTTTTTTCAGCAAACTGTTATTTTCCTGGGATGCATTTTTTAAACAGTTCCTAATCGCATACTTCAAGCTTAAAGATATTTACATACATACGTATTTAAGTATATACTACTATGTACATATGTATGAAAATGATATTTTTGTACATACATACATATTTAAGCAATGTATATATGTATGCATGTAAATGACATTTTTTAAATTTTAGAGCGAAGAAAGATTTTTCCATTTCAGCATTGAATAAACGCTGATTATCTCAAGAAATAACCTTAGTTTGTGCATTAAGCGTATTAAAAAATGTGAGTCAAATATTCGAACTTGCATATAAATACTATATATGTACAAACATATGTAGGAACATACTATATGTAGGTATGTAAAAAGTGTTTGTATATGTACATACATATATGCCTTTGTAATAATACTCAAAGTGCTGAAATAAACTCTTATTACGTACTCGTACAGAGGAATAGTGCTTACACAATCAGTTTTGAAAATGCAATTGCTACAATCAGCTAAATTTTACTCTTGTAGTATTTTCCATGCAGAATGAATTTCATAGTTGCAGAATATCGCGTCACCCATGGCCCAGCTGCCGATGCCGAATTTGAGAGCGCAAACAGTGCAGAAATGCTTTAAGGAATATATGTACATATATATTTGTATACATATATGTATTCATATGTATGTATATATAATATATACTTAACTATAGCTACGTCATTCACATTGCTTTCCAAAGCTTAAATAAAAATTACTATTAATCGTGACAACTTTTTTCATTGTTGACCTACCTTTAATCATGATTTTTACGAGGACAAAAAGTTTTTCTTGCAACGATTATCCCTTAGCAGACAATATCAAACCACTGAGTCGATTTCCGACATAAAGCAAGAAACCCCGTATAATTCTGCTGCACTGAAGCTACAATACTCTTTACTACATTTCTTATGGCATAAAAGGGTATAAAATCTTGATTTTGATCGGCTTGTTTGTATGGCCGCTATATGCCATTGTGATCCGATATCGGCGGTTTCGACAAACGAGCAGTTTCTTGGTGAGAAAAGGACGTGTGTAAAATTTCAGATCGATATCTCAAAAACATACAAATAAAATGTTACCTAAAATTCATTAGGGTACCTTACATATGACCACCAATCATATGGAGTAAAGTCACCCGCATGTTATATGTTTATTATATTGGAGCTCGGTCATGTTTATGCCCAATTTTATCCATTTTTGGTAGAAAGGTTACACAGGATTGCGAGAAGTATGTCACGTAAATGGTTTGGTTGAGATCGATCGGGAAGATCCCGAGATATGTGATTTCACCCAAAAGTTAGCGGTGCCCCGCCCATCGTTCAGTTTTTACGCCGGCTCGTATTGAGCCCTTTTATATCATCTCGGGTGTAAATTGTGTGTCTCTGTCGTATTTACTTATTGATTTATCGCATTTTTCGTAGTGTTTAAGGAATTTGCTCAGAGCAAACTTGGTTGTTAGCTTAAGTTGCTTAGGAGATATTTACATTAAACAAATTAGAGGGCGGGCTCATGTCCAAACTTTAAGCCCACAAGTGCGTCTTGTTACTTCGATCTCCTGTGTCAAATTTTAATTCTTTATATTAATTTGGCGCTTAGTAATTGTACTTTATAGGTTCTTACTTAATGGCGTTTTGTGGGCGTGGCAGTTGTCCGATAACGTACGGAAGGAGAGCAGGTCAGCCGGATTTGAGGTCGTTCCTTCCTCGTGATCATTTTTATATATATAACCCTATATCCAACTCGATTAGCTTTAGGTGATACATTCAACCGTTATGTCAACAAAATTATTATACTTTGTAGCAACATGTTGAAAGAGTATAAAAATATGCTTTATAGGGTTAGAATCACCCTTCAACCCCGTATTCAGTAAAAAAGGCAGTGAATAATGATTCAAGAGCTAAAAGTGGCTCCGCTGAAGGATTGTAAGATATGATATTCCATTAATAAACTAAAGCGGTCCACAAACGTGGCATTTTGGGTCTATATTAAACTAATAGTTCTTTTCTGTCTCTCTCGAATGTCTTTTTATGTTTGCCGTCAAATGAATCCGCTGGATGCATCATACCCTACATGTATCATTAACTGAGTTCCTAAAGTTTAAAGTGCTTATGTTTGGTGCATAACTAGATAGAAATCAATTTTATTTTCCAGATCGGGTTAATTTGAAAACTCTCCACTAACTTATTTTCCAGTAAACTTTTTCTGCAATTTTTTTCCTTTATAACAAAAGTGTCTTCAATTTGAAGTCAAGAGCCGACACCAGATCCACATAATGGAACCGCCTTGAGTTTCGTACCGTCTAGTATAGTTACTCCAGTAGCATGCCCGAAAGAAAAAGAATTTTGGAAAATGCCTATGTTTCCGTAATAAAAATGATAATTCTCTAAACAATTCAGTATTTCTATGAAAAAATCCAAAACTGGTGGATTTTTTTAACTTAAAATAAAAAAATAAAATATGTAAAATTATATACCAAATAAAAGGTGAATGCATAACAATATATAAAATTATTATTATTAAAATATAAAAAGATAAAAGTATAAAGTAAACTTATTAATAAAGTTTTATATTACGTCACTCAATTAGTATTTCTTAAAAATTTAATCATTCGTGAAAATTAATATAATTAACTATTGCAAATACTGTCTTCCTGCTAAATATAAATCCAATCAACTAAAATCTTTATCAAGTCTGTTATTTTCCACTCCGCACCGCTAGTTATTATACTTCTGATTGCAATATTTTTTAACCAACTGCGTCATGCTGTTAAAATGTGTTTTGGCTTTTTACCCCAAAAATTTTGTGTTAACTTTAGAGAGTAAAATTTTTCGAAGGGAGTAATATTTGGACAATAATTGCACCGAATTTAAACTGTTGGTATATTAGTATTCATGACCAGGGATATTTTCTTTCATACATAGCAAGGAGACTGACTACTTTATGTTCTTTATAAGAAGAGATACTTCATAAGACATGTGCTTAAATTACATAGCTGGCGAGCAATTACGTCGTGAGATATAGTCGAAAGCGAGAAGTAGCCGGAGTTTGTCTTTTGGGAGGTTGATTACATATTTAAACCTGCTAAGGTTCTAACCGCCCATTATTACTCCTTCATTCTTGCGGAGCAGCACCTTTATTGTATGGGGACCAACCACAAAAAAAGGTTCAGGCCCTACCATCTTAGTGGATTCTTACAATCTTAGCGGGCGAGCTCATCAGCCAGTTCATTCCCGGCTATAACTTCGTGACCGGGCACCCAGGTGCACTTGGTTATGATGTGGTAGACTGTTTAGCCGTGTGCGCATGGCACTCGACAAACAGATGCATGCGAATCATTGCAGCTTCGATAGTTGAAGTCCTCCCGAAGTCAAGGTGTTAATGTTCAGTCCAACGCCACTTCACCATCCCTTAACCAGACCTAATCTCTTTTGCAGTTCGTTGACGACACGGTAGGGGGCAACCTCTTGTAGTACCGATGCGAATTCTGGTATCCCCTACTGTGGTTTCAACTACTCTGGTGTGCAGTGCGGCCCCTATCCATCTGCTACTGGTGCTGCCACATTCCTCTTCTCCAGTGCCTTGCCACGCTCACTTCTGACGGGTTGTCAAAGGCACGTGTAAAGAATATCCGCACAATT
The DNA here is from genome assembly GCF_016617805.1 of Bactrocera tryoni. Classification (NCBI taxonomy): domain Eukaryota; kingdom Metazoa; phylum Arthropoda; class Insecta; order Diptera; family Tephritidae; genus Bactrocera; species Bactrocera tryoni. The sequence goes on from NC_052500.1 coordinate 71,292,751, forward strand.
TGCATGCCCCGCTCACTTAACATCTTATGGTCTGATTTGATTACTTATTCACCGCATTCTCCGCACCACATTGACTTTTCCGTGTTCGCATACCTCAATAGAATGCCGAGACTGTGATCTATATTGAAATAAAAGACGAATCGTACCAATAAAATGAAACCGACAAAGGAAGATCACTATATTCGATATCCTTGAAAAAAAACCTATGTTGAACAATAAAATCGGTTCTGCTTAAACAAAATGTTTTTCTATAAAACTGTGCAAATTTTTCAGCCTGCTTGTAAGTTTTATTAAAAATGAAAGATAATCCTATTAGCTAATGGTTCCAGGAAGAATTATGCAGCATAAAAATAAAGTCATGCATAGTACTGAATTCGAGATGGAAGTGATATAACAATGCTAAATTGCCTGACCATCCTGCTATATGGTGCAAAGGCATGGACGATGGCATCATCTGATGAGAGCTTTCGGGAGAAAAGTTCCGCGGATTGGCAATAGCGAATACCGAAGTCGATAGAACGATGAGCTGTTCGAGATATACGATGACATTGGCATGGTTCAGCGAATTAAGAGATAGCCGCTGGCTAGGCCTGTCGACCGATCACTCCATTGCAAAGACCACTTGAAATCTCCAATTGGCACCAAACAAAAGGAAGAAAAGGAAAAACGACTAGCGCCCTGTTGCAAACTATAACCGAGTAAGCAGTGTCTACGCCAATAAAGAAGAAGAAGTCCGGGTAAAATTTGATCAGCTGGTATCTTGTACTGCGTACTCATATAAATATATGCCTGGGCAGAGTTTTTTGTGACTAATCGGGACTAATCTCCAGCTCTGAAAGTATTCGTCGCAGTACCCGCCGGGAGAAGGAAAGGAAGAGAAAGGCCTCTACTACGTTGGAAAGATCAGGTGGCGCCACATTGCGGTAAATAAGACTAATCTCAGCTTATTCCAATCCGTGTAATGCTTAAATCTAATTATATTAAATTAAATGCGATAAGTTATTCAAAGGCGACTTAAAAAAAAGCTTAACCCAAGCCCCTGCAAATATAGAAGCTATTGGAATAAGAATATCGCGTGGGCAGAGTACAAGCTTAAATCTCGTTTGGAGCCGAAAGTAACCTTTCCCTACTGTTTGCTTGCAATAAATTTATTTTCCATAAAATCAGTACATTAGAATATATTTAAACATTTTAAAACATTATTAATCAACTATGCGCATATAATCTTTACAGCTTATCAGTTGCCGTATGGCTGATTGCATGTTTGTGCATTTATCGCTGTAGTAACTGTTTTTGGAATTTTCGCAAATCAAATGGTTTTGATGTAACAGAATGTATGTATAGCAGAGTAGGGCACATTTAAGGGCAGGCAGTTTCGTGTTGTTATTTTCGCGAAAGTAACAACCAATAACAAAACAGTATGCGACTGTCGGGTAAATATGTGAAAACTAATTATATACCATCAATGCACATACATATGTATGTATTTATGTGTATATATATATTCAATTGTAGGCCATAGCGAAAATGCAACGACGGCATATTACATTCATACATACTTACAGACATACATATATGTATGTATATACAGTCAGTTGCAGTATGCAAGTATGCATGTATGTATGTGCATATACTGGAGAATTCTTATTTAGCACTTTTAAATCGTAACATCTTATGTACTGCTTAAGTGCAGTTTGATACTTTCACAGCGCTACAGATCAAGTCATCAATCGCCAGACGATTAGTACATTTACAGCCATTAACCAAATTACATATGGTTTTAAACAATTGAAAATCTGAGATTACATTTTTAGTAAGCAGCAAACTAGTTTAGAATAAATTTTATATAGAAAATAAAAACAAATTTTCAATTTATTTATGTTATGGGATAATCGGAAAGTGCTGTTTAACAACAAAATTAATAATAAAAAGATTAATTTTTTAAAAATATAAATAAGTGTTATTTAACAACAAAAAAATAACAAAAATTAAAATTACTTAATTTTAAAAAATGTTTAGCAAATAATAATATTTTAATTAAGCAAATGATAAATAAAAATTAATATTATTCTATTTCAAGTCTGTGATCAGTTCGAAGTGAGTTTCAAAAATATAGCAACAAATACTTCGGTAAAAATCCGGCGGAAAGTTAAAAACGGAATTTTTAAAACAAAAAAAAATTTTGCAAAATAAATATATATACTGGAGTAAACGTGTGCTCTTCCGATCTTTACTAATAGTAATAAAATTATAAAAATAAAATTGCAAAACAGAATAAAAGCAAAAAGAAATGAAAATAAGCAATATTTCAATTAAACAATTGGTAAATAAAAATTGTACTTTACTAATAATACATAATAATAAATAAATAAATAAATTTACTAATAAAAAATATGAGAAATTAAAAACAAAAATTTTTAGTAAAAAAATATTTAAACAAAAAAATATAAATTATAATTCTTTGAAGTGAAAAACAATAATATATAAAAACAAATACTTTGTAGAAAACAGTCGGTAAAAAAAAAATAAATATATTGTTGAAAATATAAAGTAGAAATTCTATCTTAAGTCTGTGAACAGTTCGTGGAGAATTTCGAAAAATTAGAAACAAATACTTTTTGCGTCGCTAAATTTAAAAGCAGAAATTTTATAACAAAAAAAATAAAAAAAACTATATAGTAAGTACAAATATAAAAACAAATACTTTGTTAAAACCAGCAGTAAATTAAAAGGCTATATTTTCATAGGAAAGAAAAAAATCATCTTTACAATGAGCTGTAAATTTTGAATAAAGTTTTTACTAATATAAAAAAGAAATTTATATATAAAAGGTAATAAAAAAAAACATTTCAATTGAATTATGTTTTTTTTTTATTAAGAAGAAGAAAATAATATTTAATATACTTCTTCGCTTCGATCCGTTCGCACTGAATTTCGAAAATATACCAACAAATACTTTAATAAAAATCCGTCGAAAAATTAAAAACGGAATTTTTTTACAAAACAATACCTACTAATAATAAAAAAAAGTAATTAGAAAAAACTTTAATTTAAGAACAGATACAAATTATTATAATTCTTGAATAAATCCACGATCAGTTCGAATTGAATTTCAAAAATAAAAAACAAATGCTTTTGTTAAATCCGTCGGTAAATTTGCCACAAAGCAGAATTTTTACAACAAAAAAATTGTTTTTACAACGGTCCGTAAATTAAAAATAAACCTTACTTACTGATAATACAAAAAAAAAATAAAGAAACAATAAAAAAATTTACTAATAAAAAATATGAACAGAAATTTAGAGTAAAAGAATTACTTTAGCAAACCAAATTATATATTTTATTATAATTTTTCGAAGTAAAACTACAAAATATAAATACTTTTGTAAAAAACTGTCGGTAAAAAAACAAAAACTAAACATATTATTTAAAATAAAAATTAGACACAAATAAAGTGACTCCGCGATAAGCTTTTATAGTTATACTTTTATGCAAAAAAATATACATTTCATAAGGAATGTACAAATTTTACTTCAAAAACTCTGAAAGTCGAGTTTTTAGATTTAGAGGGTTAAAATTAAAATCTTTAAAAGTGCCAGAGTATTTGACGGAAAAGATTTACACTCGCCTAGTTCTTCTTAATAAGAGTCACAGTGAAACTAAGTGACTAAATATCATTTGATTGACCTATAATACTAAACGCTAAACTGGATTATATATTTTTCTGTAACTTAAAGTTCAATATTTTTCATACACATTGTGAAAAAAGCACCCGGAAATTGTAAATAAAACGCAAAATGTTTAATTATTCATCAATATTTATTTTGTCGCCTTCAAAATAATCCTCACCAGATGTAATACACGTATGCCAACGATTCTCCCACTCCTCGATACACTTTTCATAAGCACTTCTTGGGTTGGCCTTTAGCTCTTTCACCGATTTTTTATCTCTTCAATCAACTTAAAACGGGTTTCACGGAGCGGCAATTTCAATTTGGTGAATAAAATCACTCGGAGAAAATCTGTTAAATACAGTGATTAATATAGTATTCATTGCGTTTTCTGTCACAATCGTGGTTTGATGCTATGGTGCATTATCATCGTGTAAAATCGATGTTGTTCTTCGACAATTTCGGCTTTTTTCGACGGATGTTCTGACGCAAACGACTCAATACGGCCGAATAGAACTCCTTATTAACCGTCTGTCCCTCCAGAACAAATTCCTGATGCACCAAACAACGAATATCGTAGAAAAGAATGAGTATCACATTGATTTTTGAGCGGCTTTGGTATAGTTTTTGGTTTCGACGCCATTCCGATGATTGTTGACTTGTTCGCATGTCAAACTCATAAACCCATATCTCATCGGCAGTTATAATGCTCTCCATGAATGTGGTATCGGAATTCGCACGATAAAGTCTGTTCAAAGAGACCTGTTTACGGCACAAATTTTGAAAAAACATTCAGTTTTATCGAGACGAGTCGAGTAAAACCCGTTTTTTATCCAAAATATCCGCCAAAATCATTCGAACGGATTCACGGACTCGCGAGAGATGTCCAACTCTCTTGTCATTTCACTTTTTTAATATTTTCATCAGTTGAAGATGTCGAAGATCGTCCAGGACGAGGTATGTCTTCAACGATCTCTCGACTGTCTTTGAAGGCCACTCGTAGGTTTGTGTTTCTAATAAAACTGAATCACCGTAAGCACTTTCCAATGCATTCGCAACGATTTCGCACAAGAAATTTTGTTAGAAATACAAAATTTGAGACAAAGTTTTGGTTCGAAATTTTTATCCATTGTAAAAATCGCAACGCACTATTGAGGTGTACTGACTTAAGCAGCTGCTGTGAACAAACTGGTAGATAGATCGCGTTCATATATGACATAGTAATTAAGGACAGTCCTACCAACTTGAATTAAATTTTTAAACAGAAAATTGTCGCAATGACAGTCTTTGTTAGAAAACCTATCGAACGAGACCCCTGAGATTCGGTAGTATTTCCTTCTCCAACTGTGACTCATACTTGGTTTAATAACTAATATGTATTATTTAATATGCATTAGAAACAAGAAGTCTTTGCTGCATCAAACAATGATTTGCCGCTCGCTTAAACCATGATGATTTGTACTCGTAATATGTAATGACATACATATGTACTACTGAATGTGTTTAGGGCATGAAAAAGAATCAGATAAAAAGTAATATGAATGGTGGTAAATTTAGGAAATATGAATCAAGTTTTTACAAAAAGAAGCTTGGTTGTCTCCGGATTTTATTTGAGATTTTTTGAACTTTGAAACCCACGGGTCTAATTTTCAAATGATCGAGATGGACTGCTTTGAAAAGTTTATCCAAAACTTGTGTGCGGATAAAAAATGACGAAGTTGATAAACCGGCGGTAAAAAATTAAAAAAAAAGTCTAGAAATTTGAACACAATTTATAGAAAACGTGAACGAATGTCTGCTATATCTAACAAGAGTTTTTAAAAACGAGCATAGTGAAAGCAAGTAATACATTTTAGTATTAGTAAAAGAGAGAGAAAGAGTTGGGTTTTGAAAGAGTAAACTCATTGTGTATGTAATCCAGCAACAATTTTTTTAAACAAGTCTAAAATGATTTTACGATGAGTTATAACAAGTTGTGAGTCCCCTAAATATGTATATTTTATGGCAAAGGGAATTTTTTATACGACATACGAGGTTTGTTTAAAAAAATAACGGGACTTATGGAAAAAATATTCATTTGTCTACATTCATGCTGTCGTAGTCTCTAAAATAAAACCAGCCAGCGCTTTTTCCACTCGCCGAAACACTCAAACTCGATTTTTGTGAAAGTCTTAACTGTTTCAGCTATTTTCTTTGTATACCCATTTCTTATGAACGATATGCCCAAAACGTTCTTTAATATCCTTAGAATTTCGGCAATATCGATCAGTCTCAGTTTACGGTCAATTAAAATAATTTTTCAGATTCTTTGTTATTTATTCCAAATGCCCTCTTTTGAATGTCACTTTGATTTGATCATATTCGGTGTTTAATGGCTTCTATGTACGTAATTTAGCAAACCACTTAAGAACGGCTGCTGCGCTTGTCGTCAGCCACCCCTTTCTTTCCTTTTTCCGACTCAGATCGGCCAAACATTATTTTTCCTTTCTTTATTGTAATTTTATCTTTCTTTACCAGTGGGTTTCATCTATACTATAATTTTTTTGCTTTATCTACCCTTATGTAATAGGAATTGAGTTTCATCCGTATGTAAGGGTTTTTTGTTTTCTGTATCAAAATTAAGTTGTTTTTTTATTGTCTTATTAAATTCTACAATACCTCTAGAATATTGCCTTAAATTTTCAAGTTGATCCGAGTAATAGTTTCGGAGATACAGCCTTGAGAAGTTGTGTGCTCGAGCTAGCTAGGCTAAGTGCGCCGTCTTGAAACGCCTTTTTCTCGAAACTGTGTTTTTGAAGTCGGTTGGAAATATTTCTCGGAAATTACTCAACCGAAAATTCATGAAATTTTACACAGGTCTTTGAGATAAAATTTTTAAAGACTTGGACTAAAGATTTTTTCGATTACAACTATTTGGAAAAAAAAAATTTTGCGAAATTCGCACTGAAATTTTCTTTTTTTTTAAATGTCCGCCAAAAATCCAATTTTCAGTTGTTTTCCTTAGTCCGAGTCCTAAGTTAAGGTTTTAACTAAATTACGTATTTTTTTCCAAGCGCGGACGCATCTTCTTTCCAAGGGGTCACCGGAAATTGAGTCACAATGGACAAGTTTAAATTTTTTTTTTCAAACGTTTCAGAATTTCTTTGCTAATAGTCTATGTTTGTAATAATCAAAGTTCTAATAAAATATTTAATTTTTTATATAAGAAAAAATTGTTGCAAAAGGCTGCTTTTTACCCGAGGAAAGCCATGTGACCCCTTAAGTAAACTAACTTAGCTGAATGCCTTACAATATTATTTTATTTTTATTGCACGCTTTCCGTCGCACAGTGTTGCGAAACCGGAATTTTTTGGAAATCATATTGCCTAAACTGTAATTTTAATTGTATCGATGAGAAACTTCTACAGATTGGTCAGAATGAAATCCCAAACAGAATGAGTGAAAAAAAAAATTACACCGAAAAAAATTGTTGGTTCAAATTTTCAACAAAAGTAAGAAAAAAAGTTGTTCGAAAAATTAAAAAAAAAAAATGTATTTTAATTCTTCTTTTATTTCTGATAAATACCCTATGATTAGTTTTTTAAATAAAGTATAGGGTGGTCCGAACAAGAATTATAAACGTCAAATTTTCATGATTTTTCGATATTTGTTGAAAAACTCTGAAATTTTATAAAAAACCAAAATCTATTTCATTTCTTATTTGAAAGGTGGCAATAAAAGCTTTAATTTGATACCGCTTTGAAGTCAATAGCTTCAGTTTAAAGAGAGTTATGCTCATTTTTGTGGAGTGATAGAATAAATGTTGAATAAAAAAAATAAGTGATTCCGTGAATTTGCGTTCTATTTCTATGGAATAAATACTGAGAGTGATATACTAAAATCGCTATAACTCCCAGGAGGGCAGGTATGGGCAGCTGATTTTTTCACAGTTCGTTGAAAACAAATTATGTAACATTTCTGTAGTGGTTGGGAACTGGGACTCTCTGGGACTTTTTAGATATTGCTTACCTAACCCAAATTTAAAGGAAAAATGGACCTTTAGTCGGGTTTTCGCTCTAAAAAAGGTGCATATGAAAATGTCTCAAACAACATTCCTTTGTTTTACAGAAGATACTTGTCCGAAGGCAGATTTTTTTTCCGAATCAAAATATCTGTCACCAAAATCAAATGAGATCATTTTGAATACAGCCCTGAAATCCCCTCTTTTCGTGAAAATTTTGTATATTTGACTTCTAAAATCAATTAAAAATCAACGGGCCAACATAAAAATAAGCTTTATGTGTTTTTTGTTTACTTGGAATGTCTGTGACAAAATTGCATCATTAAAAACACTGAAAAAAAATAATCGGAGAAAAGTTACTTTTCCACTAGCCGCAACACAGTGCGTCGGTTACTCAAAGTCACCGCTTCCCTCACGCAAATACTAAAACAAAGGTTAAAGGTTAATATTAAATTATAAATAACTAAGAAAATTAAAAAAAAATAATGTAAGATCTCTATATAATGAAATTTACTTTTTAGACTTATTGATTACCTAATTAATAACATGCATAGCTCAATTATTCGGACATCACCGGAAAACCCTTGTGCAGAACTAAAGTATGCCACTGAAACAACCAAAGAAAAGTAAGCAAATTCTTAAATACAAAGTTTAGTGACATAACTAAATTATAATTATATTTGTCTATCGGCAGGTTTAACACAGAAATAACAGATATTAATAGCTCCAAACCGCCTTACAGTTATGTTGCGCTCATTGCAATGGCTATACAGGTATGAACTTGAAAGAAATTATTAATACTTATGTAGCCTACTTTTAGGCGTTTAAACCACAATAAAAAAAGACAATAAAACAAATTAGATATATATTTTCAATTTTCAGAACTCACCACTAAAGCGCGCTACACTCAATGAGATTTACAGCTACATCACATCACATTTTCCATATTTCGAAAAAAATAAGAAAGGTTGGCAGAATTCAATACGACACAATTTAAGTTTGAATGAGTGCTTCATAAAGGTACCGCGCGAGGGTACAGGTGAACGCAAAGGAAACTATTGGTCGTTAGATACACAATATGAGAATATGTTCGAAAATGGCAATTATCGGAGAAGAAGACGCATGAAGCGACCTTATCGTTCGGTGGGACATTTTCCCAAGTTAATGACTGACACCTGCCCCTCGAAAATGATTTTCAATCACACACCTTGCCAGACATACTACAGATACAACACAAAGTAAATTTGGAGGCTTATCAATGAAATTCTCTAATAATAAATAAACACTTTCAGTACTCAATGGTTACCCACACAGACAATAGCCGGTTATGGTCCGTCTACAGTGAGAAATAGCTATCCGAATAATTCCGCAGTAAGTTTATCTGTTGATTAAGGATTCATTACGTAGTTCTAATTTCATATTTATTTATTCGATAGGCTAGTTTTTCTACACCATTACTGGGTGCGAACAACTACAACAGCATTATCCAGCAAGGTATGTAGGCAATTTTTTCACTTCTATACAGCCTATGGGAGATGTTAACACCGAAAATTTGCGAAGTAAATTTAAATATCAACTTTGGCGAAAATGATGACATTAAACCTATAAACATAAGTATATTCAATAAGAGCGCTACAAAAGCGGTTTGGGATATCAATGAAATTTTTTATTAGCACATTCGATGCCATATGTATGGAACTCGATTTCTTTTGCAAGGCCACCAATGGCACGCTTGCAGAAGTCCAGACCTTGAACCCAATTTTCGTCGGTTTTCAAGCATAAATCGGTCGATACTGTTGCAATTTCAGTTTCGATATTCGTACGAAGTTCATCAATCGTTACTGGCTTGTTGGCATTGACCATAGACTTTACGTAGCTCCACAGGAAATAGTATAACGGCGTCAAATCGTGAAAGAGAGGCGGCCAATTGATTGGGCCAGTTCTGGAGATAACGCGTTCACCAAACTTGGAATCGATTGTGATATTCGCTGCGTGTCTTGTAGCGCCGTTCTGACGGAACCACATATTAACCAAGCCCATATCATCCAATTTGGCCAAAAGTATTCGGTTATAATTGTGCGGTAGCGAATCCTATTAATGCCGCCCGCTCAAAAACCGCACCAAACCGTATTTTTTTCGGGATGCTATGGTGACTCATGGAGTACGTGTGAATTGTTGCTTGATCAATAACGCATATTTTGTTTATTGACCAAGTAATTCAATCAGAAATGAGCATCATCGCTGAAGATGATTTTTCGATGAAAATCCGGATCATTTTCAAGTTGGTTGTTTAGCCCAATTCACGAACATATGACGACTCTGGTGGTCAAGCGGTTTCAGTTCTTGCAGATCTTGTAAAGATGTAGGCAAAGATTTTTTTCGCAAAATTCGCCATAACGACGTCACAGAGTTGCTCAACGCTTGAGAACGACGAGTGAGAGACTGATTTGGGTCTACCTCAATTGATGCGCTAGCGGCAGCAATATTCTCGACAATACAGGCATTTCTGGGTCTCACTGGCACGGGAAAATTTTGTACTGTTAATGTGGATTCCAATTTTTCCACCAGACGCTCAATAGTTGATCTGACAGGATGCTCTTAAAGTTGAGGTCACTGACTCCGTATTCCGGCAGTAAATTTTAATAATTTCGGCTCGTTGTTGGATCGTATATTTTTCCACGATGAAACGGCAAACCTTACTGAAGAGAAATGTCAAAAGAGCGAGAAAAATATGGCGTAATTTGCTGTTCCTATCGGTCTACTTTTGTAGCGTCGCTATTGAAAAACCGTTTATTTTCCAACGAGTTAGAAGCTTTTGGTTTTTTAAGGCGATTTGGCATTATTATGCCAAATTTATGATATTACTCTATTAAAGTAATATTTTTTGAGGTCGGTCGGAACAGGAATTGAATTAAGTAAAGTCTTATCACTACACTTCGGTAATCGTCAGGACAATATACATATGTATGTATCAGCTCAAGAATAGTATTAATAGTTCGCTTTTTTGTGACATTTAATATCTCAAAACCTGTACGATCGAATTTTGTCATAATCAGTAAATAATATGGCCATGTTCTATGTGATGGGAGAGATTTGTTAATCAACAAAGAGAGAATTATTCCTAGCATGTTATTTGTTCGTACAGGAATAGATGATCGAGCATGTATTCCCACTGCGTTTGAATACTAGTATTTCTGTGCTTTGGTTCATTTTATCTTGTATGTATCGGTTAATAGTATAAGAAAAATGTTTTTTTCATTTTGGTACCAAAAATTAATGAAATCGGCCTATACCTTCCTATGGTACATGCGGGACAAATACATATGTATATTAATTAAGAACTGACTAAAGCAAGTTATTTTTGTTTAAGATATATTAAATTTTTTAATTCGCTGTTCAGTAAAACAGTTTTCGAACTTATAATATTTTCTATATTTTTCCAGAAGGAATCTCTACCGATGGCGTTAAAATGATGGATCCATGTCCATGTCCCATTTGGAATACAAGTGTGTATTGTATTTCCTTAGTACTAAGAATTTACATAGTTTACAGATTATTAAATACATACTATAACTTATTTTATCACTTTCACATAGTTCCCGATTTGATGATCAAAGATGAGCATTCATCACAAAGCCATGCCGATGCGACGTTGATCAGTTATCAGAAGCAATTTGCCTTACATTGATAAATATTATAAAAATATAAGGATATATATATGATAACACAATATTTAATAAATGTAAAGCTGTAAAATTATGGTATACTGTAAAGAATTAAAAAAAAATATAATCTAATTAAAAATACCAAAAAATGAAGTAAACCAAATAATAATGTATGAAAAAATTTAGATTTTTAGCTATCAGTTACTAACACTTTGTAACTAAAAGTTATACGTTGACAATGAGGCCCTAAAAGAATTTTTAAAGAAAATAACAAAATAAAGAAATATTAATAAAAGAAAATTGTTTGAAAATTCTTCATTGACAAGCAGTTTATTTCATATTATTGTTTATACAATTGGTATATGTATGTATAATTTAATTTGCGTAAATGCAAAAAATATATCTTAATAAATGTATGTATGTATGTATATTCATAAATATGTCTAGGATGTTCGAGCAATCAAATAACTGCACCAACATACTCAGCTAATACTTAAGTATGTACATAGCAACATTTGTGTGGCGATTATAATGCCTTGCTATATTGCCGCAGTGATTCGAGACTCGAACATCAATTGCAACATAGGAACATAAAAAAATCCAACTATGATTGAAATTCATTAACAACTAATAGAAAATATATGAATTTTGTATAAAAAATACAATGCAAAAATTAATATTATAAACTTTATCGTTGAAAATGTAATTTCATAGGTAAATAATTTCACTACTCTTTATAGAAAATTTCAGCCAATAATAGCATTTTCTGAACAATATGCAATATTTATACTACGACTAAAAGCTATACAAATTACTGAGTGTTCAAATGTCATTTCAAAATAAATTCATTTCACTGCATCAAACACCCAAAATTTGCACTTACATATAATACAATGCAGAAAGATTATTCAACTTTTGATAACTTGTATTTGCTGTGTAATTATTCAATATAGGAAAAAATAAAAACCTATCACAGCACTTTTAGATCTTTGGAAACATATACATATGTATATCTAACAACTGCATATGTTCGTCGTTGTCGGGTATTATAAAAAAATAAAATAAAAACAATTAAGGAAAGGCTAAGTTCGGATGTACCCGAACATTTAATACTATTGCAACTTGCAAGGATCAAAACCGGAGAAATTTTATTCCGAAATTCGCAATACGAACTGTTGTTCACATATGCGGTATACGGACGGACTCTTATATAAGTATAACTCTTTATCTATCGCGAATAGTTTTAAGTGATACAAACAACCGCTAGGTGAACAAAACTATTATACACTGTAGCAACATGTTGCAATAGTATAAAAATATACATAGCACGTATACTCAAACATTTTTATAAAGTGATGGAATAGGAGATGAACGTCAACTCCGGATGTTCTAGACGAACATCTCGAAATTCGTCCGTAAAAGTTAAAATATAAAAGCAGAAAATAGTAGCCATAATCCATTCTGATATTGAACTAACTACATGGAAGTACCAACCACCATCCGAGGGATACCTAAGTAACAAAAAACAAAAACAAGTTAGTAGTGAAATTTTTAAATGATCTGTCCCATTTCTTACCATTGTCTTGGATTATCGCCTTTGAAGAGAATATGTGACATTACACCAGTAATGGCAATCAAAATGAAAAGTATGGTGCAGGATATAGCCATTCCCAGTCGTATATGAGCGTATAATTTTGAACCCGCAATGGGATATACCAAGTAGGTAATTAACGCTTGCAACCAGAAATACACCGTACCACAACCAAAACAACAAAATGCACCAGTGAAATGAACAATCCGTACATTTGTTTCTTGGAAATTACCAACAATACTTATACCTAAACACGAAGCCATACCAAACCAGACTGCAATCTTGTTGTAACGCAAAAGTAAGGATCCCAAATCGGGATGATGACTATAAAGTTGTTGAATTTGGCGATATCGTATGTAAATAGTGATGCCCACTGAAAAAATTACATACATATGTATATAAATGCATTTTAAATTGTTATGAAATGACTAATTTTCAATTAATTTTCGCGATCTTCTACTTACATAGCACACTGCCAATATTTATAAGCTGCCCAAATACGCAACTTTCTGGAGAGTATGTGCCATCGTCACTTATATACGGCACTGTGGGCACTACATGACCCTGAAGTACAGCGGCAATATAACTGCAATAAAAAAAGCAGATAAATTTATGCAAGCAGAAGATATTGAAGACTTGCAAGCTGGCAAACTGATAAGGACATAAGTATGTAAGTACTGAGCGAGATAATTTGTGGTTTAAATGCACTTTGAACTTGTAATGAAAATGTTACGTGATTACAAATTAATCCTTCAAAAATCAGATTTAAGAATATTTTTAACGCATTAAATGTGTTTAGCTTTCAGTAAAGAAATACCTAACAAAAAGCTACAACGCACTTGCATTATCAAAGATTTTCAAAAATTTACTCACGTTCCAAGAAAGGTTATCTGGAATAAGAGAAAAACGGCCACCGGCACCAAATAAATGTAGGACATATTTTTCGATAATTTTTAAACAACAATAGTCAATATTTACTATATTCCCCAAATCTTGTTTATTCTGAGCAGAAAAATAATATTACCAAAATGGGTTGCCAAGATAGCATAATACAATAGTGTTGCCGTACCTTAGCAAAACTGTTCTAAAAATTTTTCTGCTGTGTACTAAAACCTTTGAAAATTTACCTTGAGAAAAAAATAATATGACACAATTTTGATAAAAAAAAATATTCAAACATTCTGCAAAATCCTTCATAAAAAGTAATTTAGAAAGATTAGAATGTGCTCCAAACAGTGTTAAGGAAAATATATATATTTCAAATTTTACTTTTTATTAAAAATCATATTTCATACTGTTTATAAATGTAATAAGCTTAGCATCTCTCTCAGCTTGGCACTCATGTTCGAAATCCATTAAAATTTTTTGCATACTCGAAAAGGTGCTGTTAATAATTTTGTGTGTCTGCTTTATTTCGGAGAAAAACTCATCATATCTCAGTTCACTGTTAACGCTTTTTGGTCCACCTGAAATTAGAATACACGTAATTATCAAACATATAATTTTAAAAATGAGTACTCATACTTCTGGCATTGGATGTGTCTCTCAATCTACTATATGTCATTATAGGTGTTTGAACAGGTGCTGGTGCTGGTGCAGGTGGAGGCGATGGTGTCGGTTGTGGTGCTGGCTCAGGTTCTGGAGATGGTGACAGCTCGCGGTAATTTGGTTTAATTTCCTTATCAACAAATTGCGCTATTATAGGACGAAATTTCTCAGGTATCAGCAGCAACCTAAAAGTATTCCATTTTAAATGCTAAACATTTAATTCGTTCAAAAGTTTTGAGTCTGGTAACATTATACAGAAATATCTACATATGTGCATGTTTGTAGCGATTTGTTTATCCGACTAATTCTTTTATAAAATTAACAAACTCACCATTCCTTTAATATATTGCACTTACCTCTCAACATTTCCGCGTTTATAGCACAAATAAGCCGACTTCATTTGAAACCACTTTCGTCGTATTTGTGTGGCCGACTTGTTGGGAAAGCCCTTCTTCCTCATCTTGTTTGCAATTTGTATAAACGTGTAATTTGTTGTTGCAGTGGTGCCTTGTATTCTATAAACTTCACGCAGCAAATTTAACATACACTCGATTTCAGAGGAAATCCAAAAATTCCGCCTCATTTTTTCCTTCATATTTTAAAAACAATTTTTGTTTTCACTTGCAAATTGGAATGTTATTAGTGTTCTTTAGTGACGAGTGACATTGAGCAGTTATAATCGGTTTGTTATCGCGTAATAAGTATCGGTTAGGGATGTCATTTTCAGTTTTGTTTTAAATGAGTAATGCAATAAATAAATCTATATATCGCAGAATCCGGAAATTACAAGAGATCTCACATTCAATGAGAAAATTACGGTACCGGGCTGCTTCGGTATTGACATAAAAAAATTTCAAATACTTTTTGTTAATACTGTTATTACTGCTTCGGTGATGGCTCTTGACCGGAAATAGATTTAAGTTTTGTTGAACCGTTTTTCCAAATTGTTTCATAAGTACTGCCATCGATTATATGTATATGATAAATTAAAATTAATTTTGTTTGAAGTGAAAAAAATTTTATAGTCTGGGATTACACCTAAAAAAGCCCTCAACGCTCTAAATGGAGTCATATTTAGTTCGGAGCGTTACAACAAAAATGATAAAAACACCATAGTTTTCACATATTTCTAGATATTTGACAGAGTCAGCCTCTTGGTTGATCCTTAATACTTAGAGCTCAGTAAAGTCAAACTAAGAATTAAGATCATTTGCCGTTCGATCTGGTGGACCAGGAAGTACATAAATATTTTATTTTAGAGGTATTTCGGGCAATCCGAACTCCTTCTTCTTCTGTTTTTCACTAATCATCTTATTTTTCTTCAGTCACTTCTTTTCAATGGCACTCCTTTTCGTTAGCGGGGCTAACCATTTGTCGTAATCGCCATTGGAAGTCGTAATCGCAGATTTTATCTTCCCTGCTCGCAAAGAAGTTTCATCGCCTTATGTCAACTAGTATGTGTTTTGCGAAAAGTTTCTCTGGTGATTTTTACTATGAAGAAAAAAACTGAACAACGAATTTGAACAATTCGGTAAAGGCTTTTAAGTCATGCAGGTCGTCTAAGCACCCCTATTAATGACGATAACAGCGAAAAAGTTAAGGAAACTTCTGGAAAAAATCGTGTTGGTATCAAAGAGATAGCAGAGGGTTTCCACATTTCCTATGGATCAACTCATTTAGTTTTGGTAAATGTTTTGGGTATGAATCATGTCGAGTAGATGTCGAAAGAGATGCTTGACAACGTAGCCCACATTCATTTAGAGGTCGCAAAAGAGATGCTTAACAACGTAACTGACGGGTGACGAGACGTGGATTTATAAGTATGACCTCGAAACTGTACAACATTATAGGCGCTCCGAAAACTAACCAAAACCGAAAAAAACAAAATTCGATAAAGTCTCTGAAGATCATGCCACCCGAGGCTTATAAATAGTGATCCATTTCAAGGTTCTCTACCTTTTTAAAGAAAAACAACAGAAACTTCAAATTTAATGGGGAGCATTTATTAACATTCGAAAGAACATTCATTGGCATTTATTTTTTGAAGGTTATTTCTTTCAAATGTTGGCCACGGCCACCTCCAGATGGTTCACCCGTTGAGTCCAATTTTCGATAAGTTGTTCGAGCATTTCGACTGGTAACTGGCGTTTGAGACGCGTGATGTTCTACTCCAAGCCCTGAATCGAAGCGGGATTGTTCGCATAGACTTTAGACTTTGCATATCCCTACAGAAAAAAGTCTAACGGTGTGATATCACACGATCTTGGGGGCCAATCGACCAGATCGAAACGTGAAATTATCTGCTCACCCAAGTATTCTTTCAATAAACCCATTGAATGATGCGATGTGTGGGAAATGGCGCCGTCTTGTTGAAACCAAATGTCGCCGAGACCACGACCATCAATTTCAAACATTGAATAGTCGGTTATAACGTTCGCCGCTTATTTTGAAGACGATTATAAAGATTTGCATTAAATATGTGAAAATTTTGTATTTTTTGTCAATTCGCGTAAATTTTGATCAGATTATACAGTGGCGTAGCTACAACTTTGGGCGCTCGGGGCCAAGGATGTTCTGCCGCCTCCCTTTATCTACCTACCTACAAGTTTCAGGAGGTGGTTCAAACAAAAGTGAATTTTTACAAAATACCTTCGATATTAAGTATATAAAATTTAGGAACTAGAAGCCACGCATATTCTGAAGTTCCAAAATTCTCACAATACAGTTTTTGAGGAAATTGATAGTAAATTTACAAGACATCTTATTAAAAGCCATACAAAAAACCCATTTTCGCCCTATTTCTTTTACACTTTTGACACAATTTGCAGGAATTTTTGCCCGAATTGGAGTTTTTAAATACCATTTTGCCGCCCCCCAAGACGTTGCGCCCGGGGCGACGGCCCCCTTCGACCCCCTCCTAGCTACGCCACTGAGATTATATATCAGATTGGTATATTCCCCAATCGTTCGAGAATTGAACTAGGGTCTGAAAATTGTAAATTCAATTGTAAAAAGATATAGAACAGATTTTCTTATTCAAAACACCAGATTTCGAGTTTCGAACTTAAGTTAATAACTGATTAATTTAGATACAACAGATTATTGAACATATATTATATGTAAGTATGTTTCAGAGCCGCTTAAAGGATCTGGGTCGATTTTTTAATCTAGTTGTGTCTAATCGGATTTTATTTCGCTAACGAACATTCAATTCATTAACATCTACTATCTATCCGACTGATTATACATACATTTTACAGCTTCTGAAAGCCGTTAAAAGGACGCGCCAACTTAATAACACTAATAATATCAATATACACACATATGTATGTTCATATGTGCACAAATATATAAATGTTTATGTAGGCAACAGCGATACTTTCAATTCCTCATTTTGGCGAGCATTTGATTTTACATTTGCCTCGCGCCCTACTCACAGCCATAATTCATACTCGTACTCGTTCCACATACATATGTATGGATATGGTATATAGAGCTAAGCTAGTAGCAGTAGTAGGGAAGTGTCATGCCGAGTGTAATGTGTATTAACTTCGGTAATAGCAAAATAAATACAGTGTTAGTGTTGTGTCAGTGAAATGCTTCCAACAAAATTGCACTCCTTGCGGCTACGAAGCATCTGGACTGTCGACAGCATTTTATGGCGCTTGGTTACCACTTTCGGCACTAAACACACCAACGTACACGCATACGAAAGTGCGGCTCAACCGTTGGCCATGGCCGCAACACCGCACGTTTACTGCATCCTCTTTAATATTCGAATGCATTTGCTCACAGTTCGTATCAATAGCGGGAACGTGTTCTTTATTCTACCGACCGACCGGCGGACCGACCGATTGTCCAGCCAAATGTCCGAGCGACCTGCCTGCTGCTACTGAAAGTATGGATACACCTCACACAATTATCTACATACACACCTAACTGCACCCATATGCACCCATGGGCCTACATACCAACATACATATCTACATGTGGTATAAAAAGCAATAAGCTGTCGTGGTACTGATACGTCTTTACGACTGCCGAGTACATCTGTTTGTATGTGTATGTGTGTGTGTCTACATGCATAGTATATGATATAAAAATCTAAATTTTAGCCAGCGGCAAACGGACAGCGCGCAAAGTGCGTTCGGCAGCAAGTTGCAAGCTGCAGAGTTGCAATAAACTGAACCTGGCTGGTTTGCGCCAACTTGAGCGGCATATAGCCGAGACGACAAGCCAATTCGAGTTCTGTGATGTTCTTAATCATGGTCTGGCTTTAGCGGGTAGACAACAACGCACTGCACTGTTCGTTTCGTTATGAAACCATATTGCTGCCAGCTGCCAATTGCCAGTTAGTTGTTTGTATTGGTACGATGAGAGTCGAAGAGCGACGAACGCTACCGATTGACAAATGGGCAGGTTTGGCGACTACTTAATATTCACACTGCAGCATAGATTGTAGATCGATTGCCGCCTATTAAAATCATAATTATATTTTTATAAAGTGTGCTTTTGTTTATTCCTTTATGCTCGTGCGTTCATATGTACATATGTATGTATGTATGTATGTATGCAGGTATTATTTAATGAATCGAATTGTATAATATGTTTAAGGAAATTGCCGATAAAGCTCAAACGTTGTAATGAAAAATGTACTCAACTATAATTGCGAATTGATAAATAAACGATTTCACTTGAACATCTTTGAAAACCTGGAAGCATATTAAGAACTAAGGATTCTTTATATTCCTCCGAATTCAGCTTTAAGTAAGATTTGCGATGAGTCTGTAGAAAATAAAAGAGTTCCATATTTTAGTTGGTTAATTATCAGAGCGCTACTTGAGAAAATTAAGAAATATACAAGGTCATTGGAAGAAAATCGGGACCCAGTTGATTGTTGGAGTATAACATGAGCAAACAAATGTTACAGCGCCCCTAGCCCCCTAATGACTTCGGGTCCGTGAGGAATTGTCCCCGATCTCCCCTACTCTCTCGTTCATTAACTTGACTTAAAGGTTCCCAAAATGTCATGAAACTTCAGACTTGAAAAATAATCATCATTAGATTATACATTATTATTGACAAAGTGAATTAAGCCGGACGTAGGTTTCAATATTGACTCTTTTATAGTAGTAAACTTAGATTTTATTTCCCGAGACCCCAAAGATGATCAATTTCTGAAAAATTAACACGAACGGTGTAGCAAAATCTGGTTATGGATCATCCTTTTCCTTTTCATATAAAATATAAATAAAATTCCGATAGAATAGAAGAGAATCGAGTATTCGAGAACAAATCAAGAGATACCTTATAACTTTGACAAATGTTTTTCCGAGCTTAAGATTCTTGACGTAAGTGAGGAAAGTTCTCTGAGGGCTATTCACTTGGAAGTGGGCAGAAACGATTCTTTTACATACAGCTCAAGCAGCTCTTGACTTCTTAGTCTTTGGGTAGCCAAAAAACATCCGTTTGAAGGCGAGCCAAAGTGAGAAGGCAAAACATCTCCTCCCCAGCGTTTGGAGCGTGCCACGTAAAAAACCATACCAATGAAAAGAAAATAAGTGACCGTATTTTGCTGACGAGCTTAAGTTTAGTAAAACTTCTTTTAATCTTCATGTGAAGTTTGATCTCCGTATGTCAATTAGTGTGAGTTTGGTAGCTGTTTGTTTATGACTTGCAAAGTTTGTCTGGTGATTTGTGCATATTGGGTCAATGAACTCATAGCGCGTTCCACGAAGCAGATTTTTCAGTTTCGAAAACAAAAAATGAACAGGAAGTCAAATCTAAATACGGTGTCTGAGCGATGACTTTAGCCAAAAAGTCAGTCACAATCATTCTAGAATTTGATAGCGCCTTCAGGTCTTTTGGTACGAGTCTACTCATTGCCACGCTTTATACCCAAATATTCTGGTGCCAACACGACTTCAAGCAAGGTATTAACAGAGGCGACTCACATGAGGCCAGTTTTCGATGTCTTCACAACCTTTACTGGACGCTTTGTGTCACACAAATAACTTTGTTTGTGAATAGACTCCCCAAAAAACCTTTTGTAACATTAGCAACGATTCCATTACCGTGATTTCATGGAGAACAAAAAATTTCCAGCGAAATGGTTAAATTTTTTTCCATGGTAAAAATTTCAAGATCAGTCCGGTTCATAATTGGTGTTCGCATTTTGTGGGTTCTCGGACTAAAGGACTATCTTCGCGGACAAAGTCAAATCGGCGCCAGTTTTAGGTAGGCTAGTTCCAAACCTCAAAGGTTTTTATAACAAAAAACTATTACTAAAAGACTTGAAGCCGTTAGGGATTCGTATATCTTGAAAATCATTCCTACAATTTTCGGAAAACTTAGAGGCGTAGCTAAGAAAATTATTTGACCAAAGTTGTAAGAACCAGCTGCTTCGCCATTAAAGAACTTTCTACAAATGGCATTGTTTCACAGCTGGAATCAGCGAGTAAACACAAGGATATGCAGGATTTCATATACATATATATATATACATATATATGCATGGAAATACAAATATGTAAATGAAGCATGCGTCTATTAAAAATATGTTGTTGCTTTAACTGTAGCAGCAACAACAATGGCACTAACTAAAATCAGTCGTAAATATTGGCGAATATTCTTGACTCTTCCTCTTCTTTAACTTCTTTTCACTTCAATTACTCGACGGAAGCGCAAAACGAGAGCAACGCAACACATAAATACCATACGTTCAAACGTGGATATGCACAAGTGTCTGTATATATGAATTTATACAAACGACATGCATACAAGTTAGTCGGTTGGCATCCTTAAGACACATTGGCATTTCTTTTCTTAACAGTAATAATACGTTTCCAACGTGTCCATAAAATTAAAGCGAGCCGAGCTACTGTATACGTGTTGCGTTGGGCAGGCAAAGATCAGTACTGACTGCATCCACGTACATGCCATACACACTTCTGTACATACACGTATGCAATATACGAGATGAGGAGGTGAACGCATACACCTCGCAGCAATTGAGTTGATGCGTTGCATCTTCGGAGCAACTCGCTTCATTACGCCGGTTAGATGTTAAAATTCATTGATAAATATTACGCTGCACTGTGGGATGTGAATGCTGAAAATATGCTAAAAATCTAAAATAAAAGCTTTCGAATTCAATGGCTGGATAGAATGGCTTCCGGAGAATGAAGAAAGTTCGATTCAGCTGGAATATGCTAAAAGAAGAGAATCTGATCAGAACCATCGATCAGAAACCGAACCGATCGAGCCCAAAGATCTTAAAAGCTGAATACTCCTTCGTAAAGTTCGGGGCTATGGTGTAGGAGTATACAAGTTCGAGAATTTTTTAACGTTAAATTAACCTGGATCCAATTTTCCTACAGTACCTGGAGAAATTTAGTTTCGTAAATTCGACTCTTGATCTGAGTCCATGTAATTAGTAATAAGTTTTTCTGGGATAAGTCTGGAAAAATTATAGTTTTACTTAACATATAAGAAGTTAAACTATTTATAAATAAACTGAAAATACTCTACATCTGAAAGTATTCGGCGCAGTACCCGCCGGGTGAAGCAAAGGAAGAGGAAGACCTCTACTCCGTTGGAGAGATCACGTGGAGAAGGACCTGGCTGCACTTGGTATCAAGATTTGGCATCAAATTGCGAAGAGATATAAACTAGTGTCGTGACGACTTCTTGGATAGAGGTTACGTTTTTAAAGACTGCAGTATTCACAGATCTGTAAGAGTCCAGTATGGTCAATAAAGGTTTTGTTGTTCCGAACTGATATTGAATTAAATAATAGAATACTAATTTATAATTCATTGATGCAAATAAGATCGGTCGGCTAGTACTAGCTAGTAAAAGGATCTCCTACCTGATCCAAGATTTTAATGTAATAAATATTTAACTAACAATAAACCTCTTGGAAGCTAAAATTTTGTGGAAATTACCACAGCTTAGGTTAGGTTATCTATGTGACGCCAAACGAAAAACTCAGTAATTATTCTGAACGCATTAGAAATCTGCTTAGGTATTTTATTTTTATTTTTTATTTCCACTCTTTGGATGTCTAATAGTATGAGATCCGAGGTACCTGATCTGACAAAAGTGTGTCATTCGAGGAGGAAGTTTTGAGATGATTCTGTTTCATCTTCTTCCAAACAGATGACGCAGCTGTCATTCAATCTTACAGCATGAATCCTTATCGATTAATGTCCAGTTAGAACTCCTACTACGGTTGAAAGGTGGAATTTGCTGAGAGCAAAGAGTTTTCAGGACTTTTTACGATTTACCCTGGACCAGAAGAACCTACCGACTGAACTACTGGTAATTGAACAACGCTTGCTAATTTGGTCTGAGGTCCCACAGTCCAGTAGTGAACTACAAGATGACATCGGAGCTGCTAAAACTGCAGTCCTAGCGACTTAATTCACCTTACAGTTTCCTGTAATACCTCTATGGCGAGGCAACTAAACCCGTCTAGTAATAAAATAACTCTATGCTAGAGATAAGAAGTCTAGGCATATTTTACTAGTCTTGGACGCACAGTCAGCAAACTCAAGAGCAGAGAAGCGACAGCTAGGGCTGGGTTTGGCTAGGTACTATCTACGTATACTCAAATTTAATTTTTGTGGCGCGGATAAAGAGTTTTCATAAGTATTATTTTACATTTTTGTAATAACAGTTTTTGACCATTGTGTAAAATTTCCTATGCCAAAAAGTTGTTCCTCCGATTTTTACTATAGGAAAAGGACTATTCTACGACTTGGCGCAAATTGGATATTCCAGGTGCAGCCAGGTCCTTCTCCACCCGGTCTTTCCAACGTAGTGCAGGTCTACCTCCGGCGGGTACTGCGTAGAATGCTCTCAGAGCTGGAGTGTTTTCGTCCATTCGGACGACATGACCCACTTGTAGTCAGCGTAGCCGCTGTCTCTTAATTCGCTGAACTATGTCAATATCGCCGTATATCTCATCATCGTACCATCGACTGCGGACCAATGCGCAAAGAACCATAATTCTTTCGCAGAACCTTTCTCTCGAAAACTCGTAACGCCGACACATCAGTTGTTGTCATCATTCATGCCTCTGCACCTTATAGCAGGACGCGGATGATGAGTGTCTTGTAGAATTTGATCTTTTTTCGTCGAGAGATGACTTTACTTCTCAATTGCCTAATCAGTCTGAAGTAGCACTTATTGGCAAGTGATATTCTGCGTTGGACTTCGAGTCTGACATTGTTTTTGCTGTTAATGCTGATTCCAAGATCGACGAAAATATCTACGACTTCGAAGTTATGACTGTCCACAGTGACATGGGAGCCGAGTCGCGAGTGCGACGACTGTTTGTTTGATGGCAGGCGATATTTCGTTTTGCCCTCGTTCACCACCAGACCCAGACTACTTTATCGAATACTCAAGTGTATATGTATTCTAGTGAAACAAAGTTCTTAGCAATGCACGTGAGATCATTCACAATTGTTCCCTCATCTCGGTTAATGTTGAAAAGTTGAAAGAAGCCGGAAATCGTCGTGCTATCATTAGAGTGATAAAAACTCAACATTGCTTCTGAATGGCAATATCATATTTAGATTGGTGACCTCGACATAACCCTCGACGTTTGAAAATAAGAAGTATAAAAATCACAAGCGAGTTTTTTATCTAAAAGATTCACCTCTTTTCGCTGCTATCAGCATATATGTATATAATTTTTTCGACAAAACATCTAATAAAATGTACAAATTATATATATGCAGCTATATCGGCATATACATATGCATATGTATATCGATATTCGTATAATATATCGTAAGCATCAAACCTATTATTAAATTCACAGTAGCCAAAGATATTTGCGATTACACAGAAATTACACTAACAATGCATGCATATAGAACTGTTGAACGTATTTTACATTTACTATATAGGCGGCATATTGGCCGGTTAACTCAGTATACATATATGTATGTATGTACGTCAGTAAGTAAGTAGTCGAAATGTTCGAAAGATAAATTCATCACACTGTAGTAAATTGCCTACCATAGCCAGCGGCATCAAGCATCCAAATTAAATTAGTTTGTAGCTACTCTTATTGCACATGTTAGTTTCCTACCTGTTTTGTATGTATGGAATTTAATGAATGAATAAAATCAAGTTCGCAAGGGAGCAGTCATTATACGGTAGATGCATATGGGCTGTACATAAACACATATTTATATATGGATACCGAAGCTGGCTGATATTTTTGCGGCAAGTACGGTGCGTATGTATGTATATGGGCACTTTCGAAGCCTTCAAGCCCCCAAGCATGGCCCATCAACAAACAGTATATACCAATAAGAATGCAAGAATATAGCTGCATACATACATATATAGGGAGTTAACTACCTACCGGCAGCGCTACTGCAGTCCATATGAGTTGGTCAAATTCTTTCATGTTTATCTCGTTCACATTTAAGCTGCGAGTGGTGGATTTATACGTGCAAACACCATAGTGACCGCGCGCACAGGAAGCTGCCGTCCCGCTTGCCTGCGTCTTGATGACATGTACCACGTAACTATATGTACATATGTATTTATATGTGTATGTATGTATGTGTGGAAGTGAGTGCTCGAATTAAATGAAATACCCAAGACCAGAAGGAAGAACATTCACCACACAGCACCTTAATAACTAATAATAATAATAAAGCAAAAACGAAAAACGACAACGAAAAAGCTCATATTCGATCGCAATCGTCAGGATCGATAAATACGTGTAGTATTTCCCCGCGCGCTCACATTGCTTTGCTACATATGTACATATGTATGTATGTACGTGCTTTGTATGGCGCAGCGTAATAAATCACCTGCTTCGAGAAATTATATTTTCAGTGCTACTGTATGCGGTACACTTGCACAGTTCCAGTTTTTAATCAAAGTGGTTTTCATTAAAAAAAATACAAAAATAGCTGACTGCAGCTAAACTATAATACCCTACACAGTTGCATTTCTTATAGTAAAAAAGGGTTTACAAGGATTGTTCTCTTAATTTTGACAAATCAGTTTGTATGTCAATTATATGCTGTAGTGGTCCGATCTGAACAATATATTCACTGATTGTAGCGTTGCTTTCGAGAATAATACATGGCAAATTTCGTGAAGATGTCTTCTCAAATAAAAAAGTTCCATACCAGAACTTGATATTAAGAGGTTAGTTTACGAGATAGACGAGGTCAGTTTGTTTGCCAATTGTATGCTATAGTGGTCCAACCTGAACAATATGTTCGCAGATTGTAGCGTTGCCTTGGAAAATAAGCTATGACGAATTTCGTGCAGATAACTTGTTAATGGGTTACCAGGGTTTCCTCGGGTAAAAAACTGCCTTTTTCAACAATTTTTTTTCTCATATAAGAAATGAAATATTTTATTAGAATTTTTTATTGTTACAGACATAAACTCTTAACAAAGAAATTCTGGAATTTTTGGAAAAAAATATTTTAAATTTGGCTATTGCGACTCCATTTCCGGTGACCCTTCGGTGGGTTGCGCCCGCGTTGGCAGGATAATTCCTTACAGTATCATCAAAAGTGAAAAAATACGTGATATCTTAACTTTGAACTTGAATAAAGGAATAAAAAACTGAAAATTGGTTTTTTGGCAGACATTTTTACAAAAAAAAAAAATAAAATTTTACGAAATTTTTTTTCAAATAGTTGCAAACGAAAAAAAAAATTTTCGTCCAAGTCTTTAAGAATTGCATGTCAAAGAGCTGTGTAAAATTTCATGAAGACATGAAGATCGGTTGATTAGTTCTCGAGAAATCTTGGCAACCGACTTCAAAAACAAAGTTTAAATCCGCCGCACTTAGCCTAGGCTCGAGTGCACAAGTTTTCAAGACTGTATCTCCGAAACTATTACTCGGATCAACTTGAAAATTTAGGACAATATTCAAGAGGTATTGTAGAGTTTAATAAGACAATAAAAAAGGATTTTTTGAAACCCGTAAACCCATGTTACTCCTTAAATATAAAAGGTTTCCATAAAACGATTTGATTTTGATTGATCCGTTTTTATAGCAGTTATATGCTATAGAATTCCGATATCGGCTATACCGACAAATGACTAGCTTCTTGAGAAGAAAATGACGAGTGCAAAATTTCTGATTATTTTCTGCAAAACTGTTGTATCGTATATCTTTCCATGATGAAATGGCAAATCTTACTGAAAAAAAAATTCCGAAAAGAGCGGGAAAAAATATGGCGCGTTTGCTGTCCCTATCGGTCTACTTTGTAGCGTTCCTATTGAAAAAACCCTATATACAGTACTTTATAGGGACTCCGACGTTTACTTCTGAGTGTTACACATTTCGTGGCAAACTTAATATACCTATATACCTGTTCAGGGTATAAAAAATAACAAATTATTCAAAAACTCAAAACGAGCCGTTCTGCATAGACTTTATGGTATTATAATATTTAATTTGTACCTATATTGGGTTGCAGGTATGAATAATCGTTAGTTAATAACACTTTAGTAAATTAATAAGATGCAAATATTTTATGAGTATAAATATAGGTATGTATGTACACACACTTTCACATATACAAGTAAGTAAATGCATATTTTACAAAACTTAGCATTACGGTAATAATTCTTGAGTCTTACGTTCAACTAATATTATGACTAACAGCAAATAAAACTTGCTGACTATTTTAATTGTAATCATTATTTTGCAGCTGTATGCGTGTACGAGTATAATTACGGTTTATTTGATTTACATATGTTTAGCTTACGGCGAAAAATGTGAGCGCACTTTATTCTACGCTGACAGTTCGAGATGTCATTGGGTTGCGAAGGCTTCATCGCAGTTTGCTTCGAAAACAACGTTGCTGCTGTCAACCAACATGCTAAGCTATGCATATTATGGGCTCTTAAAGGGTTATCGGTTACTTGTTTTTGAAACCTCAGCATATAACTAACAGTATATGGAAGTTTTGACGATATAAAGCTTCACTACAGAGCTTTAAGCTGACTTTCGACCTTTAGAAGTTTTGTCCTTGATAGTTTTCCGCCTTATCGCTTTTGTATATGGACTTCTTTAGATCACTCATGTGGTGGCATTACAAAGGACCCATACGTCTCTGTATGGCATAACAGCATGTCACTATAATCCAACATAAACTGTGGTGAACGTGTCTGTCTGTAGCGAACCTTGTATTTATGCGGTTCACATTTTGTAGGAAATACGTATATAGAGCTTTTTAAAAGTAATGATTTTGTATCGTCCGTCCTTGTGTGACTTATAACTTGACCACGGAGTCAAGCGTGACCGCCCTTGACCCCTAACTTGAGATTGACCTTGCTAGCTTGCATTTTCTTCCCCAAGGGTGCAATCAATTTCTTGAAAAACAGATGCAGAACGCGAGAAGATAGGTGATTTGACGACGATCTAGCCAGTTTAACGAACCTAGCTCTTAAAGAGACCTCGATAACGTACTGTCTTTTTGAAAGAGGACTACCATAGTACCTTCAAAGGTCCCAAATTCAGATAGTACAGGATTGAAGGTGTTAAGGCCATGTTCACCGACATGAGTTTTCTCACGAAATGCTACCGAAAGTTATTTTCAAGGTGGGTCAGACTTTCGGATTTCTTAATACTTAATTTGTCTTAAAATTCACTGCATTCCTTTATGATATGGATGAGCAGTATTATTAAGGTAACTGAACTTTTTGGAGATCAAAGAAGACCTGCTCTTACATTAAATATGAAGAGAATGATCCGTTCATTCTACAGTCCTTTTTTGTTAAAGCCCAGTAGAACTTAAGGGACGCCATAAAAGCTGGATTACCAAACCTTCTATAGCCAAATAGTGTTAAGCTGTCACCGTATTTTTTCTTCGGAGTTATTTTAAAAATGACGTTAAGATTTCAACAGTATTCCAGAAGGTGAGAGATCATATGAGTTTATCTAATGAAGTTTTTGATAAATAAAATTATAAGTGCCATGGTGGACTATAAGTCAATGCATTTTCGGTAATACATCGCACTGAGCTGGGATCTGACTTGATGTTATTCACCTCAATTACGGACTGCATAAAAGCCAACCAAGATCTCGGAGCTTGTGAGACTTTATTCATAATTTTAAAATTCTTAAATTATTCCTCAAAATCTTTGTCGTCCCGCTTAAAGTAATATCTCACGACACCAATTGAATCAAAACGTTGAATGTTTCCAATTGAATCAAAACGGTTTCCCCGGAGCGGTCGTGTGAATTTGCCGAATAGTCAAAAGTCAAACGGAGCTAAAGCAGACGAATATGGTGGCTGCGGCATAATATTTGTTGAAAATTTGGCTAAACTCACGAAGAATCAATGTAGTATGTGATGGTGCATTATCGTGGTACAAAAACCAAAATTTGTCGGCCCATAATTCCGACCTATTTGTACGAATAGCTTCGCACAAATGACGCATAGCACTCAAATTGTATTCCTTGTTGATAGATTGGTCGGAAGGAGTTTTGAGAGCACCACACCTCGATAATCGAAGAAAACCGTTAACATAAACTTGATTTTTGACCTGCTTTGACGTGTTTTTTCGGCTTCGGCTCACCTTGCCACGA
Source organism: Bactrocera tryoni (assembly GCF_016617805.1). NCBI lineage: Eukaryota > Metazoa > Arthropoda > Insecta > Diptera > Tephritidae > Bactrocera > Bactrocera tryoni. The sequence continues at coordinate 71,321,819 of NC_052500.1, forward strand.
TATTTGGACGATTGATCGTCTGTTTCCGGGTTGTAAGCATAGATTCAAGACTCATCACCAGTGATAATACGTTTCATGACATTCTGGTAGTTGAAAAACTCTGTGAAAACAGACGTTAACACGACGCTGTCGATAAAATTCGACTAAATTGAGTGATTTTGGAACCAATCTTGCTTTCACTTTTCATAGGCCCAAATGATCTTTCAGAATGGTATTCACTGATCCTTCCGGTATTCCAACCATGCGAGTAAGATCTCTAACTGTTAACCGTCCCTTTTCAAGCAATAAATCGTTTATTTTATTGACGTGTTGATCATCAGTTGCTGTTGATGGTGGCCCTGGTTCGTCGTCAACCGCTTTCTCGACCCTCTTTGAACAATTTGTAATAATCAAAAGCACTTACTCGCGACAAAAAATTATCACTGAAGGCCTTTTCCAACATTCCGAACGTTTCGGCACCAGAAATTTGATTACGCACACAAAATTTAATGGAACTTCTTTGTTGAATCATTTTACTCATCGTAAAAATCACCGAATGCACCCTATGTACTTTAGAAAGACAAACGTATACTGAAAACTAATGATTATTTTAATTTTAATGAATTGCGTGAAATTTCAATTAAAATATCTTAAAATTGTTTGCCCACAGTATATCGTACTGAGCTGGGATCTAACTTGATGTCATTCACCTCAATTACGGTCCGGACTGTATAAAAGTCAACCAAGGTCTCGGAATTTCTGGCTACTGATGAAACACAATTCCTTTTGAGCGAATGCTTCTTCAGACGGTCAAATTGTTGATTGTACAAGTTCAAATTAAAAGTTCCTCAGTAGGTGAGCAACAGCAAGTATGAGGCAGATCCATTTAATTCAGTAAGATTTCCTTAATAAAGCTTAAAGAGTGTAGTTTAATCTTTGCAATTTTTCCTCTAAATATTTTATAAATTTAGAACTTTTCTGAGACAAGTTTACTATTAAAAGAAGTACCTTAAAGAACTTGAAAAAAGTTTTGTTATAAAAACTCACCTTGCTGGACCTTATATGATAGCAGCTGGAAGACAAATATGTAGATTTCAAAAGAAGATAGTTAAAAAGGTGATGCAGAAGGCAGAAAAGCAGGGTTGCTCCTAAAAACTAAAGACTAAGCGGGAGTGGCATATGTTTCGATATTTTAATTCCCAAAAATGACAAATTTATGCAGCATCCCGCGCTGCCACCTGCAGGAAAATATATATCTAATATTTTTTTAAGTTTTTAATTATTGACATTTTTTGCACCAAAACAACCTCTCCTAATTGAAACCATTCTTTAGTTACGCACAATTAGCGAGCAGTTGTTCGGCATGCATGCAAAGTGTTTTCGTGTTTTCGTAAGGATCAACCCTGCATTAGAACCTGCATTTATTGTATATAGATGGAAAATAACAGCATGACCAATTCAGCCAGAGAGAAAACCCCATAACCAATCGGGGTTGAAGAGGATTATTGGTTTTCGTGTGCTGAGAAATAAAATCATTAATGCAGGATGCACTTATGACTACGATTCGGTAAGGGCACAGTGTTGTTGTTTTATTGCATTTTATTATGTATAGCATATCCTTACATTTGAAATGGGGCGAATAAAGTCAAGGGATAATAGTTATAATAACGACAAGCTGTTTTTCTGCTGCACAACAATTCCAGAATGCCTTTTCAAAAACTCTGCACACGTTTGTACGAAAATTATTGCCTTGCCCTCATCATAGCGGTGCCTACTAAGAGTAACACTCAGCAGCAGCAGCACCAACAGCGGCAGCAGGAGCACCGCCAACAACAACAACACAGCAAGAAGCAGCAGGGTACAGATGTTTTTATTTATCGGACAATGAAAGAATAACACGTGAACAAAGGGAAGCGCACCTTTACGGCAGCAAAGTCAACGTTTTATTCACCTGTTGGTGTCTTTACGACTGACTCCTTTATACGATTGAGAGTAAATGCATTGCTCTTGAAGCGGGTTGGCAGGCATACATACCGTTGTACATACATACACATGTGCAATTCCGTGGACCATGTTGGAAAAATCTGTAAATCAATGAGGTACTCGGTAGCTACGAGATATGAGAACAAAATTAAGTTTTTTAGCAGTCCGTGTTGCGTCTTATTTATAATAAACTTTTCAGAATCTTTAAGTAGGTAGCAACCAGCGAGGGACACTTCTTCAGTAGATATGTTCTTTGTAAAGTGAGCGTCCAGAAGTAGTTTTAACGACACCTAGTTGCTCGAAATCTAATCACCATCCATCATCTATGGTTTAGAAGTATGAGTTTTCACAAGAATGCGCCTAAACCTTCAGCATTCGTGACAGACTTTTCAAAAGGATTTTCATAAACTTGTCCTTTTTGGCCATCTATATTTCCGACTTGTACTCGTTTTTGCGGGCTTTGTTGAACAGTCTTCTGTTCGAAAATTTGATCTCTGATAGTTCCGATGTTCGCCAAAGGTGTTTTCCTTTGCCCTTATGCGTTTTCAGAGGGAAGTGGTTCTGCATGCAGCACTGAAGATTTCGACATCAATCGCGTGGGCTGTGAAAACTGAACTGCAACTTCTTCAATCCCTGTTTCTAAAATTCCCAAAAGGTTTATTTGCTGGATGCACTTTGTCCACTCCAACTATTAGCTTCCTATGATCGGAGAAGAAGGAGGAGTTTCTCTTATGAATAGAAATAGATTCTTCGTATAAGCGAACTGTTTCCCACGACAGTCGGGCCTAAGTACCGGAACAGAATCGGATTTTAATCCGGCCAGGCAGTGTCAACTCGGCACCATACATCGAAATTAATTCAGGAATATTTTTTGATGCTACAAGAGTATGTTTTCAGCTGCAACAACAACAATAAAACAAGGTTCGGTCCCTTTGTCTTTCTACGTCATCATCTCGCCTACAAAAAACCATCAAAAGAGCTCTTGTATGAACATGGTCTAATACAAGTAGATATTGCCAAAACACCAGTTCTGTAACAGCATTACTCGGAGCACCAAAAAATGACTCCCTAGTTGAGAAAGTTTCAGTAAAAATCAAAACTTCAAAAGCGAAAAATTCAAATGAAGTCAAAAGCATAGGAACAGAGAGTATACCAGACACGCTGGCAAATTGTGACTGCTTTATGCCTTGCTAACGATTATAATCCAACCATAAATTTTACAATATTTCTATGTTTCACTACCCTTCTTCCGTACTACAAGTTCTGAGCCAACAAAAAATTAAATTTGGTAGCCGAATATTGTTTATATCTTCAGTAAATGAGACCTATATTAGCCAGTTACTTCACATGATCGTATCTCATTCCAACTCTGCTCCGTATGCCACCAATACCTGTTACTTTTGTGCCTACAAGTGGTCTCCAACAGTCGACAATTAACTTTAAAGGGCAAATTTCCCACGGTATTGCGCCTGAGAATCTACAGCACCACAGGTGGATAGCTCAAAGCAAACCTCAAACGATTTCTACGTTAACACAAGGGTGCCAGTGCGCAATCACTAAAGGTGGATTTCCCTGCAGGGTAGATGCGCTGGCTTGTTCGTACGCAAAATACCCGCATGTGTGTGCGGATGTGCTGGCGCTCATCGGTGCACAATTGGCGATGCACCGGTTGGGTAAGTATGTGGCAATTTAGGATGTAGCGGCAAGTGTGTACACGCACATATCAACATACATGCATACAAATATTCAGTTAAATATGCAGATATACTCCTATATATGTACATATGTATGTATGTATGCAATAATGTGTAAATGAGTATGCTGAGGAGCATTCGGTTGGCGGTTGGCGGTTGATGGTTGGCAGTTGTCAGTTGAACCTGTTCCTGGTGATGCTACAATATGGTATCGCTTGGTTGGTTTGTTACTCGCTTGCCCGCATGTTCTTCTTCCTTTAAGGGTTGTTTTAACGTTACTTTTGACGTTATCCTTAATAATTGTGGAACAGGTGTATAATGCAATTGATTGAGTTTGGCGGGAAATTTAAACAAAACAGTTGACTTCTAGCAACAATAGAATCTTAAAGGGGCCAACGTGCATAGAGGCATGTGAATCCCTAAATTGTAAATTGTAATAGGCATTTAAGCGAAGCGACGCGTAAGTGTTAATCCTTAAATGGCAGTACAAGCCAACCACAATAATGCAAAGGAATATATGTATACATATACATATTTACAACAAATACTGTTTGATTTGGTAGGATAAGAACGAATTGAATTTGAGTACATTACAATCGAAAGTAAACACTATCAAGCTAATATGTCCAAAGACCGGATCTAAAGACTGCGGAAATTGGATAGCCGCACAGTTGAGCTTCCTGAACAGGTAAGGAAATCTTATGAATTTGACATAAAATGAGTGTCAAGAAGAGGCTAATTTATTGTAACCACCAATATCAGGCCACTATATGATACAGTTGCCTTACAAACTGACAGATCAAAATCTAGTGATTGCTAAAAATCATGGTAAACTTTATTTGAAAGTTATCTACACGAAATTGGGATAGGATTATTGTCCAAGACAACGATACAATTTCCGAGAAATTGCTCACATCAGACTATAACTGCCAAACTCATCAATCATAATCGCAATGAAGATCTTATACCCATATTTCAGATGTAATAGTATTTAGATTTGGTGTACATTATGACAAAGTACCCGGAAATTGTAAATAAAAGTCAAAATATTTAATTATTAATCAACATTTATTTTGTCACCTGCAAAGTAATCCCCCCTAAATGCAATACACTTATGCCAACGAATTTTCCAGTCCTCGAAATACTTTTCATAAGCACTTTTTGGGATGGCCTTCAGATCCTTCAGCGAATTTTGTTTTATCGATTGAAACGAGTACCACAGAGCGGCAGTCGAAATTCGCACGTTCAAGCATGTTCCAAGCGACCTGTTTACGGTACTATTAAAAAAAAACAGCTTTTTTGGGTGGAGACAAACAAGAACGGCTTTCATACTCAAAATATCCACCAAATCATTCGAACAGATTCTCGAAAGATATCGAGCTCTCTTGCTATCTCTCTAACACTTGCCTGACGATTTTCTAGTACCACATCCTTCACTTTTTTAATATTTTAATCAATTGAAGAGATCGAGGGTTGTCCAGAAAGAGGCATGTCTTCATCGATCTAACGTCTGTCTTTGTAGGTTTGGTACCACTCGTAGTTTGGTATTATGTTTTTGATAAATTTGAATCAACATAACCCTTTCCCAACATTCGCAATGATTCTGCACACGAAATTTGGTAAGAAATAGAAAGTTTGAGACAAATTCTTTCCTCGATATTTGTATCCATTGTAAAAATAGCAACGTACCATTGAAGTATACCGACTTAAGCAGCTGCTGTAAGCAAACTTATTTGACAGATCGCGCTCATATTTAGCATAGTAATTAAGGACAACCCTACCAACTTAGTAAAATAAATTTTTTTGAAACATCATTTACCTGGAGAATTTAAATTACAATTTTCGGGTACCATTATGTCACAATTTATAATATACTGAGCTACTTGATTTTAATTCCTCATAATATATAGCAAAGAATCGTTAGACAGTTTATTTCATCAACGCTTCACATAAAAGTTCTTATGTACTAAAAACTATAACCAGAGAAATTTATTAAATACACCAAAGCTGTAACAAAAGATTTATGGACGAAACTTGATTTGATAAATCATGTATTTGTTACTGTAGAGAGAATGGCATGATGCTCCAGGATATGACTTAAGATTAATAGGCAAACTTTGCCTAGTATTCTAGTTATATGTATATTGAAGCTCTTACCACTGTTTTATAGCCTCTTGTTTCATACAACCCAATCTGAGGGAGTGAATTTCATCAACTATTGCTTGATCATACGATTACCGATCATAGCCTAAGTAATATATTTAACTGGTAACATTAAAATGTAAGTGTAACATTAAAGTGTAAAGTGTAACATAAAATGTTAGTGTAACATTAAAGTGCAAAGTGTAACATAAAGTGTTAGTGTAACATTAAGATCTAATGAGTGTGGGGCTTAACTTGCTGACAGGGGATGATTGGAGGTGGATAGGTGTCGATAGTCATTTGTTTTCGGCGAGAAAATGTAATTTATTTCTCTCTATCCTTAAATTAAGCGGTTTTTTGAGATTTCTTGTAAAGAAATCGAATTTTTGTTTCTGTTATATCAAGCCCACTTGGGTGGGAAGAGAGAAATTCAGGCAGCAACTAGCAAATTCATGGGTGGATGAAATTAGTTTTTGTTTTATAATAATTTACTTTTGATTGACATAATTTAGCTTCATCAACTCTTAGCAGTACATTTTCGCTGTATAGTCCAATATCCAATAGGATGAACCATATTGTATAATGACTTTCTCATTGCAAGTTCGCTTCTTAAATCTTTTGTGTTGGTTTTTGGTTTATTATATGTGACCTGGTCTACGGAAAGGGGGCATAGGTGTCAAAAAAAAGGAGAACAATTAATGAGATAACGAGAAACTGACGATTATTTTTAACAGCTTTTCCCAGAAAACTAGTTTTCGCACGTTAGCTCCCTTTTCGTAGACCAGGTCACATATTTACTTTTTGATATATTCACCTACTTTCAACTTGTTGCATTTTGACTTTGATAATGATAATGATGAATTTTTCTTCTTAGAGTAGTTGTGACATCGGATAAAAAATAAGTAGCAACATTTTTTTATTGATGGAGATCAAGAGCTTTTATTGAAATTCAGTTTAAAAGTAAGTAATACAAAACAAGCCATAGAATAACTAACTGACCTCTGAGTGCCAGTTAGATAAAACAATTTTTTTTTGTGATTTTTTTTTCGAGAAAGTGCTTTATTTAATGAATAAATAAAAAATGTAAATTTACAGATTTTTTTAGGAAAATTCTGGATGGCCCTAATTTTATAACCGATCTTCAAGAAGACCTCCGAAAAAAGTATCAGCGGCGAGGAAGATTTTTCCGCTCAAAATTATTTTAAATTTAAAAACCAAACAAAAATTATTATTAGAACAAATAGATTCGAGTAATGATCGTAGAACTAGTCAACATTTTTTTTCGAAAAAAGCCATTTTTATGGAAAAATTTAGCCTGAATTGCTATCAAAACTCGATCATTTCGTGACAGAGACCGATCATTACGTGGCAAAGATGGCCATGTGAAAATTTCAATTCACTCTTTCTGAAAATTACACAAAGTTAAAACATACGATCATACCTCCGAAACTATTTTCTGAAAAAACTTAAAATTTTCGGAGAATAATATCAAATATATGTATGTATGTACCTTCAATGTGTATGCAGTAACGGGAATTCTTAAATTTAAATTTCGCAGGTTTGGAGAGTTCATTTGTCAAAGTTTGTATTATTATGTTGATATACATAGATGTCCGCGAAATACGTTACAATTTTCAGTTGTATTCTTTGGTTACTTTGTCATTAGCAGCTGCTAAGGGCGAATTTCGTTTTTTAAGAGCTCACACCTTTTTGCTTGGCCAAAAACAATACTCTAACGAGCCAGCCTCCATATTCACCATAGATCCATAGATCGCTCTGTGTGAGTTTTCCCTATCTCTAAAACTGTATAGAACCCTAAAGGGCCATAGTTTTACGAGGATGAAAATCGGCGAAGCAGCTAAAGTCTAGTCAAAAATCGAGTTTGAGAAATGTTTCGAAGATTGAAAGAACCACTGGCAGAAGTGCATAATATGAATGCATTAATGTAGATGATTGAATAAATATATATACATATGTATTTTTTAAATACAACTCGTACACCCAAAACTTGATTTTTGATACTAATATAGTGGATATAATCCCTTAAGACTATAGATAATAAGATGATCTTATCAGAAGAAGGGATGAAATTAGCATTCACATGTTTAAGGGGAGGAGGAAACCCATGTCCTCAGGAAAAAACAGCAACTTTTTTCTCAAATAAAAAATAAAATATTTCATTGGAATTTTTCATTGTTGAAATATTTGGAAAAAAAATATTTTAAACTTTGTCAATGCGACGCCATTTCCGGTAACCTCTCGGAAAAAAGATGCGCCCGCGTTGGCAGGATAACTCCTTACCAGATGATGTGAAGTGAAAAAATGCATGTTTTAGTTAAAACCTTAACTTAGAGCTTAGACGAAGGAAAAAAAATGAAAATTGGATTTTTGTTATTAAGGCTGTATCTCCGACAATATTCTAGAGATGTTGTAAATTTAATAAGACAATAAAAAATAGATTTTTTGAAACCCTTAAACCCATGTAACCCCTTAAACAACTCAGGCAGCAAAGAAATTCTAGTATAAACTATAGCAATACATATGTATAGTATGTATCTAAAAAAATCGAAAATAATATCTCCAAGAGTAACACTCCACTGAGTGGAGAGAATTCATCAATTTGCAACTAATGTCAAGTGGTTACCATTTTTTGAAAATCTGTTGCCTTTGAAATGAGCTTGCGTTACAGAGAAACCAGTTTTTCAAATACAACTTTCCACAATTTTATAATGCCTTTTTGTAGGAGAATTTTAAGTTAATTTCCTTTATTGTAGAAATTGTAGAGCACTTGTGCATGCACATACACACACATAGAAACGCATTCACTTTGTATTGCGGCTAATTTAAGCTAATAAAAATGCGCCTTTACTACACTTCAAGTCATTTATGCACGTACTACATGCAAATTGCTTATAAATATATGCATTAGGGTGAGACGCTTTTTACTGAAAGTTTGCCAATATTAACTAATTGATAGAAATTAGTGAATTGTTGGATGAGAAATAATGAAAATAAGATAAGAGGTTAGCTTTAACAACACCGAAGCCATAATACCCTTTACAGGTGCTTTTCTTATAGCATAAAAGGTAAATAAAGATCGTTTTCTTACTTTTGATCGATAGGCTTGTATGAATGGTAAATTTAACAGTGGTTCGATCTGAAAAATAAAACCAATTTTTCGTCCAATACAATAATGAACCACCCTAATTTTAATTATAATAGTAGGTCCTATGTGAAAGTAAAGCTAATTTTTGTCCATATACATATACAAAGTTGAAATTTTTTTTTGGAAAAAAAATAATACAAAAATGAACCACCCTAACTTTAATTATAATAGTAGGCCCGACATGAAAAATTAAATTAAATTTTCGTACATATGTACATATATAAAAAGACCAAATTTTTTTTAGAAGAAAAAATAATAAAAAAATTAACCACCCTAATATTAATTATGATAGTAGGTAAATATCACATATGTACATATACACGAAAATGCAAAAATTATTCATATGTAAATGTATACCATGTACTCATATGTAAGTAAGTGTGTAAGTAAATACAAAAACAAAAAATTATTAAACCACTATTAAATCACAGTTTTCCAGTTTCCTCAGCGAGTAGGAGGATTTTGACCGAATCACTTATAAATTCAAGACAACATTTATCAACCAATATGGCTCTTACCTGTACTAAAGACATACTAATACGTTATGGTTATGGCTTAAATATAAAAAGCTCGGATTTCATTGGCACAATGTTCAAGCTCAATGTTCCGTCGTGAACTTCTCATTGGCTGAAGACGTTGTGTGCCGATTCAACAATGCAAATGAGCGGCAAAGAGAAATTTTTCACGCTTTTAAGCTAAGTACACGTCTATATGTAAGCACAAACATACATACACACTGTGAAATACGATACACTTAGCAGCAAAGATTCCAGAGTGTTCATTTTAGAAGATTTTTTTGTCAAGAATCTTTTAGCTAAGTTAAATGCTATTGGATGTAGGTGCGTGTGTGTGTGTTGTACTGTACGAGTAACCATGTAAGTTCGTGAGTTGGAATGAGTAAACAGCTAATCTTCTTTGCGAAAAGTATAAACAAAAAGTTTTGACGGCACGTTTGTCTGATTAACATTGCTAATATTATATTATGTAAGGTGAAATGGTAGAATGTGAATGAACTTCACAACATTAATTAACATGATCTTCATGAATAGAAATTCGTAATTATTTAAGGGATTAAAATATAATAAAAGTAACACTAACACTAACTAGCAATGAAAGTTTCTAATTAAATAAATTAATTGGTCATAAATTGAAAGATCTACTCTATGTAACATCTACGACAAATCTATATGCTTGAACGCATAGCCATACTTGCAAAGGTAAGGATACAAGTAAATAGTCACTCTAATACATATGTACATATGTATAAAACAGACTTACCCTAACACAACGCAATTTCAATATACTGTCTATATTGTTCTTCTTCATTATTGAGGCTCGTACCATCTCTACGATTAAGGACGAATTCGCGATATCGCAAGAGTTCTTTCCTAACTTTCTAATTTAGCTTCAAGTTCAAGCAGACAATTTTCCACTCAGATTTTCTACAGTAGACAACTCTGATTTCAAAAATATTCTACATAATATCTAATATTTATTTGATTTGAGATCTTACTCAATAGCAAGTAAGGAAGAACTAAGTTCGTGAATAACCGAACATATCATACTCTTGCTACTAGCAAGCATTAAGCAAGGGAAGTACCTTAAGGTACATAAGCCTTTTTAGTTATATGGGGTCAAAGGTCAGTTTTCATCCGATTTTATTCAATCTAAGCACAAATATGTACCGTTATAAGAAAAACAAGCTCTCTCCATTTTTTAAGATAACTCACATATTGACCGATATATGCGACATAAAGTCAGCCGGAAGTGCGAAAATCTTTATATTAGGTATTAGGGGACTAAGGGAAGTATTGACCCGATTAAACCCATTTAAAGCACACAGACATACTACTATCAGGAAACGACTCTCTCTGAATTTAAATTATAAATCTGACACATGGACCAATATTTTCGGTAAAAAATCAACTAAAGGTACTGGGCTCCAAATATTCAGTAGTTAGGGGCATGAACAGTTTTTGTTGGACTTGGCCAATCAAATGGCAAAAGAACTGAAAATATCCGACCATATTATAAATTAGCTCAAGGTCAAGCCTTACTATGTAGTTCCAAAAGGCCCATGATCTCACACCGAAGCAGCAACAAGTATGACTTGAGAGAGCGAAGCAAAAAGCGGGCAAATTCCGAACATTGTGTTTTCTGACGAAAAAATTTTTCCAATTGAGCAATTTGTAAACTCTCAAAACGATAGGGTTTACTTGACCGACCATTCATACGAGAATCTAAGTCATCGGTTGGCCACCAGGAGGCAGCACCCGCCACAAATAATGGTTTGGACCGCTGTCAACACAGATGGGCGCTCTCCAATTGTTTTCATCGAGCCTGGCGTCAAAGTAAATGCGACATATTATCGGGAAAGTGTTCGGGAGGCTGCTTTGAAGCCATGGGCAAACAAACATTTTGGTCGTTTCAACAAGACTCGGCACCGTCTCACAAAGCGCGAGTGAACCAAGAATGGCTGAAAAACAACGTTCCGAACTTCATAACGACCACACAATAGCGCTCGAATTCACCAGATGTGAATCCAATGGATTATTCTCTCTGAGCCATTTTGGAGAGCAAGATCCGAAGTAAAAAATACACCAGTCTCGAGATGCTGAAGAAAACCATTGTCCGTAAGTGGGCCAAAACACCGGCAAGTCACATTCAGGCAGCTTGCGATTCGTTTTTTGACCATCTCAAGGCCATAGTTAAGGCAAAAGGTGGTCATATCGAGCAAAAGTGAACTGGTCCTGAATTTATGATTATTTTCACACATTTTGTGCTTTAAAATAAATAAAAATAATTTTCCAAACCGAAAGTATGGTTTTTTAATTGGTTACACTTCGAGTGCCCTGTACCCCGGTTCGGACCCTGTAGAAAGGAAATAATGAAGTGGAATTTAAAATTGAGTTATATGGGAAGTAGGCGTGGATTTAGTCCGATTTCGCCCATTTTTACACTGTAACGTAAATATGTCTGCCACATTTGATTGAAATCAGTCGGGCGCGTCTCGAGATATGTGTTTTCACCTAAAAGTGCGTGGTACACGCCCATCATAGAATTTTGACCCTGGCTATATTCAAGTCTTATCATATCATTTTTGGGGGTAAAATTTAATGACTTTGGCGTATTTAGTTATTGATTTGTGTACTTTGCTACCATTTTCAGACTGTTGGTAGGAGTTTTTATAATATTTGATTATTGTAGCTTAAGTCGTTTAAGATATATGTGCATTAGACAGCAGAGCCACGGCCACTTTTCCAAACTTTTTTTTACCCACATATGCCCCTTGCTACTGTGATCCCCTGTGCCAAATTAAAGTTTTATACAGCTTAATTTAGTGCTTAGTTATGGCACATTATAGGTTTTCGGTTAATGGCATTTTGTGGGCGTGACAGTGCTTCAATTACGCCCATCTACGATCACGTACTTTTTTTCCATGGAACTCGCATACCAAGTTTCATCAAAATATCTCAATTTTTACTCAAGTTACAGCTTGCACGGACGGACAGACAGACAGTCACCCGAATTTCAACTAGTCTCGTCATCCTGATCAGTTATATATGTATACTATATCTATCTCGATTAGTTTTGCGTGAAACATACAACCGTTAGGTGAACAAAACTATTATACTCTGTAGCAACATGTTGCAAGAGCATAAAAATAGATTATCTAGGAAAATATCTATCATTAAATCAGTGTTGCGAGCTCTGTTTAGCCTGTATAGAGGTGGCTTCCGGTACTGATTCCAATTTTCATTCATTCTTCTAAAAGAAAAATTTTCAAGAAAATACAGCAACAAGAAACATCTTCCCGAGTAGCCAGCTTAACAAACTCCTCTGCTGCATACCAACCCTAAAGCTATTGACTATATATTCAAATAATACTACGGAAAAAATATATTTTTTTATTACCAAATGAGTTGAAAAGTCACTGTTATAACCAAATTTTCCACGTCAAAGCCATCTAATATCGCATAATTATAATGTATATTAGTTGTGAGGATCATTCACTTGGGAGTGGCCAGAAACGATTCTTTTATATATGGCTCAAGCAGCACACGACTTCCAGTCTTAGACCAAGTATCCTCAGGGTAGCCAAAAAAAATATCCGTTTAAAGGCGAGCTAAAGTGAGAAGGCGAACCACCCCTCCCCAGGGTTGTGCGCTGGGTTTGGGACCCACCACGTAAAAAACCCTACCAATTAAAAAAAAAGAAAACATACTCGGACCCCCCTTTTGACGACAACCTCTGCAAACGTGTTAAGGATTTCTCTTGTAGCAATCACCAGTCTAAAGAACAACAAAGCATCGGGAGCTGCTGGCTTGTCGGTCGAGCTATTCAAACACTGGGGTGAAGAACTGCTAAGGAGCATATGTACATCAGCTTCTTTGTAAAATATGGTCGGCCGAAAGCATGATTGACGATTGGAATTTAAGTGTGCTCTGCCCAATCTACAAAAAGGAAAAACCCACAATCTGCGCCAACTACCGTGGGAAAAGCTTCCTCAACATCGCGTATAAGGTCCTATCGAGCGTATTGTGTGAAGCTTAAAGCACCCCGTCAACAAACTGATTGGACCTTATCAGTATGACTTTAGGCCTGTAAAATCAATAACTGACCAGATATTCACCACGCGCCAAGTCTTGGAAAAGACCCGTGAAAAGAGGATCGACACATACCACCTCTTCGTCGACTTTAAAGTTTCTTTTGCAGCATGATGATTTTGGTATCCCCGCAAAACTAATACGCCTGTGCACGTTCAGCAATACCAACAGTTCGGTCAGAATCGCAAAAGACCTCTCCGAGCCAAGACGATACCAAACGAGGTTTCAGTCAAGGCGACTCCCTATCGTCTGTATGACTTTAGGCCTGGAAAATCAACAACTGACCAGATATTCACCACGCGCCAAGTCTTGGAAAAGACCCGTGAAAAGAGGATCGACACATACCACCTCTTCGTCGATTTTAAAGTTCCTTTTGCAGCATGATGATTTTGGTATCCCCGCAAAACTAATACGGCTGTGTACGTTCAGCAATACCAACAGTTCGGTCAGAATCGCAAAAAACCTCTCCGAGCCAAGACAAGGCGACTCCTTATCGTGCGACTTCTTAAATCTACTGCTGGAGAAAATAGTTCGAGCTGCAGAGCTTAATCGAGCATGTACAATTTTGATGTTGTAAGCCAATGATAAGGATGCGAGGCAAGTGGGTTCCCACGTTACTGTTAACAGTTCCGAGGTTTCCTTCTGAATGTTACAAACTTCATGGCAAATTATCATACTCTGTTCAGGGTATAGAAAGTTAGCATTAGCTTGAATATTTAAACTTTCCGTATTTCTCTTTCTTTATAGGCGTGTCTACTTTTTACTTAGTTGTATTGTCCTTTATGCTAATATTTTACAAAATCATGAATTAGCCTCAAATTGAGTAGACATCTAGGAAAATTTGAATTGAAAATCGTTTCATAAATCTCCAATCGACAGAGATAACGACTACTAAATACTTCAATAGTTTTCTGCACAGTCACCTTTATATTTCGATGGAAGTCTTCGTTTTCCACATAGAAAAGTGGATCCACTTGCAGAGAACACCATCCCGAAAGACTTGAATAGTACTAAATTTTCATGCAGCTAAGCAGCCACAGATGTGTTACCATACGACCAGATCAGCCTGAGTATTGTCTAATAAATGATCAAAATTCATAAATAAATTTATATCAAGTAACATGGATTTACTTGTTTCAAAAAATTGATTCTTTAATGTCTTATTATATTCCACAACACCTCTAGAATATTGTCCTAAATTTTCAAGTTGAACCTAGTAATAGTTTCGGAGATACAGTCTTAAGAACTTGTGCGCTCGAGACTAGTTAGGCTAAGTGAACCGTCTTTAAACGCGTTCTTCTTGAAACTGTGTTTTTGAAGTCAGTTGGCAAGATTTCCCGAGAACTACTCAACCGATCTTCATGAAATTTTACACGGGTTTTTGGAATACAACTCTTAAAGACTTGGACGAAACCTTTTTTTTTCAATACAACTATTTGAAATAAAAAAATGTCGCATTATTTTCAGTGAAATTTTTAATTTTTCTTGTTTGTTGTTTTCAGTTTTTTCCATCGTCCAAGTTGTAAGTTAAGATTTTAACTAAAACTGTCAACGCGTATGCATTTTTTTTCCGAAGAATCACCGAAACTGGCTTCGCAATAACCAAGTTTAAAATATTTTTTTCCAAAAATTTCAGAATTTCCTTGTTTATTTTTAAAATATTTTATTTTCTATATGAGAAAAAAATTGTTGAAAAAAGGCTGTTTTTTTACCAGAGGAAACCCATGCAACCCCATAAGGCAAATGAACATTGATAGCAGGCGAAAAGTGTGTGTAATTCTCTTTTGACGTCACTTTAGCAATGAGCTGTGAATAGAATGACAATGAATTGTCAAATTAAGGAATTTTCAAAACAAAAAATCGTCAGTGGACTCATTCAGAATATACGCTAGAATGAGTAATAAGAACAAGAATGAAATATAATTTCTAAAATATATAAATATATCAAACTGTTTTCACTTTTTTTTATCAAAGGACGCGTTATTTTAACGTCCAACTCGCACTTTTTGCGGCCTAGCCTTTTCATCATAGTTTCTTCATAGCTTGCCTTACTAACGCTTTTTTGTTATTACTCATGTGAGTTTTTATAACGTTTGTTTAGTGTAATTTCTGAGGAAAAAATATATTTACAAGTATATAGTGTATATATGTATATACTCGTACAGCCAAAACGAGCACCACTATTTTAGACATGCGCTCAAATTTATATAAATTTATGTATTTTAAAACCCTTACAAATTTGAATTCTTCAAACCGTTATTTTTAATACATATATACAATTTATTAAATATACATATAAGAAAGTATATATCTATAAGCAACAATAACAAAAATGTTACTAATTGCATAAAAGTTGAGTGCCAGTCTTTGTGCGTTTCAATTACTTGTAAAAAGGAAATAAAAGATCTCACCAAGTTTTTCGCTAGCACACATCACTTCCTCAAGAATAAGGGCGGAGTTTAAGAAAGAGACGCAATACACATGCATATGGGCGACTAGAAACAATTTCTTATTATTCTTAACTCAGAAATGTCTCGATGCCACTGTCTGTATATACATACATACATATATACATATATGTATGCATGTAAGTACTATATAGCGGCAAAGCTGCTCACAACATCTCCCGAACGCTACTGCCAGCCAGCTTCGAGCAACGACATTGAGTATTCTACGAGCTCTCCCAGAATTTGGAGCCGTTCAAACGGAAATTATGAATGGGATGTTGTAGTACGAGCATTCTTGGCCAGCGACGTTCACGGCCAAAACCGCACTAACTAGACGCACACACACATGCACACACGTGCACACAAGCTTAAGATTTTTTCATTTCATTTCATCTTGACTCGTCTTACCGCTTTCGACTCAATTGCTGTAACTCAAGAGAGCAGGAAAAATGGTCAAGCAACAGTATAGCTATGTATGTACGTATGTATGTTTGTGTGCATGTGCTTATAAACGGATATATGCATAATACCAACATTACTACGTGTGGGCTTCCTATTTCATTCAAAAAGTTGCTCAGCCAAACACTTAACGTCTTCCAAGACGTACGAAACAGTAACAGAAAACCAACAATAACAACAAAAAAAACAACAAAAAGCAACAAACGAGCCAAACAAGGCAACAGGTGACGGCAATGCGGCAATACGTCGAGCGCGCTGCTTTCTTAAGCCGCTTTACAATTGTCTGGGCAAAAAGTCAAGCGCGCTGCCTGGCTACCTGTGCTCCGGCGCATGTTCGCCTGTATGTTTGTATGGATGTATGTATGTATTTGGAGTAGCGCACACTCAAGTACGTACTACGCTCGCTCCATATGACGGTGGCTGCCTACAGCCAAACATACATACATACATGCGGGCATATAGGCGAGTATATTCAGATGCTTGTTTGTAGGTATGTGCGTATGTGGCGCGAGTATTTGCCGCACACTGCTCGCCTGCATGCACCTGTGTATGTGTGTATGTGTGTGTGTTTGTATGTATGTACGATCAATCGATTAAATTAACGTTGTGTAATGTTGATCTTGTTTTTGGTAACGTATTGGAGCATTGAGCTAAATGAGCTTAGCTGAGTAGCTCTTAATTTTCGGTCTTGCATTTAGTGCGGCCTGTATCAGGTGTGTACGCTGCTATGTATTTCATTCCGAAGGTCATGGCTGGTGCGGACAATCCTGATCGGACAGTATTAGTTTAGTGTTGAAGGAAAAGGGTCCTACTACTACCACAACCACGACAACTACAATTTGTACGTTGTTGTTTCGTTTGTTTGAAGTATAAATCGCGTACGCGCTAACGCAAACTCGTTCAATACTGTTTATTGGAAAATACAAAATACGAATTAGCGTGTCGGCTTTTTGATGTAACGTTTTAGAACGATTATTAAATATTTTATTAATAAACAATAAACGCAAAAACTGATTTGTATGCGTAGAAAAACAATTAATTTTGTTTGATGAACAGTTTTTTGAAAAACAAATATTTCAACACAAACAGCAACAAACACATAACGCACTAATGGCGTAAGAAAAACAATTTTGAGTGCAAAAATTTATGTAGGGACTAATTATAATAATAGTTATTTATATATATAAATAGTTTTAAAAAATTATACCAAAAATTAAAAACAAATAGTTTTGTGATTAGTAAAGAAACAATAAACAAATAAAAAATTAAATAAAAATTGATAAAATAAAAATAAGAAATAATAATATTAAAAACAAACAAATACTTGAACAATTATTAATAAAATATAGAAATAAATAATAATAATAATGTTATAAAGCAAAAAATTAAAAAAAAAAATTATAAAATAGAAGCATAAAAAATATAAATTTAAAAAATTAACAACAAAGAATAGGAAAATAATATATTAAAAATAAAACAAAAACAAAAAATAATTTTAAATATTTAAAACAATTCAAAAGTCATATAATAATCAAAAATTAACAACAAAGTATAGAAAAATAATAGAATTAAAAATAAAAAACAAACAAAAATTAATTTTAAAGTTTTAAAACAATTTTTTTTTAATCAAACACAATAAAATAATAAAACAAAAAATTATAATCATAAACAATAAAATAAAAAATTTTCAAAACAATTCAAAAACATTTTTTTTAACAAAAACAATTCAAACAACAATGGAAACGTGTGTTTTAATACCAAAAGAGCTGTCGCTCGCCGCCACAACAATAACGGCAAATCACGAGGCAGAAATCACAGTGTGGACAACATCATACATCGAGCAAGGCACAATTTTTTATCCCTTTCAAGGCACGATACGTTGGGACAAGCTGGACGCATTTCAATATCTCGATGAAAATGATGTAAGTACAACAACAGCACATACAAAATTATACAAATTTCAAGCTACAAAGCAAATAAAGACTTATCTACATAGAGAAAGACTTACATATATACATGCATACACATATACAGAAATCGCTGCAGCTTTAATTAGTATGAAATTGCCAAGAATATAGTTTGAAATTAAATTGAAAATTATTAAAATGAAATTAAAAACGTGAAATCAATTTAGTTACAAGCGACGGGGTTTCGTATTACTTAAATGCTAGCGGTTACGGAAGTCGTTAGTTGCACATACAAACATACATACAGATTTATATGCAAAATTGCAGAAAGTAAAAATGATATTTTGATAAACAAAGGGTTTACTTAGATTTTAGGAAGTGGCGTATTGATTGAAAATTAGTAGCAAGTTAAATGGTTAACAATAGATTAGTTTAGCTTAGGTTAATCTGGCAGGCCAAAAAGCCACGGATAAACCAGTTTGGTCTTTTGCGATACCAGATGAAGTTAAGTCCAAGAGGAGTAGTTATCCTTTAGGATGCATGAGCTTGTCGCGAATTTTAACAGACTCTGTGGCCTGACTATGGGTAACTCTTCCATTGTATCATACCGTAGAGACCCCTGATGCTTAGAGCGTGGTCTTGCCAATGCGGGACAAGTGCAGAAGGGTTAACAATAAACATAAATTATAATAAATAAAATATTATAACTTCAAAAAACACCAATTTTGAAGCGAATGACAAACAAGCGCTCAATACGGATAAAATATCATGAATACTGTTTCACAACAGTGATAACATCTCAGCTGTCAAACTTTAGTTATTATGCCATATATTTGTTGGTGCTGTTTTGAGCGAATTTGAGGAAAATAAACTTTTTTATTACCTAAAATAGTTCTTACATTATTCTATTTAAGAATTGTGAAAATTATTTTATATCATACGTATGTATGTATATTTGTTATACGTATAGTCATACTCAGCGACATTCAAGCGACACTTAAAGCGATCTCTGTGGGCGAGATCAAATCTCTACTGGTGCAGAAGTGCATAGAAGGGCCGAACAGTCTATCCATATCACAACCAAGTGCACCTTATCTGGGTGCCTGGTCACAGAGGTATAGCCGGGAACGAGCTGGCTGATGAGCTCACCCGCAGCATCCACCAACATGGTAAGACCTGAATCTTCTATTGGGGGGGGACCAACCCAACCAATAAAGGAGCTGCTCTGCATGGATGAAGGAGTGGGTAGGGATGAGTTTTGGTAACAACTTCAAGGCATGCGCCATATCAAGTTGCTAATGAATGGTTACAACCTTTGTAGGTTTAAATATGTGTTTAACCCCCCAAGGGGCAAACTAAGGCTGATTCTCGCTTTCTACACTAGTCATTGCATGCTCAAGTCACACTTATTTAACATGGGTCTATGGATTTTATCAATATGCTGGTGCTAAGTGAGTCATTGTGACTTAAGAGAGGGCACAATAGATCTTGGGTCGGGGTGCAAACATCATTTATTTTTCTATTTTGTATCAAGAGTTGCTTAGGTTAAGGGGTTTAAGGCTAAATCGTTAAAATTTTGCTTAGCTTAAGAGTTTAACCATAAAAGCCTTAACCTATCATTCAAATAAATCTGTGTTAATAAACGATCAATCGTATTATAAATAAATCCTGTGTTTAGCGTCGATCCATTCTCACCATATGCGCGTAATTGGCCTCTGCGTTTTTTTTTTTTTTTTGTTGAGTTTTAAGAGGTGTTATGGTTCATAGGGGTTGTTCCGCGAAGGAACTCTCAACCAACCTAAGCTCGTATGAAACTATTAACATTTAAATTAGCCTAGATAACTAATTGGAACAGCTAAGAATTCACTTTCGCCTCGACAGTTAGCATTTCCCTGCTCCTTTATAGGTTAGCTTTTAATTTCAAAACGAATTTATGAAAGTTGAGAAATATAGTTCCACTATTCTCGAAAAAATTTCAAAAAATTAAGCTTTTTGAACTGATTTTGTGTAAATATCAAAGCTAGTCAGATATTACGTAAGTCAGGGGCGATTCTGAGATTATCAAATTTATTTAACTGGAATAACCGTGATTTAAAGACTATCCATATTTATGGTATTTTTTAAATTGTTTGAAATAAATTTTGTATAATAACATTTGAAAAATAAAGGTATTTTTCTATAATTGTGTTTATATACACCGATTTGGAACAACATAATCAAAAACATTTGTAATAAACGTGAATGTAACAATAATATATACATACATATACTTTTGTAGTATTATAAGTAGAGTATGTCAAAAATGTCTACCTGAATTATACTATGATTTCATAACCTAAATTCATCTTACGGACATTTTGGTCTAATTCTTATCTTTAATTTGAATTCAAAAGTAATCGACCTTTACTTTTGCGACAGACAGACAGTTTATAAGTCTGGAAAAAGGAAGTTGAAAAAAGTCAAAAAGTCTTGCCTACCAGCATTATACCATAAATTTCTAACCTCAATTCATCTTACGAACATTTTGATCTAATTCTTAAATAGAATTTGAGTTCAAAAACTGATTAACCTTTACTTTTGTGACAGACTATTTGAAGCCTTGATATAGGAAGTTGATTGTGGGTTACTCAAGTTAACTCAAGAAAATGCCAGTAGAAAAAAAGACTGGTATCTTATAAGGATTCGGGGATCGGGCCTCGTCGGTCTTTCTGTCTGTCTGTTATACGCGATCTAGTACTTCCGAAACTTTGCTCCCATACTTTTTTCTCCAAGCAGCTGCTTTTGTTTGGAACCGATATCCGACCACTATAGGCCATTGCTGTCACACAAACTGACCTATCAAAATCAAGTCCTTGTATCAACACTTTTTCATTTGACGAGATATCTTCTTGAATTTTGACACGTATTATTTTTTAAGACAGCAGCACAATATTTGAAAATATTAATCGGAACGGATTACTATATCATATAGCTGCCATGTAAGCTGATCAATCGAAATGATGTTATTGTATGGAAAACTTATTTCTTGGACAAGATATTTTAAGGATCTTATTGTCCAAGACAAGGCTACAATATCCAAAGAAATCGTTTAAATTGGACTCTAGTAAAGATACAAGCTAAATGTTCGAAACCAAGTTAAAGATTTATGCCCTTTTATGCTATAATAAATGCAGCGGTGAAGGCTATTACAGCTTCGGTGCATGAGAGTCAATGTTTATCTGGTTTTTGAACATTTTTGCTATTTTTAACTAATATTTTATTTCAAATCCGCGTTTTATGTTAACCTTCGTTATTATCTTGTAAAATCTAAGTAATATTTTTAACACTTTTTCTAATAATAAAATAATAATAATAAATTAAAATAAAATCTCACTTAAGGAAAAATATTAAAAAATAAATTATTTGATTTATTTTAATTAGCATTTAACACGGAGATCACATTTAATTTCTCTACCTTAACTGATAACGGTTATTTGCATGCATTTATTCATATTAAAAATATAAAATCTAATATTAAATTTAATTAAAAATATTTATGTGCGAAAAATCAATTATTTATATAGACACAATGATTTTAAAACCTTACAAAACATATTTACATTGCACCTACACACACACACACACAAACACAGACATGAAAAATTCACATAATTAGCCGCAGACAAATTCATACAAATACCCATAAATATGAACGCATGCAACAGTTTTAACGCTTAACATATATTTATTGTTGTAATTTTGTACCTGTTGAAAGTCGACAATTTCGTACAATACAGAGGGGTTCTAAATACACTGTAGCCCGCATACCGCCCGCATAGAAACACACCTTCACCCTCACCCAGTGGATGGGCAGTAATTCATTAAGTGTCTGTGGGAAAATTCCCACGCTTCCCGATTAAACGGGATGGCTGGCTGTCAACTCTGTGTGTATATGTGTATGACTGTATGAATGTGTTAATAGTGTGTCTTCATATGGCGTAGCATGCAATTCCGTCAAATGAGCATAATTGTCTTAAGCATTGGCGTCTTGAGAAAAGTCTAAGTATAACGTCTTTTCTTTTCACGCTTGGTAAGCACCAGCAACGACGTTATTACCAAACCGTTTGTGAGTATGTAGGTATGTGTGCTTGTAAATAACTATTAACTATGGGTAGTTGTACCCACACATACAATTTATGCGTTTTTAGTTCATTTTAATATTTGTACTTCCCGACCGCTATGCACTGCATATACACATACACATACATATGTGCATATGTGTGTGCGTGTGTGAATGTTACGTGGGGTAATTTAACATCAAAATTCAACTATTAACCCACCCTTCCCGTTTTCCGTGTGCAACAAGTGTAAAAGTAGCGTTTTGAACAATAGCTTTTTAGCATTAAGAAAACATGGGAACTTCTTAAAGAACGTCTTCACGACGGTGTCTTTTCGCCGTTATGGGAGAATGACCACGACTGAGAACTTTTTCTTAGACCACATATGTGAGTACCGGTGGTGGTGAATATACATACATACATACGGACATGCTTGGACCGCCGACCTAAGTGACTGCTGTTGACGCCTTACCGCAAAACCGTCAAAATTAATTCAACTGGTTATCAAAAGTCAAGCGATCTAAGCTAAAAAACACACACCCTCTAGCAAGATGCGTGGGAATTTGATGAACATCAGCAATTTATGCGCTTTGATCTAATTTACATACATACACACATACAAATATATTTACATATAAATAAAAAAATAAATGCCGTTACGGGATAAAATATAAATGCCAGTCTTGGATTTTTAAATTTCGAAAATTAATTTTTCATGAAGTACTATATACCTTGGGGTACTACAAATATTACCCAAATGTTTTAACCGCGAAAAAAAATGTTTTCTCAGTTGTCCGTTGTAGTGTGGAAGCGTTTCGGTCAATCAGCTTCAGCACATACAATTTTAGATGAGATTTTCTCGAATCTGTATTTTTGCAATGAGACGTCGATGGTACTCGAAGACTTCGTTACGCCTTCTTCTTTATTCTTTATCGCTTATGCGGTTATAGCCGAGTTTACAACAATGCGCCAGTCGCTTCACCTTTTCCCTGTTTGACGCCAATTGGAGATTCCAAGTGTAGCCAGGTCCTTCTCCACCTGGTCTTTCTAACAGAGTGGAGTCTTATTCTTCCCCTGCTTTTCCCGGGTACTGACTCGAATACTTTCAGAGCTGGAGTGTTTTCGTCCATTTGAACGGCATTATCTAGACAGCGTAACCGCTGTCTCTTAGTTCGCTGAACTATATCAATGTCGTCGTATAACTTGTACAGCTCATCTTTCCATCGAATGCGGTATTCGCCGTTCCCAATGCGTAAATCGCCATAAATCTTTCGCAAAAGCTTTCTTCCAAAAGCTCGTATCGTCGACTCAACACATATTGTCATCGTCCATGCCTCTGCACCACATAGAAGGACGGGAATAATGAATAACTTACAGAGTTTGGTCTTTATTCGTCGAGAGGGGACTCTACTTCTCAATTGCCTACTTAGTCCGAAGTAGAATCGGTTAGCAAGAGTTATTATGCGTCGGATTTCGAAGCTGACATTGTTGTTGGTGTTAATACTGGTTCCAAGTTAGTTAGTTAGGTTCCAAGTTGCACTCGTTCACTACCAGACCTTATCCAGTCTGGAGAGAACAGAACTCACGGCACCGATGTTGAGGTCAATGATATCAATCTCATTGGCGTCCGCCAGCAGCTGTACACACTTATAGAAGATTGTACCTTTTCTATTTTGCTCTGCAGCTCGTATTATTATCTCTAGCAATAGCTTGAGGAAGTCACACGACAAGAAGTATCTTTGTCTGAAACCTCGCTTGGTATCGAACGACTCGAAGAGAACATTCCCGATCCTTGCGGAGCTACCAAGTTCAGACATAGCGGCATAGAGGCAAATCCTTTCCGTGCTGTCGAAGGCGGCTTTAAAATCGGTGAAGAGGGTCTTTTCCAAAATTTGGCGCATGGTGAAAATCTGGTCGGTTGTAGATCTAAAGCCACACTGATAAGGTCCAATCAGTTTGTTGACGGTAGGCTTCAGTCTGTCACACAGTACGCTCGATAGAACCTTATATGTGATGTTGGAGAGGCTTATTCTATGGTATTTGGAGAAGATTGTGGGGTCACGCTTTTACTTTTACTCTTAAATTCCAAACGTCCGACCATATTCTACAAAGAAGCTGATGCATGCTCCTTATTAGCTTAATAGGCGCTACTTTATATCAAAATGTCAGCAGAGTTTTTTAATAATTTCAAATATATATTTAATAAAGGCTTAAAGAGTAAAATTCCATACCCTCTTTCGTACTCTCAAAATTTCAAAAATTAAATTTAGGCGTTTTTGGTGTCCTGTAAGCCTCACGCTTGAACAAGTTAACTCACAAATGCATCCTTTATGTCACCTCCACCAAATAGCTGTGCCAATTACCTCAAACACTTATAAACAACATAAATAAACAAACTTGCACACACACATAGACAAATATTTGCACGCTCTAAATAAGTCTGGTGTGCACTTGTTGCATTGCTGTCAAAAATCTTCATCCATTTTCAATCAGTGAAAGTGTGATTTTCCGCACACTCGTACTGGTTTAGAGTCGCCACGCAAGTGCTGTCAATACTGTTGTCACAACAAACACAACAACTATTACGCATATAATATACTATCGATATGCGGTTACTACATTTATGGCAGAAACAGGCATTAGTTTTAGTCATTGGCGTTGGTTAAGTTCAATGTCCGTGACGCTAGCAGACGATTGCACAACGCACAATCCATCATAATATCAATCACATAACATATTGGCTGATGACGATGCTGATTAATATGTGTGCAAATATGTGCAATGTCAAAGACGTTATGCATTTGTGAATTGGAGTTATTTAATATGCCTGCGAGTAAATGGCGTGACGTTGTGATGACAGAACAAAGGCAAATCCCACAAGTTTAATGTTAAATCCCACATATTTATGCCACAGCTGACCACGGCTGGCCTATTGACTGGGAATTGATAAGATGAAATAAAATGATGAGAATTGATGGCATTCAATCGTGGGATAATGGTTTTAGATTTCATTGAGAAATTATGTAGAATTGCAATTTATATTGCATATAAGGATATATGCATAGTTGAAAGCGTAGACCACTTCACTCATGACTCATGAGCCAAGCAACCAGGTGGTTGGTTACAAATGCGAAGATGGTAGGCCGAGAAGATTTTGCAATAACCGTGTAAACAGTTTTGTTCTGGCTTACCCTAATACAATAGTTGCTCCATCATTTCAAAGCAAGAAGACTGAAATGCTCTTAATTCTGGTTTTCGGAGATTCGAAAGTTCTTCACTTTGATACCAGTAGAATGTATTAATCGTTGTATCACGCTTCGCAGTTGTTAAGATTCATTAATGTAACTTACATATATATTATCTACAATTTATTTGTTCCTATTACTTCTGCAAGAAAAAATAATAATTTCAATCTCTCCTGTCTCCGTTAACCGATTTTTTTGCCTCTATTTTTTTCTTTGGTCTGAAATCAGCTCCTAACTGCCTTCTCTAGTTGTGGTTAGGTCTGCCGACGCGCTTCTGTCCCGGCGTGTTCCACTCAATAACATTTTTGTCATATCGTAATTTGTGTAAGTCCAATCCCAACCCATTTGACTTAGGATTTCAAAGCACAACTGATTTTGTTATATGCGGCTCCATTGTGCTTGATTGGTAATAATATTTCGGCAATAAATATGTTAAATAGTATTCAGGGAAGACAACGATTGGTGAAGAATTGCGGTATTTGTGAATCACGAGTGGAAACATTCAGTCTTACAACCAAGGAGCAAAACAGATTTGTTATCAGATTTTAAAAAACGACGTTTTGTTCGCATGGATAATTGAGATGAAATTATTTACTCTGTTGATGCTGCTTTCCAGACCAAGATAAAATTTGATTGTCTTAAGCCTCAAAGGCAGACGGATGATATTGCTTGAGGTGGTAAAAGATGAAATCTGAATTCATCTGCTGACAACATTCATTATTCGGCAGACATAATCGCCCAGCAGAGTCGGTAATTCTATGGATCGGCTTTGCACCACGTTTAGTGACGTCGCACAGTGCGCATTGCAGACGCACAGAATATCGAAAAAGACCCGTATGAGTCCATACACCATCGAGCGCAATGATTGGAGCCGTACTCATCCACTTTATGAAAGTATTTATTTTAGTATAGGATCTTGATTTGCGGGTTTACAAAATCCAACTTCTGCAAGAATTGAAGCCGAACGACTTCCAACCGCATCATATGTTCGGTGAATGGGTCCAAAACGAGATGACAACCGATTCCGATTTTCACAAGAAAATTGATTGAAAATTATGTTCAGCGAGGAAGCTCATTTTTGGTTAAATCCCTATTTAAATAAGAAAAAACTGATAATGTACAAGCTACTGTTAAGACGCCGTTACATCCCCAAAAAGTCATTTTTTGGTGCACTCTAAGGGGAAACCATAGTTTTACAAAAAGGGAACAATAACTGATTTGGAGGAAGGAGATCCATAGTTCTTCAAAAAAGGTGAACGCAATAGAACCCGGATTGATGAGTTTTTCATGCCTGAATTGGAGGAAGTTGATGTGAACAATCCTTGGTTCCAACAAGACCATACAGCCAAGGGAACAATCAATTTATTGAAGGAAATTTTTGTGAGCGCAATACCTTGCGTCGCGGGCATGTGGCGTGGCCACAAAATTCTTTTAATCTAACACAGCTGGACTGTTTTTTGAAGGTTGTGTGAAGTAGCTTAATTGCGCCCCGATTAACGCCTTGGAAGAGAATTTTTGGCACGCTATTGCTTTTATACGAACCGTATGCTCCAAAAGGGGTCGAAAATTAAAAAAAAAATTAAATTGAAAGCGTACAAAATACAGCTTGCGTAAGAACTGAAGCCGCTGGACCCTTTCAAGCGACATCTTTCCGGTCTATGGGCTCTTGAAAAGTTGCAATAAGATCCGGCGCTTTCGGACTAAATTTTATTCAGCGATGAGGTTCATTTCTTGCTCAATAACAGGTAAACAAGCCAAATTTCTGCATTTAGGACGTCGAGCAACCACAAGAGAATCAAGAGCTGCCATTTCATCCAGGAAAAACAACGGTTTGGTGTGATTTGTGGTCCGGTGGAGTCATCGGTCCATAATTCTTCAAAAATGATGCCGGTGAGAACGTAACCGTCATCCATGATAACTGACTATTTGATGCATGAAATTGAAGCTATCGATCTCGGCGAAATTTAACGCCATTTCCCAAACATCGCCACATATCAGTCAACAGATTTATTGAGAGAACACTTCGGTGAACAGATAATTTAATTTTTTTGTCCGGTCGTTTGGCTACCAAGATCTTGCAATTTCACACCGTTAGACTTTTTGATGTGGATATATGTAAAGTCTAAAGTCTTCCAATAGCCTTCTTATACTTAATATAAATATTTTCGAACTTCCGGGTGACTTTATACCTCATATATCGGTAAATATGTATGTGCTTTATCTTAATAAAATGGAGAGAGCGGGTTTTTCTAATAACGGCGCATCTTTGCGCTTAGAATGGATCAAATCGGGTGAAAACGTGTCCTAGATCCCATATAACTAAGTGCAAGAGTATGAAATATTGTAAGAATATGAAATGTTCGGTTATACGCGAACTTAGCATTTCCTTACTTATCGATTTATTTTTTGTCTTTTATGACTCGGCGGCTTTGACTTTTAAGCAAGTACCTTATCGCACCCAGCTTGTACCGCCTATCAATTGTTGTGGCACATAGAATTAGAAAACTCTACTCAACCACACCATTTCTGGTATGCCACTTAAAAGCTCTGCATAATGGCAAAATAATCGTAGGTGAAATGTAATATTTATTATTTTTTTGTTATGGCACAAAGCTACGCATGTTTGTGGCTTTATGAGTATCAACGCCATTTTCGGTACAAATCCAGCTTTGAAATAAGTGTGCACGCAAACAAACACACACATAGGTACATGTATATATTTATGTATATACAAGTATTCAACCGTATTTAAAGTTATTTAAGTATATTTATTTGAATGTAGAGTCTTTACATTAATGACTAAAAATCAGTAGTTGATGTTTTCGAGTTCTTTGTTGTTTTTTTTTTTTTTGCTTTTTTGTTGTACCTGCGCTTCCTGTCATTGTCAAAATCAGAAACAAAAGAGCCACCACAAGAGTCAACATTTAAATTGCATGACTATAACTTATGAGTTTATGCACGAAAGGTAAACAACGAGCACTTCTACGAAACATCAAAGAGATTCGACTTTGCTTCAGCTGAAAATGAGGCTGAACTTGAGCTAAGCCAAACTGAGCTGAGCTCTGGTGAGCTGTGATGAGCTGTGTGGTTCTGTAGCCGCTTGATGCTTATGTCGGTGCTATGCGCCAAGGTGCGATGATCTGTTGGTAGCAAATATGTATGTATGTATGTATGTGTGAGTGTGCATGTATGGCCAAAAGTTGATCTCACTTGCTGCGCATAAAAGACGAATAATATCAAAACGCGCTTAAATAATTTGAACTGTAATCAACTCATCATCAAGAACAGAACAACCGCACAAGGCAGCATCGCACAGCAAACAGCACAGCAGCCGGCTTCACGTCATTTCAATCATAACAACAGCCAACAGCGGTAAAGCAACTGCTGCAACAACAATAATAGCAACAAACACAGCAATAACACAGTAGCTTAGCGTAGAAATACCGTCAATCACGAAACCTATTCGTACATAAGTGTGGATAGCAACAAGAGGTTAACATGTATTTAAGTAACTACCGATGAAAAATCAACAACAACAACAAATCGACAAAAAATTAATAAGAAATTATGTTGGCGATGAGTGCGAGAGTGGAGTAGTAGCGGAAAAAATGAATTAGTGCTTGCATGCGTAAAGCAGAAGTTATCAAATGCTGCCTGGGTCCGTTTTTCCAAATGTCATATTGATTTTGTTGTTGTTGTGTATTTTTTGTTGCAACAAGTTACCTTATGCGCTTATTCGAAAATTTCCACTTACGGCTGCACTTATGCGCATGATCTTTAGCACTTCCATGCTTAAGAGAATTAGTGTAATGTTGTTGTTTTTTAAGTGCTTGAGCTGCAGCAGCGGTGGAAAGATTGTCGTTGGGAGAACATGTCGTTATTATTGATTAATTTTTCTATGTAGTCGATGTACACTCATAATTTCACTGAATTGTTACCTTAATCGAAGGTGTTTTAAGCTATTTTTGCTTATAATGCCCGCAAGAGGCGCAATATTCACCTTTTCTTTTGCAGCCAAATGCATTATCTGTGGAATCCAGCGCCACGTCCATAAAGTATTTTTGTTGTCCGTGACAGAGCAAACCTTATTCAAATAATATTTTGCTTGGATAGTAGTCATAATTATATTAAAATCAGGGTTCCAGGAGTCGTTAGACTAGACAAAGAAACTACCAACTTCTTTTTCTCTACACCAAAATTCATTTGAGTGAAAAGTGATGCTTGAGCATGTTCTCAGAATACTCGTATTTCTTCTTTTCCCACAGCATCACTCCTTAGCAAATAAGCGATCCAAAGTGGATATATGTATAAAGCCGCTCTAGGAACCATTAAATGTACAATTTTACTTAGAAGGCTAGTTTACATAAATTGGTAAACTAACTTTAGGTTAGGTTAGGCTACATGGCTGATCGAAGTTCGCACGTGGACAGCTATTTGTATGTCGTCCTTTGTGAAGCCATAGAAAAGAGGGACTCCTATGTTCGAGCTTATAAATTAGCAAAACGCTTAGTAGTCAATAAAAAATTGGCATAGGCGTTTAATTTCAATTCCCGCCAGTTCGGTGGGATGTCTGAAGATATGCGCTTCCAAGTGTTTAAGTCTTGATCTACAAAATACCAGACAGTCAAGAAGGAAGTGTTTATTTTTTCCAACTCATCTTCTTCCTTACAGCTTCGGCAAATGGCGTCTACTAAGATTCCCAATCGTACAGCAGGGACGCCAACAGGGCAATGGCCTACTAAAAGTCCCACAACTAGGAATATGCTAGCCTGAGGGCAAAGAGATCTCCTGCGATTGATCATGGGCCAAAAAGGCTTTTGCGACAGCGGAAGTACCGATGATGGCCCAGCGCTGGCCAAACTACCGCGAAGCCCAACGATTTATTAGTAGACCATAAGAGGTACGGGATATGGCGGTTTTAGGGTTCCTTTCTTTGTTAGCTCATTAGCTTTACAATTTCCTGCGATTCCGCTATGGCCCGCACCATCATTAGTCTTATAACAAAGACACTCGTTGCTATTGACAGCGAGGTTAGGTACTCTCCGATCAACCCTGTATGCACCGTAAATGAGCTTAAGGCTACTATCGCCGCTCTGCTATCTTAGTAAATGGTTACTTCTCTGAAGGAGGCTGCACTCCGTAACAGCAGATCTACTACTACTTTAATGGCTGCAACCTTAGCTTGGAAGACAGCTAGTCAGGAATTCGGAAGCTGGAATTGACAGAGAGCTCCTAAACCCCTCCACCAACATTCACCCAAGACTAACTAACTAACGATCCTGATTTTATTTGGATGTTTTTGACTGAGTGCTAACCCCCAAAAACTCGCGTAACTAGTATGTTGCAGGCTGAGCTCTTAGTTTGTGCCGCTTACAAAGGAGTGACAAGAAAACTTTTCTGAAGGTTGGGTCTACTTAACCAGAGCGAACCCAGATTCATATGCCGTTTTTCACAATTAGCTTTCTTCAGACCTTTTTTTGAAATATTTTATGCTACTCGAAAAATATCGAGGGGGTTTTGCTGTATACGAAAAGAAGATTCTACGAAAATATGTGAATATTTGTGTCATAACACCAAATACCGAGTGGCTTCGACCAAACGTCAAGCTACTGTTGTTGTTTTTGTGGCGACAGAATTCTGCCGAGTTGATGGTCCTTGACCGGTTAAAAAACCGGTCCATTTCGGTTACGTAGACCCAACTGTCGTGAGAACGGCCATCCACCTGCTCCAACCTCCTAGCCAACAATGCCTTCAAGCGACGACAGCTGTTTTCGATAGACCAGACGAATTCGTTTATGTATTGTAGAATATTGTACTAACTCATGGAGACAGTAACAATTCTGAACCAGTCCGAGATTGGTAAGTAAACGAATAGAACGACGAAGATATACTTGGAAGAAATATTTAGAAGTAAATTGCTCGAACGTAAGTCGAAAATAGTAATGCTCTATATTCGATCTGAACACGGATGTACGGAATAAATTCTAAATTATCAATTAATAGGTTTAAGATGAGTCGGTGAATGACCTTTTAGATCTGAGCCTAGTTGCAGGGCTGCCGATCTTGCCCTTATGCTGATAATTAGGTTAAACTGGACTTTTCTCCTTGCTTTAGACGTCAGCCTCGTTCGTTGTTATCACGGGGTACTGTGTAAAGGTGCCGTTGATGTTTGGGAGGGATAGGGTAAGTTTTCGCATCAAGACCCTATTGAGGATTTTAGAGGCTAATTAAATGGCCTACCATTTGTGGGAAAGCTTTCGAGACTGTCTGTTTTCCAGCCTTTTCATTAGTAACTGCTTTTATTGTGCAAGCAACTAGGAAGTTCTGCTATAACCGCGTTCGTGGTATCTTCCCCAATAAAGAAGAACTAGGAAGTCATACATTTTAAACGATTAAATGTTAGAGATTACGTTCATACTTTTTTAATTATAGAAAATTTTAACAAAAATTTACACTCTCAACATTTCTTATATTTTTAGATCCGGCATCGTTTCGGCTTGTACGACGAGATCTCCGATGCATTTCATAAACCAGTGCGTAGCTGTAATTGGATACGCTTTCTGCGTGTCTCTAACGTATGTGATACAAATGTAAATATGATTTGTACGAAAGTGAAAGGTGAACCCATATATGAGGCGATAAAACCGATAGCAGCGCATCAGGAACTTGTTGTATTCTACCTGCCCGAAAGACCTGAAGAAGTCTTATTCATGCGCATGCGAATATCTATGTATCGTCAAACGATGGATTCCATAATGAAAGGTACATAACTATTGACTGTTCAAGTGGGTACGTGGTCTATAATTATTGTTACTTTTTTTTTTGTTTTTGCTACTTGTTAGATTCGCCAATTGATCTTTCCGCCTCCCTGCTGCACCGCATCTCACTACCCGTCTCGCCGGTTTCGAGTAGTGAAGATGAACACAAGTCAATATCGAGTGATCTATCCGGTTCGGTGATATCATTAAATGAGCCCGTAAGTGATGTTATAAACTCAACAAACTGTGAAAAAGTGATCCGTGATCAGCGAACGCCGCAACGCACACGAATCGGCCGAAGTGAACGCTGTTTGCTGCCTTGTGATGTTTGCGGGAAGGCATTCGATAGACCTAGTCTACTTAAGCGACACATGCGAACGCATACAGGTAGGCAGGCAGGCAGACGCGCCGCAGCGGTGCAGACGACTACAATTGCACCTGTTGCATTTCGTTAAAAACAAAATAAAAGCAACAAAACCAAGGAATGCATTCCTGGCGTGGCTGTGTGCGCGTGTGTGTGAGTGTATGTATGCGAAGATTTTGAGAGTGTGAAGTTGCTGATTTTCTGTTTCGAAAAAAAAAAATATATTTTTTGTTATATTTGCTTTCAACGCGATATTATTTTGTGTCCGAAAAGTTATGATTTTAAATTCGATTTTTTTGCTTTGGTCCAATTGCAGGTGAGAAACCACATGTGTGCATGGTTTGCGGGAAAGGCTTTAGCACGTCGAGCAGTTTAAATACGCATCGGCGCATACATTCGGGTGAAAAACCGCACGAATGTCAGGTGTGTGGCAAGCGGTTTACGGCCAGCTCCAACTTGTACTACCATCGAATGACACATATAAAGGTGAGTGTAGCCTTTATCAGTGCAATGTAAAATAGTCGGCAGGTGTATATCAATATACAGGGTGAGGCAATAGGGTTTAAATAATTGTGATAAGACTATTAGATTTAGCAATATTCATCTGTTTATCTGTTTATATGCGAACTAGTCCTTCAGTTTTTGCGAAATCAATTTGAATGCATACATCCTTTTCTTTCCAAGAAGTTGCCCATTTGTCGGAACCGCCGATATTAGACCTTTATAGGATACAGCTGCCATACAAACTGACTGGCAGCGCTTTAATCTTCGAATATATTCTTCAGGTCGGACCACTATGCCATATAAAGGCTCTGGCAATGATGACCTGTGAATTTCTTCAGTTGTTTGAAATTTAGTTCCAAGGCAGAATGGGGTTAGGTATTGTTGGAAGCTTTCTTTTACCTCCGATGGGTTCTCAATACCCTAAAAAATATCCAAATTTGCTTACCATGACTACCAAATACTTAAAACATCATTATATTGCCCCTTCATGCTTAATTTTGGTGAGTTAAGCCCTTGGTGTCCTCGATGAATAAATAGATGAATCATAGTGTTGGAAACTTTTTGACCAAGACCATATGTATTTCGGATTAAGGAAACATATTTCTTAAAATAGCTGTACATTATAGCTGGACATTTATGGAGATGTCAGATTCAACGTGATGTTGCGAATGTGTTGTCTATATATACCTATACAAACATTTGACACTATTTTCTGGAAATTTGAAATTGATCGGTAAAATACTCCCAAAACTGTTTGTAAGAACTTTTTAACTTAGTGCATGCTCCCGGAACTTTGCTTCCTTTCCTTACTTAGATCATTACCTGAATTAATCTATTGTAATAATAAAGTTGGGTGGATAGTGTCATGAGTAGAAGTTCACGCAAGTGAGGAAAATTCTCTGAGCGTAACAAAAAATATTCGTTTGAAGGTGAACTAAAGTGAGAAGGCGTAACATCCCTTCCCAAGGATGTGCACTGGGTTTGGCACCCGCCACTTAAAAACACACCCTTCATGAAAAGAACAAAATAGCCTCGGTTGGGAGACAACCTTTTTGACCTACTTCGGACTGAGTAGGTAATAGAGAAGCAAAATCTTTCGTCGAGAGAGTCCAAATTCTGCAAGTCACTCGAACCAACATCTTATGAGTCTCATTATGAGTTTCCGAGAGAAAGATTCTGCGGAAGATTTATGGTCCTTTACGCATTGGCAAGGGCGATTACCGCAGTCGATGGAACGATGAGCTGTACGAGATATAGGACAACATTGACAAAGTTCAGCGAATTAAGAGACAGCGGCTACGCTAGCGAGGTCATACATATAGTCCGAATGCATGAGAACACTCCAGCTCTGAGAGTATTCGACGCAGTACCCGTCGGGTTAAGCAGAGCAAGAGAAAGACCTCCACTCTGTTGGAAAGACCAGATGGAAAAGGATTTTGCTACATTTGGTATCTCCAATTGGCGGCAAGCAGCGGAAAGGAAGAACGACTGACGCGCTGTTGTGAACTCGGCTATAACCGCGTAAGCGGTGTCTACGCCAATAAAGAAGAAGAATAATAAATTTGTTTGCTTTCGGGATTGAGATAATTTTAGGCAAAATATCTTACACATCACCAGATATCTCTTTCGGAGTTCTTTCTGGAGATCGGTAACGCGATCAAGGGAATCCAAAAATTTTCAAAATGAAATTCTGTAAATGTACGCTTTTTTCTGGCTTGCAAGTGTATGTAACCTGTTAAGGAGTCTTATGAATTAGTTTTATAATGTATGCTTAGTTGATGGGAGTTTTATGC
The DNA here is from genome assembly GCF_016617805.1 of Bactrocera tryoni. Lineage (NCBI taxonomy): Eukaryota > Metazoa > Arthropoda > Insecta > Diptera > Tephritidae > Bactrocera > Bactrocera tryoni. The sequence goes on from NC_052500.1 coordinate 71,356,964, forward strand.
TTAACTCAGCTCCTGCTTTGTTTTCGATTCGACTTACAATCATCGTGTTTTGCAAACAGGTGCAAAATAGTCAAGCCCATCCGGGGTTAATAAGAGCAACGTTATTGATTTTTAACCCTTTGCATTTTGACTGCTTATTTCTTTTTCACTTTCATCTCATCTAATACAATTTTGAATATGAAATGTGTGAGAGTTTGACACTTCTACTCATAAACGGTCAAATAAATTTTTATTACATCTTCTTCTTCTTCTTCTTAATTGGCGTAGACACCGCTTACGCGATTATAGCCGAGTTTTTATTACATACAGTTACTTTATTAGGCATACAAATCTAAAGCGTACTGTATTAACATATTTTCTTGTGTGTATTTTTTAGTTTTTGTATTTTTCTATTTAAATTTATTAATGCTAACAAAATGTCAAATTTTTACCTCTTTTACAGGAAAAGCCGCATAAGTGCAATTTATGCTCCAAATCCTTTCCAACACCCGGCGATTTGAAATCACACATGTATGTGCATAGTGGCTCGTGGCCATTTAAGTGTAACATTTGCTTCCGCGGTTTCTCGAAACAGACAAATCTCAAAAATCATCTTTTCCTGCATACAGGTTGGTACATTAAACACACATTTAACACTATATGTATGTATATGTATGTATGTTTATATATGCATGAATGGCATACCTACAAGGTATTTGACGCATTGCTTCAATAGCAACAAGTTGCTGTTACATTTAATGGTTGAGTACTTATAAGTACACAATCAGCTTAAGATTTATTTCATAAGTAAATATGTGCTTATCTATATACATATGTACGTAGGTATGTATATTTGTATGTACATATTATATGTAGGTATGTATATATGTGTTATATGGCATGCATAAATATGCGCAAATAAGCGTTGAGTAGTTATGTGGGTACTTTTTGCTCATACAAACTGGTGAACCTGTATGCCCACACACCTACAATGACAGCGCGTTTGAGTGGCATAAGTCCAGTGAAATTAAAATTATTTCTATAAAATATATTGACAAATAATGATTGCGCAGCTGCTAAAAATTATACATACCACACGTACATATGTATATATCCATTGTTTTTTTGCTTGGAATTAGAAAATTGTGAAATTAGCGCAATTTTGAAAAAATTTGTCATTGAAAAAATTGGCATTAACCGTTATATACTTTTTTGCTTGCGCAAATACAAAGTAAAACTTTGCAAATTCAAAGTAAAACAAACAAAAAAACGAAAAAAAAAAACAAATCATAATAAATTTTTACATTGGCATTGCAGGCAACAAGCCCCATGGTTGTGAATTGTGCAACAAGAAGTTCGCATTAGCGTGCAATTTACGAGCTCATATGAAAACACATGAAGGTAAGTTGAACTACCACATTTTTTCATTATACCACATCGCACATACACACCACACATACACACACGCGCATACAAACAGAAAAACTTGCAGGCATATACGCAGGCGCAAAGCCGAGCACTCATATACATATGTATGTATGTTTGCAACTGCTAGCCAGTATGACGTATGTATATATACACACATGTCTGCTTGGTTTCTATGTGTATGTATGTGTGTGTATGTGTGATTGCGGCGCACTTCTAGAGCAGTCGCACCAGCAAGAGCAGTGGCAGCAGCACACAGCATTAATTTCCATTCTTAACTTCAGGTGATCCACAAGATGAATGTGTTCGCTGCGGCAAGGTGTACGTTACACTAATGCAGGGAGTCTGCACAAGGTGCTCCGATTCGAACAATTCAACTGACACTGACAACAAGACTGGTTTTCAATCGGGGGGCGATACAACCACAGAAGATGAAACCTCAAATGGCACAACGGAATGTAGTGACAAGTAAAAAATACAAAAAAATGCAACAACAACAAAAACAATAAAACAACAACAACAGAGACAATTTACAAAACAACAACAACGGCAACAACAACAAAAATCGACAGCAACAACAACAAACTTTACAACAACAACTACCACGTTGGACGTATAAAATCATGAAAATAAAGCCAAAACAACAAAAGCAAAATAAAACCGAAAAACGATAACGATAACAACATGCATGCGGCGCATACAAACAAACGCACACAAATCAACAAATAAACACCAACAAAATAATGACTGCTGTAAATACATATATATGTATATATATAAATGCATACATGCAACTATAAATATACATACTATACATATAAATATAAATACTTATACTATACTATGCACATATTAAGCTATGCGGGGGGGTTGTTGGCATATTTATACAAACAAGCAAATAGACATTCAAACATACCGACATACTTAGTTATATAGCTAGTTATAAGCTCCCCAGTGTACATTATACTCCACTTAAACATAAGCTAGTCTTAAGGATATTTATATTTTTTAAGTGACAATACAAAGCCAGTATAGCACAAGCCAATAAAATAGATACTGACAATTGTTTTTTTGTCCAAGTACAATAACTGAATGCAAGTGTTTGATGTTGCACCGCCGCTGTGGCGCATATACATATGTACATATGTACGTATATACATATGTATGTGTCTATGTATGTATGTGGTGGCCGCTGTTGCTACGCTCATTGGCGGCAAATTTGGTTTGTATGTATGTATGTACACACGTATGTGAAATTTTTTGCTAGCACTCAGCCTTTCGACACAATGACAGGTATGTATTTACAGCTTTGGGCGGCTTATTGGAAACGCTATACTTTTTAATTGAACTCTTATAAGTAATTGACTATTGAATACATGTTTAAGAGCTAATTAAAGATCAATTTTGAAAAATCGATTTTTATGCCCTAAACAGGGTATATAAAATTTGCCACGAAGTTTATAACACTCAAAAAATTACGTCGGAAAACCCTTTAACCCCGTCTGTATCTCAGTGTTTAAGATATTGGTCTGAAATTTTAGACACGTTTTTTTCTCGGCCTGCCGATATCGGACCACTACAGCATATAGCTACCATTCAAACTGATTGATCAAAATGAAGATATAGTTCTTTTTATACCCTTTTACAATATAAAATATGCACCTGTAAAGGAGCTATAGTGGCTTAGCTACGGTTGTTTCTTGTTTTAGATATACATATGTACATATATCATTTATATATACATATATAGTTTTGAGAATTTTCTCTGAAAATTTTATGTTGATCCGTCGTTTGAAGTTAGAAAACATCGAGGATACTTTGTTAACTTAATTTTGTCCAGATATTATACATACCGACTCAGATATGGTGTCAAATTAAATAGATAGAATTTGATTGAAGTTTTGCACTGCGACCTGTGGTCCATTGTGCCCTCTCCTACATCACGAATGGTCTAAAGGTCCAAAACTCTAAACAATTCCCAAGGCGCGATGGAGGTGATAGCCTGTTCACGTAGATGGACCCGAGGGTCTTGATCCTGCTTCTACAAATTGCTGGGCTTTCTAGAATCAAGTATTCTGGAGTTTCCGGTTCCGTGTCGCAAGCCCGTTAGTTTTCGTAAGAGACTATGCCCATGTTGGACAAGTGTTCCTTGAGCCTACCCAGTATAGAGCGCGACAAGGAGGTGATATTTGTCTCGGGGAAGGTTGATCTAAGCTTTGCTTGGTTGTAACTTCCTGCATTCCTGTTGTCTGCTGCCAGTGCCGTTCTCTCCGATTCTCTCCCATTCTCTCCTCCGCGCGGACCAACTTCTTTATGGCGTTGAACCTCACCGCAATGCATGATTCTGACCCCGTCATCCTGGAAGCCGCCGCATAGCGGTCTACTTCATTGGTCAGCTCATTGCATGGCATCCAGATTAAGTGTACACGGTAAACTGATAGGCGGTTCAGCCTTCCTACACACTACTCCACTAATTGCGATTTAACTTTATAAGCTAAGTTCACTTTTAGTGCAATTTGAATATAGCGCTATGCTGGTTGCGATTTTGTTGCGTTGGAGATTGATTTCAGAACACAGATTTATAGCAAACACTTCTGCTTGAAAGATGCTCGGAAAACGTCCCATTGGTATGGATAGTTTGGTATGCGATCCCGCAATGCCTGCTCCAATAATTTCCGGTGTTTTCGAGCCATCAGTGAACCACTAGATAGTGCTGCCCCTCAGTAGTAGATGGAGAGGATGGATGGTGAAATCAGTCTTTATAACGTCGCCTCAAAAACAGTAATTAGATTAACGAAACATGTCCAATCACACCACCTTACGAGTATATAAATTTGCCTTGATTACTAGTTTGTATGGCAGCTATAGCCGATTTGGATCAATCTGAGCCATATATTTAAATATTGTAGTATTCTCTGGGACTATAATCTGTATCGAATTTCGAGAATATATCTTATCAAATGCAAAAGTTTTTCATACAAGGACTTGATTTTGATCGACCAGTTTGAAAGGCAACTATATTCTACAGTGGGTCGATGTCACTGAGTCCGACAAATGAGCAGCTTCATGGGCAAAAATAACGTGTACAAATTTTGAAGTCGATATCAATTAATGCGTTCGCGTATATACAAATGAACTTACAGACTATCATTAAATCGACTCAGCTCGTCGCGTATTGGTAATATGAAAGAAAAGTGAATGGAGATAAAGATACCGTTATATTAGGGATTGGGGTTTGAACCGATTTAACTCATATCATATTTAGCCAGTCGTTACTAAAATATCGCATTTACCTAAATGAACTGTTTTAAGTCAACTGGATAGAATGAAATCACTATATTAGGTATGACCTAGTTTTATCGATTTTTGGTATCATGAGTTATTGAAAAAATGTGTATACATAAATTTTATTAAGTATGTTATAGGGACTAGTAGAAATTTTAACCCGATAATAACCATTTTCGGCAGAAATATATCATATGTATGTTGACATCTTAACATAGAAAAACACTATTTTTTCTTTGAGATAACTCACATATTGACTGATATATACAGTATAAAGTCAACCGAAAGCTCGAGCATTGTAAGATTAGGTAAATACATATGTACATAAGGGCTAGGGAATCTGTTGTCTCGATTTTAACCATTTTAGACACGAGGCCACATTAATATCAGGTAAATTGCAATTACAAATCTCAGAGTTTGACCGATATTCTCGGTAAAATATCAGCCACAGGCACTGAGGTCCAAATATACGATGCCTGCAGGCTTGAAAAGTTATTTTCCGAGTTCGACAATTTTTGAAATCGATTCGTCACCCTGATCATTAATATCATATACATACTTATATTGGGTAGTCGAAGAAGTCTTTTCATATTTTGTCAATAGATGTCGTTGCAGTCGTATATCTCCAGTGCTACCATTCACATTGTGTCATACCATATAGTATTGGAAAAGTAAGATTTTAAGCTTCATTTAACAAAAACTAAATAAATTCGGGGAAGTTGAAATAAAGGTACAGCTGTTCAAAAATAATGAAGAAATTCGCTATATTTTGAAATTTTTGTATTAAAAATGGAAGATTGCCACGCAAGCCACCAATGAAATTTGTGAAGTTTACGGAGACGATGCTGTATCAGTTCGTGTAGCACAACAATGGTTCACTCGATTGTTTCGGTCAATGCAGAATTCCCTTAATGGAATAAAATTGGCTTCAAGAGTAGCCTGTAAAAATTACTTGTCGCAGTTTTTCGCCGAGAAACCAAAAGAGTTTTACACTGATGGAATAATGTCTCTAGCGGAAAAATGGCAAAAAGTGATCTACCAAAATGGTACATATTTGGTTCATCAGAGTTCATTATAAATATAAGAAAATCAGTTAAAGTTTCATAAGAAATACGAAAAGAGCATCCAATATATAACTTTATACCCATCAACTACATTTAGATGTCACAAACAAGGGTATAACTATTAGGAACATGTTATGAGTATATACAAACATTGTTGCTATTATTCACTCGCGCTGATTGGTGCGAATCGCTACTATTTTATTTTGTAGATAGACTTCGCTGATATCGATGCGGTAGTAAAATTTACGATCACCGCGAACAATATGGATAATATGTATATACGAGTATTTAAATACATATAATTATAGAAATATATAGCATAAATGGAAAGTTCTATTTTTTCTTAAGAGAGATAATAGCTCGGTTCGATTTCGCGAAATTCAAAAGTTTGTGGTGTGAGGGTTAATTCGGGTGGTTAAAGTCATACCTTATATAGCACGTGTTACTATTTGTATGTTTACATATCAATTTGCTGTAAAAGATAAAATACAGGGTTTTCCAATAAGAATGATATGGTTTATTTACAAAAACACACTAATTGTTAAGAAAAATCAAACGTTTTTTATTTGGTGTGAAGTATAATCGATACAATTAAGTTCTAAATATGGCACCAGTCAAATAGCTCCCGCGACTTCTTTTGCGGGAACGATTTCGGTTACTTTTTCACTAAATCAAGTCGTATATGCTATACATGATGCATGTTCAATATTGATTTCTAAAGTTTGAAGATTGTCTGGTTTATTGCTAAAAACCAATGACTTCAAATAATCTCGGAAGAAGTAGTCTAATGATGTTAAATCACAACTTCTTGGATGCCATTTAATGTCACAATTTCTCGAAATAATCGAAACTCTAGACTTTTCTCGCAATAATTCGTTTGTCGAATATGTTGTGTAGCACGTAGCGCCGCCTTGTTGGAACCAGATGTTATCAAGATCAACTTCTTTCAACTGCGACCAAAAAAAAGTTGGTTATTGATCAATACCGCTCTCCATTGACAGTAACGGTGTCACCAGCTTCATTTTGAAAGAAGTACGCACCGATGACGCCACCAGACCAAAAACCACACCAAACTGTCAATTTAGGTGAACGTGAATTAATAATTTCTGGATTTTCGTCACACCAGAATCGACAATTTTGTTTGTTTACCGCACCAATCGGATGAAAGTAAGCCCCATCGGAGAAGATAATTTCTTGATTTTTTTAAACAAACCTTTATCGTTTCAGGTTGTTCCAAGGCAGCAATATTTTCATTACTTCCAGCAGTTCTTTGCCTTATTGGCACTTGAACATTATGTAAAGAAACGCAAAAAATTGTCAACAATTCGACGAATAGCGAGCACAGGTGGACGATTATTGCAACCATAAAATGGAAAAAGCGCACGAAAAGTTTTGATAATAAAATTGAGTAATTTGTAAACGTTGTTCTTGCGTATATCTTTTCACGATGAAATTGTAAACATTATTGAATGCAATAAAAAAAGTTACAGATCATGATATATTAAAAATGGCCGAAACAACAATTAAAAATCATATCACTCCTATTGGAGCACCCGGTATTTAAAGCAACAATTCAAATGAGTTTTAACTATGCACGCTTAAGCAGTTATAGAATGTAACAGCTGATGTAGGTACTATTGACATTCAAAGTTGCGACAAGAGCATGTGGCTATTATTTGATTAAAATAATATATTACATCGCACTTATAAATGGACACAACACTTATGTATATGTATGTACATATATGTTATATATAATCGTGAGCAATAAAAGATGTTTATCACTAAATTGGTCAGACGATTTATAAACGTGATTCGTTATTTATGGATGTTTTTCGCCCTTTTCGCTGTGAGTTACGCATTTCTTTTTCCTTTTTGACCTACGATATTGGACATTGACATTAAGTAAAGAAAAAGAAACTAATTTTTCAATATTTATGAAATTTACCGTTAAAAATATATGCTTATGTATGAAATAATGCTGATTTAAATTCGATACTACAATAACTTAGTAATACTTGCTTAGATATATCAATTGTCAGACACAAGTTTAAGAAAAGCCAGAAAGTTCTTATAGTACCACATACATTTTTTCAGGACTCCACTGTAAGAAACCATAACTTTCAGAAATAAATCACATATTTCCTAAAAATTTATTTTTAAGCGGTTATAGTGTCGCGGCTACTGGAGTCACTTTTAGTCTCTCATATTGTTAAGATTAGATTAGGTTAGGCAGACCAATGAACCACGCGTAAACCATTTTTGGTTCTTTGCGATACCGCATGCAGTTCAGTTACTAGGTCCATGAGGAGTAGTCATCATTTAGTATGCCTGCGCTTGACACGAATTTTAACAGACTCTGTGGTTTCACTATCAATATCTCTTCCAGTGTATCATACCGTGGGAACCCCAGATGCTTACAGCGTAGTCTTGCCAATGCGGGACAAGTGCACAAGAGTTGCTCCATTATTTCCCTGGTGCCTTGCTCTAGACATTTCCTGCAGTCTTCTCGATCTGACAGCCTCATTCTGCGGTCGTGTGTCGCCACCAGACAGTGACCAGTTAGTATTCCGATCATGTTCTTACAGTCTCATCTATCGAGTGCCAATATTTGCACCCAGGTAGCTCGTTTTTCATTTTTTTTACCATGCTTCTATCCAGATCCTCGTATAGACAATACATGGGTTTCCTAATGTTGATCAAGTTTTCGATTGTTAGCCGCACACCATTCTGGGCAATCTCGTACAATATTTCATTGTCCCCAATGCATTTGTGGCCTGGCACACAGTAGTAAGTGAAGTTGCTTGCTTCCCACTACTGCCCTGCTTCCCAAAACACTTCTGACAGATATGCGATTCGAGTTTACTATCTTGACTGCTGTCTACACAGATATTGACTCTGGAATTGCCTGCAGATGCATTAGAGGCCAGCTCAGCGGCTTTCGCAATAGCAAAGACTTCAGCTTGAAATATACTGCAGTGGTCCGGCAACCTAAAAGAATGCCTCATGCCTAACTCTGGACTTTATATCCCGCTTCAACTCCATCATCAATCTTCAAGCCATCTGTATAATTGTTTAGAATGTTGCGCGTAGTTTACGCCAAATATATTTTTCCATGTATACTTTGAACTTCTTTCCCAGTTGAAAAGTGGGATTATGTAGTCGGTGTTTGCCAAATTGCCATTACCACCGAGCTCAGGGAAACTAAACATAACATTTACTCACAGCTCGGCTTGAATACAGTTGACCTCAAAACCCCTAATAATCCGTTTTACTTAGTTTTTACTATAGTCATCAAATCCAAACAAAACTATGGTATATCTGTAAAAAAAAGTATTTTTCCGTTGAGACGTTTCTTATTACAAATTCAAACCAATTTGACCATAGGGTCGATCAAATTACTGATCGATCTTTTTCCATATTTCTAGCGCCGTCGAAATTATCCAATATATCTGAAATTGTGACAGTAACCGTCTACGAGAATGTATTACATGGCAATATATTACTCTTTCGGTAATTGCGCCGTCGGACAATAAAGATAAGTACTAATTGGATATCCCCATAATATATCTGAATAAGGTTAGACTTTAGGTTTCACAGATCAAAGCCAAATATATACAGTACTTAAACTAGAGCAATATATTCGACCTCTTGGCTCATTGGGACCATAATAAGGAAGAGCTAATATCGAACCGATATATTTTCAGAGAATTTTTTAGCTTCTTTTTTTGTAAAGTAGAAGGACTTATCACATGTGTCGAACACATGTTTTCAACCACAAACAGCACCTTCACGGATACAAATACATTCATGTACGTATGTATGATGCTAAAATTAAGTGATTTTATTTGAAAATAATTTCCAAAGTATTTGTTGCTATTTGTCAAAATCTCGTCTCTGCAACATTTTGTGATAAGATAGGCTCAACACTGACCATAATATGAAGACTAATTTATGATCAGATATAATACAAATGCCACATAAATAATAATAATTACATAATTAAACTATTTGGAGTAAAAGATTTTGGTATAAAAACAAGAGAAGTTCACGTTTTAAACATATTGGTTATTTGGTATTCCCCGAAGAGCTAACATGAAGGGCTTGATCGTCTTAGTACTCGCTGTTGCTGCAGGTAAGCTATTTCGCACCGAAAACGAGCAAACAACTCACATATAACATAAAACTCTTTTGGTCACCTTACAGTTTCAGCTATCCCCATTGATGAGGATAGGCAATCTGGTGAAGGTGGCTGGTATGTGCCACAATTGGATGGATCCCTCGAATGGATGACCACCGAAGAAGCCGAAGCCATGCGTCAAACACCAAGTGGTCGTGCCGCTGCTGTTGTCTATTTCCATTTGTACACCAACGAGAACCCCACCACACCAGACACAATCATTTCCGGTGATGCCGCTTCCTTGGCTGCGTCTCACTTCAACAAAGCAAATCCAACCAAATTCATAATCCACGGTTGGCAATCGGATTCTGATGCCGATCTGAACCCACAGATCCGTGACGCTTATTTGTCGACTGGCAAATTCAATATTTTCTCCATAGACTGGAGCGACAAGTCACAGACACTTAACTATGCTGCCTCTGTATTGCGTGTGTCCGGTGTTGGTAAGCAGGTTGCTACCTTCATCGACTTCTTGTACCAGCAAGGTGGTCTATCTTTCGATCAGGTACATTTGATTGGTCACAGTTTGGGTGCTCATGTATCTGGAATTGCGGGCAAGAATGTTCGTTACGGTCGTATTCAGCAAATTACGGGCTTAGATCCTGCCCTACCCATGTACAGTTACGACTCACCCGCTGATCGCTTGAATCAAAACGATGCCTACTATGTGGAGTCTATTCAAACTTGTGGTGGTCTTTTGGGTTTCTTGAAACCAATTGGTAAATCTGCTTTCTACCCTAACGGAGGTAAAAGTCAACCTGGTTGTGGTCTCGATCTAGTTGGATCATGCGCTCATTCGCGTTCATGGATCTATTATGCTGAAGCTATCGAAAAGAATAATTTCCCATCTTATAAGTGCGGCGATTATGAGAGTGCTGTAGGCAAGTCTTGCGGTAAGACCTATTCTTCGGTACGTATGGCCGCCTCCACAAACTATGTCAACGCCGATGGTGAATTCTATGTTCCAGTGAACAAAAAGGCTCCCCATGGCAAGGGTAAATAGTGATTATCTGATATTCAGATGTAATTTTTATTAATTGAATAAACATATTTAAAAAGTTAATTAAGTGGTTTGCAAACAAGAAAAACTAGAATAAATTTCAACTTTGAATTCATCGAAGCTCTAATACCCTTCACAAATACAAAATATTCCATACAAGTACTTGATTTTAATCTGTCAGTTTATATGGTCGCTATAAGCTATAGTGATCTTTTTCGAAGAGTTCCTTCGGAGATTGTACCGTTGACCTAAACAATAATTCGAGCCGAGCTTCTTGAAGATAGCTTGTCAAATAGTTTTCTTTACAAGGACGTGATTTTAAACGTTCAGTTTGTTTGGCAACTAAAGGCTACAGTGATGCGATATCGACGACTCCGCCAAATGTGTGGTTTCTTTAGAGAAAAATGCGTGTCCAACATTTCAGTGACTTGTTCACGTACGTACAGCCAAAGGAACAGACGTATAAGCGAACAGACAGACGGAGATGGCTAAATCGACTCAGCTCGTCACTCTGATCATATATACTGTATAGGGTCTCCTACGGTTTCTTGTATGTTTTACAAACTCCATGACAAACTGAATGTACACTGTTCAGAATATAATTAACGGCCAGCGGGGCGTATGAGTAACTATGTATGAACTAAGAACTTAGATGCATCGAATAGACTTCTCTAAAACACTATTTTACAACTTCTTCTAAAATTAAAGGATGAAATACATTTCTGTATAGATGTAAATAATGTTAGGATTCACAAAGAAGAAAATGTGACTGGGATACCACTAAAAACTAACTAACTAAAAAGTTTTCACTATGAAATATACTATAAAAGATCTTAAGAAGTATTTAGTCATAGTCTATGAGTGGATGTTTTCAATTTTTTTTCGAGCTCACTTTCATCAATTATGATGTTTCTGCTCTGGTTTGCTTGTGTTGCTGCCGGTGCGGGTGCGGGTGCGGGTGCGGTAGGACTTGCAGTTACCGAATAAAGACGTTAATTTCTTTAACTTTTTAATTCGCTGATCAGCTTTATGCAGGCAGCCCATTTACATTACATATTCCAGTTTCTTTATAAAGACTACATATTAATAAGATATTTTTTTACGCTTTTCCAAATACTAAGATTTTATTATTGACAATATTTTACGGCATTTCATAACAATTGCTTATTCTAAATATCAGAATAATGTGCATTTTACACGCCCTTGCCATAAGGAGCCTTCTTGTTCACTGGAACATAGAATTCACCATCGGCGTTGACATAGTTTGTGGGGGCAGCCATGCGTACCGAAGAATAGGTCTGACCACAAGACTTGTCTACAGCACTCTCATAATCGCCACACTTCATAGATGGGAAATTATTACTTTGGATAGCTTCAGCATAGTAGATCCATGAACGTGAATGAGCGCATGATCCAACCAGATCGAGACCACAACCAGGTTGACTTTTACCTCCGTTAGGGTAGAAAGCAGATTTACCAATTGGTTTCAAGAAACCCAAAAGACCACCGCAAGTTTGAATAGACTCCACATAGTAGGCATCGTTTTGATTCAAGCGATCAGCGGGTGAGTCGTAACTGAACATGGGCAGGGCAGGATCCAAGCCAGTAATTTGCTGGATACGACCATAACGTACATTCTTGCCCGCGATTCCAGATACATGAGCACCCAAACTGTGACCAATCAAATGTACCTGATCGAAGGACAGACCACCTTCCTGGTTCAAGAAATCGATGAATGTAGCAACCTGTTTACCAACACCGGACACACGCAATACGGAAGCAGCATAATTGAGGGTTTGTGCCTTGTCGCTCCAGTCTACGGAGAAAACGTTGTATTTACCACTTGCCAAGTAAGCATCACGGATCAATGGGTTCAGATCGGAATCAGAATCCGATTGCCAACCGTGGATTATGAATTTGGTTGGATTTGCTTTGTTGAAGTGAGATGCGGCCAAGGAAGCGGCATCACCCGAAATTATTGTGTCTGGTGTGGTGGGGTTCTCGTTGGTGTACAAATGGAAATAGACAACAGCAGCGGCACGACCACTTGGTGTTTGACGCATGGCTTCGGCTTCTTCGGTGGTCATCCATTCGAGAGATCCATCCAATTGTGGCACATACCAGCCACCTTCACCAGATTGTCTATCCTCATTAATAGGGATAGCCGAAACTGTAAGGTAACAAAAGGAGTTGTATGTTAAATTTGAGGTGTTTGCTCATTTCGGTGCGAAAATGCTTACCTGCAGCAACAGCGAGTACTAAGACGAGCAAGCCCTTCATGTTAGCTCTTCGGAGTGTACCAAATAACCAATATGTCTAAAACGTGAACCACACTTATTTTTATACGCAAATTTCAGTCCACATTTACCTTTATAGTTGTACGAGTGTAAATCTATCTGATTCTCACGTAAGCTTAATATATGGCTGCGAAGATCGCTTTTAAAAAAGGGTAGGGTTATCTTATCAGTGCGTAAATCAGCGAAGAAAAGAAGTCAATATTTTTGACATAGTAAATCCACTTACTATATTTAAGCGCAACCTCCTGGCCATAATTATTAAATCCCTATTAATAGGTGCCTAATATATAATTTTGATAGCATCAAATAATTGCGAAAGTAATAAAACAATACAACAAGTAAGGAAGGCCTAAGTTCGGATGTAACCGAACAATTTTTACTATCGGAACTACAATGTTTAAGAAAACTTGAGCGATATGTCCTGTATAAAGTCAATCGATAATTTGAACGTCTTTACAGTAGATAGAATTGTGGGGGCTAGAAGTAGTATTGACCGGATTATATCCATTTTTGAGGCAAGACTACATTATTATCAGGAAAAATATTTCTGTAAATTTCAATAACTTACCTCACGGATTGGCCGACCTTCTTGGTAAAATATTAGCCACAGTCACTGAAGTCCACATATTCGGTGCCTGGAGGATTGAAATGTTATAGTTCAATTTCGATCATTTTTGCACAATTTGTGCAAAATTTAATTTCGCTATCACTTGGAGGGAACGACGGATAAACAGTCACCCAAAATTCAACTCGACCCGTCATCCCGATCACTTATATATATATTTAACTCTTTATCTATCTGCCGAGGTTTAAGTGTTAAAAACAACCATTGTTACAACAGGTTGCGAGGGTATAAACATATTGTTGATATTATTTGCTCGAGCTGATTTTAGCGATAACCAATAGAATCGCGAATGCTTTTAGTTTATGGGGAGGCTCTTTGCTGATATCGGTTTTCTATTATAATTTATCACCGCGAATAATATGTATTATATATGTATGTATTTAAATAAATTTAAATATAACAATATGAATAAATAGAAAGTTCTTTTATTTTCTTAAGAGAGATAATAGCTCAGTTCGAGTTCGCGAAATTCAAAATTTTGTGGCGTAAGGGTTATTCCGGTGGTTAAAGTCATATATTATACATCACGTGTTACTATTTGTATGTTTACATATCAATTTGCTGAATGTGTAAAACATGAATTTTGGCATATAGGCACAGATAATATTTAAAAGCAACAATTCAATTGAGCCAACTCTTCACACTTAAGAAGTTTTAGCTGATACATAAATGTTTAAAGCTGGAACAGGAACATTTGGTAATTATTTGATTAAAACATATATCACATCGTATGTTACTTATATACATACATATGTACATAGTAAGTGTACACTTACTAAACACTTACAAAAATATTTATCACTGCTCAGAAGTTACGATTTATAAACGAATTTCGCCGCTATTGCTTCGAGTTACGCCTTTCTTTTCGTCAGTGTTATTGTCATATGTATTTGACATCCAAGATTGGAGGTTGACATTAAATATTGGAAAAGCAAATACCGCTTGAATTTTTTGTTTCTAGATTTAGGGAAAGTTTGATATGACTTTATAAAGACTCAGGTTTTAACTTTGTCCTGTAACGATTTTCATATGATATTTTAAACTTCTGGAAGGATATTTTACGTAAATGCCCGCCCGGCCCATGACTTTTTCATGTTTGGAAACAAAAAGAAGTCGAACGGGGCCAGAACTATTAAAAACGGAAAATGGGGCGGCAATTTTTCCTACAAAATTCCCTGTGATCCTTTCCAAAAACATGAATAAAGTCACCGACCGATTTTTTTCCAATTTTATAGCTAATACCGAACGAAACCCTTATATCAATAAATTAATCACATTAATTGATAAAAATTTCGGATGTGAAGAAAGCACGGAAGTTGAAATTGTCGTTAAATGGAAGTGAACGCAGTTATCTCACCACTTCGCGCTTTTTTAACCTATATAATATGTATTTTTTCAGATTTGTTTGTAATAAAACTGTATAATTTCTTTTTATAGTTTGTAAAGTAGAAGGATGTATAACAGGAGTCACTGAGAAACAAAAAAATTCAGTTACAAAACAGCACACCTTTAGTGGAAGGAACTAGAAGGAAACAAATATAAGTCAATTGACATTGTCGCTGTCACTCTGCTGTTTGTTCCATTGTCAATATTTAAACCAACCCATTAAACCTTTTAACACATATAGCACCCTGTACCATCTTTGGCTACCAATTTATTTTTATTAAAACAATTGTATTATGTTCTCTAGACCAACGTTTTCCCGCTTTTCATGTGATGAAATTAATTTTACTGTATGATTAAAAAAATATGTATATGTATGTGCAAACTGGTAGCAAAATATGTTAAACATAATGCTAAAACATATGTATATTGAACATCTCCATTCTTTACTTACATAGACAACGCTTACGCAGTTATAGCCAAATTGTACATATATCTTAGCCAAAAGTATTAACGTTTCCAATTTTATTGTTTATTATTCACTTATTCAAAATACACAACTATAATAGTAATTTATTCGGTCCATCTATGCGTACAGTTTTGATTCGTGCAAACGTAGTACAATCTCATTTCTTCTTCAGCGCGACGTGTTTGCGCTTGGAAGAACACTGCTTCCCTATGTGAGCATTTAGGACAGGCATGATCCTCAGTACGGGGCAAAGTCGGGTCAGATATCACATCTGGCACTATATGAGTAAGCTCGCTGCGAGAAGATTTATAAATTTACATTAATAATTCATCTAAGTCAAAGAAACAAGAGAACAAGAACATTGAAATCTTACTCGATTTCGTGCATAATTTTGTTCACGTATATGCAATTCGAATCAGCCTCCTGTTTGTAATCGCAATTTCTACAAGCGTATAGCAGCACTTTGTTTTCTTTATCTTCTTTAGGATACAACATGTTATTACTACAAAATAAAGAATTTAATGTAAGCATGTACTTGTTTCAATAATACATACCATTCTTGGCAGAACCGTATACCTACAAACCCAGGGCCCTCTGAATTAGCATTATCAAAAATGGACATTCTGCTATAATTTTGATGCAAAAATATAATTTTATTACTATTATTTAGAACTATTTTAATAAAACAGTACACGAATTATAATACATAAACTCCTGGACGCGGTATTTGACAAACTTTCTAATAGAGATGTGAAAAACGGTATTTTTAACAATCGATATAACTGCAATGGCAGTTTGTATAGGCATTTATGATGTATATTGCTAAAATTTAGTAATTGTTTATCATGATGAGCTTTTAAATAATTGTTACTATGAATATACCATATATATACCATATATTATGTCACTATTTTTATTTAATTTCTGTAGTGTCATTCCTTTTGAGTCACGCAACTTTTATTTGATAAGATTCCACATCTCTGATCAGCTGTTTTATATAGTAAACAAACTTAAAAACCAAGATACCGGTGTAAACTTGTAGATGGCGTGGCATATAAATTAAATAATGAAAATTACTATGATTAACGCCAATATTCTAGCTGCATTAAGTGCCGCTATTGCTGTAAGAACTATTGTGTCACTATATTCATATTCTGGACAAGGAAAGCCGCCAATGTATGGCGATTACGAAGCACAAAGGCATTGGCAAGAAATCACAACAAACTTGGAGCCTAAATATTGGTACAGAAACACAAGTGAAAATGATCTATTATATTGGGGATTAGATTATCCACCTGCGACAGCGTATCACAGCTATTTATTGGGTATTGTCGCCGGAAAATATAATGAGAGTTTTGTTGAATTGACCAAATCACGTGGTGTGGAATCCGATGCACACAAAACATTTATGCGTTTAAGTGTATTGCTTGCTGATGTTGTTATATATCTGCCAGCTTTGCTAGTACTTTGTAAAGTGATTTTAAATCAACAAAATAAAAAATCAATGCTCGTCTATCTTATAGCAATGATTTTGTATCCTGGACAAATTCTCATAGATAACGGACACTTTCAGTACAATAACATATCGCTTGGTTTCTTTTTGATTGCTATAGCTGCTATATGTAAAGAAAAACATTATATAGGTTCATTCGCATACACATTAGCATTGAACTATAAACAAATGGAGCTTTATCATGCCTTTCCAATTTTTATTTACCTGCTCCGCACATGCCTTGACCAAAAGAGGTAATTAGATTACAATATAAATGTATGTAAACTACGAATTCTTATAATTCCTTTTCCACTTTATTTTATAGTTTTTCCCAAAAGCTTAAAAAGTTCTCATTAGTAGCCACAATTGTTGTAAGCACATTTGTTGTATTATGGCTGCCTTGGCTACGATCGCTGGACTCAATTTTAGAGGTGGTGAGACGTCTCTTTCCCATTGGACGTGGTGTGTTTGAAGATAAAGTTTCAAACTTTTGGTGTGTCGTAAATGTCGTTTACAAAATTAAGTACGTATTCAAATTATATAATCTTTTTCATGATATGCTTTAAATGGATAAACATATTTCAGAAACGAATTGTCAAATCAACAAATGGCTATGCTGTGCTTAGGTGTTACTGCTGCTTTTGTGCTCCTAATTAACGTTCATCTATTCTTCAATAAAAGAAAAGACACTTTCTTGTTAAGTTTGGTGAGCACCGCCATGACTTTTTACTTGTTCTCATTTCAGGTAAGCATTAATTCCAATTTATTCTAATATTTTCAAAATTATTTCAATAAATTAATCTTACTTCTATTTCGAATGTTTATAGGTTCATGAAAAGTCTATACTACTTGTCGCTGCCCCCGCATTATGTTTATTAAATAGCTATCCACTGGAAACCTTATGGTTTTTGGAAGTTACTGTCTTCAGTATGTTTCCTCTATTTATAAAAGATGGCCTGGCAATGCCATTTTTTGTGCTGCTGTTTATTTATCATGTCTGCGGTAAAGATATTATTTTGAAAGAATTTAATTATCGACAATTTAAAAATAGAGTTATGTCAGCTATCTTCTCTATGTCTGTATATTCCATGTTTGTAATTTCATGTGTGTCATTGTTTGCACCTGCGCCCGCGAAATATCCACACATTTGGTCTTTACTGATTAGTGTTTATAGTTTTGTACACTTTTTCTTATATTTTTGTTTCTGCATTTGGCAACAATTTGTAAATGATTTTACAAAAAGAAAAGCTGCGTGAGAAATCATTATTGTTAAATTAACAAAAGTTGGAAACAAAAAAATAAAACACATCGATACACACACCAAAGTACTTTATGTTTTTATTATCGCTATGTTACATACATACATACATTTTAAAAATGTTTAAGACAATACTAATTTATAATTTATTATCGCTGTTACATACGTTTTAAAAAACGAAAATACTAATTTATAACATTCGGGTATTTTTGTTCAACGTTATCACACAAAAGTAATTGTATTATTATTTTCTTTAATATTACAAGATTACATACTTTTTTAAAAATGTTTAGAAAATCTTAAATTGTATAACTGAACAACAAAAAAAATGTATGCTATCGGTTACGCCCTGTGTTTCAATTCTTATGGGGGTTCGTTTATACAACAACTTGTAGTGACGAAATTTTTCCGGTGCCCTACCTACGTGTCCAAAGCAAAATGAAAACTAACCGGTGTTCAATTTTATTAATATTAATTTTCTATACTATTTGTCTAACTCAGGCAAAAATTATTAATAAGAATGTTGATCGTTCGTTAGATATATCAACCCAACTAGTTAAGGAGCTAACTAAAATAACAGCAACCAATAGCGATGGCAAGCCGATTAGCGTGTACACGTTCATTGTACCAGCTGCAGATCGTAAAAATTTAGCATTTATCGCCGCAAGAGATGAAAATAAAAAAGATTTAAAATATACGGAAAAATTGGTTGATGGAAATCACCAATTCATTATTGCATTTCCAAAATCGACGGCCACTGAAGTGTTCACTATTGAAGCCGTGTACACAAAGAAGTTAATACCCCATCCCAGTCAGATACCGCAATCGGGGAAGCAACTTGTAAGGTATGAGGGTAATCTATACTTGAATTCATTGTATGAGACAAAGAGTCAGAAGCTTAGCGTTTTATTAAGCTCCGCTAATATACTCTCTTATACACAAACCAAGCCCTTCAATGTTGCGTCTAATAAAATTAAATATGGACCTTACGAAAATATCGAAGGTAAGTAGTTATAACATTCACATATATTAAAATAGCTAATGTAATTTATCTTACGCTAGCCTTATCAAATCAATCACTTGTCATACACTACGAAAACGAACGCCCATTTTTAACCACAACACGACTTGAGCGTATTATCGAAGTATCGCATTGGGGCAATATTGCAGTGAAAGAAAATCTTTACATGGAACATACCGGCGCATTGTTGAAGGGTTCATTTTCGCGTTATGAGTTCCAAAAGGATGCACGTTCCGGTCACGCTATTAAATCGTATAAGACGATTTTACCTGCATCAGCATCTGATGTCTACTACCGTGATACTAATGGCAATATTTCTACGTCAAATATGAAAGTTATGCGTGACTTTGTTGAATTGGAATTGCGGCCACGTTTCCCTCTTTTCGGTGGCTGGAAAACACACTACACACTAGGTTATAACATACCATCTTTCGAATACCTTTTCAACGCCGGCGATAACTATCAATTGAAAATGCGTCTAATCGATCACATCTACAACGATATGGTAATTGATGAGGCGGAGATAAAAATCATTTTACCTGAAGGTGTCTCCAATATCGAAATAACAACACCATATGCAGTAAAGCGTCTACCAAATGAAGTGCATTACACATATTTAGATACCGTTGGACGACCGGTTATAATAATGTCTAGCAAAAATCTGGTAGAAAATCATATTGCAAATTTCAATCTAAAGTACAGTTTCTCGAAGATTACACTTTTGCAAGAGCCACTTTTGGTTGTTGCTTTCTTCTTTATTATTTTCATTATTGCAATCATTTCAATTCGTCTTGATTTCTCAATTAGCACCACACATAGTCACAAGGACTAAAATGATTTTTAGTTAATAAGTTATACTAAAGAAGCAGGAGTGTAAAAGTTACTTTAACTTTATTAACTAAAAAATAAACCTGTAGATTTCAAAAAAAAAAATAAATAAATAAAATACATTTTTGAAATTAATTTGTTATGATTGTTACAATAACGACAACTACGTAATACATATTAGCGTAGTTGAGGAGCTAACTCAACATGAAACCAATAGATTTGGCATATAGAGATCTGTCATACATATATAGAGAACTATGCATAGTTGGCGACTTACCGTGGTGGGAAATTTCATTAATTACCAAACAGGGTTAGATTACTAATATAACAGCAGTTGGCCGAATAAAATCTAGATCAATTTCGTTAACGTAGAATCGGATTTTGTGGAAAATGTAAAATCTAGTGTAAGTGTAAGTCTAGTGTCCTGCGGGGACTCATTGCACGCTGGACATATGTTTGACATGTCTGGGTCTATTCTGGATAAGTGAAACTTAACCTGCTACAGTATCCAGAACGAAGCTGCGGAAGGGTCAATTTCGGTTCGAGTTCTTCTTCTGCAATGGATAGTGGTTTGACCACTGAGAGGAAGTCAGTGAAGGTGTTAATGACTTTACTGTAAATAGCATCCATTGAATGTCTGAAGTTAGTTGCGTCCGAAGTCTAGTCGGCGTATTTTTTCATGTCGTCGACATAGTTGAGGAAGGACCTCTTGATGATCCTAAGAGACGACGGTATAATCTCCAAACGTATTGCTCAGATTGGATCAATGTAGCATATAGCTGTCATACAAACTGATCGATACAAATGTATATCTTGTATGCA
Source organism: Bactrocera tryoni (assembly GCF_016617805.1). NCBI lineage: Eukaryota > Metazoa > Arthropoda > Insecta > Diptera > Tephritidae > Bactrocera > Bactrocera tryoni. The sequence continues at coordinate 71,378,092 of NC_052500.1, forward strand.
AAACTTTTTTTATTTTACAAGATATTTTTACGAAATTTTGCTTATATTATTACGCAAAGCAAGGCTATAAGCACGGAATAAATTTGTCAGATCGGACTACTATAGCGATTGACCGATCAAAATCTAGTTTGATCTTGTATGGAAACTTTTTTATTTGTGAAGGTTATTCCAGCTCTAGTGCAATCGAAGTTAAATTTTTTTCTTGTTTAATATTTTTGTTTTGCATAACTTATAAAACATATTCAACCATCATTTACAAAAGTAACACCAACCAATTCATAGCTTTTTAAGGCTTAATAGATCAGATAAAGTATATTTACATAGAAAATGTATCTTTAATTTACAATGATATTCCTTTAAATATCTATAAAATTTTCGAATCTATAACAATGTAAGAAATATTTAATTTTTGTTTGTTTTGCATTTACATACATACAAGTTTTAATCTATAATATATATTATACGACACATAATCAACACAACAATAAAATTGCTACAATAATTTAATGAATTGCCGGCACGTTGTACAGCTGCTGGATGTTCACCTAAAGTTTAAGAGAAAATTATTTTAAGTAAATTGCAGAAAAAAATCAGTACAATATATTACAAATACACACACCATTTAGTACATGTACGTTGACAGTTTTAGAATTTGCATTGGATGGTAAGCAAGCATATCTGCCGGAATCGGAAATTCTTGCTCTTTGTATCAAAAGATAAGACGTTGTAATGTCGCCCTTTTCGGTGATAACGGAAACGCCACCACGTGGTGAATCGTAATTTATTTCCTTTTTGAAAATAACTTAATTTTAAAAAGTGAAAAGAAATATTTTCATGCTATTTACCTCATTATTGTGAGTCCAGTGCACTGTCAATGGCGGATCGGGCAGATGTTTGACAATACAAGTTAAATTAACGGTTGAGCCCATATCAATATACAACTCTGGACCACCAGGAATGCTCGTTATCGGTTCTGGAATTATTTTTAAATACAATTTCGTTAAGTATTACTTTCATTAAACTTTTTTATGTGAACATATACATTTTAAGTGTGTTAACTTACCGACTACAGAGAAAACCATTGTATAGCCAACAGGAGGCGTTGTTGAAACTTGGCATTCATAAATGCCGGAATCTCTTATTTGCGGAAATTTAATCTAAAATGGACAGAAAGAATGATAAAAAACCAGTATTTACTTGTACATAACTTTTTTTTAATTTTTGTCATTTTTTAAATATATTACAAACAACTAATTATCGCAAAAATTTCCTTATATCTATAAATTATTATTTATATTTGTGGCCTACCTGCAAAGACCAATCCCCACTTAGCTTGTTATATATGGATGTGAATCGTTGATCGGAAGTGTAGGTGCTTTCTCCCACAGTCAGTAGGTGTAAATCTCTATGTCTGATCCATGAAACCTTAAATTATGATATTATTTAATATATTCTTTAATGAAAGTATGTGAAATAATAAGTTTTCTAGTTGATAATAGATGCCAAAAATGTTTGGAAAACATTGATGTTGAAGCTAAAAACAAGATTTTAAAAGAAAATTGCAAAAATTAACACTTTAAATTATCGAAGCTAAAAACCAACATTTTTTAACTCTGGAAAATATTCCAAAAGCCATTTACGCCATACATCATCTACACACATATGCACTATATCTTTCCACCACTTGGCTCAATGCCCATCTGTTGGCAATTATTATTACTCACTGTTTTGTTTCCAAGGTTCTTAATACGGCAATTCAAATGCGCTGTTTTACCAACTAACGATGTCACATTTTTCGTAGCTGATGTATCAAAGTAGGGCCCTCTATCAAGCGGTCTACTTTGTTTCAAATATGTGTCCCCCAACGACTCGAATGTCTCCTCGACACCCCGCGATTTTTGCACAAACACCGAAGCGTTGGCTTGTTGGTTGTGATCAATATAAGCATATTGACAGTCGATTTTTCTGTGGAAAACTATGCAAGGCATAAATTAACATAATTAATGAAATGTTCACTGTTATTTTAATTAAGTGAAAGAAAAATAGATTTCTTTAAGCTATTTTCAACAAGAAATATGTCCGCAAAAATTTTGTGCATATGTATGTAAGTCTGCTAAAATGCAATTTTTGTGTCCATATTTTAACAGCGTGGAAAAATATGCATTATACATATTTGTAAATTCTACTCACATATAAAAATTATAGCTAATACACAAATTGCTTTTAAGTTGCGGAACATTTTATTTAAAACTGTTGAAGGTATGAAACTATTTTGGTTTTTTCAGGTCACAGGACATACTTTGGCTTTTAACACAACAGAAAGTTTTTACTATGAAATGCACATAATACTTCCTTGACATAGACAAGAGCCTGGTAATTGCACATGCGCTTTGCTTGCGACATTTTCACTTGTACATTTAATGCTTGTAAATTTTATTTTACATTAAACCCTTTTTTGAGCAGCAGAATATCGATAATGTAATTAATAAAAAGTTAAAATATTGCATGCGAACTAAAAGTATACTTTACTAATATTTTTATAATTTTGTTTTCTCTCGAGTAAAAATATATGCGTTACAAGAGGCTAATAAAATTGTTTGTTTTTTCACTAATCCCTGTATGTAATAAAAATTTTAGTGTTTTCACACAGGGGTTAAAGTGCAAAATGTGCAGGAAACCAATGTTTTAAATTTTTGAAAACTGCTTTGGCTTATTTCAAAAAGCGATTACCGGAAGCCAGTCGGTGTTACAATAATACTACTAATAAATTGACTACAAACTACAATTGATGATACTTGAGTACAAACCCATGAACAATATTTAAGTTAGTTCAAAATCAATGATATTGGTAGTATATATAACAAAACGGAGATTGATGCAACAGTTTATATAATAAATATAAATTTAACACATTTATTTACTTAAATAGTTATAAGTCGATTTATTTCCATACAACTAATCGCGACATATCGATAATATATATTTCACTTCAATCCCCCTGTACTTAGCGGTCAATCGCATTTCCAGCAATTTTGTTATCAGTGCAGCTGTTGTGTATGATTAAATTAAAATAAAATGATTGCACTCAAAACAATACGAAATCATTGGAAAAAATCATTGTTTGCGGCAGGCGTTGCAGGCTACGGCATTTATTATGCCAAAACAAGTTTTGAGTAAGTCAGCTTAACTATAAAAAATGTGAATAACTTTATATGGTGTAATCAAATCGTGTGCGATTTTATACAACCTTGCCATATAATTGAAAGTGTGAATTTGAATATTGTAAACAATTGTTTTATCAAATATTACTTTTATTTTATTAAATAAATAAAATATTTGTAGTATATCCCAGCATATGAAAAATGTGTGTGCTGAAACTGTAGCCATGGGGAAAATCTGTGATAAGCCGAAACACGTATTGGTCGTTTTAAATCCCGCTGCTAATAAGAGAAATGCCGAAAAAATGGTAAACATTGCTGCGGAACCATTATATTGAATTTATTTACTTTTATTTCCATATACTTCTAGTTCAAAGAATATTGCGAGCCCATATTACATTTATCCGGTTACAACGTGGACATCATAAAAACAACACAAGAAGGGCATGTCAAAACATGGCTAAACGAAATGACTGTGCGTCCACATGCAATTGTGGTTGCTGGCGGTGATGGCACAGCCTCCGAAGTAGTTACCGGCTTGTTGCGACGCAAGGAGGGTAAATGTCCAATTGTTTTATTGCCATTAGGTCGAAAAAGTACTACTGCTTTTAAATATCTTGATATAAAGCCCGAAAACAAACTAGAACGTGTGAAATCACTTACTGCCGCTTTAACGCCGTTACTCCAAGAAAAAGTAAAGAATGAAAGTGTCATGAAAGTTGATTTCATTAATGAAACAACAGAACCAGCGGACGCGAAAAAGGAAAACGCTACAGTTTACGGCTTGAACGACTTTTCTTGGGGACTTTTACGTGATGTTGAGAGCATTACAGATAAATACTGGTATTTTGGACCATTAAGGCAATATGCTGCAACATTTTTCAGTGCTTTTTCAAATAAATTAAATTGGAATCTTGCCACTGATTACGTGTATACGCCGCCTTGTGTCGGCTGTAGAAATTGTCAACCATACGAAAATAAATCGTATGTAAAGAAGTTTTTACCACGAATGTATACAGTTCGGGATGCAAATACAGCCAATAATATAAATTCGTACAAGTTGAACGAAGATTGTGATACGAAAACCGAAGGACATACAAATGTGAATCAATTAAATATAACGTGTAAACAAAACGTTGGTGCCACCTCCGAGCTCGAAACAAAAATTTTTGATACACTTACGCCAGGCTTTGACTTTGTTAAGCAAATAAACAAAGTCATTGGTAAAGAGTTGGCGCCAAATAGCACAATTAAAAGTAGAACAATACGATTGCAACCTACGGACAAAGCTGCTACGGAAGCCCACTACTCCATAGATGGCGAGGAGTATGCTGTTAAACCTTTACGCATTGAAGTTATACCAAATGCTATACAAGTCTTTTGTAATTAAAAACTCGTTTTTAACTAAAATACTATTTGTTTGTTCTATACTAATGTTTATATATAACTTTTATTTTACAATCTATTACATAATTGAACAGAAATGAGCTTACTGATGTCCTGTAATTAAAATATATTGGAGATTTTCTAGGAAGTGTACTAAGTATATATTGTTTGTCAGTAATCTCAAGGACATTGACAATATTGTGCGAACAGCAAATTGTATAATGGAAAACTGCAATACTGCATGTTCGAGCGCTTCCAGCTGGTCTTTTCCGCATATTCGAGTTCCAACTCTTTTATGGTAGCATAAGCAGGCGATGCCTAATAAAAGTTGAGCGGTAATATAAAAATTTATGGAAAATTATTATACAAGGTCACTAATACACACCTTATTTGCAAAGATGGTTACCACAAACTTGCCGGGTTTGAAAGTTTTTACCACTCGGTTTATAAGTTCGGCATAGTTATTCATGGACACATTGCTTTCAAAACTAACATAAGAAAAATTGCTTTCAGGTGTTATATGTATTGTCATATATTCTCCCTGCAATGGGTTAATTGTGTACATACGATCATTTAAGTAAATAGCGCTGTTTATTTATTATGATTTCTTACCTTGTCTGCTATGCCATTCATTGAGTAACCACACGGATCAAAAAGGAAATCATCAATTATCATATTAGGCAGTAATTTATCTATGCCTGTAGCCTATAATTAATACAAATTTATTTTAATAAAATTTTAAATGCTGTTTTCCTGTTTACCCACCTTTGTAACCTCTGCACCGGTTTCGTATTTCTCTTTCGAAAATTTGGCCATAACATCCTTGTCTAAATTTTGCATCAAAATCTCAATAGTCTGATCTGGTTCGGCATTATCGAGTTTACGTGGCCGCATCACTTCCTTCTTATACTTACTGAAAGTATATAAATACCAGCATTCTCTATTGATTGAACCTAAACAGTATGAGCGACCTTCTTCGAAGACGGTGTCAAGGTATTCGACTTCTTCACAAAAACCACGATGTGGAAAGGCCTGAAAGTGATGTGTGTTGGTAATATATGCATTGACAACCGAAATAATTACACCTACCTGCAACTCAGGACGTGAGAAATTCTTTCTGGAGTAAAATAAATCGGTTATTTCTGTGAAACCATATTGAGGCACTAGCTCCAAAAGTGGTTTCAAACTCTTCAGCAATGTTGTGGAGCCGCATGTTTTTAAAATCCAGCGCTTCTTCGAAACGAACATGCTACTTTCACTGCAATTGTGGTAGCATACAATGAATAAGTTCAGTTATACATACATATATATTTATGAAATTAATTACCTTAATACATAAGCATCTATGGCATCATTTTTGGTAAAACTAATGATTTCACATTTTACTGATTGTAGTAATGTTTCCCAGCTAGCTCTGAAATTATAAACAATTTTATAGAAATAGAAAGCATGTTCAAAATTGTGCGTGCGCCTAATAATTAAAAAAGTTTAAGGCTTGCTCAGATAATCAGCATTTTAAAAGGGCAAATTTTTGATAACCTTTTGTAAGGATTGGTACTTAGTGATAAGGGCAATACTTAAAAATGTGTATGTATGCCGGTATGTACAAAAACCAGGCATATATACAATATATTTTTAAAACTGTCGGCATATACAGCCTGTGTATCTAATAGTTTCCGTTCTTATCACCAATTGCCATCAATAATTGATTGCTGAAAATTGTAACAAAGTCTGATCTGCGGAACCGGAACGACACCGTTTTATATCCGGCCAATATTCGGCTAAGTTACTGCGATAGTGGAGTAACATACGCATAAGCTTCAGAATGTCTCAATAGCTGATACCAAATTTATACATATTTTGCTGATAATTACTCACTGCACTAATAACTATTGTGCTATTTATCACATAAATGTAAGTATCAATGTTACCACTCTTACACTTCCAATCAAATATAAACACTACCTGGGTATTTTCCTCAAATCACATTCGTCGTTATCATCATCTTCGAACCAAATTTCCAAAAGCTTTTCTACTCCCTCGAAGAAGTATACAGAGGGTTCCGCCACTATTCCATTCAACATTTTTTCAAATATTACTCTAATGTGCTACACGCTCGAAACAAAAGTGTGGAGCTTGTATTAAATTTAAGAAAATCACAGATAACACAAAACATATGTAAACACCTAAACACAACAGGTTTGTTCCCTAAGGGCTAACTATCACCAGCAAGCAAGAGCGTAAGAATCAAAGAGAGCTGCAAGTTTCTGCTTGTGAAATTTATCTTATATTATATTGTATATGTAAAAAACCGATGTTTAACCCATTTGCATTGAATTTGTCTATTTTCATTGTTTGAATGATGAAAACTCTATTCATTAATTTTTAAGTGTTGATATGAAGTGAATGTGAAAAATTAATTTCCTTCTTGTTCTTCGTGAAAGCTAATAGATACTAGAAGTTTTAAAACAAACCTAATGTACCAAAGAAGTTGCCATATGTATTTAAAATTGGTATGAACAGGTTTATTTTTAAATTGTAAATAATTTTATGAATTTGGGTTAAATAAATTTTATGTTCAATATACATACCTACAATAAACTTTTGAGTTTTTAAAAGCTTCAATAGTTTTTTTTATAGAAGCTTTTTATTACATCGACCGATCGCTATAACTTTAACGAATTGGCGTTGGATTTAACAACGTCCGGCAGGCGCATTAACAAATTCTGGAAAATACCGTATACGATATGAAGGAAAACGAATGATCTGGAATGTCCCTCCAATGGCGTTGAAAATTCAGGTGTCCGTTACATTAATTAATTGTCAATTAGCACACAATTTTTAATTTTGAAATTTTGTGTAATCTTTTCGTGGTTGTGGAGTTAATTGTTAAGTCAAAAGTGTGGTAAAGTAAGGTTTATACATGCCTAGACTTCTTGATTTAAGCGTAAGGCAATTAAAAAAGGAATTGGAAGCAAGACAATTGCTAACGAAAGGGAGCAAATCGAAATTGCAGGCGCGACTATTACAATCAATGGAGGCCCGTGGGGAAAATAGCGAAAAGTATCAGTTTTCCGATGTGGTATCCAAAAATGACAACGAATTACAGGCTTTAGCAGTTTTTGACAATGAGACTCGTACCGCGGTTTCTATGGGAATGACCACTTTATTGTCTGCAATAGCGGGGGTACAAGAGAGTTTGATACAAAATACCACACAAGTTGATGATATACAACAACGTTTCGCAGATGATATAGTTAAAAATTCCGCGCAATTGAAGGAACATGTGCAGGATAGTGCAACGCTATTGGAAGAACGTATACAGCAAAATGCATTGGTAATGGGAGAACGTGCCTATGCTGACTTGGCTAAGTGGCGTTTAAATTTATCTGTGCACCTAAAGAAAATGGAAGAAAGGCTATTACACATCGAAGCGATCAATGGACAACTGAGTGCAAGACAAGAAAAATTAGAACGTGATTGGCAGAAAAGTCATCCGAAGGTTGAAAATGAAATCCAAGCTACTGATAGAAATGCGGAAAGGCACCACATAAACGTTTGTAGGAATGAAATACTTGACAATAATCTACCAAAAGTCGTTGACACTTTTCACACAACTCCACCAACATTCGATGAAACGATGCCTATTTCAATTTTCAAACTACAATTTGAAATGTCTGTAAAGCTTAATAAATGGAACGATGTGGAGAAGTTAGCTGCATTGGTTTTAGCTATTAAAGGCCCTGCTACCGCGATCCTGCAAACCTTCACGAATATAACGAATCTTAATTATGAAGCTGTTATGGCTGAGTTGGAAAGAAAATATGGTAGTGAGCACTGGCGACAAATAAACAATATGCAACTAGTTAATCGCGTGCAGAAACCTAATGAGACAATACTAGATTATGCCAACGATATTGAACGCCTTAGCAATTTAACGTACGCTAATGGTTCCAAGGATTTACTTGAAACAACTAAGATTCAGAGTTTTATAAGAGGATTACGTGATTATGAAATAAAACTAGCAATGTATTCCATGCCAAAGTCAACGTTTATCGAAACACTATCGTACGCAATAACACGAACGGTGGCGTTAGACCTAGCTGGACCGAAGCTTAATTGCAATGATAATTAATATTCCAATTTAGAGAGAATATATTGACACCTATAATGGTCACTGCTATTGTAAATGAAACCCAATTTGCCTTAATAATAATCGCAACTGTGAATAATGTTGTATACTCCATTTTAATAGCACAATGAGAAAAACAAAAGATAAAATTAAGTATATAACTTTTTTTTCATTTCTTAATTATTGGAAGGGTCAGTTTAAACGTTTTGACAAACAAAAAATATCTTAAATTTTATAAGTTAACCAACACTACACAAACTTATTTTGATTCATTATGACCACCCTATGCGCCTACACTTGATTAAATATTTGCAACAATTAGTAATAACAAAGGTGCAAAATATACGTGTAAATTGAACAAAATTAATTTATAATGGTAGGTGAATTTTTGGAAAAAATGTGTATATTTCGTTACATTATTATTGTTTTATATTAGCATGAATTAAATACAGATTTGACACTCCTTTCCTACATGATTCGTTGCTTTAAACTTTGGTGCCTTATTCGTTGAGTAATATCCAGTAAGCACTTGTAATTGCTAGGTGTGGAATGACTTTTGATTGTTTTTATATGTTCATGATTAATATATACCAGCTGTGAAGAAAATGTAGTATGATTTTGGTAAGAGCACAGTCTTCCTTAAGATATCGGTAAATTAGTTTTAGGTAGATTTTTTATTTTAAATAATTATATTTTCTGCAAACTCAAATACCTATCTACACTTATCTCTTTCAGGGAACCAAGGAACGTTCCGGCGTACTCGGCGAAGTGCTTAAACTAGATGTGTTATGGACAAAAAAATTAGTAACATTTGTATTCCAATATATACCATTTACCAAATTACGGCTACATTGCAAATGTTTGGAGATATCATGCAACGGCATTGCTTGGTTGGCTGGCTGGTTAGCATTTATTTGGATAGCTGATAGCAAATCACTTTACCAAATGCAGTTAAATCTGCTATTTGGACTAATATTAGATATTATCATAATTGCGGTGTTGAAAGCAATCTTTCGACGTCGGCGACCAGCAGTGTGTACAGATATGCTCACCTTGGGACCTGATAAATTTAGTTTTCCTTCAGGTCATGCGTCCAGATCGGCGTTTATATTCATGTTTTTCACAATGCTAAATCCAGTTTCAGAAATATTATGGATGCCCATATTTTCGTGGACACTAAGTGTGTGTTTGTCAAGAGTTTTACTCAGCCGGCATTATATATTAGATGTACTTGGCGGTATGGGTGTTGGTATTGTTGAAGCGCTTATTGTTGGTCTACTGTGGATTGGTGAAAATGCTGCCTCAAACATTATTAATTATGTCACGAATGATTATTTGCCCGGTGGAGAAGAATAAAAATTATTTTTTTTTTTTTTGTATTGTATTAAAAAGTTGTATATTTGTTAAGCAAAACGTTAGCCAAAATAAAAATTGATGTGACTCATTAACAAACTAAGCATAGGAGTATGAAGTGTACTCTGTGCAATGAGATAAAAGACACGACAATTTTGTGATAAATATGCTAACACTTAAGATTTTGTATTGTATTAATAAAAAAATAAATGTTTTAAAACTATAACAAGCATTTAAGTATCCTGAATAACAGGAATACCGTACAATGTGCGTATAAAAATGCTTCGTAATGCCCGTCTGTCTGTATGAATGTACGCGAACTAGACTCGGTTTTTGAGACATCGATCTGAAATTTGGCACATGTGCTTTTCTCACTAAGAAGCTACTCGCCACCCCAATAGCTGCTATACAAACTAACCGTGCAAAATTAAGTTTTTGTGAGGAAAACTTTTTTATTTGATAAGATATCATCAGCAAAAATGGCACGGAAAACGGTACAATCTCCGGAATGGAAACTTTTTTTATTTGGGAAGGGTATTGTAGCTTCAGTGCTATCGAACATTAAGTTTTTCATGAATTGTTTGAAAGGGACATTATCGAAAATTTAAATTATTTTCGAAAGTTTTAAAAATATAGATTTTGTTTTTTATGACTATAGATTTCAAATTAGGCTGTATTTATTAAAGTTCATGCAAACATTTCAAAACACCTCTTACACAAAGCAAAAAACTGCTATTTAATAACTTACACTTAACACTAAATTTTTATTTCAAATAATTTATGAGCCGCACGACATACAGGCATCTTTGCTTTCCAGTGAGCAAACCATATCCGCCAGATTTCGGCTGCGATTTGGTGAACCAACTTCATCTACCAAAGGCTGAGTTTTAATTTCACCATTCGTCTCCTTGCGGCCTTTATCCACAGTAAATTGTATAGCATTTGCAGCTGGTTTCGTACGCAAATAATACATGCCAGTCTTGAGACCTGCCTTCCAGCCGTAGAAATGTATAGAAGTGAGCTTACCATAGTTGGGCTCAGCCACGTGTATGTTGAACGACTGACTCTGATCGATGAATGCACCACGATCTGCAGCCATTTTGATCGATGTTTTCACGGAAATCTCCCAAACTGTTTTGTATAGATCGCGTATGTGCTGTGGTATGCATTCAATATTTTGTATGGATCCGCGACTGGTTATAATATTATTCTTCATATCATCATCCCACAAACCCAACTCGGTTAGATCGCGTAACAAGTGATGATTTACAACTTGAAATTCACCCGAAAGCACACGACGTGTATAAATATTGGAAGTGTACGGTTCAAATGACTCATTGTTGCCCATAATTTGTGCTGTTGAAGCAGTTGGCATGGGCGCAAGCAGCAAAGAGTTGCGGACACCATGTTGCTTTATTTTCTCCTTCAATTCGGTCCAATTCCAAAGATCAGTTGGTGTTTTATCCCACATGTCATACTGTAGAATACCCTTACTAACGGGTGAACCTTTATACGTTTCATAGGTGCCATAGTTTTCAGCTAATTCGCAACTGGCTTCCAAGGCGCCATAGTAAATAGTTTCGAATATTTGCTGATTCAAACGGAATGCTTCTTCACTTTCGTATGGGTAACGCATTAGAATTAAAGCGTCGGCAAAACCTTGTATGCCAATACCAATGGGACGATGTCTGAAATTCGATTTCCTTGCCTCCGGCAAGGGATAATGATTAATGTCTATGATTTTATTCAGATTACGTGTAACGGTCTTTGTGACTTCTTTGAGGCGCTTAAAGTCATACGTTTTCTCGGGTGTGACAAATATATTCAAGGCGATCGAAGCCAAGTTGCACACAGCTACCTCATCGGGTGCCGAATATTCCACAATTTCGGTACATAAATTACTACATTTAATTGTGCCAACATTCTGTTGATTACTCTTTCGATTACAAGCATCTTTATACAACATGTATGGTGTGCCGGTCTCCACTTGCGATTCAATAATGCTAAACCAAAGACTTTGTGCTTTTATTTTCTTATTGGCACGTCCTTCCTGTTCATATTTCAGATATAACTTTTCGAACTCTTCACCCCATACTTCATGTAAACCGGGACACTTGTGTGGACACATTAGCGACCAGTCTTCATCGGCTTCTACACGTTTCATAAATAGATCAGGAATCCACAAGGCATAGAACAAATCTCTGGCGCGATGCTCTTCTTTACCAGTGTTTTTCTTCAATTCCAAAAATTCGAAAATATCAGCATGCCATGGTTCGAGGTAGATGGCAAAGGCGCCGGGCCGTTTACCGCACCCTTGATCCACATAGCGTGCTATATTATTGAACACTCGCAACATAGGCACCAAACCATTTGATGTGCTATTTGTACCCACAATTGCAGTGCCTTTTGCACGTATGCAATGTACGTTCAGACCAATACCGCCAGCAGATTTGGAAATCAATGCACATTGATGTGCAGATGTGAAAATACCATCAATGGAATCGTCCACCATGGTCAGTAGAAAGCATGATGACAATTGCGGCTGCTTAGTGGCAGCAGCGAAAAGCGTTGGAGAAGCATGTGTAAAATAACGTTCGGAAAGCAAGTTGTAAGTTTCGATTGCTGCATCGATGTCTTCGCCATGTATACCGATGGCAACACGCATTAACATATGCTGTGGTCGCTCAACAATTTTGCCGTTCAATTTTAGCAAATAGGAACGTTCAAGCGTTTTAAAACCAAAATAATTATAACCAAAATCGCGGGCATAAATAATGGCAGAGTTTAAGCAATCAGCATTCTGCTTTACGACATTATAATGAAAGTCCGATATTATAGGAGTTGGTAATCCCGTTTCGTCGCTCACGTGGAAATAGAGCGCACTTATAACATCTAATTAGGAAAATGTGAATATTTACGTTATTCATGCAACCATAGTTGAGTTTTTTAAGCTTTATTCAACTTTGTTGGAAAAAAATTTGTGAAAACACTTACCGGAAAATACTTTTTTAGTATTTTTATGCAAATTTGATATAGCTATGCGAGCAGCCAACGTTGCATAGTCGGCATGTTGTGTTGTAAGACTTGCCGCTATTTCAGCAGCCAAGTTATCAAGCTCTTGGGTGGTGACCCCACAATACAAGCCATTTATAACCTTTGACGTGATGGCCACCTTTTAGGAGTAATTAAAAGGTTGTTAGCTCTTTCTATGTATCGTTGTTTGAAAATATAACATATGTATGTATGTATATGTATAATACATGTCAATTTTATTTACCGGATCCACGAAATCCATATTGAGGCCATAGCAGAGTTTCTCAACACGAGAATTGATTTTATCGCTGTGTATATCTTCTTTACGCCCATCTGTACAAAATTAATAACTATATTTAAATTCTAAAATTTTATAGAAATTAAAGTTATAATAAGTTTTTGCAAATGGAAATTATGCTATTGCCGGCTAATTACCCGAACTGATACATAAGTATGTACTTATGTATGTATATAAAATCATGTTCTATATATCGTACATGTCCAGACATGTCGTGCACAAAGCACCTATGTACATATTTCACAACTTGTATATATGTATGTATGTACGTATTATAAGATTTTGTTAAAAAATAAAATAATGACTGCCATGGGATAATTAATGTAAAACCGTTAAACCTATCATAGAATAGGCTAATTTAACGCTCTTCTTAGACAAAGTAACCATAAGCATGATGTACATTTTCTTAGAAATTAAATTTGCAATACCTGCCCACATTTTAAACAAAATAACCATTAAAATAGTCATTAAGCTAAACTTACCTCTTTTAATTACATATAATATTGGTGATTTCATTTTAAACAAACTATTTTAGACAATTTACAGGAACCAATAAGACTGCAAAATGCGGCAAATTCCGCAAGTAGAATGTTGCTAAAACGCGCCAAAAATACTTTTGAAGTTGGCATACCACGGTATATACAGCAGAGACCGTTTATCATAGAGAAGGTTCCCGTTTCAAATATCGTAACTTTTCGAAGGGGTACTCGGCAGAGATGAGGGAGTCTTCCCACAGACAAATTATAAGCGTGTTTCAACACGAAAATAGCAGAATTGAGCATTTTCACTGTTAAATGAGAAAATTAAGGCTAATTCCAATGTATACAAATTTACGCCTACAGATTTGTTTGCTTATATTTGATCCGTATATACATATTTGGTATCAAAGCATATACTTAGTACATAAGTATGTACATATGTATGTTAAAACTTACCTATGTACATATTTCATGATGATTCCATAAAATCAGGAGCGGGCATATTAGCCCTCGGCCACGAGTGCACATTTTTAGGGCTAGGTGAGGAAATCATCGCGGGCAAAGATGAAGAGGGAAGTGAGAGCAACGTATTATACCACTCCACGCATACTTATATAGGAAGTTGCACTGTGGGTAATAACTGTAAATTTGCCTAACAATTTTAATTTTATTTATAATTACTATAAATTTATACAATCTAAGACAAATAATAAAAAGTTTAATAAATATTTTATTTTAGTAATCATTTTTTTAATATGTCTTTATAACAGCATTTAATTTAGTTTATTTGATATAATAAATTATATGTTTGGTTTAATCTCATTTGCTATAGCTACACGCATTATTGTACCAAAATTTAAATCAGATAACCTACTTCTTATTTTATGTTTGTTTAATTTCATTATTGAAAAAAATTGTTCACAAGTGTAGGTACTTCCAAACATAGATATAATTTTCGAAGACGAAAGTTTCAAACCAGGTTATTTCTTTAAACTTCCTTATAAAAAGTAATTTCAGTAATAACTTCAGTTTATGAACCACTGTTTCTTCCAACACATATGACCAAATGAATCTTATGAAAGCGCAATGTAAATGATTATGTGCTGAACACAATGACCGCGACAGACTGCAAACTACATCTGTCAAATATTAAAATACACACGTTTTTATGGACACTGTTATTTTAACAGCTGCACGACTACACGACTGCAGGCCGACAGTTATCGTTCTCGCTAACTTCAATATATTCTTATATTTGCCAACGACAGTAGAACGACAGAAGGGTTGACAGTAGAATTGAAGGTAGAGAGATGAGGTAGAGTGGTGATGCCACTAACATGTAAAATGTAAAATTATTCACAGAGCTCTAACAAACTTGACGTTATTTTACAAATAAAAGCATAAAATAGCTCTATTATGGCTCTATTATATCATTTGTAATAACAATTGAAAATTTAAAACAAATAAATTTATCTATTTACTTATGTTTTGCTTAAAAAATTTCTCTTTGAACAAAATATTAACATTTCATTGAAGTGCAAGGTATTAGTATGGCCACAACGAAATTGTGTACATGCAAAATGGTCAACTGCGTTGTCTTGTGTACATGCCGGCCATTGTTATGTTGCTGCCTTCTCACAAATGTACATGCAGTAGGATTCACAACGCCATTTTCAGTTCACTGTCGTGCTGCTGCAGTCTGTCGCGGTCATTGTGTTCAGCACATTAGCCAACAGCACTTCCATCGCCCACTTACCATAGAATTTCCAACGATTTGGGGTTTTCCCCGTATAAACGAGTCAGCAGCCTCTCACAACGCAGGGTTGCCAATCTCGATATACTGTAGTAATTATAAGAAATGTCTTCAATATGTTTGAAATTTTCTTAAACTAATTCAAAATTAGGGTCGAATGCTATTATTTATAAGTATATAAACTATTTTGAATAGTTTAATTTCAGTTTTGATATTTTATATTATGAAAAAATAATTAAAAACTTAGATGTGTGCAAAACTACATATACGTCAGCGATAATGGTATGCCCAACTTATTCCAGTGTGAGAGCGCCTCAAAATAAGTGTTTTTTGTAACATTTTCCATTATGGCCAGATCGAACAAAATAAGAATATTTGGGCATTTCAAATTAAAACACCCAACATTTATTACGATTGCAAATTATTATATATTGGACTTTTAATATATGACGAAACTACTTAAATCCTTTTTTATGATTTTATGGTATATTAAAACAACTGACTTTTGATCTTTCAATACTTAATAAGGTGAATTAAGCCTGTTAGTTCTCAATTAATAAATGTTTTTAATTAATTGTAATTGAAAATTAATTCTATTATGCATCAAATTACAAAACATTTCATGAAATATATTTAAATTTCGCGATCTTAAACGGCGGCAACAAATTCCTCCGTTCACATATATTTTTGCTATAATTTCAATCTGGCCGTTCCAGTCATTCCAATTGCAAAATCTACCCAATCCAGTAAATTGTCACAGTTCGGTAGGTGAGCGGCTCTCTCATTTCCAGTGACAGGAGAGTTGGGGATCTCTTTATCTCTGATTTCCAGTGACAGGAGAGTTGGGGATCACTTTTTTCCTGTTTCCAACAATTAGTAATAACAAAGGTCAAAATATACGTGTAAATTATACAATATTAATTTATAATGGTAGGTGAATTTTTGGAAAAAGTTTGTATTTCATTACATTATTATTGTTTTATATTAGCATTAATTAAATACATGTTTGACACTCCTTTCCTACGTGATTAGTTGTTTTAAACGTTGGTGCCATATTCGTTGAGTAATGTCAATCCAACACTTGGAATTGCTAGATGTGGGAATGTCTTTTGATTGTCTTTATATGTTAATTTATAATATATGTATATTAGATGAGAAGAAAATGTAGCACGATTTTGTTCAGAACAGAGTTTTCCTTAAGATACCGGTAAATCAGTTTTAGATAGATGTTATAGTTGTACTGTTTATTAGTCTAATGGGAAAAGTAATTTGAAAGCAAATGTTGCCTACATTCGAGTAATTTTCTAATAATTTTAAATAATTATATTTTCTGCAAACACAAATACCTATCTACACTTATCTCTTCTAGGGGACCAAGGAACGTTCCGGCGTACTCGGCGTACTTCTTAAACTAGATGTGTTATGTACCAAAACATTAGTTACATTTGTATTCCTGTTTATACCATTTAGCAAATTACGGCTACATTTCAAATATTTGGAGTTATCATGCAACGGCAATGTTTGGTTGGCTGGCTGGTTAGCATTTTTTTGGATAGCTGATAGCAAATCACTTTGCGAAATGCAGTTAACACTGCTATTTGGTCTAATATTAGATATTATCATAATTGCTGTGTTGAAAGCAAAGTTTCGACGTCGGCGACCAAGAGTGTGTTCAGATATGCTCACCTTGGGATCTGATAAATTTAGTTTTCCTTCAGGCCATGCGTCCAGATCGACATTTATATTCATGTTTTTCACAATGCTAAATCCAGTTTCAGAGGGATTATGGAAGCCCATATTTTTGTGGACACTAAGTGTGTGTTTGTTAAGAATTTTACTCAGACGGAATTATATATTAGATGTACTTGGCGGTGTCGGTGTTGGTATTGTTGAAGCGCTTATTGTTGGCTTGAAGTGGTGAAAATACTGCCTCAAATATTATTAATTATGTCACGAATGATTATTTTAAAGTGTACTCTGTGCAATTAGAGAAAAGACACAACAGTTTTGTGGTAAATATGCTAATACCTAAGATTTTGAATTGTATTAATTAAAAGTAAATATGATTTAAAAATTAAACAACCTTTTTTATATCTTGAATGGGAGGAAACGTTGGAGATCGTATGTGTATATACATATAAATGATTGGTGATGGTCGTCTTCCTGAATGAACGTGAATTAAATTCAGTCAAAGATATCAGCTTCAGTACCACCAAAGATTAAGTTTTTCATGATTTGTTTGAAATGGACACTATCGAAAATTTAAATTATTTTCGTCTTAAAAATATGGTGTTTGTTGCTTATGACTACAGATTACAAATAAGGCTGTATTTACTAAAATTTCTGTAAACAACAAAGCAAACAACTGCTATTTAATAACTTACACTTAACACTAAATTTTTATTTCGAAACTTTTAAAACATTTCATTTCAATACAAACATAATATTATTTTATAATCATAAGAAAAATAATTTATGAACCGCAAGACATACAGGCATCTTTATTTTCCAGTGAGCAAACCATATCCGCCAGATTTTGACTGCGATTTGGTGAACTAGCTTCATCTATCGGAGGCTGAGCTTTAATTTCACCATTCGTCTCCTTGCGGCCTTTATCCACAGTAAATTGTATAGCATTTGCAGCTGGTTTCGTACGCAAATAATACATGCCAGTCTTGAGACCTGCCTTCCAGCCGTAGAAATGTATAGAAGTGAGCTTACCATAGTTGGGCTCAGCCACGTGTATGTTGAACGACTGACTCTGATCGATGAATGCACCACGATCTGCAGCCATTTTGATCGATGTTTTCACGGAAATCTCCCAAACAGTTTTGTATAGATCGCGTATGTGCTGTGGTATGGATTCAATATTTTGTATGGATCCGCGACTGGTTATAATATTATTCTTCATATCATCATCCCACAGACCCAACTCGGTTAGATCGCGTAACAAGTGATGATTTACAACTTGAAATTCACCCGAAAGCACACGACGTGTATAAATATTGGAAGTGTACGGTTCAAATGACTCATTGTTGCCCATAATTTGTGCTGTTGAAGCAGTTGGCATGGGCGCAAGCAGCAAAGAGTTGCGGACACCATGTTGCTTTATTTTCTCCTTCAATTCGGTCCAATTCCAAAGATCAGTTGGTGTTTTATCCCACATGTCATACTGTAGAATACCCTTACTAACGGGTGAACCTTTATACGTTTCATAGGTGCCATAGTTTTCAGCTAATTCGCAACTGGCTTCCAAGGCACCATAGTAAATAGTTTCGAATATTTGCTGATTCAAACGGAATGCTTCTTCACTTTCGTATGGATAACGCATTAGAATTAAAGCGTCGGCAAAACCTTGTATGCCAATACCAATGGGACGATGTCTGAAATTCGATTTCCTTGCCTCCGGCAAGGGATAATGATTAATGTCTATGATTTTATTCAGATTACGTGTAACGGTCTTTGTGACTTCTTTGAGGCGCTTAAAGTCATACGTTTTCTCGGGTGTGACAAACATATTCAAGGCGATCGAAGCCAAGTTGCACACAGCTACCTCATCGGGTGACGAATATTCCACAATTTCGGTACATAAATTACTACACTTAATTGTGCCAACATTCTGTTGATTACTCTTTCGATTACAAGCATCTTTATACAACATGTATGGTGTGCCGGTCTCCACTTGCGATTCAATAATGCTAAACCAAAGACTTTGTGCTTTTATTTTCTTATTGGCACGTCCTTCCTGTTCATATTTCAGATATAACTTTTCGAACTCTTCACCCCATACTTCATGTAAACCGGGACACTTGTGTGGACACATTAGCGACCAGTCTTCATCGGCTTCTACACGTTTCATAAATAGATCAGGTATCCATAAGGCATAGAACAAATCTCTGGCGCGATGCTCTTCTTTGCCAGTGTTTTTTTTCAAATCCAAAAATTCGAAAATATCAGCATGCCATGGTTCCAGGTAGATGGCAAATGCACCTGGTCGTTTACCGCCACCTTGATCCACATAACGTGCTACATTATTGAACACTCGCAACATAGGCACCAAACCATTTGATGTGCCATTTGTACCTGCAATTGCAGTGCCTTTTGCACGTATGCAATGTACGTTCAGACCAATACCGCCAGCAGATTTGGAAATCAATGCACATTGATGTGCAGATGTGAAAATACCATCGATGGAATCGTCCACCATGGTCAGTAGAAAGCATGATGACAATTGCGGCTGCTTAGTGGCAGCAGCGAATAGCGTTGGAGAAGCATGTGTAAAATAACGTTCGGAAAGCAAGTTGTAAGTTTCGATTGCTGCATCGATGTCTTCGCCATGTATACCGATGGCAACACGCATTAACATATGCTGTGGTCGCTCAACAATTTTGCCGTTCAATTTTAGCAAATAGGAACGTTCAAGCGTTTTAAAACCAAAATAATTATAACCAAAATCGCGGTCATAAATGATGGCAGAGTTCAAGCGATCAGCATGCTGCTTTACAACATTATAATGAAAGTCCGATATTATAGGAGTTGGTTTTCCCGTTTCGTCGCTCACGTGGAAATAGAGCGCACTTATAACATCTAATTAGGAAAATGTGAATATTTACGTTATTCATGCAACCATAGTTGAGTTTTTTAAGCTTTATTCAACTTTATGAAAAACAATTTGTGAAAACACTTACCGGAAAATACTTTTTTAGTTTCTTTATGCAAATTTGATATAGCTATGCGAGCAGCCAACGTTGCATAGTCGGCATGTTGTGTTGTAAGACTTGCCGCTATTTCAGCAGCCAAGTTATCAAGCTCTTGGGTGGTGACCCCACAATACAAGCCATTTATAACCTTTAACGTGATGGCCACCTTTTAGGAGTAATTAAAAGGTTGTTAGCTCTTTCTATGTACCGTTGTTTGAAAATATAACATATGTGTGGATATGTATAATACATGTCAATTTTATTTACCGGATCCACGAAATCCATATTGAGGCCATAGCAGAGCTTTTGAACACGAGAAGTGATTTTATCGAAGTGTATATCTTCTTTACGCCCATCTGTAGAAAATTAATGACTAATTAAATTCTACAATTTTTTAGAAATTAAAGTTATAAGTTTTGCAAATAGCAATTAAGCTATTGCCGGCTAATTACCCTAACTGTTAAAATGCAATACATAAAGAGCTACATATGTATGTATATACATACATACATATATAAAATCATGTTCTATACTTACATCGTACATGTCCAGACATGTCATACACAAAGCACCTATTTCACAACTTGAATTTACATACTTATGTGTACATATATTATAAGATTTTGTTAAAAAATAAAATAATAATTACTATATGTATATTTATGTAAAACTGTTAAATCTATCATTCCATAAAGTATAGGATAATTTAAAGCTCTTCTTAGACAAAGTAACCATAGGCATGATGCACATTTTCTTAGAAATTAAATTTGCAATACCTGCCCACATTTTTAACAAAATAACCATTAAAATAATCATAAAGTTAAACTTACCTCTTTTAATTACATATAATTTTGGTGATTTCATTTTAAACAAATTATTTTAGACAATTTACAGGAACCAATAAGACTGCAAAATGCGGCAAATTCCGCAAGTATAATGTTGCTAAAACGCGCCAAAAATACTTTTGAAGTTGGCATACTTTTTCAATTGGCAAATAGCTTGAGCGAAACAGAACAGGGAGCCATTCCCCATTTATTTAACAAAATAACAAGACGCAGCTGAAACTACAAACCATGACGCTTAAAATTTAATATAATATTATACTAAATAACATATAACATATTTCTACTTAATAGTGTTTAAAAACAATAAATATTTTTGTGCAAAACTGATATACAAGGCAATATAACAGGGTGTGGGTGAACCAAAAACGGTTGCAAGTTAAAAATAGCGCAACTATAAAGTTGGCCTCTCTATGCTGGCAGGGTTCTTGCGCAATAACGCCAGCACATGGCAATACTATACATGATTGGTGTTGTTCGTTGCCTTGTAATCATGGTGATTGATTTGGTCTGCCTCAAATAAGCAAAAAACTATAGTTTCTTTTGATAATGTAGAAAAATCGATGTATACAAGTGTTCAAAAGTGTTTTTTACCTATCCAAACATTAAAATTCAGGGCATATATACCCGTTAATAATAGTAAATAGAGTGTTAGTAGATGTGATAAGGACGATAAGAGATTTGCTGTTGAAACGCGCTAGTTGGTAATTGTTGGCAACAACGTTTGATATGATGCAGATGCGTTAGCGCTCGCAACAAAACAAAAAAGCGGATATTCGGTCAACTCGTTCAATAAACACAAAACAAAAGCATATATACCAGTTGTGTTTTATATGCGAAGATATGTAGATTGAACTGAACTGAATGTGAATGTGATGATTACATATATTTGTGTACACGTTTAGATTTTATCACGATTTTTATGTGTTGGTGTTTGCATGCAATGCGTTGAATTATTTTTGTGTAACGGAAACTCTGGATTTTCTTGTGTGTGAGAGAAATGTCTCAAAATGTCTTGTTCTGGCTGAACATACTAGTATAGCGCCTTCATATTATTAGATTTTATTGTGAATCTGTTCGGATGCGTTAAAAAGGGCGTTCTGTTTTTTTATATATATATTATTAATTAATTTATAACATTGTATATTGTTTTAAGATTGTGAAGTGCTTAAATTGTGTGAAACATTAATTTCATATAATCCAATAACTATGTGTAATGTACCACCTAAGTTCTTTCAAGTTTGTCGTTTATGCCTTACTTTGGTCAAAGAGCATGACGTTGAGGTGCTGCAAATATTTAATTCATCATCATCAGCAGCAGCTACAGCTACAGCGACGACGAAAACGAATGATTCGTTTGGCTCTGAAAATGAAGCAAAAGAAATCACGGAAAATACCCCCAACCAAGAGTTTCACCATCATAAACATCATCGACAAATCCAATCACTTCATTTCGGAAGGCCACAAAGTAGCTGCAGCACAAAAAATGATTGTAGCTCTGATAACCTATCTCTATCCCCTGTACCAGTTTTTAAGAGTGAGGAAGAGATACCAGATAATAATCTAAGTACATTTGTGCCGATTGTGCCTTCTTCCATTGCTACAACTGAGACTTCTACATATGGAATCAGTCAATTGATGTCTAAATCATTGGAAATAAACGAGGTGGGGGGCTTTTCAACAACTAATCCACATATACAAGCAGAAAATGCCACACATGTGAAACGCAAGATTACATTATCCAATGATAACGAAGAAGGCAAAAGCAATGATGGCATATCTCTGGGAGAGGAGGTGTTCAAGAAGGAAAACCATGATGATTCATCACCACATATTACCATTCAAATACTCAGCTGTCTCTCTATAAAGGTACGTAATAAGTAGGAGATCCGATTACGACACCACTGACAATAATTAAACTGATAGGGTTGCCGGCTAATTTGTATTTACAAGATGCAAAAATCGGTTTACTTGCACGTTTTACTGCGTAACCAAAGTTTTTATTTGTTCAGAAAATCTATTTTATAACTTGACTGTTTATCGACTTTATAAGTATATAATATGTATATATAAAATTGTGTTATGTGTATATTTACTGCGAACGGAAATCGTGTTATGTTATGTAGCATGTGCATGTGAGCCTGCGACAGGAGTTATCAGACGCATATCAACATACGGTGAAATTATCAGGCGATATCAGTTGTGCAGCACAGCACGTGCAGTGAATCTCCTTTTGTTAGTAAATAAATGTTGTTGTGTGTTATCGTGTTGTGCAAATATCGATATTAAGCCTGTGTCAACAGTAGTGTTGCCAAATTTTTGCACGACTTTGTGTGATAACAATATAGCTGTATTTTCTTTTATATATGTGAAGTTAAAAACGAAATAACTAAACAAAATTTTATTTAAAAAAATTTGTTTAGATATATTCATATATACTAAATTATTTTATATTTTGTAGATTTCACCAGGTGATGGCTTGCCCGCCATTATTTGTAACAACTGCAGAACACAATTGAATGCATTTTGGAACTTTCGATTGATGGCTCAAAAAGCAGATTTTACATTAAAGGAATTAACGAAGTTTTCGAAACATGTAAGTTTAAAAAAAAATAATTAACTGTTGCAAACGAAATGCTCTTCCTCTGGGCAATTTTCCTTTGTGGAACAAAATAACCTTAATTATTACGGTGTTTGATAAAAAGAGAAAATTGAAATTTTTATTACGTTAATTGCAAATGCAACACATTTTGTGGTTTTTATTCATGTGTGTTAACTTTCACCTCTCTTTTACAGAATTCTGCCGAAGCCGATACTAGTTTTTCCGGTCACTCAAAATCGCCTCCTTGCGGCAAGTCTTCTTCAGAGCGTATGGCAGCAAGGGCTTTAACCGAATTAAGTAAATCCTCAAAAAATTTTTTTGCTAATTATAATCCTATAATTGCTACTGCCGATAATTATGCTGAAGCTGGCACACACACTCCTGCAGTAACCACTAAAGCGTTGCATAAATCGAATATAAATGAAAATGAAGATATTTTTAATGTTGCATCTTGTTCTTCAAAAACTCCGCCCATATTGAGAAAAAAATTACGTGCGTTATCACCACCATTAGCGCCGCCCCTGCCGCCTCCACCACCGCCGTTACAACAAGCCGCCAGATCAGCAGGTGAAACGAAAACAAGTGTACCGGGGAGTCAGGCAACAACGGATGAAATGTTATTAGAAAATCGTGCGACCACAGAGTATTATACGAATAATAATACACCGTTAAGTTATGATGGTCTTATTTCGCCAAATACAATTGCAAATAGTTTAATAAATTTGAAAAATGAAAATCTACCGAATATTGAGAATATTCGTAATCTACAACAAAAACTCGAAACGGCGGCAGTGCTTATGGATATTAGTAAAAAAGTGATCATATCACCACCATGCTCGAATCGTCAGTCTCCAAATCTACCTTCAATGCAAACAACAGATGAAAGTATTAAAAATTCTGTGATAAAAAATGAACGTCCATCAAATGAAAAGACAACAACAACTACAGCATCAACTGTGACAGCAACGGTTACAGCAACACAACAAGATGGAAAGGAAATAGACTTATCAATTAAAAAAGCGAAACATGAATTCTCAAATACACAACCAACAACTACAACAACAACTGTATCTCAATTATTACATTACACTCGTCCTACAATACTCGAATTACAACAGCAACATCAACAAAAACAACAGCATCAGCCACCACCACCACCACAACAACAACAACAACAACAAAAACACATACAACCTGTAAATTTAGAATTAGAAACAACAAGTATTATTAAAGGAGGAATTGAAATTAGAAGTAGACCTTGTAGTAGTACCCAATTATCAATACCTATTAAAAAGGAAAATACAACTCCATACACAGACTCCGATGAGAGTTCCGATTCGAATCGTTTGGAAATGGATATGGGTTCCATGTTGAATGAACGCAAAACGCCGGATAGTATAACGTCGGAGGAGCAAGCAACAGATGTTGCGACTACACAATTGTGGCAGGCGCTTGCCCGATCAGCTGGTGAGTAGACAAAAATCACTAAAGCATATACATAGCTGTCTTACAAACTGTACGTTCAGAATCAGAACAATGTTAAAAGAAGTGCACCTGTTTAGAATACCAAACTTCGGTGTGGTCGAAGCTTACGTTTTTTCTTGTTTTTAATATAAATTATTAGAAAATACATTTTAATATTTCATTACAATCCAGTAATCGGTGCTTTCTATTACAGCAAACAACGAAAACAATCAGCTGCTCCGACATATGATACATCAATCGCTTGTATTCCCTGCGCCGCCTGCTGCTTTATCGGCTGAGAATGTACCTGAGGAACCGATGGCATTACTAAAGGCAAATCCCCAGTCATTAGATTTATTTCATACAAACTGCAACATTAATTTTTCGTCTTTGCAGAATGATAATATAAATAAATTATGCCGACGAAAACAAACATGCCCGACGAAAAATGATACAATTGAACAACTGCCTAATGTTATGGCTGTTAATGCCCAAAATCTCGAGATTAATGCCAGTACACATAATCAAGTCGCAGTAGCGGCCGCAGCTGCAGCAGCTGCTGCTGCCTCCATGCAGGATAAGAAGGTACGTTGCAATGCGTTTGACTTTTAATTTGCACGTAAATAATTTATAAACAAATCGTTTATTTTTCTGCACGTTAGAACAACAAGAATGCTAATGCTAGCCCAGCCGGTATTATAAGCAATCCAAAGGATATGTCCTGCTCCAATTGTGGCACACTCACCACGACTATTTGGAGACGTAGCATTCGTGGTGAAATGGTGTGTAATGCGTGTGGGCTCTACTTTAAATTGCACGGTGTAAATAGGCCGCATTCAATGCGACGTGATACGATACACACACGACGGAGACGTCCGAAGGAGTGTGAAAAGTTGAAGAAGAGTAAGTTTGTGTACATAATATTATTGAAATTACAGTATATTATTAAATGTGTGTGAGTGTATTAAGTTTTGTAAACAAGCAGGTTTAATGGTTGAAATTTAAGGCTGAAAAATATTTTTTTAAATTCAACTAAAATAAAATTTTCAAAGACAATAAAAAATAAAAAAATAAAAATAAAAAAATAAAAAATAAAAAAGGAAAAATACATAAATAACGAAAAAAATAGTTTAATAATAAAAATAAATAAAGTAAAGAAAAAATAAATAATTTAAAGAAACAAAATAAAAGAAAAAAATTAAAATATTATTACAAAATGTTTACGTGTTGTGTTTTTTTATTAAAAAATATACAAAGATTGCAATTTTTACGGAATATTTTTTAAATAAAATATTAATTTTACCCGCCAAAAAATAATAAATAACAAATAAAAAAAAATACTTAAATATAAAAATAAAAAAACGAAATATAAAACAAATAAATTAGATAAAAAATAAGATTAGAAAAAATGAAAAAATTAAATTAGAGAAAAATAAAAATTAAAAATTTTAACTGGTTTTTTTTTATACAATTGACAAAGATTGTAATTTTTATGGAATATTTTTTAAATAAAATATCATTTTTACAAGTCCAAAAATAATAATACCGAAATAAAATAAAGCAATTAAAAAACTCAAATAAAAAATAATAAAAAAATATTAATTAACTAAATAGAATTACGGAAAAAACAAATCAAAAAATAATAATTAAAAAATAACAGATTAAAAATAAAAAAAAATTGAATTAGGGAAAAATTAAAATAAAAAATTTGTACTTTGTTTTTTTTATTAAAAAACAAAGAAATATTATTTTTATCAAACTTTAAATAAAATAATGTAAAAAAATTAAATAATAAAAATAAACAAAACAAATAATAAAATAAAAAAATAAACAAAACAAATAATAAAAAGTAAAATAAAAATGTATAATGAAAAACAAAAAAAAGAATAATAATTAAAAAATTAAAACAAAAAAAAATAAAATTAAATTATTAATAAAAATAAAAATATTAAAAAGAATAAAATTATATAAAAAAATATTTAAAAATTAAAAAATAAAATTAAATAGAAGTATTCAAAAAAAATTTATTACCTTTAAAATTTACTTCCAATGCTAACAGTTTTCGCCGAAATTTTTGTTAAACTTTTTTTTATTAGAAATGTATTAATACTGTATTTTATTATATTATATACATACATACGTATATATTCCATCTAATGAACTTATATTTTTTTATTTAATGCTTTAATAATACTTTTATAAAATATCTTTTCACCAAAATTACTAATAATTTACTTTTTCTAGAAAATAAACGCGCAGGTTCGCCTTCCGAAGTCTTATGCAAAATGCCCATTTGCGGTACGAGTGGCCCAGGCGTTGAACTCAAACAAAATGTGTTCTTAACAGTTGAAAGTCCAGAGCCATCTGGTTTTTCCTTTGCGGTAAGTGCATGCTTATGACTTCAATAACTCACCCCACAGTTTTTTTTTGTTTCATATACATATTGTGATTTATATACAATTTACATATTTTTATAATTTTCTTGTAAATTCAGTTGATTTCAGTATCATTTGTTTATTAATTTTAAATTACTAATCAGCAAACTCCCACTTTTTACTTTTCACACTTACAATCCACAGAAAGAAACCTAACAAATCTTGAACTGCTAACAGCTTAATCTTATCCAGTCATTATTTGCACAACAATTTGCAAAGTTAAATATTAATATTTTTCTTGCTCATACTCAAATACATTAAACAATACCCATTCACGATTATTGATTTAAGTAGATATGTGTGTGCTTAGTATGAATGTACTATGTATACATATGTACAAGTGTATATATAGTATGTGGTCGAATATATTGCTCAAGCGGATACGCTTGTGTAAGCAGAAATGCATGAAATTATTTTATTTTGATAGCGTAGTGTAGATAAATATGTAAATGTACAACAATTATGCAGAATAATACATTATTTGTGACCTTTTTCATGTGATTTTTAGTTTTCGAATTGCGAAATTTGCAAATTTTTGAACAATTTATTGTTTACGTAAAGAAAATTATGGGTAATATGTGATTTTTCATCAAAATTTATTATTTTTTAAAATAAATTTTGATTAAAAATCCTTTTAAATTTTATTATTATCGAACGCATTAAAAATTATTTTTTGACTACAACTCTGTGTCTATATATACGCGAACTAGTCCCTCCGCTTTTGAGATATCGATCTGAAATTGTGCACTTGTCCTTTTCACCCCACGCAGCTGCTAATTTGTCGGCATCGCTGTTATTGGACCTCTAAAACGTATACATACATAGCTGCCATACAAACCAAACGTTATATGGAAAACTTTTTTATTTGAAAAGATATCTTTACAAAATTTCGCATGGATAATTATCCAAGTCAATGCTACAAACTACGAACATATTGTACAGATCGGTTCACTATAACATATAGCTGCCATACAAATTGATCTGTTGAAATGAAGTCTTTGTATGGAAAACTTTTTTTTATTTATTTTATTTTTTTACTATCAATAAATTTGATGTGCTCCTCTTTGTTTTTGTTTATTTACCTACTCTTTTCTGTTTCTCCGTAAAATCTAACATTTTTAAATCATTATTAACACAACTGAACAGCTTACCCAACATAACCTCAATTCATGCACAATCCCGCACGCTTCCTCAATAACAAAATTTCACTATAATATTACAAACAATAAATAAATATAATAATTTTAATTAAATATTAACAAAAACGTAAATAAAATATTATATAAAATATTTGCAGAAGTACAAGCGACACATAGATGAGGAGCGGGCGAATATCATAAAAGATGGTTTGCTAAAGAAAAAGAAACTGCAACAAGGTACGATTAAAGGGGAATTCAATCAGATGGATGATTTTTTAGTACCTCTTAATCTTGTCTCCAGTGAAAATAATACTAAGTTAACATAAAACGCCAAATCAGAGAAATCAAATCAAAATAACGAAATAAAAATTACAAAAAAAGTAAAAAAGAAGTTACAAAAAATTATTAAAATAAAAACAAAAACAAAAAAATTCAATGCGAATGTTTAGCAAGTAGACTATGAGTGCCGCGCAAGCAGAAAAATATTAAAAAAAAACCACAAACAAATTATTTAATAAAATTAAAGAAATATATGAGAAGAAAACGTAGAAGCAGCAGCAAAAGGAGGGTAATTACAGCGCAAAAGTAAGAATAGAAAGAAACGAATACCAAAACAGAAATGAAACAATGTTTATATAGAGTGGTAGGTAAAGCGATGTTTTAACATTAATTAATTAATTAATTTAACCAAGGGCATATATACTTAATACATACAATTTTATAAGTTAATAATTTATTGTATAATTAAAAGTTAAAAACAAACAAAAAAACGAAGCTTCAGTATTTTTTGAACCACAATGACAATGTTTATTACTACCCAATTACATAAATAATAGAAATGCTTGTTTTAAATATACAAAAAACAACAACAACAAAAATATATATACATATATATAAAAATAAGAAGAATTGTACATATTAAACAAAGCGAAAGAATTGAATCTGAACAAAGCAAAACCAAGCAAAGAAGAAAGCAAAGCAAAGCATAAACAAAAACAAAAGTAAAAGCAAAAAAAAAATAGTTAATACACACACTCACTTTAAAATCTCTTGCCTATATGCGAATCATGTGATAATTACTTACATTTAATCTATAATATCGAACTTATTAATCTTATTAAAAACAAAAACAAAGCAATATAAATTTCACATACAGGGTGTTTTATTCGCATATATTAATGGACAATCACAGAAAGGTCTTATTACTCAAAGTTCAAAAACTTTTTAAAACGTACATATGTACATACACAGGCAAGCATTATGTTGCAAAAGCAAAAACAGAAAAAATGATGAAAAAATATTTAAAAAAAACACAAAAAATTATAATATGAGAGTAATGTCTAACATTAACAACATATTAAAATATATATATAACTTAACAAATACTTACGTATATTTTAAGGCTTGTAATTTTGTCCACATATTTATTACAATTACTTAATTACTTTTTTCACGGTAGCACACCAAAAAATTATAAAGTATATACATATATACAAATATGTATATAAATTATATATGTATATACTATACATATGAATATTTAACAAAAACAAAAAATTGAAATAATAATTATATTAACGAACACAAAGAGCAAATGTATTATCTGCAACACTTAAGTCGTTAATCGATGTTTATGTTTGAGCTGTTTTATCAGTATTAGCGCAGATTTGCATATATTTTTATAAATAATACACGCTACGCAACCAATCGTAGCAACAACAACGCTTTCAAGTACATATACATACATATATCAACATGTATGTATTTATGTACATATATCTATGTATTTTATGTAGCATAGCGGCAGGTATATATATACAACTGTATATGTATATGCATAACGGCCACGCCCACAAGTCGCAACTTCGTGCTGTAGACTACAAGTTGCCTGTTTTCATACTCTCTACTTCTACTCTTACTCTCCCGTTTTTCATTTTTCGTTTGTTGCGCTCATTTACTTACTAATATATAACTCTTGCGAGAGACGCTCAAGAAATACGCGAATTTATTGTGAAGATTTTTGTAACTTAACATAGATCGTTGAACGATGCAAATATGTACATATGTATATATGCGCACCCTAATGTGTATATATGTATGTTTCTATGTAATATTGTAATATTTCTACTTTTTTTGTTGCTGTATTTGTCGTGTTTAACTATAGGTAGAGTAGCGTAGAGCAGCTTAGTATTTACAATTTATTATTTAAATTTTTCTAATTTTTTTAAATTTTTTTTATTTAATATTATTTTATTTTTTTTTAATATACATATTTGCATTTTTTTCCTTTTTTTATTTCAAACTTTTTTTAAATGTTGTACAATTTTTTAATTAAGATTATTTTTTAATTATTTAAATTTTTTGTCTTAATAATTTTTTAATTATTTAATTTTTTTAATAATTTAATTTTTTTTTAATTATTTAATTTGTTTTTAAATTATTTAAATTTGTTTTTTATGATTTTTTATGTTTTTGTTATTTTTTTATTTCACACTTTTTATTTTTCTAATTATTTAATGTTTTTTTTTTAATTATTTAAATTTGTCTTAATTGTTTAAATTATTTACAATTTTTTTTTACTGTTTTATCACATTTTTTTATTATTTAAAAGTTTTTTATTTTTAATTTTTAAATTGTTTTATATGATTTTTTTCATTTCTTTTTTCAATTTTTTTTTTTAATTTTTTTGCTTTTTCATTTAATTTTTTGTTTAAAACTTTTTTGTATATTTTTAAATTAAGATTGCTTTTAATTATAAAAATTTTTTAATTATGTAATTATTTTTTTTAATTATTAACCTTTTATTTTTATTATTTCAAAGCTTTATTTTAATATTTTATTTAGTTTTATATGATTTGTTTGATTTTTTGATTAATTTTTTCAAATTATTTTTTAGCTTGTTTTATTAATTTTTGACATTTAGTTTCATCTTTTTGCTTCTTTGTTGTAAAATTTTTTTTCGTAATTTTTCTAATTTGTTTTTATTTTTTTTTTATTTTTTAAATTAATTTTTAAATTATTTTTTATTAATATTTTTTTAATATTTTTTTTTAATATTTTTTTTTTTAATATTTTTTTTTAATATTTTTTTTAAATATTTTTTTAATATTTTTTTCTAAAATATTTTTTTTTTTTTTTTTAAATTTTTTAATTTTTTTTTTTAATTTTTTTTAAATTTTTTTAATTTTTTTAATTTTTTTAAATTTTTTTTTTTTTTTTTGTTTTTAATTTTTTTTTTTTAAATATTTTTTTTAATATTTTTTTAAATATTTTTTTAAATATTTATTTTTTTTTTTAATATTGTTATATAACAAATGATGTAACGCATATGTATGTATATCTAAATCCGAGCCGAGCCGCAACACGTGCGTGCAGCATAGATTTGTTTTCAATTTTGCTATTAACAGTATATAAGAAACATGAGTTAGGCATACTTTTAGGTGTAGAGGCATAGGCACTAACACAGACACACAAAACTAAGTTTTCTACACAAATACTTGATTTTGCAACTCAGTGAAACGTGTGATTTAAAAATAATAAAAAATGCTTTAAAGTTGGCTTAAAATGGAAAAATAAAAAATAAATAAAAATTAAGAAATATAAAAATTATTCAAAAATTATTTAAAAATTCTTCAAAAAAATATATACATACATAAATTATGTGCAACTCAAATTTCATAAAAGCTGCTTTGTCGCCTAATTTCTCTAAATTAAAAATTTCTCAATTACAAAAACAAAAATTGATTAAAACGCTTTTCTGTTGCAAAAAATGTATATTTGAAAATAAAATTGGTATTTTAACGGTTCAAATTTAGAATTTGAAAGGAATTTATATAAAGTTAGTTGTAGGGCATTTAAAATTGCGTTCTCAAAGGAAAATCGAAATTAAAAAAAAAAATTAAAATTGATATTAAAAATTTGTATATTTTTTATAAATATATAAAGCGTGATCTACTTTGTATTCAAATTCATTAAAGCTGAATTTTACTGAATTCAAAAAAAAAAATGCAAAAAAGAAAAGAAATCCAAAAAGTAGCGTAGGCCGGACTTCACCTTAGGCATAGGAAGTCTTTAAAAAAGCAAAAAAACAAAAGAAAAATTATAAGCATTAAATTTAAAACTTGATAATCAAAAATTTTTAAGTATTCGCTATTGCAAGAACAATTTAGGTAGTCTTTTTTCTCTCATACACACTCGCACACACACACACAAACACACATACACCTACACTTTTTTCTCACTTTTTAGGTATGTATAGCAGTAAACTTATGAAAATTGCGAAAAAACTAACTTATATTAAATATAAATACATATATTTATACTAAAAAAGAAAACAAAAAAAAAAAATTGTAAAAATTTCAAGCCCTTGCGAGGCCGTGTAGCAATTTATGCGCACTTACAAATTGAGATTAATTTTTATTACAAAAAACAACAAAAAAATTATAAAATACATATGTACATAATATAAATAGCGCGCATACACGCATATATACACATATGTGTGTGTGTGTGTATGTGCGATTTTTGGTGGTACTCTGCTCTCTCTTTTTCGTCGCTTCAAAGCAACAACAGCTTTAGGCCTTTCTGAGATGTACCATAAATGTATATCACCGCATCCTGCTTGAGTAATTATTTTATATATCTACATAAAAAATCAAAAAAAAAAAAATACAAAAACAAAAACAAAATTTAATTACCAAGAAATTTAATTTAATTAAATTAAGCGTTCCGTAAAATTATAATAAAAAATTGTAAAATATACTAAACATATGTAAGTGTGTACATCGATTTTTTACACTTATATATACATACACACTCAAATATATATATACATATATGTATATCTATATATATATTATTACAGATTCGAGCAACTAAGTAGATTTTGTTTATTTTTATTACTTAAAAATCAATATATATATAGTATATATATAAATAATTACATCGTAAAATTGATCTGGAAAAAGCATTATTAAAACGAGTTTTTTTACTAATATAATAATAACTATTATTATTAATAATATTACACAAAAACAAAAAAACAAAAAAAATTACGCCGCAAAGCAAACAAAAATTATGTTATAATGACACAAACAAAAACACACAGGAAAAAAATAAATATTTTAAAATTAAAAAAAAAACACATAAACTGAAAAAAACGCATTGGCGCAAATAATTTATTTAACAAAACGCTTTTTAGCACCGCAGTAGATGGCTGGTAAACTAATTTTTCACAAAAAAGAGGAAAGATTTAGTTTGCCTTTTCTATATGTTCGAGTAATTATTTTTGTTGTTATACTTCTACTACGTTGTTGTTGTTTCGACCGCATACATTCCACAAATAGTTTTGGGCAAAATGCTGTCGAATTGATATTCCTGATTGGGGATTTCGTGAATTCTCCCCAGATGTTGTTGTTGTTGTAACGTCTACCTAATCCCCGTTAGTATGGTAAGGATTAGATAAGTCGTCGTCGACGTTATCCAACGGCAGGCCCAAGAAACGTGCTGTTTCAACGGAGTCGGACCAAAGGGGGAAAGGTGTCAGATGGAGAAGGGCTAGCATCCCCGTTAGTATGGTAAGGATTAGATAAGTCGTCGTCGACGTTATCCAACGGCAGGCCCAAGAAACGTGCTGTTTCAACGGAGTCGGACCAAAGGGGGAAAGGTGTCAGATGGAGAAGGGCTAGCAGGACGGACATGCAAAGAGGTGGGCAGTGTCAGATGAGAAGGGCTAGCAGGACATGCAAAGAGGTGGGCAGTGTCATGCGAAGACTCATTGCACGCTGGATATACATTAGATATACCAGGGTCTATTCTGGATAGGTAGGAGTTTAACCTGCTATAGTATCCAGAACGAAGCTGCGCAAGGGCCACTCTCGTTTCTCGCGGCAGCTCGAGCTCTTCGTCTGCAATGGGTGGTGGTTTGACACCAAGTACGCCATTCACTGAGAGGGAAAATGTTAACAGTCTTTGACCGGATAAAAAATGCGGGTCTGTTCCGGTTACGTAGATCCGACTGTCGTGAGAACGGAAGTCTGGTCGTCGCATTGTTTGATGTCGTCGATTTACTTGATGTTCCTAGGAGGCAGTTCCGCTCCAAGCAGGTGACTGCAGGAGCGCTTTTCTTTAGAGGTGTTTATCAAACAATTGTTCAGAGTGCGAAGTGAGAAAACTTTCGTTTTTTTTATCTACCCTAATGTGCCGGGGTTTCCAATAGGGATAATATGAATTTTAACTGTCATTTTGGACATTTTTAATAATTCCAACGTACATTTGCTTTACATAATGTTCAAGTGCAAATAAAACAGAAAACTGGTCGAAGTAATGAAAATATTGCTGCCGGTGAGGCAAATGTTACTGAAGACCGCAGTCAATTCCAAGACGTTCTCAAGAATTTGGACAGTCTCAAACCGTAACCTGGCAGATTTTGTGAAAGGGTTTGAGCTTGCATCCGTATACAATTTTTCTCGCTCAAGAACTGAAGCCATTGGACCATCGTAAACGTCGTATATTTGCTGATTTTGTCTTGGAATAACTTGAAATTTTTTTTTGTAGAAAGTCATCTCCGATTGGGCTCACTTTCATTCGAGTGATGCGGTAAACAAACAAAACTTCTAGTACGAGAAAATTCACAAATTATTCAAGAACAACCGTTACATTCACTTAAACTGACATTTTGGTGTGGTTTTTGCTCTAGTGGAATCATCGGTCTGTACGTCTTTTGAAATGTAGCTATGTGATACCGTTCTATTTTTCCCATATTGCCTAGATGGCATGAGGGCTCAATATGATAAAAATAGAGATCCAGTTCCTCAGAAAACCTCAACAATAAACTACGAAAGATGAAAATAGTTCCCACGACAGTCGGGTCTACGTAACCGCAATGGACCCGAATTTTTATCTGGTCAAAGACTGTCAACAAGACGGTGTTCCTCAAAATTATTTGGTTAATGTTTACTGTCCTAAAGCAACAACACTAAGAACAGATGAAAATAATGGTTTCAATTGACGGCGTTTTATATTAAAGAAATTGTGTGACTTCAATAAGTATTGAACGTATTTTTGATTCGTTTTTAAGTTAAAGGGGTATTTAATTAAGTTTCTTAACTTCGTGACAAAAAACTGGCATGAAGAATTTGAAAATCGGTTGTTGTTAGAATTTTTAAGTAGTTTCAAGCGTGGTGGGCTTAACTAGTTGAGCACGCATTTCTTTATGCGAAATTGAGTAACGAAAAGAGGAATGGAAAATGTATCACAAAGCCTTAAAGCCTGTGTTTTCGCACTTAATTTACCAACTGTTAAACTCCTCTTAAGTTTACACCGAATTTCTTCTCTAAGGAAGGTATCGGATTCTATTATCTAATTTTAAGTATGAAACCAATAACTGCTCCCCATAACTTTTCTTGAATTTAGACGGCCGGTGAAAATGTATTCATACTTAAATGAGATTCTAGGAACGTTCCCGCTGGTCAATTTCATTGGTGGTGCTTTGTGAGATATATTCCGCCATCAGACTTGTAGTTAAACCTCAATCAGTTTTTCAGCATTATTCGAGCATTTCATCAAGTTGTGGGGAGCAGTTATTGGTTTCATACTTAAGATTAGATAATACATAGGGTAAAATTTTTAAAACTATTATTTTTCTCTGCTGGGTTTACCTTATATTTTTTTTTGTTGTTTTTGCTTGTGTGGATTAGCAAAATGCCATCCACATTGCATCTCGTTTTCGATTTCAAATGTGTTGCGTATTCGATGATTGTGTTTATCGCGTAAAATTTCGTTGCATACTTTTAGGCGCTAAAATAGAAACTGCTATTATGCTTATTTGAGTTGGTTGACTTTTTTACATAATATTTAAATATTTTTTCCGTAATAAAAATAAATTATTACTGAAAACATATATTTAGGAATATGTATTTAAACAAAAAAGTATAAACAAATAAAATAAAATAAAAATGAAATAAAATATAAAAAATTGATTTAGGAATATCTTTTTTAAGATATTATCATCTGATCAAATTTGAAACTCCACACCTCTTATGGCTCGACTATACTTTTTCAGGTATGCAGTGTGTCAGCCGAGGCTTATAACAAGTGTATTTAAAATTGGATAAAGCACTGATATGCTTCTATTGGCTTAGGAGGCTATTTTGTGGGCTAAAATGGAGATTTATGTCAGTCCGGATCAAATTTGATCAGATGCTATATAGTTACTTTTTAATGCTTATTTTTACTAATTATAAATAAAAGCACACGCGATACCAGATGGAGTTCCGTTACGAAGTCCAAGAGGCGTACTCATACTTTGGTTTGCCTGCGCTGGACGAGAATTTTAACAAACTCTGGTTGCAGTAATCAGGATCTCACACCGTGGGGCTCCCAAATGCTTAAAGCGTAAAATTGCCAGTATGCAAAATACACAATATCCGTTATTTCTCTGATGCCTTGCTCTTGAGTGCCAGTAGGAATTTTGTATATTTCCGATCTATCGTCTACGCATAACTTTTGCACTTTGTACCCTGTTAGATAATTCCATCGTGTTTTCTCTGCAATCCAAATCGTCGTATAGACTATGCATGGATTCCCCAATGTTGATCTGATTACGTTTTCGAGTGGCAGCCGTGCATCACACTTGGCAATCTCGTCCACTATATCATTGCTCTCGTTGTGATCTGGCACCCAGTAGAAGTGAAGTCGCTTGGTTCTGGCGACACTCTCCACTGCTGCTGTGCTTTCCAAGACATTTTTGGACGATATGCGCACCGAGGTTAAAGTCTTGTATGTTGCTTCGCTGTCGTATATGAACCGACGATTCCACCGGTTCGCACACCACACCAAAAGGTTTCTTTTTGGATGAAAAGGCAGCTCTTGAATCTCTTCAGGTTGCTCTTCGTCCAAAATTGTGAAATTTTGCTTGTTTACATATCCATTGAGCTGCTTGGAACTTTTCAAGAGCCCATAGAGCGAAGACATGTCGCTTGGAAAGGTCGAGCGGCTTCAGTTCTTGCGCAAGCTGTATTTTGTGCGCTTTCAATTTAAGATATCGACGT
This sequence comes from Bactrocera tryoni, assembly GCF_016617805.1. Classification (NCBI taxonomy): domain Eukaryota; kingdom Metazoa; phylum Arthropoda; class Insecta; order Diptera; family Tephritidae; genus Bactrocera; species Bactrocera tryoni. The sequence goes on from NC_052500.1 coordinate 71,415,916, forward strand.
AAAATGCGCCAAGTTGTTCCATACGGTCAGTCCGAGTTGCTGCGGTCTCCGTGTTCACTATTAGCTATGGCTGCTATCTTTTCTTATTGCGTTCTGTACGTGGTCTATTCGGTCGAATGTTATCCAATAATGAATGCTGGTTCTCAAGAAGGGTGATGGTGTTGCGAATAGTAGGCTCAGTAGGCCGATTATGTTGATCACAAGTTGAGCGAAACGCATTCTTTAGAGAACGCGAATTTTCGTAATAAAGTTGAAGGATGTTTAAACGTTGTTCAGGCGTTAGCTTTCCCCGATGAAATGCTCAAACAATACTGAAAAAAAATAACGTGACAGCTTGACACGACTCACGCGCGATTTGTCAAAAAAAGATTATTGAAAAAAGTACCTCTACTTGGATCACCAATTATGTACTATGTTTAACATAAATTTGTAGGCCGCAAAAAGAACACATTTTTGTGCTATCAATGTTGCTACCCTATATACATACCAATGTTTTTCTTAATCTTAATTTTTATTTCATAAATATGCACCAAATCGCAACTGAAGTGGCAAATTTAAAACTTCTACTTCAAATTGGAACTTCAAATCAGCATCGGATTAGGCAGAGAATCTCTCTCCACTAAATTTCGCAGATAATAAAAGTTATTTATTTGATGTCATTTCACGGTCGCCTTGAAATTTCCATTTTATTAGCGATAATTTATGCGCAATTTGAGATAGTTAATGCTCGAAATCGAAGGAGTTGTCATTAATATTCAGCGTGTGGTGACTGGCTAATCGCTAGCGGCTACATATATATACACATATCTATATATATTTTTTTGGAACGTCTATATTTATCGTCTGACAATTAAGTTATCATAAATGTTATGCAAGATTTTTGCAAAACCAATTTGGCTGTAATTTATGAGCTGAAGATTATTGTACAATATTTAAATTTTTTATTTTGCCAAAAATTGTGCCTTGTTGAACTCTCCAAATGATTAGGCGACGCATTTTGCCACAAACGCATGAATATTAATCTTATTTTTGTAAATTTACTTCTTTGGTTGAAATACCGAACACATTTGTGGGTGCGCACAGTGGTGGGCAAAGCAGTAGGGACGGTCACAGCGATAATTAAATGAGGCTGAAGCGCTCTTGTGCCAAAATTTACATGCGAAAGCAAAAGGAAATGTATTCAATAATTTCGAAAAAGTGTGTAGACAACTCTATTCAAGGATATGCCTTGATAACTGTATTTGATTTTGCCCGTTGTTTGTTCGATTCGTTACTCTCTAAAGGTTTATTAAACGACAGCATAAGTTATGGAGAATTAAATATAAATTATTATTTATTATAAATATTTATAAAAATCTTGTACAAATGGTATTATTCGAGGTATTTTCCATCTAAAACTGTAACATTTTCTCATTATTCTGGCAATTTTAGATTCCATCTCAAAGGAATTGCGCTGATTTGGCGGCCAAGAATGAATCAAGCCAATTTGAGGGCGTTCTGCATCGATTGTAACAAATGGTAGTCAGAAGGGGCAAAGTCTGACCTGTAATGCGATCATAAAATAAATTTTCTGGGGCATAAAAATTACAATGAATTTTAAAGAATTCCTTATAACTAATTTTTCGATGCCTAATCATTTTTCGGTTGTATCTATTGAGAGACATTGACGACTCCGGAAGCTTTTGGAAAGTTTATTCTGTTCATTATCCTCCTGACTGTCTGACTTTGAGTACCAAAAAGCATGTAGCTTCCATGGTTTATGCTCAGATTGGGTAAAATTTCAGCTCTTCATGGACCATTACAAGGGTTAAGAGAACGAAATGAAAATATTAACGATACACTATGAAAACTTTGAATGGACTTTCATTCAAGTATTGGAATAAATAGACGTAAGGTCAAGAACATTGAAATCACAGTTAACCGGGTTGTGACTAATCGATTCATAATTATAAGTACAGTGCGAACTTTACGAAAAAAGTCTATAAGTTTGCATAAGACTTCAGTTTAGGAACAATTTACAGAACAAGATTGCTTTCCTGGTCAAGCTCTTTTCGCGACGTACGAACTGGATTATTTCCAATATATGTGACCTGGTCTACAAAAAGGGGGCTAACGTGCGAAAACTAGTTTTCTGGGAAAAGCTGTTAAAAATAATCGTCAGTTTCTCGTTATCTCATTAATTGTTCTCCTTTTTTTTGACACCTAAACCCCCTTTTCGTAGACCAGGTCACATATATATGATATTTTCTGTTCTGTTCTAAAAGTGACCAGTTGCCAGCAAAATTGTCGAAACCCAGTGTTGGACCTTTGAAAACACTGTTCTATTTTGAGCGATGAACAGTTTTAAACACATGTCGGAACATTAGCTCTCCTGGTCACCACTTAGTCGACAATATACATTTGAATTACTTCCTGATAAAAAGATCTGAGATTTGGATGACGCTTTCAGAACAATAACTTAACGAAGTCTCCTGGTTATCACTTAGTCAACAATATACAATACTTCCAAATAAAAAGATCTGAACTTTAACGTAACGAAGTCGAATTGATTTGTGAAATTATGGCATGGATCGACAGCAAACAGCTGTCTCGAGGTGAATACTGACGTTTCTGAGTCTGAGTTTATGGAGATATGTACATATATCAATGATTTGTATTTTGATGAGTCTGTGATAGACGTAAGGAAGACGAATAAAGCATGGAAATTAGTTCGCGGGTCGACAGCAATCCGCTCTATCGTTGAAATACTGATATTTCTAAGCCTATATGGAGAGTCTTCATAGACGATACATGATTTAAAGTCTTAGAGTTCATAAATATAAAAAAAAAACTCCATGAAAAAGGATATGAATATATGAAATAAATTGAAGAAATAATTAGAAATATTGGGAATTTCGAAAATTCGAAATTACAAAATTACACCTCTAACTTCAATGGAGCTAACTTTATACCAGGGATCTCAGTTTCGGTTTATTTTTGAATGTTCCGAATTCATTAGAGTCAATCTCTAGAAACAACCAAATTAGATGAACTCGATATTATTTACCGTCTCTACTTCTGTAGCCATCACTGTACTAGTCTACTAATATAGTATTACGTAGTGTATTTTGTATTTGGATTGGCAATTGATTGTACATGTTGGTTGGTCAGCTGTCGGTGGGATACTGGCTTGAAGTGGAATAAATCACATAAATCGACGCTGAAAAGTTGTAGTGTCGAATGCGCGAGAATCTTTCGTTCGCAAGCCTTCGGTAATTAATTGCAAATAATGTTGTTGTAATTTTTGTTGATTTTACCGTATGCTTTCGGTTTGACTAGAGCTTTTGCTCACCAACGCTGAAATGTCGCGTATTTATGTAGATTCATGCAAATTTGCGAGATTTATTGCGAAATTAAAATAGAAATTTCGCTATCATCACAATGAAAGTGTGTGAGTTACTAAAATTACGGATTAAGAATTGTATAAAACCGGTCACAAATATACTCGTACATATACATACTTATGTACAGTTGCAGACGTTGACAGATGTTTCTGCACCAGTGGTTACTAGATGTAAGGCTGAAAATTAGGTAATATTTGACTTTAAATATAAAAGAAAGATTATAAATAACTAAAATGGTATGGAAGCTGGCGCCATTTAAAGCACTGTATTGTCGTTAGACAAAATTTGACTGAAAACAAAAAAATAACATTTTACTTATTTTAATATTAATATTTATTAGCGCCTTCAAAATAAGCTACTTTTGAGCGAATACAAGCATGCCAACGCTTAATCCAATTTTCACTTGTTATAAGCTTCGGCTGGAGTGACTTTCAGTGCCTTCATGTTTCGGTTTATTTTTGAATCGCGATATTCGTTAGATTGTTGTACAGTTCCAAGGTCATAAACCAATGTCTCGTAACCAGAAATGATGCGTTAGATGAATGTAAGGTTCTTAGTTACTCTGCCAAGCATCTCTTTTGCGACCTTTATGGCGCTGTTTTTGCAAAAGATTCCGAAGTCTAGGTAAGAGTTAGCATGAAGAGGTTTCATACTCAAAACATTAACAACAAGTAAGGAAGGGCTAAGTTCGGGTGTCACCGAATATTTTATACTCTCGCATGATAAAGTGATAATAATTTACATATTTTTTATTTTGCTGTAAAATTAATTAGATTAGATCAATTTGTGTACTTTGAGTATTGAATTGTATTTTCTTTTCCTAATGTATATAATATACAGAGAAGGCATCAGATGGAATTCAAAATAGCGTTATATTGGAAGAAGGCGTAGTTGTGAACCGATTTCACCCATATTTCGTACATGTCATCAGGGTGTTAATAAAATATTATATACCGAATTTCATTGAAATCGATTGAGTAGTTCCTGAGATATGGTTTGTGGTCCATAAGTGGGCGGCGCCACGCCCATTTTCAATTTTTAAAAAAAGCCTGGGTGCAGCTTCCTTCTGCCACTTCCTCCGTAAAATTTAGTGTTTCTGACGTTTTTTTGTTAGTCGGTTAACGCACTTTTAGTGATTTTCAACATAACCTTTGTATGGGAGGTGGGCGTGGTTATTATTCGATTTCTTCCATTTTTGAACTGTATATGGAAATGCCTCAAGGAAACGACTCTATAGAGTTTGGTTGACATAGCTATAGTAGTTTCCGAGATATGTACACAAAACTTAGTAGGGGCGGGGCCACGCCCACTTTTCCAAAACAATTACGTCCAAATATGCCCCTCCATAATGCGATCCTTTGTGCCAAATTTCACTTTAATATGTTTGTTTATGGCTTAGTTATGACAGTTTATAGGTTTTCGGTTTCCGCCATTTTGTGGGCGTGGCAGTAAGCCGATTTTGTCCATCTTCGAACTTAACCTTCTTATGGAGCCAAGAAATACGTGTACCAAGTTTCATCATGATATCTCAATTTTTACTCAAGTTACAGCTTGCACGGACGGACGGACGGACAGACAGACATCCGGATTTAAACTCTACTCGTCACCCTGATCACTTTGGTATATATAACCCTATATCTGACTCTTTTAGTTTTAAGACTTACAAACAACCTTTATGTGAACAAAACTATAATACTCTCCTTAGCAACTTTGTTGCGAGAGTATAAAAATGTGCCGAGTTGAGCCATAAGAGATCTTAAAGTCCTTTGCTATCTCTGTAGATTAATTTTATCGATGTTATTGTCATTAAAAGAGGTGGATGCAAGGTTGTAATATTCTAGGGATTTTTTTTTATTGATTTGCCCTGCACTTGTAGTTAAAATTGACCAATCTTCAAATTCCGTCTAAAAATCACTACGATATTGAGAAAGAGAAGCACTCGACAATATGCAAGCTTTAGATCTTTGTCCACAGGCTTTTAATCTATTTTATAGAGGCAAGCAATTACTCTTTACCTTAGTAATATGGATGGTATATTTTTATTTTTGTATAGTAGGAGGAACCCCCATCCCTCCGGAAGTCGGAGTGCGGAAGTTTAATGCGCTAAACCTAACCTGATCCCTACTCAAGACTCGGGAGTAGGTTAGGTTTCATTTCTGACCATGATTGCTGAACTTAACTCTTTTAAAACTCCCGAGTCGGGGTTATATCTCAGATGAATACCATTTTTCCATAGCTAAATCCACAAGGATTTCAAAGTCATAACTGACTGAACCGAAAAGATCGCCCATACAATCCCACAAATGTCGAGATCGAAATATAAGGTATTTTTAAATTTCTTATTAATTGTTAGCTTAAGGAAGCTGTATCGATTGTAAATTCTAAATTTTTTTGGTTTAATCCAAAAGAATCCAAAGTTTAGAAAATACGCTTCCTAAGAATCTGCTAGCAAACCCAAATGAAGCCAGTTTGGATGATTAAATTTTAATAATTTTTTTCCTTCCTCTGAAAGACAGCTTTTTGAACTTAGAGGCTGAAAAATGCTTTTTTTCGCCTTTAGAACTATAAAATTGGGTCGGTTTTAGCCGAGAACACGCCAGTTGTGCATTCAAAGTGCAGACAAGTGTCTATGTATTTGGTGCTTCCATTGGATGAGTGGCCGCCTTTGCTTCTTTTGTACACTCATGGGTACAACAGGGCCTTTCCCTTCATTTATTGGATTTTTATGCATTTAATTATGTGTATATCCATGTCGCCGTAGAGCTACAGTTCGTGGTACCGTCTTCATTGGTGCTCACGTGGAAGGCTCCAAAGATTTTGCGGAGAACAGTTCTCTTGAATAAATCAAGTGCACGTCATCTTCCAAGGATCTCTACCGTATAATAGGACTTTAAGAGACTAGAACGATATTTTGTGTTCGTCGAGAGAGGATTTTGCCCTTTAATTGTCTAACGATCCCAAAGTAGCACCAGTTGGCAAGATTTATTCTCCAGGCTTAGATTTTCCATGGTATTTGTGCTGATTTCGAGATAGACCAAGTGCTGCACTTTTCGAACTTATATCCGCCAACGCTAACGTAGTTTTCAGGAACAAAGACTTTTTGTCTGCTTCCAGGTACTTTGCCTTGCTCTCGTTTACTGCACATAAAAAAATCTTTAACCCCTTGACAGTATCGTTAAACTATAGATATCTCATATTGTACCTCAAGTTGTAGCAGTTCTAAAGGGTCATCCATTTCGAGGTGCGCTATTTTTTTAAAGAAAAAACACAGAAACTTCAATTTTAATTGAAAATGTTTATTATCATTCGAAAGAACATTCTTTGGCATTTGTTTTTTGAAGATTACGTATTTCAAATGTTGGCCGCGGCTACGTCTCAGATGGTCCATCCCTTTAATCCAATTTTCTATGACTCGTTCGAGCATTTCGACTGATAACTGGCGAATGACATGCGTGATGTTTTCTCCAATCCCTGAACCGAAGAGGGTTGTCCGCATAGGCTTTAGACTTTACATATCCTCACAGGAAAAGGTCTAACGGTGTGGTGTCACACGATCTTGGTGGCTAATCGAAATGCTCACTGAATAGTTCTTTTAATAAATTCATTGATTGATGCGATGTGTGGCAAGAGGCGCCGTCTTGTTGAAAGCAAATGTCGCCGAGCTCACGAGCTTCAATTTCAGGCATCAAATAGTCGGTTAGACGGGATAGCGGTCGCTACTGAGTGTTACGTGCTCACCGGCATCATTTTTTAAGGAAAGGTGTACCGATGATTCCAGCGGACCACAAACCACACCTAACCGAGGTTTTTCAGGTTCAGCCGTGAACAAAAATAACATGACAGCTTGACACGACTCATGCGTGGTCTGTCAAAATAAGGCTATTGAGAAAAAACATCTAACGGGATCACCCGTTATTTGGCTTTTGATTTGGTATTTCCAAATCATTTAATCACTTATTAAAGACTGTTTCGTTAACCTAATTTCCATAATTTGGGTCTCATTTAAGCTCTCAGTTAATTTGAAAAAAAACGTGAAAGTTTATTTTTCACACCACAAAATCTCTTTTGAAATCGATCGATCTTCAAAATAATGTAAATAAATAAATACTGGCGACAGATCATGATTTTCCGATCACCAAACGTTATGAAAATATTTATGCAAAACTTGTTTCACAACAACACAACAGGAAAACGTTAACAGCAAATACACTGAACGCTTGTAGTAGAATTTTCAACAGAAGTGTTATCCAAGCTACATAAATAACACGGTTGGATGAAATCAGAGCTCGAGTGTTTATGAATCGAGTGTTTTCGTATTGTTTTTGAAAGCCATGCCCATGCAGCACAGATTTCTTGCACTGATCGTATGTAGGTATTTATGTGAGTACTGTAGTGCCGCCGCCGATTGCAAAGCAGCCGACGCATATGAGCGTGATAGTGCAAAATTCTCGGCTGAGTGAGTTGGCTATAATGGAGAGTAAAATATATTGAGAAAAAAAATTAAAAAAATTAAAAATCAAAACTTCTAAGTTAACACCACATGTTTGTATGTACATACATACATATGTATAATTATAGTTTCTTAAATGAATTCCGCAGAATAACTGACTCATGCAGGACAAGTTGAACGGAAAAAAGTTAACACTAACGCTGAGCGTAGCGCGTAAATACCCCGACAAGAGGCAATGAGCTGAGAACACTTGAAAATCACCCGCACACACTCAACAAACGAACGAACGAACGGTGGACGGTCGTGGGTTTTTGGGGGCGAAGTGACATGTGTGTGTGTGTGTGTGTGTGTAGAGATGGAAGCCAACTTCGTCAGCGCGATTAGCGGATCGAATTGTAAATTGAAATATGCTGTGAAGTACCGAGCGACTGGCGGCCATTGGAGACTTCATGTCGCTCCATTACGACGCGTAAATCAGCATATTTTTACCACCAAACCAACTACACTCTACCAGCGCCAAACGATCAACGTTATTATTTGCCGAGTCAGCATGCCGAGTGGGATCAAATAGGTTTTGCCGCCAAAAAGAAAATCGCATACCATAAACGTGCAGCAACGATCAAAGAGTGATTGAAGTGATCAAAGTGATCGAAGTGAACATCAAACGCACGAAACAACAGCACCAAACTGTCTAACAGCGCGCGCAAAAGCAAGAACCAATCAAGGCTAGTTGGCGGGGGTGTGTCCGTGTGAGTGTGTGTAAGCTATAGGGTTTTCTGTAAGCAGTTGTCCAAGAAATAAATAAATAACAATAATAATACATACTAGCAGCAACAGCGCTTATCTCGAGCTTCCGGTAGCTATGTGCTTATGTAAAATTGTCCGAAACGCTGTCCAGGCCTATCTCTTAAGCCTAAAGCGTCGCGTTACGCCCAACCGCAACGGTAGCTTTAACAAAGCCAATAACATGAAAAGCTAATCCAATTAATCAACATTAAGTTTTTAACACGAAAAAGCGTCAAATAGTTGTCATTCGCGCACGGGGCGAGCCGATAACGCGGTCGAGCCGTTAGTTGTTGGCATGTGGACCACACGGTTTCATTGTTGACGTATAGAGCAAAGCGTTCGCCTTGTCCAGCACATCAATTAAAATTTGTGTAGCTTTGATGTCAATACTTTCCGCTTAAATGTCATTTAATTGAGTTAATGTCAAATGACAAATTTGACAGGCACTTGTTTTTTTTCGTTTTTTGTTTTGTGTGTCGGGGGCCAGCGGAAAAGTCAGCTGGCACACCACTAGTAGGCAAACAAAGTGTCAAAGCTGACGTGAAATGAGTCACAGTGGCATACTGTAATTGTTGCTTTCAATTTTATTATTGTTGTTGTTTACCTATTCGTAGTAAAGGCAAAGGGTAAATGCGCCGAAACTGATCGATCATGGAAATAATTCACTTTGACTGTTTGTAGGGGCAAACTTACAGATACAAATCTGTGGACAAACAGCATAAAAAATAAGAGTATAAAAATTCAAAAAGCTTGAAGAAATCTTGGACTACGAAAGACATACTACGCACGCTACGTAATTATTGTCATAAATTGCTAGCTGCTGACGAAATTTTTGGTCTATTTTTCAGTTATTTATTTTTCATTTATTTTTAATTTATTTATTTTTATTTTTTTATCTGCACGAATTGCTCGTAACACTTCAAAGTATTTTCACGCCCTGACGGCTAATTAATCTGCCCTGTATTATTTTGAGATTTCTTCTAGTTCAAAGAATGAGTGACTAAGCGCTTATTGCTTCTAAATTTATGGTTTATTTATGGTTTGTGCTAAAAATTAAGTAGGTGAACTCTATGTTCATATATTTCGTGGTCGTTGGACAGTCGACACTTTGAGGAATGACCTCGAAAAGTTATCAAAATAAGACACTGAAGATAACAATATTTCAAGAACAAAACTCAGTGTATATCTTCTAAGCAAGGCCATATACAACAGCTGTAAGAAATGTTCGTTGAGATGAACTGGAAACCATAGTGATGGACCGAATAGCTTAAGACCGATTTAAGATCACCAAACGTCGCAGAAAAAGCTCGATGTTTCAAACATTACCAAAAATACTTATACCGTTTGAACTAAAATCACCCAAACTGACAAAAAAAAAAGAACACATTTTTACGTATTTTAAAACAAATCTATATTATCGTTTTCAATATTTTGAGCCAATAAAAACATGCCAACGATTCAGCCAATATTTCATACACCTGTTATAAGCCTCATTGGGTTGGGATGACTTTCAGTGGCTTCAGTGAATGACTTCAATGTCTTCAACAAATAACTGCAATGAACTCATGGTGCATTCGTGGGCGCCTCAAAACGGCCACATAGTATTACTTCCTTATAGCTTGACCCTAAGGAAAGAATTTATGGTGCACCATACCACGCTAATCAAAGAATGCGATGAGTATTACACTGATTTTTGAGCGATTTTGACTTTTTAATCGGTTTCGGATCATTTTTGGAGCGACAGTCGCTAGATTGTTGGACAGTTTAAATGTCATATTCATAAACCCGCACTTCCTCACTTTTAGTGAATGTAAGGTGCTCAGCAATTTTGTCAAGCATCGCTTTTGTGACCTTCTGGTCCTTTTGGGAAAAGGCTATTATCGGTGTCGCTTCGTGGTAGTTATCAAAAAAGGTGGATGGACCCGCTTTCGATGACTTCGCGAGCTTCACAAAATACCTTGTGTCATTTATTCGTGATTAAATAGACTCCCAAAACTACTGGGCTGCCCCTTTTCGATATTTGTTCTTTGCACAGGCGTTAGAATCCTTATAATAACTTTAGCGATACAACTAATGTGGGGTTCCTGGGAAGTTCCTAAGAGTTGGCAGTATTTTATGTACACCTATCACAGACAGGGTTTGTCCGGAAATTGATAGGACTGATTTTCTTTTGCCGCGACTGTACTTGGGAGCGTGTGCGCACCGACTGGATTCGCTAGAGGGCGTTCCTAGCTAACGAACGAGCGGCTGGGCAATTGTCTCCGAGCACCTGGAAAGTCAGGACAAACATTTTCGCGCGATGTGTTTCTTCGGTGCAAGACGAAAATGTAGCAATTAAATTCTGTGTGAAACTCGGTAAATCTGCGACAGAGGCGTTTGATATGATCAAACAGGCTAACCTAGATGTTGCTTTAGCAAGAACAGGTGTGCTTCGGTGGTACCAGGTCTTTTTGGAGGGTGGGGAAGAGGTCGCTGATGAAGACCGTGTTGGGAGACCTGACCAAATATTCGTTTAATAGCTCAGATATTAAATTTATCAAAACCTTTGGTTCATGACATTGTGACGGAGCACTTGAACATGCGCAAGGTGTGCGCGAAGATGGTTAGAAAAGGTCTCACTGACGACCAGAAATTGCGGCGAATGGAAGTGTGCCAAGAACATTTGCACAGGTGTAAAAGTGACCCCCCATTTTTGAATAACGTAATCACAGGTGACGAGTCAGGGATATTTGAGTATGATCCCGAGACAAAGAGGCAATCTTCCGAGTTTCGAGACGACGGAGGGGATCCAAGCAGCATGCACCTCTGCTCTCCCGGCTATTCCGCAGAATGCCTTCCGTGGCGCCTTCAATGCTTGAAAATTGTGCTGACAGCGCTGCATCGACGCAGAAGGAGCCTATTTTGAAAGTTTTTAAAGAACTGTAACGATTGAATCAATAAATATTTTTAAATCGACTTAGTCCTATTAAGTACTTTCTGGACAAACCCTTGCTTTGCCCCATAGTCACAGGAACTGTGTTCCATCCAGACGATAGGCATACACATCGGTGGTGATTCGTCATAAGCTCCTGGAACTGGATTGGTAGGTGTGTATGTATTCAACTTACACCCCGGACCTGAAACTTAGAAATTACTAACTGTTCATGTCTATGGCGAATGATTTTGCTATTGAAAACGTCGTCTCAAGAGAATCTTGTGAAAATCTACTCTCGCATTTTTGCCAATAGAGATTAGAGTGTCATTATCAAATTACTTTCAAGATCGCAAAAAAGTTATGGAACAAAGTGCTGTATATTTGCAAATAAAACTTTCTATTTAACACAAAAATAATGGCGGGGTGGCAAGCACCGACTACATGATCCCACTTTTCAACTGGTAAAGAAGGTTCCAAGTAAACATAGTATGTAAGCGTAAAGCAGCTAATATACTGCACGCAACACTCTAAACATCTATACTGATAGTTCGAAAATGGACAATGGAGTTGGTGTACTTGGTACTGTTCAGAGATAGGCAAAAGGCAGGTTTTTAGGTTCACTTCAATATATATCAAGCTGAGGCCTTTGCTATTGCGAAAGCCGCGAAGCTGGCCTCTAATGCACCTGCAGGCAATTCCTGAGTCAACATCCACGTGGACAGTCAATCAGCAATCAAGGCAGTATCCTCGTGTCGCATATCGGCCAGAAGTGCCTTGGAAAGCAGTAGAAGAAAGTGTTGCCAAAAGCAAGCAACTTCACTTTTACTGGGTGCCAGGTCACAAAGGCATCGAAGGAACGAAATAGTGCACCAGATTTCCAAGAATGGTGTACGGCTAACCTGACGATATGACAGAAGCATGGTTAAGAAAATTAATACCCGATGGAATGAGCTATCTGGGTACAAAACTGCAAAAGTCATATGCAAAGCGGTAGATCGGAAGTACACAAAATTCCTATTGGCATTTGATAGAATAGACTGTAGGAACATTATCGGGATACTAACTGGTCACTGTCTGTTGGCGACACAAGCCCGTTGAAAGAGGATGACTGATCCAGAAGACTGCAGGAAATGTCTAGAGCTAAGCATCAGAGAAACAATAAAGCATCTCTTGTACACTTGTCCCATATTGGCATGACTTCGCTGTAAGCATCTGGGGTCTCCACGGTATGATACACTAGAGAAGGTATCAATAGTGGGGCCGCAGAGTCTGTTAAAATCCATGTGAAGTGCAGGCTTCCTTAAAGATGACTACTCCTCATGGAGCTAGTAACTGAACTCCATCTGGTATCGCAAAGGACCAAAACTGGACTAAGCTCATTGGCCTACCAGACTAATCTCACATAACCTTAATTTTATGTGTGATTTTTTGAATTTTATTCCAAATAACACTAACAAGAAGTACATTAGTAAATATCATTCTCTTTTTTCTCTGTTTAGAATTTAACTTTCGATAAAAAAAGTGATGATAATCGCTTTAATAGCAACAAGTACAACAACATCGTTAAAATTTAACATCAAAAATCTAATAGAGTCATTTTCGTTGGCGTTGGTGAAGATGCCACGGCCGGTCGCCGACACTCACCTGGTTGAGTAGTTATTTTCGGATTTGATTTTGTGCTTCGCGCTTTTTCTTTTTCTTTTATTGTTATTGTTATTATTTTCTATATTTACACGTAGTATTTATCGTTTGTGGCTCCGCTACATATTCATCAAAATAAATGTGGGCGATTGGCGGCTGCCACTGTGGCGGCACCTATTGATGGTATCTGGTGGCTGCGTCGGTGCTTGCGGTATGCGGGGGTGCGACGCTGCTGCGGCTGATGATTACAATTATGTTTATGATGATGATGTTACTGGCCTAAGTAGATTTACGCTAAAGTGCGATACATTACAATACCGACAAAAATAATAATAACAACCAAATATTTGAAAAAGAAATAATGCGAGTAAATAAAACGAAGAACGATCGTAACGAACGTCACTAATGGCCTGGAAAGCCGGCAAGTGTGTGCGGAGAGTGTGAAAATATAGAAAAAAATAACAAAAATGCGGAAAAAAATTAACAAACGAAAAAGCTGAAAATGCTGATAAATGAGTGGTGTAAATGTTGAAATAATTACATTCAACTGGTTACAGCGAAAAAAAGAGGAAACAGTATAGCCGGATCAGGCAGGGTACACAAAAGGCCAATGAAATGGTTACGTTTACTTTAGTGAACAGTTGCTTAGTTCTTCTCTTTTGTCGTAGACACCGCTTACGTGGCGTAGCTAAGTGTAGCTAAGTCCTTCTCCATCTGCTCTTTCCAATGGAGTGGAGGTCTTCCTCGTCCTCTGCTTCCCCCGGCGTGTACTGCGTCGAATACTCTCAGAGCTGGAGTGTTTTCATTCATTCAGACGACGACCTAACCAGCCTAGCCACTGTCTCTTGATAAGCTGTCAATGTCGTCGTACAATTCATCAAGTCATCGTTCTATCGACTGCGATATTCGCCGTTGCCAAAGCGCAAAGGACCATAAATCTAACGTAGAACCTTTTTTTTCGAAAACTCGTAACGCCGACCCATCAGAGATTGTCATCGTCCATGCCTCTGCAGCATATAGCAGGACGGGGTGAGTGACTTGTAGAGTTTGGTCTTTGTTTGTCGAGAGAGGACTTTACTTTACAATTGCCTACTCAATTCGAAGTACATTTGTTGGCAAGAGTTGTTCTACGTTGGATTTCGAGTTGCTTGCAGACCCATCAAATCTCTAAAGTTTGACCAACAGAAGGCAAACAAATTCCGCTCCCGCTCGCAGTCGCATTTCTGGTGAACAAACGCTGCAATTAGACTTCATCGATTCCTTAAACTGTATATGTCGGAGGTCCTGGTTCCACATGGTTTGGGTACCTCATTTTACACAAGGGTTGGTAACGTTTCCAGAATTTCCGGCGATGTAGCAATATTAGGAATTATTCTCGGCTTCTTCTTTGAAAAGAGAGATATTTATGGACAATACTGAAATTTAAGGCTCTCCGTAACCATCTTCTACAATACCATAGGGTTGTGAAGATGAAGTCAAGTTAAAATATGCGATCAGATTTCATTGTACCGTAGCAACAAATCATAATACGTTATTTTGGACTAAAACTTATGATTAAATTTTGTTAAATATTAGCACGGAAATTGATTCTTATCAATTGTGATTTGTTGTGACTAGCTATGGAAGTCGAATTTTTCAGTTATCAACTGGGGTACATAGCGCACTATTGCATTCTAGGATCGTAGCATTCTCCATTTATTGCATAAGACCTAGATAACACGATCTCTAAAAGTAAATGTTCTACTTCTAGACAACCATATGAAAAAAGAAGTATTACAACTGGCTTGACTGCAACTTTGTTGTTACCGAAGATCAGTGTCTTCTGAGCTTCGATACCACCATCCTTTACCCTTCTTCATCTTCTTTACTGGCGTAGACACCGCTTATGCGGTTATAGCCGAGAAGAAGGATGGAGTCATGTGTAGAAGTTCACGCAAGTGAGGAAAGTTCTCTGACTGCCATACACTTGGGAGTATCCAGAAACGATTATTTTACATATGGCTGAAGCAGTTCACGATTTCCGGTCTTAGACCAAGTATCCTCTGGGTAGCCAAAAATTATCCGTTTGAAGGCGAATCATCCCTCCCCAGGGTTGTGCGCTAGTTTGGGACCCACTACGTAAAAACCCCCTCAATGAAAACTAAATAACAGTCTCGGAAGAGTTCCTTAAGGGCGGTCATGTATAATATAACCAAACTGTAACTATAACAGTGACCGCAATCGTACAACAGTTCGTGCGCGTACATATTTAAATATTTATTTGTTTACTTCGTATACCCGCTCAGCATCACTTACCAATATGTTATGAGAGAAGAGACGGCAAACTATGGCCTTCATGGAAAATAGATTATATTCTATGATTTAAAATCTTTCAAAAACGCCGCAGCGTCAGCGACTGCATCAACGCGTCGGTGTCAGTGTTGGACTGATTGATGAACTGTCATTAGCATGCAAGGCGCGATGATGCGCGCAATCACTTTATCAACGATGCCGCGCGCTAGTGATCGGTAAAATCTATATACATATGTATGTATATACGTGTACTGGTGAGGTTCCTTAGCTTGAGTATGAGAAAAATGTTGTTGTAATAGAAACGTTACAAAAAGTAAATTCATCACGAATGCTTAGCTATTTTTTCTCGCACTCCTCACACACTTCGCACGAAGACAGCGCGTCATCATTGCAACAGAAGTGGCAATAATGATGTCTCACTGCTTTTCAAGTGCATAAAGTTGCAGTTGATTCCAGCACTGCTGCATTTGGTCGCTTGTACACCGTTGCATGTTGTCCATCATAAGTCCCGCTTATGGCGTTCACGCCTTAAAGTCGCAATGCCACAATGTCTGCTTGGCTAAAGTGCAGTCGGTGCGCCCGAAATGACATCGCCGTGCTCCAAGTATGATGTTATTAAACTAATCACAGCCAACCCGCGCAATATGGTGTGCGCTTATCGCGTGGCAGCCATCTTGAAAGTTGGAATGCGAATGGTGCCAGCTACGGTTTCGATACTGTCGTAGTGGGCGCATAATTATTATTGTAGGAGGTTGTTGTTGTTGTTGTTGTTGCGTTTGGTGTCTTTAGATAGCTCACGTTGATGCCACGAAGTTGTCTACATTCACACTTGTGAGTCTGGTGTTTGCAAGTGAACCAGTGAGGCATTACGTAAAGACCACTTGGAACACACAAGCGTCAAGTCTGACACTTCACAAATGAATTAGACAATTTTTATATACAATTATGTATGTATATTAATTCAATAAAAAAATTATCGCCTCGAACAGTGGGGCAGGTTTTGCTAAGAAGGTGTGAGTAGCTGCTAAAATAATTACGCTGTAATTTAAGGTTTTCGTCCATTCGGACAACATGACCTAGACAGCGTAGCCGCTGTCTTTTAATTCGCTGAACTATGTCGATGTCGTCGTGTATCTCGTACAGCTCATCGTTCCATAGAATGCGATATTCGCCGTGGCCAATGCGCAAAGGACCATAAATCTTTCGCAGAACCTTTCTCTCGAAAACTCGCAACGTCGACTCATCAGTTGTTGTCTTCGTCCAAGCCTCTGCACCATACAACAGGACGGGAATAATGAGTGACTTATAGAATGGCATGGACGAAAACACTCCAGCTCTGAAAGTATTCGACGCAATACCCGCCGGGGGAAGCAGAGGAAGAGGAAGACCTCCACTCCGTTGGAAGGACCAAGTGGAGAAGGACCTGGCTTCGCTTGGAATATCCAATTGGTGCCACGTAGCGAAAAGAAGAAATTACTCGGCTATAAAGGCGTAAGCGATGTCTACGCCAGTAAAGAGGAAGAATGTAAGGTTTTCTTGCCGCATTCAAGACGACTGATGAGAGGTTCATACTGCTTTTTGTACTAAATTGTAAAGAAAGCGGCAGAAGCTGGACTGTTTATATCAGTACCTTTAGCCCTTCTCCTCTTGGCTTTAGATCCGAGTTATTCAGTTACGAAACCAATGGTCTAATTGTAATATTTCATTTGCTAAACTTAAACTTAAAGGCCTTCTGTATTTTTGGAAATAGATTACAGATAGTATCTCGTTAAATAACAAGAAAAAATGGTAACTTCCGTAGCACCGAAGCTTTATTTTCCTTCAAAAATAGTAAAGGTTCCCTTACAAAAACTTTGATCGGTTAGTTTGTGTGGTAGCTATAAGCAACAGCATCTGAACACTCGGATATCCTCACACACTTTAACTTCATACCGGATCTCTTAGATCATGGAGTCGCCAAACCGAACTCTGGCGGCTGTTTCTCTACCCATATACCGACGAGGAAGCTATAGGTGGGAAGAAACCGTTGGAGGAGAGGGGAAGTGAGCTTCTTTGCGTATATAATCTGTATAAAAACGCCAGCTGGAGACTTCCTGACAATGGCATTTTCTTCCAAGCCGAGGTTGCAGCCTTTAAGGTAGCAGTAGATTACTCCGGAGTGCAGCCTTCTTCAGAGAAGTGATCATTAATCACATTATTATCAGATAGCAGAGTGGTGATACTAGCCTTGAACTCATTTACAGTGCGTTCAGGGTTAGTCGAGGAGTGCCTAACCTCGCTATCAATAGCATCGAGTGTCTTTGTGATAAGACTAGTATGGACGCCAGACCGGGCGGAATCGCAGGAACGGCACCCTAGAATTGATATCAGTAGTATGGGAGCGGGAAGGTGCTCTCGTATCTTCTTGTGTTCTACTAATAGATGGCTGCGCTTTGTGGAAGCTTGGCTAGTGCTGGAACAGCATGGCAAAAGCAAAAGCTTTTCGGCCCAAGATTGATCGCAGGAGATCTAGTAATCCTTTGCCCTCGCAAGGCTAGCCTCTCCCTAGGTGCGGGGCTTTTAACAGGCCATTACCCTAATGGCGTTCATGCTGTAAGGTTGGGAACCTTACCAGATGCTATTTGCATAAGCTGTATGGAGGAAGATGAACTGGAAACAAGTTAACAATTCCTTCTTGACTGACCCGTTTTTCCAAGGACTGAAAATTTGTTGGGATTCCACGGAAACACTTAAGTAAATGCTTTCTGATGCTACAACACAACATTTTTATAAAAACAAGGGAAGAACTAAGTTCAGAGTTGGGTTAACGGTTGTAAAGAGCCAATCTTAGAGGATCTAAAGTTAACTTACATTTTACAATGTCCTAAGACGCTCGTTGCTGGTATCGGGTTCCCCTTTTTCTATGAGTTCGACGCATTTCATTAGGTTGGACCTGAAATCATCATATTTCGACAGGGTTGACTATACGCTTTTTGGTGTGCGATTAGCCTGTTTGATCCGAAAAATTGACATGTGGGAATTTAACTGTAACAAGGCCAGAAATGTGCATAATTCATCAGGTAAATCGAGTTCTACGCTTGGAACGATGTAGCAAGCAGATTGGAACACCAGCGTCCCGTAAAATAAGCCAACCAAAACTCCAACATGTTCGTTTTGGTCTTTGGGACTCTGTCGCATTCTTGCTTTATAAGTAAGGACTGAGGACTGGGGGCTGAGGACTATTTCTAGATATTTTTGATGGATATACTGTCTCATTTTAGTTGAACGTTGTTTATGATATTGAAATTTAGCTGGCTCCTTGAAGATTTTGTTTTGTCGACTGTACTTCCTGTGTTGGCAATCACAATTTCGGATACATCTGCTGTACTGAGCTGAACTTCTGTCACAAAATTGTTTGTAATTGCACCACTGTAAAGAGCTTTAGATCCTGTGAGACAACATGGCATCTAAGAACACATCTAAGCTGCAATGCGGCGAGCCTAATTTTCGAACAGCTATGTTAGCACCGACGCACCAACGCCGAGTGAGTGCTGAGTGATGTTCTCAATTTGACGCGCATTTTTCAAAAATCATGCTGAATAATTAAATTTTCCAGCAACGCAGATGCATCTGTAACGGCTTGAAGCGCTGAGGCGTATTTGAATATATGCTCGTTATAAGCATATTCTCGCCGTCAGCAGCAATGAGGATGGGTAAATTGCTGCCCTGCCGGTCGCATCGATTATGGCTTGGTTAAAGTGGTTGGATATTGCTGAGGCGCGACGCGGCGTTTTGACGCATACTACTTTTAATTTGATTTCAATTTCATGTCACCTCACTTATGGTGGCGTGTAAAGTGCCTGCTCGCCGGGTGTTGGAGTGGAGTGTTCTGATGCTTGTAGGCCATAGCGCCAGAGTTGCACCGAAGACGGGGCATAAAGCTGCTTCATTATACAAGCTCACCATTGCTGTGTGCCGCTCAAACGATTTACGTAAAAAAAAAGAGCGAAGAGAGCGAATATAAGACAGCGTGAGCAAGAGAGCGAAATAAGTGAAAAATCCAGCTGGAACATATTGAAATGCAAGGAAAGTGTCGGCAATTAAGTCAAGTGATGTGCACTTTTACTCGCGTTGCTGTTGTCTTCCACATCACCTCTTTAAACGCGTTGAATTATTTGTGCCGTAGCAATGAGTGCGCAATAAGTGGCCAATTGTTATTGTAAGCTCGGAATTTTTGACCGAAGTATTCGGTTATTTTGTGGGTTGGGCCGTACGCTAAAAGGGGGTTAATAAGTGAAAATTATTTTGTGACTGGGCAAGGTTCAAGCCGTAGGAGATCTTAATAGAAGTCTCAAATCAGTTTAAACTTTGAAATAAGGTCTAACTTAAGAGTCTGCATGGCGATTCAACTGAACTTTTTTGACATGGTATGATTTTGCATGGGATTTCTAAAATATTTTCGCACATTAGTAATAAAAATCAATCTCACGATTTAGGTCTCCTGGTAAATTAAAGGTGGAAAATCACTCGCCTCAGGCAGGGACAGGTAGTCATCACTTGGTGACAGGTCAGACCCAAGCTTCATTAGCTTCTGCCGAGGCTCTATCGATCTGAGCTAACGGAACACAATTAGTCTCCTATTGGTCAAAGCTGGCCACTTCTGGCCGATTGCTTACTTCAGATGGTCCAATTGCTGATAGTCCAGATACGAACTAAGAGTTTGGCCGTAGGGGATCAGCTTATTGTAGATGATTCCCTGTTAAGCACACCAAACACATAGCAAAATACCGTTCGATTCAGAAATGGATTGAATTTGTAGCGCTACAGTACCGATTCGCTGATGGTAATTCAGCCCATAAAAAGTTTTTGCGTTCTTCTTTTTCTATGCAGTCTTATTTAAATGATTCTAATCGTGCTTTTTACAATGTCTACATCCTGAGCAATCGAAACAGTGCTTACATAATGATCGTACACAACGACTTTCATTACTTTTTTCATATTTTCGGCAATTGGTTATCTCACGCTCTGCATTTTTGCCATCAAAAGTATCGGAATGACCGTACAATATTACAGTATCAGGAGCATTATTAAACACTATTCACATTTTCAGCAGCCCTTTTTGCGTCTTTATCTTTGCCTCGATTGCATTAAAATACGGCGTATTTTTTTTTGTTGGTGTTCATCTTTGGCGGTTGCTTCAACAATACTGAGTACGGTCTGAGAAGTTTTTGTAATACGAGATCCTATCTCTCGAACTTTCAACTCCTGGATGACTTTAGCTTTGAAACTGGATTTTGAGTAGGTTTAGCTCTATAGGATTTGGAAGAACCCTGGACTGATATTTACAGAACTCTTACACCTGAGTTTGATGAGGTAAATTACGCAACCGCCTCCTTCCCGTTAAAACCCTGGGAGGCGTCAGAGTACGTTCCCCCCGTCTGCGTTAAATTGGTGTGGTAGACTCCTTCTTAGCGCTGGTCGTCTCTGAACGTATAGCCTATATATGGGCGCGCGCCAGATGTAGCCTTGCTCTCGTTACTGAGAAACCTTGAGACCATTAAAGGCGATTACCTTTCCGAATCATAGTCAGGCCCATTATGTTCTATGGAATACATCGTCGGAAGGTATATAGCTACTAAAGTTGCTAGCAGACTCCGAAAATCTGGGTTCTTAAAAGAACACGTATCTGAACACTCGGATATTCTTACACGCTTTGACTTCATACCGGATCACTTGGATCATGGAGTCGCCAAACCAAACTCTGGTGGTTTGGAAGAAGCCGCTGGAGGAGATGGGCAGTGAGCTTCTTTACAGATGGGTCAAAGCTTGGGGGAATGTTTTTGGAGGGGTTTACTGTCATGAGCTCTCTATCAACTCCAGCTTCAGACTTCTTGAGTATTGTAGTGTCTTCCACACCGAGGTTGCAGCCATTAAGGTAGCAGTAGAAAAATAATAAATATTTTTCCTGTAGACTTCTTATGTATATACTAGACCTATTACACATTCCGAACAATTGATGAATTAGCAAGTGGTCTAGTAACACCTTTTGCCTCAAGTGCATATTAACTGCTCGACTAAAAAGTCTCGTGTGTTTGTGTGTATTGCGAAGCCATCATCGTAAAAACTCAATTTGCACTCTAACTTCATAAACGCTTTTGCTGCTCCAGCTTAATACGGGTAGCTATTGTCACAAGCCGCGCTGAAGTGCTGCTGACTTCGATTTGTGAGTTTGACACACAAACATGTACACACATATGTATATAGCCGTCGTGCGTAGGAGTTTATTGATTTCTTAGTTTTCTACCAGTTTTTTTATGACGTTGTTGTTGTTGTCAATACCGCAGCTGTATTTGAAGCAGAAATTAGTTTAATCAATGCAACAGCCAAATGCGGTCTGCGTTAGATGGCAAGCAGCGCAGCAAACAACCCAACAACCATTAATGGCAAGTATGCTGCACGCAACGCAGACACACACACACACACACACTAAAAGTGGTTGACAAATCTGAGCGGCAAACCCGCAATGTGCTGTTTAGTTCATTAAAAGCAATTTGCGGTTTACACTTTTTACACGCTTGCTGCGAATTATGGCTTAGACACACACACATACTTACATACATCGACACTTGCATGTGTTCAACACAGGCTCAAGATGTTGCAGCATTGATTGCATTGAAGTGGCAAAGTGCTTTCTGCGGTTGTCGACAGTAGCTGCCACTGGCGTTGATTACCACTATTGGCTTCTGCGCTTGCCACGCAGCTTCAATGTTGTTGTTGTTTTAGCTTGTGGTGCACATAATTACCCGCTTGCCGTGAGGTGGGCAATCTAAAGCGGCATAATCAATGCAAGTAAAAATCGTTTTGAAATTATTGCTTTTGCAAATAGTCCTTAAAGCGTGCTGGCTAACCACGCGACGCGGGGTAAAGCGAGTTGTGGCGTGGTGTGTCCAATAATGACAGAGCTTTGCAGCTAATCATCGCATGCGATCCAGCAGCCAACTGCTGCCACCTTTCATGGCTCGACAACCGCAATGTCTGGCGTTTAATCTCGGTTTTTTGCATTGACAAGTTTCTCTGTGGCCTGGCACCCTGTCCTTAAACCCCTTCGTAGCGAGCTGTTATTGTCACACATTTCGTTTGTTGCTTTCACAGTTGGGCGCCAATAACTTTTCGAACTGTTTATAACAAATCATAACCTCACTTTGCGGAATTCTTCATTAATCCATAAGTATACAAGTACATTGAAAAAAAAAAAAAATATTGGCGCCACGTTTGACGGTACTCTCAATGCAAGGTCAGCTTAGGTTAGGTAAACAGACTGATATTCGTGAGACCACGAATAATCTCACTTTAGCAGCTAGAGACGCTTGTCCGTTGTGATACCCAGCACTACGAGGAATGGTTCAACAAGAATATGCAACAAATTTATTGAGGCAGCTAATATCAATCCTAGCGAGGTTCATTCCCAGGTTCGTAGATTGTATAGTAATCAAGGTTCTTGAACTTCAGTCTGGCGATGGTGGAGGATAAAGTGTCTAGGTATTTCCACCCCATCTTCCTCCCTATAACTGCGACAAGTTGCACCCTCCAAAATGTTTATCTTTACTATGCAATGTAGTAGCACAATGTCCATGTTGAACACCTATCGATTTTCTAGTACGTAAGTAAACCTCTTACGTTCCACGCTTGGGCGTAAAGCTTACACAACCCATAGATCCAACGCCAGAATGTACGAAACGCCTGCTTGTTCCCCTCCTGATGGGGTTTGGGTGAGCTTTCTTGCAAACTCATTGGCTTTAGAGATTTCAACGATTCCGCTGTGTGACCAGACACCTAAAATATGACCATTGCTTGAATCTACGGCTAAAGAGTTTATGAACTCTTTGTCTAGTTTTGATATCACTGTGCATGGCGGTTCTCTATCGGTGCATATGCATACCTCCCTGAAAGAGGCCACACCTCGGAGAAGTACATCTGCTGCAACCATGATGGTTGCCACTTCTGCGTTATAGACACTACAGTGGTCTGACAGTCTGAAACAAGAGTTGATTAAGAGCTTCCGACAAAAGACTTCCGCTTCAACCTTTCCCTTGAGCTTGAATCCAATGACTTACTCTCTTCTTAAGCGATTCTCCACACCCACATATTCTTTGGAGATATGTACCCGAAAAGTATGTCACCATGAGTATGCTTGGTGGTGCTGAAAATACACAAAATTTGGTTACATATCCGAATTCTAATTTCATTCTTGAATTTTAATATATAGTATTTCAGTTATAGAAAAATGGAAACAAAAGCAAAGTGGAATTGTACTGTTTTCATTGAATATTTCGCTGACAAATAAAGCATACCAATCATTTCTATGTCCTCCTATAAGCTACGAAGCTTTGAAACTTTTCATTAGTCGTCATTTTTTTTGAAAATCAATTGTAACAATTAGGATAATTTGTTTTTCTCTCGAGATAGAACGTTACTTTTCAAGTATCTAATTAGTTCATCTAGGTTATCAAGACTGATAATGTTATTAATTTCGATCCTGTTACTGTTTATTTCACCAAATGCCTTCCTAAATCTCAGCTTTCTAAGAGGAGATGATACACTTCACGCAATCCCTCTACTTGCAAAGCTTATGTGAAAGCTCTATGCAAATTATATTAAGGCCATGTGAACTGTAATTACCGCCGACCGAAATCTGAGATTCTCATGCGTCGGGGGTAATTTCCGTTAACTCTATCTGACGACCCGTGTGCACAGGTCTCTTGCGAGCTTGATTTTATTATTGATTTTGATACTGATTTCAAATTTAGTATCTACCTGAGCGATGGCAGCTCCAAATCTCATCTTTCTAAGGAGACACTGCATGTAGAGATTACAGCACATTTTATACAAAGACATTTTAGTTACTGTAAAAAGACCGTGAATTATAATCTCTCGAAATCTAAGTTTTCATCAACATTAGCAGTAATTTTGGTGGCCTCCCTTTGCCGATTCGTGAAAGTCCTTCCACATATACACTGATGTGTTTCAGGACAACTATCGCTGAGGTCGTTCAATATGCATTGAAATAGGGAAATAAACTTGAATATACGAAGTCGTTTAGCAGGTTTTATTCACTTCGTCCATTTTCGTCGAGTTTACGTCGATTTCGTAAATTGAAAGCTTGATTTTCCCAAGCGACTTCGCTTCACTCTATGGGCTCTTGAAAAGTTCCAAGAAGATCCGACGTTGTCGAGCCAAATTTTGTTCAGCGATGAGGGCCATTCTGGCTCAGGCGAAATTGCCGCATTTGGGACGAAGAGAAACCTGAAGAGATTCAAGATCTGTAATTTTATCCAGAAACGGTTTTGGTAGAATCATCTGTACATATTTCATCAAAAATGATATCGCTGAGAACGTAACCGTTAATAGCGAGCGTTAACGCCAAGATAATCGACTATTTGATGCCTGAAATTAAAGCAGGATATGTAAAGTCTAAGTCTATGCAGACAATCCTGCTTCGATTCAGGCCTTGGAACAAAACATTACGCGTATTATTAGCAATCTAGTTTATCATCCATTGTCAAACAGATATTACAGTCTTACCTTGCCGTTTCTTCAAGTGCTAAAATCAAACTATCTTTTCCATTTTTTGAGGTTATAATTGAACCTAAATGTTGGTATTTTAAGATACAATAAAATAATGATCCGAAATTGTGGTGAAAATTGTCACAACTGCATAAAATAATTTTGCACCCCATTTCAGCAGAAATTAATTTTCATAAATACACGCCTCGCATATAAAAAATCACAATTCGTAACCGCAAAGTGGAACACAATCAAAGAATTTAATAAGCAAAAAAAAAAAAAACAACCGCAACCGAAAATCAAACGAAAATGAAATAGGGGAAAGATAAAAAGTGCCAGCTTACTACTTATAATATTTATT
This sequence comes from Bactrocera tryoni, assembly GCF_016617805.1. NCBI lineage: Eukaryota > Metazoa > Arthropoda > Insecta > Diptera > Tephritidae > Bactrocera > Bactrocera tryoni. The sequence continues at coordinate 71,441,286 of NC_052500.1, forward strand.
ATATGCGAAACCATGAATAACGGTATGCATTACAGTAGCAACAACTACGCAAAAAAACCTAGTACTCGAAGAATTATACTTGTGCTTGAAAGTTGTGGTGCCAGTGGCTCTTCACCGACCGCAAAAAGCAACTTCAGACACAGCGGTTAAACGGCCATGATGAGGACGGTGACAGGACAAAGACGGAGATGGGGACGGAGACGGAGACGGCGAGGCCAAACGAACGGCGTACAACCCCTGTGTCCAACGAAGCACTCGAGCGCTCGACTCGCAACGTAGAATGTGAACCGACCAGCTGTGATTGCGGTGCCAGCGATTGTGGTGAGGTGCCGTCAGCCGGCTTGCCATGGTCTCATAGCACAATTACTGAGATTTTCAAGCATTAAGAATCATAAATAAAATTAAGCGTCCATGGAGAATTTTATTTGATTGTTGATTACAGTGTTGAGTGACTTGGTTAACTTTTTCGACAATAAGCTGTGGGCTACGAGCTCTACGTTCACTTGTTTTGCGCGTAGTGTTTAAGGTGGTAACCCCTTTATGACCGACTACCATTATAGTGGGTTGCTACCCTCGCTTGCGCTTGCTATGCCTTGTAATGTGCCCAACTGTAACAAGACAGCTGCCAACGCTAGACAATCGAAAAAAACGACAAGTCAAAGTCGTTACATAAAAATGTTGAAACGCATATTCAGTGAATTTGCTTTTTTTTGCCGTTACGTGTCAACAGCAACAACCGTAATAATGTTAGAAAGTGTCAAACCACCAATGTACAACCCCCGCAATTACAAGTGCTTCGTAGAGGGTGGCAATGCCGCGGAATAGAGCAGTTAAATTCAGCAATCAAGGTAAAAACAATTGACTGTATGTAGTGGTATTTCTGGAGTGTACAGTGGTGGGTATAATTTAGGGTAGCTTTAAGTGATTTCACAAGGAAGTTATAGAAGGTCCTTCTCTATCTGGTCTTTTCCTATTCCTCTGCTTCCTTAGGTGGGTGTTGTGTTGAATATTCTCAGAGCTGAAGTGTTTTCATTCATTCGGATGATATGACCTATCCAGCGTAGCCCCTGTCTCTTAATTCTGAACTATGTCAGTGTTGTCGTATATCTCATACACTTCATCTTTCCATCGACTGCAGTATTCACCGCTGCGAATGCGCAAAGAACCATAAATCTTCCGCAGAACCTTTCTCTCGAAAACTCGTAACGTCGACTCATCAGATGTTGAGACCGTCCATGTTTCTGCACCACATAGCAGGACGGAGATGATGAGTGACTTCTAGAGTTTGGCCTTTCTTCGTCGAGATGGGATTTTAATCCTCAATTTCCTACTTAGTCGGAAGACGAAATTATCTACGACTCTACGAGTGCGAGTGGACCGAGTTGAGGTGGATCGTTGAATATGCGGAATCGTAAGTAGGTTGCCGAAACTTTTGACAGATAAGTAAGTTTAGAAAAATTTTGGTTTGTCCATACTTTTGCTCCTCAGAAACTGAAGCACAGTCAGCTAAACCGTCTTATTCAATTTGAAGGATGCTCAAGTTCCATTAACTTAATTTTATTCGACTGCTAGAAAAAGACAGCGGCTACGCTGGCTAGGTCATGTTGTCCGGATGGATGAAAACACTCCAGCTCTGAAAGTATTCGACGCAATACCCGCCGGGGGAAGCAGAGGAAGAGAAAGACCTCCACTCCGTTGGAAGGACCAAGTGGAGAAGGACCTGGCTTCGCTTGGAATATCCAATTGGCGCCCCGTAGCGAAAAAAAGAAACGACTGGCGCGCTGTTGTTAACTCGGCTATAATCGCGTAAGCGGTGTCTACGCCAATTAAGAAGAAGAAGAAGCTAGAAAATGGTGTTCAATATAACTAATCCCTCGTCTTCAGTTTAAAGGTATTGGAAGCGCTACGGCGTCTAATTATTTAATAGAGTTAATAAAAGATTAGTTAAGTCATGAAAACGTCGGCTCAATTCAATTTAGAGACAGTCAACAACTGTGGAACTTATCGATGAAATCTGTTAGGAAAGAAGAAATCTCGAGTTCCGAAGTCTACATTCGCCATTTATTTCACTTCTAAGCCGTGAAGACATGGCTCTTGAGCACACATTTTTTAAAAACTTTTACAAGAATTCTTTTCTGTTCTCTTCCGCTATCTCTTCGTTTTTTCTCTCCTGCGGTGACACGGTTTATGATTTTGGAAAAGCAAAAAAGATTATAATTCAGCAGATTGTGCTTGTCTTCAGTTCTCTACTTACCGTTTGACCATTATGGACTATAATCCGGTAGTCCCGGAGAAGTGATACCCAAAATAGTTTTAGAGAAATCTACTGAGCATATAGAGGATAGAAGTATTATATATATGCGGAAGGTCAACTGACATACGAAAAGATTTTGGATTCTAATGCTGAATGAGGCCGCACCGTTTTCTTTCCCCAACGCTTATTGAGATACTTACACGTACTTAATGTTATGTCTTGATGGTAAATTGCCTGCTTTATAACACAGTTTCTAGACATTTACTCGCCTTCAGCAGCTTTTAAGAGTCAAAATTCTTCTTAGAAGCTAGTATATTACCCTAAGTGCATGGCCGCCACTGTATTCCCATGTATGCTGAGTATTCCACCAACATTGATTTTAAATTTATGCACCCTTTTCTCCATCGCTTGTCGTCGCTTCGTTGGCGTGCCCACGCGTAATGGAGACATTTAGCAGCATTTGGCACCATTGCGACCGGCCCTCCTGACATCGGGGTCATGCACATAAATCAGGCATTCCGACGATTGCCATAATCAATTTAGCGCATAAGCTGCGGTGTTGAATTCCGCAGCTAAATGCACGCCACCCACACACAAGTTCCGTTAGACAAAGGAATGAGTAAATAAAAAAAAACTTTAAGTATATGTAAGTCTTGTAAAACCAATCAAAGTAGGCGTAACCCGAGGGCTGACAGTTCTGCACACTATTGAGTATCTTTTTTTCACGATAATTTATTTTTATGGGCGGATTTTGTTGACTACTTTGACATTGCTGGGTCGTTCTTATTTATTTTTTGCTTCCTCCACTTTTTATTTTTTCGCAACATTTGCTCGGCCCATAAAAAGTGACTAAGCCGCTAAGCCGCTGCACTAAGCGGTCATTAAGTCGAGCAAATGTTGACAATATGGACATCTGATGGTTTTTGAGAGCACCCTTTCGAACCAGACTTGCATTCGTATTAGAGCGGAGTTAGAGGTTTCATACTCTCAATGGTTCGAAAAGTCGGGCGGTCGGGCTTAAAACTGATGAATACTTTACAGTAGTGCCAAATAACTGGGAAAACTTCTCTCTGTAGCAATGTAGTAGTGTGTAGAAACTCTATTCTGTAGCAAACATATTGCCAGAAGCACTGTAGTTCTGAGATTATCGTACTAAACTCATAAAAAATGGGGATTCAGACCTATAATACATCTAGGGGTTATTGAAATCTGTATATTTCCAATATGGGGATGGAGTCATGTGTAGTTTACGCAAGTGAGGAAAGTTCTCTGAGTGCCATTCACTTGGCAGTAGCCAGAATCAATTCTATTACATATGGCTCACGACTTCCGGCCTAAGACGAAGTATCCGCTGGGTAGCGCACGGCATCATTTTTGAAGAAATATGGACCTATGAATCCACCAGGCTTGTACGCTTTCATTTTAAGATCTCGACGTAAAATGTGCCAAGTCTCTCCATACGTCAGTCCGAGTTGCTGCGAACGGAGCTGAATCGACTCTCCACGGTCTTTGTGTAACCTCACAGCTACGGCTGATATATTTTCTTCACATTCAAATAGTTATTGTCCTTATTATTTTTATGAGTCTGCGAGCTTTTGTCCTTCTGGCACTTTGTGACTTTGACTTTTCTCAGCTCGTCCAAGTAAATTTCCGCGGTTATTAACTCAGCTTAGCAATAGACGATAGGTAACTTGACATGCGTCATAACAGTCCGATATGCATATGCAAATCGTTGCTCGTTGCTTATGGAAACCCTTCTAAAACGTCTGCTTTAGTTCAAAACCATTCAACTCGTTCATTTTTAAGCCAAACATTGTTATAAACCAAAATACGTTAAATCTTCATTAACAATTTTTTCTTTCCTGAGCGTTAAAAGCTGCTTAAAATTTATTTTTATACCCGTGGTTATTATTGTAAGTTTGACAGATTATTCGTATGTTCTTTTGGGTTGTGTTGGAACTTCCTAAAAGGCGAAATGTATGCAGTTTGAAAAATACTATATTCGTTGCTAACCGCGTCCTTAGTCCATATAACGGTACTTGAAGAATCACCTAAAATTTATTAAATCGGTAATTTTTAATGCTAGATTACGATAATGCGGTGTTTGTGAGTAATATTTTTTTAAAAGAGCATTGAAATATAAAAATATAAAAGTGGCCGTGGCAGTACGTACTTTTTGGTAAATATTACGAGCTCTTTTATCCATTGATCTATCTGAACTATGCATACATTCTATCAGTTCGATCCAGATATCTCTTAACAGCAACAGTAGTGTGATTTTGGCATAATTTTAGAAAGTAGGCGTTCCCTGCCCCTTTTTATATCAATGTATGAACTCATATATAGTATAGTATGTCAAAAAGATCACTAATACTTCACTCTTTTGAAGATTTTTTGTTCTGTGTGCGGGTTTTATTTCTGGTTCCGCCCGTATCCAGCGCTCTGTTAGTCATATTTAAGAAACTTTCAAAAACTTTGTCGAAAAAAATGTCAACACTTTAACGACCGTAATAAGCGCATAACACAATTCGAAATCTCTAAATTTATGATTTAATATTTGAATTCTAATCAAAAATTCAAATTTCAAGTTTCAGCTAACATACAAACACACACACACACAGCTACACGCACATGCATTCACGGGTATTTACATAAATATTTATGCCTGTAAGCCACTAAATGTTGTCACGATCGCGTGTATTTAACGCGCAGCTTGTTCATAACTTCATCCCAAAATTAATCGATGAAATATGTCAGCTGGTGCGTTGTCAAAATAGGAAAAACATGTTAATGCCACATACATAAATTTTCATATTTATGCACCCGCTGTGCCGTGCGGCGATCACAACCTCACAACCTTTACGAGCACTAAACACGATCGGATCGTTTTGGTGGCACTTGTGGCAAGGTGTTGTGAAAACTGATGCTGGAAAATTTATAGAGATGGGAATTTGATATTGTATATATGTGTGTATGTGTACATGTGGGATGGTCTCTTATAGACCGCTAACCACGCGATCACTGTGCGGAAGTTGTTAGGAGCATCATTGAAAAAGCTGTGAACTACCAAATTTTAGCGCAATATTGGTGAATGAAATAAATTGGTTAAGAGTTTTGAGCGTTCGAAAGATTTTCAAAGGAATAACTATAAGTTTAGATCTTTTTGCAGCAGGTTTTGATTATTTTTCGACACTTATTACGCTGTAGTATAAACTAACTTGGTTAATATTGGCTGTGAAGTGCTTATGGAGTTGAGATTGGTTCTTAAAAACAAATGACTTTCGATTAGACCCACAATGTACTCAAAATCTCATGAGCTCAGTGGTTGGTTGATATTGCAAGGACGTGAAATAAAGCTTCTTAGTGAAGCGTATAATGTTCCAATACAATAATTTGTGATCTACAAGTAGATCTGTGGTGCTGTTGAAATCAACATTTTTCAAAGATATATGTAGTCTTCAAGCACAATCTGCCGTATATGTATGTTCTCGAAATCTTTTATCTAATCTTTCCCTCCGTAGTTAACAGCAGTCTCTTCGGAGGTAGAGCTATCACCTGTACAAATATGAGCTATATTATACATAGCACTTAAGTAATATCGTTAAAAAGGACACAAAACATATCCGAGATCTTAACCTAACCTAACCGTTAACGCCCAGTCGTTTCTTAGGACTAAACATATGTCAACTCTGATTCGAAATATCAAGTAAACTCCAAATTTTAACGGAAAAAATTTTCTTCTTTTCCTCTTACCAGATATACCAACGGAACGCTTTGTGAAGAGATCGATCCTAAGAGGGTACATAAAAACTTCTAAATACTGGATCATAAGACCCAGACTGATATATAAAGGGCCTTGAGCCTTTCACAAATTTTTTGATACGACTAAAATGTCGATCGGTTAGAACTTAGGATTATTACAGCGACAATGAAGCAGAAGAAGATAGAACGTTGGTTGAGATTTCGTTTAACATTTTTTCATTTATTGAATCTGCTAGGCTACGTAGGTTGCCTTTTATATTTCGGAAATTGGTAACACTAGTATTGCAATCTGGCAAATCACAACTTTATCGTAAAGTTTGAGATTTTTGATATTATACATACTCAGAACATTTTGACATAAGAATGTTCCATGTTCAATAACTCAGCAACAGTTATGGCGATGAAGCTTTTAATTAATATTGCATGAACATTTGACAGTAAAAAACTCACACTGGACCCTATACAATTTGTCAATCGCTCCAAAAAGTCTCGTGTGGGATGGTTGAGAAAAATGTTAAAAAATTACGATATCGATGCTTTGAAATATGTCTATGAAATCGTCAAATATGATGAATCGTGGATTTAGCCGTATGAACCCGAGAGTAAATAGCAGTCGACTGTACTTTCAAAATGAGTCGAATTAATGTACCACAAACCCAGAGTTCCTCCAATATTAGAAGTACTATTACGAATTCGAAACTAACGTTGACATAACTCAGTGGTCCCTGTCAAAAAAACCTTAGAGCGATAACTAGCGTACATTTGCAATGAAAATATTCACAAAGATCGTGGTATACCTAGGGCAAAGAAGAGAACAACCGAAAGAAATACGAACTCAAACACCGGGAACATCCAAGTTATTAAGCTAATGTCTTGCTACAATCTAGTAATTAAACCTGCTTGAAAAGAAGAGAACTACCAGCCTACTCAAAAGCAACGTATTAGCAAAAAGACTCAACCACAGCCTTGAGCTTGTTTAGTTTTAAATTGATTTAAGAAGTTATTACTTATTATTAGGCTCTACGTAGGTTGTCATTTATTTTTCGGGACTTAAGAAGAAAAACAAATATTAATAATGGAAAATTGCTTTTTTGGATTTGCAAAATATTCTCCATTAAGATTGTCGAATTGACTTTTGACACTCTGATTGAGGTATCTCCAAAACATGGCTTTTGAACGCATCAACGACCACTTCATTCGATGCCAAATCAGGACTATACGGAGAATGACTCAAGAAATCGAAGTTTCTAGCGGTCAAAAATGCAGTTGTTTCAGTCGATGTGAGAAAGATCGCATTGTCGTAGTGAAAAGAGATCCGTCTACGTGTTTGGTTTTTCTGACCCCTTGAACTGGCAAACAAACGGTTGTGTATCACTCAGAATTTACTGTGGTTGCGATATGCCCAGTTTTTCCAAAATAAACAGGCTACAATTTTAATGAAAGTGCTTCGTGTGGCAGCAGCTTTTCCCTGGGGTTGTAGTACATTAATTCGCTTTATATTGTTCCCAAAACATTATATCAAGACCACATTTGGTGTATAAGATTAGTGAAGCAAAGTTTCCCGATGTCAGATATTACTTTTGATTTATTATATTTTTCCTTTTGTCTTTTCTATGTTCTTACCGGCTTGAGTGGACGAAGGCTAGGGATATAAGTATGTATATAATTTGGTTCTTAATACATTGGACGTGTTAGATAATAGTCGATTCTTAACACATTTGTCCTGAAAATTTTTTGCAAGAAAAAGTGTTTGAAAATCGATCGTAATTTACTAAATTTCAATTAATCTAAGGAAGTCATTTAGTGATTGATTTAAAACTTGAAGATTCTGTGTTTTCGAAAGCTGAAATTTTGAAGATGGTTTAGTTAACTCTACATACCTATTGTCCTGAGAGCTAATGCACTAAATAGTTTTTGATTTTTTATCTTTGGAGTATGTTGTTCCTTTTGATGTCGTAGATAATTGCGTCTATCTTGGAACAAGCATTAACACCAACAACAACGTCAGCCTCGAAATCCAACGCAGAATAACTCTGGCCAACAGGTGTTACTGAGTAGGCAATTAAGAAGTAAAGTCCTCTCTCGACGAACAAAAACCAAACTCTATAAGTCACTCATCATCCCCGACCTGCTATATGGTGCAGAGGCATGGGCGATGACAACTTTTGATAAGTCGGCGTTGCGAGTTTTTGTGAGAAAGATTCTGCGGAAGTTATGGTCCTTTGCCTATTGGCAACTGTGACTACCGCAGTCGATGGTACGATGAACTGTACATGATATACGACGACATTGACGTAGTTCAGCGAATTAAGAGACAGCGGCTACGCTACTAGGACATGTCGTTCGAATAAATGAAAACACTCCAGCTCTGAGAGTATTCGACGCGGTACTCGCCGGCGGAAGCAGAGCAAGAGGAAGACCTCCACTCCGTCGGAAAGACCAGATAGAGAAGGATCTGACTACATTTGGACTCTCCAATTGGCGCCAAGCAGCAAAAAGTAAGATCACCTGGCGCGCTGTTGTAAACACGGCTATATCAGCGTAAGAAGTGTCTAAGCCAATAAAGGAGGCGACTTGTAAACACATGACTTTGACAGCTACTAAACAATACAACTCTGAATTTCCGAGTGCGCAATTTGGATAACGAGCCCACATTTCTTTATTGGTAAGGTCATTCGTAGGCCAGAAGAAGAACATACGATATCGCTATTATACATATTACAGCAGTTTACTAAAAATTATAGCAAAAACAACGATGTTGATGTTATTTTTTTAATTTATTCTAAAATATTAAAATATTGTGCCTTCTAATAAGCCAAGTCGTTGCTGTAAGCAACCGAGATTTTCCACCAAAAAATCGCATTGCCCGCGCGCTTGCGCACAAGGTTCACACAAGTTTCACGTTAGCGATGAAATTGTAAGCTCTAAGCTCAGCCGACGACGCGTCGTCATAATCCTACACACACACACACACACACAGCGGCTGCCATCAATCAACCTGCCGTTTTTAGCTGCTTAACTGTTGTTTTTCTCGTGCTTAACTAATAAAAAAATTTAAATTCATCAAATTTTAATGAGCATAATTTTTCAACACCACATTAAGAGTGAAAAAAAATTTAATTTTGGAAAAAATCGCTAAACAAAAGATTGGTCGGCCAATAAACTGCGTTGAACGCTGATTGGTTTGGCTTGTGCCGTGCTCATGAATGCGCCTGCGCGTTGACAAAGCCGCGCAAATTTAACGTCATTAGCATTCACACTTTGAACAATACAAGAAAAACATAAAAAGAAGAAGAAGCAGAAAATTCATATGTACATATTTTAATTCTTTTCTTCTGCGCGTACAGCAGCTGCCATTTGGCAAAATTTATGACCTTCCACTAGCCAATATAACTGTCGTGCTATTGATAAATCTATTAAAATTTTAATATTCACTTCAAGTGATGTTGCCACCTGGTCGCATACGCATACTGCCAGAAACTGCACGCGTCTTTGAAATTGTATACAGATACTAGCGCTGCTTGTGAGCAGCTCTAGAAAACCTTTAAAATTAGAAATCCATATGGATGTATAAAAAACAACAGCAAACTAAGTAAAAAACTTGAGTGTAAGAGGTCATTTAACGGTCTTCGTACTGATCATTAATCATTAGTTAAGTATTCTTGCGTCAGCGATAACGAGTTTCATATGCAATTGCTGTTGGCTTTAGGTTTGCATTGGTGGAGCGCTGATTGTGCCCCCCAGTCGTGCTGACGCATTAAGCGATCGTTATTGATCTGAAGCGAGCCGATCGTTTAATTGCAAATACAACTACCGTAATTAACGGGATTACTCAATGATATTTCAGTATTTAGTAATCATAGAAATTCCCCCGCATATCCCAGCAAAACTAATACGGCTGTGTAAACTTACGTTGAGATAAACCAAAAGCTCCGTCAGGGTCGGAAGGACCTCTCCCAGCCGTTTGATACCAAACAAAGTTTCAGATAAGGCGACTCACTATCATGCGACTTCTTCAATCTACTCCTGGGAAAATAACTCCAGCCGCTGATTTGAATAGAGAAGATACGGTCTTCTATAAGAGTGTACAGCAGCAGGCGTACGTCGCTGATATTGACATCATTGGCCTCAACAACCGCGCCGTTAGTTCTGCTTTTCCCAGAATAGATAAAGAAGCGAAGCCAATGAGTCTGGTAGTGAAAGAGGGCAAGACGAAATATCTCCTGTCATCAAGCAAACAGTCGACGCACTCTTGGCTACCACGTCGCTGCTGACAGTCATAACTTCAAAGTCGCAGATAATTTCGATTATTTTGGAACACCAACAACAACGTCAGCCTCGAAATCAAACGCAGAATAACTCTTCTCAATAAGTGCTACTTCGAACTGAGTAGGCAATTGAGAAGTAAAGTCCTCTCTCGCCGAATAAACTCCAAATTCTACAACTCACTCATCATCCTCGTCCTGCTAAATATATGGTGCAGAGGCATGGACGATGACAATATATGTTTAGTCGGCGTTACGAGTTTTCGAGAGAAAGATTCTGCCGAAGGTTTATTATCCTCTACGCATTGGCAACGGCGAATATCGCAGTCGATGGAACGATGGGCTGTACAAAGTATACGACGATATTGACATAGTACAACGAATTAAGAGACAGCCACTAAGCTGTCTAGGTTATGTCCGCCGAATGGATGAAAACACTCCAGAGGAAAACCAAGGCCTCAACTCCATAGAAATGATCAGACTAAGCGAAGGACCTGGCTACACTTGGAATCTCCAAACAGCGAAAAGAAAAAGCGACTGGTGCGCTGTTGTAAACTCGGCTATAACAACGTAAGCAGAGTCTATGCCAATAAAGAAGAAAGAGAAGAATTTCCACAACTACAAGATCCCCAGCTTTGATGCACGATTCATATGTTCTTTGGTTTTTCGCCACACCCGGACATCAACGCCTTAAATGCTAGTCGTGGAGCTCGGATCTATTAATATTAAGACATACTGCTTAGTTGGACATGAAAGTTACTTGCTCAGAAGACTCCCGTAACTATTGTGGATCCAAAGTGTACTTAATGGCTGCCTTCACTTTTAATAAGCTAAGAGCGGCCTGGAAAAAACTGTAAGACTCAAGTATTGTACACGACAGATCACAGTGTCCTTCCGCATTTCAAAACATCTAGCAACCTTCTTTCCAAGTTTAATACTAACTAGTAATACTATTAGTAATAACTCAAGCTTTTATTTACTTAATATAAACTCTAATATGGATCTCTTAGCGCGATAAGCACATCACTTAATAAAGTTTCACCAACTCATTTCGCCTAAGACACTTCATTTACTTTAAACCGCACAGTACGCGAACTCACCGCCAAAGCACGCAGCATAAAGGTGGTGAAGCTCGCACGTACAAACCGCGATTCCATTACCATAAATGACGTAGCAAAATGGCGGCGTATCTGCTGCAAATTATCTAACCAACCATACAAAGCGGCAATCCCACCGAGCAGCCACTCGGCGAGTCAGCAAGTTCGCGAGACGGCAAAACCAGCAAAGCAACTTGCCGCTGCGGCAGCAAGACGCGAATATGGTGTTTATGCTGCGGCATAAGTTGATTGGCAAAGACGCTTGACTCCTCCTGCCTAACCGACGGCAATGCGCGCGCCGGGAAGTAGTGAAGTATGTAGCTACAGAGCCGAAGACGTGCCATACAGCGTTGTCAGTCAAATGTGACCGCGAATGGCAGACTTGTGTTGTGGTATGTGTTTGTTGGTAAGACATTTGCGCCTCGGTTGTGCGCTTCGCGTACTCATTTGATGCATTACAGCTGATTTCACGCATGCGCTGACAGACAGTAATGACTGTCAGAAGCAATTAAAGGCGAACTTCAGAACGGAGCTGCATAGAAAATATATGTATGTTGGATGAAGAAGAGTGAGTAAAAATACCAAGCATTGCATTGCGGTTGCTCGTTGATGGATATACCGTTGCTAAGCATAAAAAATATGCGCAGACATTAGAAGTTCATAGGCATGTTGTTGTTGTGCGCTCGTATAACTTTATTTCGTAAATGGCGGCCGCTGAACGCAACGCGCGTTGCACGATCGACGTTGAGCGTGGCGTGCAATTGAAGCCTTTGCCTTTGCTTTTTGTTTATGCGGCTGTTGCATGCCATTTGCGTCTACCGTCTTTGTGCTGAAAACCCACAATTATGCGTTGAAAATTAAATAAATGGTTAGGTGTGCATTGAAGCGATCGACACGCCCCACATTTTCCAGCGCGCTCTCGAAGGTGGCAAGTAATTTTTCGTTTAGTTTTCCAAGCAAATGTAATTTGAGGTCGGCTTGGCAGAAACAACAACAAAAGGTGCTAAAGAAATGCTGGTTGCGGTGTGCGTTCAGCGATCGCGGGGTGATCTTCGCGCGGAAAAAAACAGGTGATCTTAGAGAGATATATGTACATAATGTTCCTGACATATAATGCATTACAAAGTGACAGTGTGAAGTGCGCGCTGCAATGAGCAATTACCGCTACACATCATCATCATCAATATGGGAGACGGCGAACGAGTCAGCGCGTCGCCAAAACTGAGCGACGCGGCTGATCGCGGCATAGCATGGTGAAGCGCAATAAGAAAAAATAAAAAAGCAAAAAAAAACATAAATAACAAAAAAAAACATAAGGAAAAGTCTCAAAAAAATATGAAAATAAATAGCAACAACAACAACATTGCAACAACTCAATTTGTGATTGCGCACAATTACGCGCGGCTTCTTTTTCATCCATAACTCTTGTACGTCGGCGTCGGCTTTATTAACACCAAACACCAAGTGGCCAACAACTTGAACTCAACAATCGATCATTTGATGACTTGCAGCGGCACACTTGAGCTGCTCAACTCGAAGAAAAAAGCGCACAGTTGCAACGCCATCAGCGCTCAGCACTCGACATTCGAGATTCGACACTCAGCGCGCGGTTTGAGCCAAGCGCACAGTTAGCACTTAACGTAATTAAATTACAACAACAAGCCTTGCTCATTTTTGGGTTAATTAAATTGTATGGCAGATGAAGAAGAAGCGATGTGGCAACGTTGGACGCGTGTAAATTACGTTTCAATGGCGATATATCGATTTTTTATTTAACCGGCATCTTCTTTGAAGTCGCGAAGATTATGCGGAGCCGGCAACTAAATTTGAAATTTTTCGCATTTGAAAGTCCACAGAAAAAATCTGTCTCTCTAAGGAGTTGGTACGTTTTGAGTGTAGGTAATTTTTCGATACGGAACACCGAAGACTGGAGATCGTTAAGTGGATAATGGAGTTACCCTTATGTTTACTCTCTTCTCCAGTGCCAAGATATACTAAGTTTGTCATGATGTTCGTAACACCCAAAATAAAACGTCTGAACCCTATAAAGTATATACATATGTATATGTATGATCAGCTACCCATACATGGGTTACATATGTTGAAAGCTCCTAAAAAAGTGATAACTCACCAAATAAGAAAGTCAGTTTCATTAAATTACACATTCTCCATGATACGGAAGGTACTAATAGGAGCCAGATTCTTATATCGCATATATAACAATTTAAATTCCCTCTGACTCTTTCACTTTATAGAATATTAATCGAGAGCCAATAACGTTATAGAAGTAAGGCTCAACACAAATATGTACAGCCTGTCTGATATCACATGTACCATATCACGTTTGAAATCAGACAATAACTTTTCAAGCCCCAAGTTATGTAATAAGTCGGATGATTTTGAAGGGCCTCCTTACTCAATTCTTTTGCAGCTTTTGACTTAGCGAACTCTGGCGGCTCCTTCTCTGTCCATATACCGACGAGGAAGCTATGGATAGGAAGAAGCCGTTGGAAGAGAGGGGCAGTGAGCTTCTTTACGGATGGGTCAAAGCTTGTGGGGAAGGTTGGTGGAGGGGCTTAATGTCAGGACCTCTTTATCAGCTCCAGTTTCAGATTTCCTGACTATTACACTGTCTTCCAAGCCGAGGTTGCAGCCATTAAGATAACAGTAGATCTGCTGTTCCGGAGTACAGGTTCCTTCAGAGAAGTGACCATTCACTCAGATATCAGAGCGGCGATACCAGCCTTGAACTCATTAACAGTGTGTTCAGGGTTGGTCGAGGAGTGTCTTACCTCAATAGCATCGAGTGATTTTGTGATAAGATTGGTATGTGTGCCGTGCCTAAGCGAAATCGCAGGAAATTGTAAAGGTGATAAGCTAGCAAGGAAGGCACTCTGAACCGCTATGGGTAGAATGGAAGCGAGTCGTCATCCTCTTGTGTTCTACTACTAGTTAGCTGGGATTCGCGGAAGTTTGGGCAGCTCTGAGCCACCATCGGCACTTGCGCTGTCGCAAGAGCCTTTTGGTACAAGATTGATCGCAAGATAATCTCTTTGCCCTCGATAAGGCTAGCCTTTCCCTAGTTGTGGGGAAATTAACTGGCCATTGTTCTATTGGCGTCCATGCCATAAGATTGGGATTCTTACCAGACGTCGTTTGCAGAAGCTATGTGGAAGAAGATGAGGTGGAAACAAGTCAACACTTCCTTCTTGACTGTCTCGCGTTTGGGAGGTCAAGACTTAAACACTTGGGAGCGAAAACCTTCAGACATCCCACCGAACTGGCGTTTTGCTAATCTATAAGTCCGAACACAGGAGTTCTTCTTTTCTATGGCTGCACAAAAGACTACATATACTAGCCCACTTGAGATCTTCGATCAGCCATCTAACCTAACCTAACGTTTAATGTATAGTTGGATCCGGAAAAAATATAGAGCCTCAGGCCAAGATTGCATTAAGGGTACTTCATGGTTGCCTGAACATACCGACATTAATGACCGTACTACTTAACAAAAGATACATCTAAGGTTTAGAATGTTTATATTGAAGGTACCGTGAAGGTCCCTGAAGTTATTTATCCACATCACATAAGGTGTGACATCCCGCCGTTCCCACGACAATCAGCTCAAGGTACCCGGAACGGACCAAGATTTTTATACGGCCAAGGACCGTCAAAACGGCACCATTCCTTGAAATCACTTCATGAATGTTTTCTGCCGCTACAATAACAAAAACGGCCAGCCAGTATAACCTCGCCTTTGTTCGTTCTACTTAATAAAAGATATGTAAATCTAAGGTTTAGAATTTTAGTACCTTTTCATTGGGTCTGTTTTTTTTACGTGGCGGGTCCCAAACCTAGCGCACAACCCTATGTAGGGGATATTTCGCCTTCTCACTTTAGGTCGCCTTCGAACGGATGTTCTTAGGCTACCCGGATACTTGGTCAAAGACCGGAAGTTGTGAGCTGCTTGAGCCATGTGTAAAAGAATCGTTTCTGGCCACTCCCAAGTGAATGGCGATCAGAGAACTTTCCTCACTTGCGTGAACTTCTACACATGACTCCATCCTCCGAAGAATTTTAGTACGAAAGTTCCCACGGAGTTCCCTGAAGTTATCCTTATCTCTTTTCTAAAAACCTTAGGATTATCGCACACACTTGAAAATGATACAATTGATAATCAAAAATCCCTCAACACCCCTTGACATCTATCTCTCTTTTAGTTGTATACTCTCAGAAGATTACCGAAATACGAAAAGACTTTTTCGACTATCCAATATTAGCTTCTTCCTCAGGAAATTGATTGAGATCTTTCAATTTTGGAAAATCCGGTTATTTGGAAGTGGGTGTTTTTACTGACGAAAGTAAAAAGATTTTTTTTGGAAGTGTAAACCGATTTAGAGTTTCGAAACAACCAAACACTCTTCTTGATAATAAAAATAGTATACCTATAGTCAAACATGGAGGCGACAGCGTTATGGTTCGGTATGCCATGGCTTCTTCTGAAGTTGGACGTTTGGTTTTTATAAAGTGTACTGGAACCGTTAAGTTTACAAACCATGTTGAAATAAAAAATTAAGGCAACTGTGGACAGTTTAGGCCTTGGGGAGCAATAAGTTTTTCAACAGGGCAACAAAGACAAAGATACGGCGCTCGCTGTTCGAGACTGATTTCTATATAACACTCCGAGACAACTACCACCACAACCACCAGTTATAAATCCGATTGAACAAATTTGGGACTTACAATGGAAATGGAATGGAAGGAAGTGTGGAAACGGAATGGAATAATATTAACCCTGTCACTTCAGAAGAACTTTCTTCTAGCCTTTACAAATTTTATGTTTTCTAATCACAATATGGAATCACGATTTTCGAAAAGAAACATTAATATCCCTCCAAGCACTTTCAATGAAAACTATAAGAATGAGTATTAACCATCTCACTTCAGGTGAATTTTCTTCTAAGTTTCATATTCTGCAATCACAATATACTTTAAATATATTTTCCTATGGCTTATTCTTCCGATTTTCATACTTTTTTTTGCTGTTTCGTCTCATCAGCTCTAAGCTTCGCTGTAGAGAAAGTCTGTCAGCAGGCTTATTGTTGTCTTACTCTACTTTGTTGTTGTACGCTTTTTTATTTCAATCAGCGCTACGAAATGTTTTGACGGCAACACAATTATTAGCTGGCGAAAATGATACACATAAATACCCGCAAACTTATTGAACTATCAGCCGATACTTGAAACGCCGTTGTTTGCCGTCTAATTGCCGCAAATAAGCTTAGGTACGGTCTGCGCTTGCGCTGCTTGACCCACATTTCACGTACGAATTTTTGCGATCGATATGCCGCCATTGTCATGAACGTATTATTTTATTTACATTGTAGAAGTGTAATAACCAGCTTTTATTAGTTTGTTGGCAATTACGAGCGTTTTATGTTGCTGTGCCCCACTGTTCTGAAGACCCAAATTTCACGTGTATTATCAAGCATAATTTGATTGACCTACAAAATTGCGAAAGTGGCGGCAAAAGTGCAGAGGGGAAATGAAAAATGTTTGTAAGTAATGCGACTGATGAGTTTAAACCGTTATTATAGATATTTTGATTTGTGTTTATGCACAAATATTCTTTTAATTGGCTACTTCAAGGTCAATTGCGGATAATGCGGCCAATTAAATTGCTTTGTATGCTTACTTAAATTGTCAAAAAAAAATGAAAAACTCATTTTCTTTGGTCATTCACGAAATTGCGTGTAATTTTATGCATCGCTGAGTGGGCGCGTGCGCTCTGGTAACAGGAAAGGCGCGCCGAGTATATTTAATGGCTAACAGGTGTCTTCAATGGGGGTGCTATTAGTTGCACTAGCCAATTGGTAAGCATTGATTCGGTTACTCTAGACATAGAAGTGCTGAAAGTGTCATAAATACACTGGTGGTCATGAAAATACAATTCCAAAGTATATTTATGAGAATAAGTTTTCGGATTTGAGAATGAATATTCGGTTATTATTTTTAGAATCGCATTATTTTATAAATGATATATTCGAGTAAATGCAAAAAAAGAGCTTGACAAGCTGGCCGACAGAGGTAATGCCCGAAAATTCTACGAAAAAATGAGGCGACTAACAGAAGGTCTCAAGACATACTCTTCTAGAACCCCCCGGAGATGATCTAGTAACCGATGCCCAGAGCATACTAAAATTATGGAAGGAACACTTCTCCAGCCGGCTGAATGTCAGTGAAAGCATAACACCAGGCGATGGCGAACTCGATTCCCCAATCGATGACGATGGAGCAGACGTTCCAATGCCCGACTATGAAGAGGTTCGAATAGCAATTACCTCTAGCAATTTGAAGAACAATGAAGCGATGGGGGCGGATACATTGCCAGCCGAGCATATTCAAATACGCCGGCGAAGAACTGATAAAGAGCTTGCATCAGCTTCTTTGCAAAATATGGTCGAACGAAAACTTGCCCGACGATTGGAATGTGGAGAGAAGTGTGCTCTGCCCAATCCACAGAAAGGGAGACCCCACAATCTGCGCCAACTACCATGGGATAAGCCTGCTCAACATTGCATATACATAAGGTTCTATAGAGCGTATTGGGTGAAAGATTGAAGCACACTGTCAACAAACTCTTTGGACTTAATCAGTGTGGCTTCATATCTGGAAAATCAGCCACTGACCATATATTCACCATACGCCAAATTTTGGAAAAGATCAGTGAAAAGACGATCGACGATACACCATCTCTTCGTCGATTTTAAAGCTGATTTTGATAGCTGTCTTTATGCCGCGATGTCTGTATTTTGTATTCCCGTAAAACTAATATGACTGTGTAAACTGACGCAATACCAAAAACTCCGTCAGGATCGGGAAGGTCCTCTCCGACCCTTTCGATACCAAACGAGGTTTCAGACAAGGCGACTCCCTATCGTTCGACTTCTTCAATCTATTGCTGGAGAAAATAATTCGAGCTGCAGAGCTGAATAGAGAACTTACAATCTTCTATAGGAGTGTAGAGCTGCTGGCGTACGCCGATGATATTGATATCATTGGCCTCAACAACCGCGCCGTTAGTTATGCTTTCTTCAGACTGGATAAGAAAGCGAAGCAAACGGGTCTGGTAGTGAACGAGAGCAAGACGAAATATCTTCTGTCATCAAGCAATCAGTCGTCCCACTTGCGACTTGGCTCCCACGTCATTGTTGACAGTCATAACTTCGAAGTCTTAGATAATTTCGTCTATCTGGCATTAACACCAACAACAACGACAGCCTCGAAATCCAACACAAAATAACTTTTGCCAACAGGTGCTACTTCGGACTGAGTAGGCGATTGAGAAGTAAAGTCTTCTCTCAATTAACAAAGACCAAACTCTACAAGTCCCTCATCATCTCCCTACTGTTATACTATATGGTAGTCAAATGCTTAGCCATACACTCCATCTTTGCAAACCTGTGGTCAAAATCAAGTCATATACTCTACCTGTTCATTTATTTCTTGTGACACTTTCTCTTTTATTCTGTTCTTCAAATTCAAATTCTGTTAATTTTTTGTTCTATTAAAAGCTTGGTTCTCTGAAAAACTCGTCATAAGACCGTCTATTCACATGACTAAAATTATTTGTTTTGCGCACTTTGAAGGAAATTTTACGCTTTGTGTCCAGTATTCTTATTGCTCTATTTATCTAGTGACTTCGTCCATATTTTCAGATGGCTGCTTATATTCGTAAGCACCGAGAATCGGACTCATCTGTCAAAGAGCTTTGTCATATTCAAAATTTCGCTTATTTATAAATGTTCTTAATTTCCTCTACATCCCGATCTTTTTTTGGTCATTTATCTAAAAGTTCCTTTTCCATAAACGAAGGAACTGATTCCATATCACAGAGTGAAACTCCGCTGCCAAAGCAACTTCCGTTACTACTTTATTTTGGGAGCATAACGCCAGTAAAGCTACTCAGTCCAGAGTAGAATTCTGCTCGGTTATTATTTGAATTTAAGTTTTACAGATTTATAGCTTATTGGGAATGCATTTTAGGATACCGTTGAACCAAGAAGTAGACTATAACTCGTCAGAAAAACTTGTTCGACTTTAAGACCACACGGGCTGATATTGTTCGATGATAGAAATCCTAACCGACGTGGTATAGAAACAGACCACGGAATCATTTTTACGACCAACACTGTAATAAACATAAGGACTTGTGGTTCCATACGTGCGTAAGTATGTTCCAGCTATGCACAAACCCATTTAGCCCGTTGAAACTGCTAACACTTTACCCCATGCCTATTTACGTAAACTTGTATGCATACATGTTGCAAGCCACCTGCGTCAGTGTCACTGACTTTGATTAATTTTCGACACTAATTACGTGCACTGTCAACTGATTAATCTGTTCCGTCTTTCAATCAACGCAGGCAAATTTGTTCTTCAGCTTGCTTGCGCGCTTACCCCTCGACGTTGTTGTACTGTACTGTAACGTGAACAGTGTTGCATTCTGTGGAGGATCAACACAGATCAGTGATTCCAGCACGCGACCACAAACAACCCACACAAGCGTGGCGTGGCACATAATGTCTGGCTAGGTAAAGTGTAGAAAGTTGTAGTCTACAAGTCGCCAACATTATTATGTTAGTCGATACTTGTATTTCTGCTCAATTATTTATTTTTATTTTACTTCTATTTGTTCGCCTCACGCGACTATGTCTAACAATGATCGCTGACTATAAAGTTCTCTTCAATTCTGTGAATATATTTGAGTGAAGGCACTATAGGTTCTCAAACCTTAGTCATGAAAATTTAAATCGGAGCAGCATGTCTAATACTAAAGACAGGTTTTGTGACCTTCAATTGTAAATATACAAAATTCGAGGAGAAGATCTTGATATACTATAAGATTTTATTTTTAATATCTGAGATTTTTGGTAGAGTGAATATTCGAAGATCGCCTTGAACTTTTAATAGACCCTAGATCTGCATAACCAAGGAAGTAAGCTGACAAATGCTATGACTAAGGAAATTCTTTGATGATATTCAGTCCGTTTACAATACGAAATATAGAAAGATTATATAAAGAAGAGCTTCATTGAAAGTTTTCAATGCCATTGGGACTTACTTCTTAATTTTTTGGATGCTAATATTCCTAGAAGAAAGGGGCAACTAGTCGTCTACGAAAGTCCTTTCTTTCTCTGGATCTAGTGAAAATAATAAGCGGTTCAGATTGAACCCTCTCATTTCAGGGGGCCTAAGATAATGAATATAAGCCTTCTCACCGAAAGAAATACTTGGAATAGACTAACTTCTTGTTAATGAGGCTGACAGATCGAGAAGACTGAAGTAAATGTCTAGAGCAAGGCACCAGGGCAACAATCCAGCATCTCTTATGCACTTGTCCCGCATTGGCAAAACTATGCTGTAGGCATCTGGGTCTCCACGGTATGATACACTGGAAGAGGATGACCATTCCACATAGACCTAGTAATTGAATTCCATCTGGTATCACAAAAGACCAAAACTGGTCTATTTTGTTCTGATCATGTTTCCATTTTTGTTAATTCTATATCTCAAATCCTAAAGCAGCAAATCTTAAAGAGTTTCACTCCTTACTCACTTCGAGCTGAGGTTTACGATAATAGTACTGTGACGGGTTTTTACTAAAGGTCAGAAGTTCCCTATCCCTTTCCGGCCTATAGCAAATCTACTTAATAAAATTTGTTTCTCTTTTCGGTCCTATTTCTTTGGCCATTGTAGATAATAACCAATACGTTTGTTTTTTGAAATTTTCAGTTTATCCTTTATTTCTAGGATACGCACAGTTGTTGCGTTTCGGTCTGATTTCAAATAAAAAAAATGTTCATACATAACTCGAAATGTTCTTTAATTCAATTTTATTTTTATTTTTATTATATTTATTGTTTTTCTGAATGATATTTCATAAAACAATTTTGTCTTTTATTTAAACATAAATAAATTTGACATTTGGAACAAAATGTGCGTGTCCGAGATCTACAACCAACAAGCCTACAGCATCTTGCGGATGACAAATCATGCTCAATTAGCCAGTGGTTGAACCGATCAAGCCTCTTATCGTTGCATGGCTGTGAAGATGGACGATATCTTTTTGCAAAACCTTGAGTTTCTTCTTCCTCTGTGTCGGATTCATACTCATTGTTCAGCTAAAGCTAATTTAAAACTTAGCAGGTCATGAGAATCTTCCCGAGATTGCGAGTTTATTTTGCTATGATCTCTATATTGTAGCCAAGCGTTACAGCAAGCAAGATCAATTAAATGTATGAAAACTTTTAGCGCGATATGCCTCCATTAACTGATCACAAATATCCACGCCTCCCATCGATTTGTTGTATTCTCTTACTATCCTTGGGGCTGGAACTTCAACATACCTTTTTTCTTTTTTTTCCCCAGCGTTTAACATTGGAAACAGGTACACAACCATAAGCTGATGATGCCAGTATTACCGCTTTAGAATCTTTCCACTTCACCACGACAATATTGTCTTCGCTATGACAAAATTCTTCCATATCGCCCCTTTTCATTTGTTTTTCCTTGGTGAGGTGGATATTTTTTATTCTGTTTCTCTTTATTGTCCCAGTGGCATAAATACCACGACTTAAAAGCGTCTGAAAAAGCGGTATTGGTATCTGGGAAGGCTTCGACAAGCTGATCTAATAATATCAATCAAAGGTTTTATTTTCCAAAAGACATAGGATTGTTTCTCTTCTTCTGTTACTTCATTGGCGTCCACCACATGGAGACACATGCGCAAAAGAAGGAAACGATCTTTTTAAAAATTCGTCATTGAAATAAGCAGAGAAATAATGTTTAGGACACTCTAAAGTTACGTTAATTTCCGCAGATTGAGAAACACTCTCTTCCAATTGTATATCAAAAGGTCTTTTCCTCCAAATATCACGGCGATTAGCGTTTTCAGTGACATTTTGTGGTGTCTCCGTAGCGTTAATTTCGTGATCATCTTCGTCACTTTGATCGTCTAAAGTTTCATCACCCACAGAAGGTAGCTCCCAAGTCGCATCCACAAGCTCGTCATCGCTACTAAAATCCTCTAAATCCGACTCCAATAGTACTAAGTATTTCGTTTTCAGTGAATTGCTCTAAATGAAAAAAAGATCATATTCATATTTCGTTAAATAAGTCCTGACACGCACAATTGTATCACTTGAAACAAAACAGTCTAAAAAACACTTGTAGTTACAAAATAAATACTGAATGCCACTTTTTAATTAAAACTTGTTCTGTTTTGATTGAGATTACACATTTTTGATAATGATTTTTACTTTTTAAACAAGTCAAATAATTTATCATACTTACTCCTCCGACTCATTTTTGCAAATGATTGAAATGCAATATTAAAATAGCAAAATTCACCAAAACTAACGGACTCCGAAAACGGTCCGTTATGTTTTTTATTAAGCAAACAGCTCACACAATTGTACTATTCAGGTCTCATTATAATAGGGCAGATATTGAAGGAGATAATAAAATTTAAACGCACACGCACAATTGTGCGTACACGGTCGGAAAGGGCTATATAATTTCATAATACTTTTTGGGAGTATTCGAAAAATAACTCTCTGAAATATAAACAACTGGTTCACGCTTTTCTTTCTGACGTTTCTCCTCTTTTGGCAAAGTGGTCAGCTCTTGCATTACCATGTAAAAGTATGTTACTCAGGTCGTGAACCGCCACAAAGGTGATGTAAAATTGTTCGGTTTGGGATAAACTATTGAATATCAACTTTGGGTGAATATATGTATTTAAGCTTGAAATCTAACGTAGAATTTTAGGTATTTATGTGGAAACTCAAATTCGTCTTCTATGAACAAATATGGCTCTAGACATTTTCTTTAAGTCCGGTTCCAATTTAATGGTAATATATGTAAGTGGGGAAGGTTCTGATGTCTGCGGGCGAGGATTCTTGCAGTGTTCAAGCGAAACATTTTGTGAATGATTTATGAACCTTTACGAGTTTGTGAAGACGAATATCGAAAACCACGAAATGATGAGCTTTACGAGCCTTATTGCAAAAATTACAAAATTTAGCTTGTAGAATCCAAATGTGGATGGGATTATGCCAACTAAAGATCCGTCCGTCCGGTTAGAGGTGGGCACGGTCCAGATGTCTGCGTTAGAGGATTATTGGAGTACTCAAACAAAAAGCAGCAAAAACATTTTGTGAGTGAGTTATGGACCTTTACGAGTTTACGAAGACGGCTATCGCAAACCACGAAATGATGAGCTTTAAGAGATTTATGGCAAAACGACATAAAAAGTTTAGCTAGTGAAATTCAAATGTGGACTTGATAATGCCATCCAAAGATCCATGCGGGGTCCTGTTATAAGACGACTAACGCAAACCACGAAACGATGAGCTTTACGAGCTTTATGCTAAAATCGACACACAATTTAAGATAGTGGGGTCCAAACTTAGATTGTGCCAACTAAAGATCTGTCCGGGTAGAGATGGAGACGGTCCTAATGTCTGCGGGAGACGTTTTTAGAGCTTTCGACGAGACATTTTGTGAGTGATTTATGGGACTTACGAGTTTACGAAGACGATTATCGCAATCCGTGAAATGATTAGCTTTAAGAGTTTTATGGCAAAATCGGCACACAAATTGAGATAGTGGATGGGTCCAAACGTGTTTATGCCAATCCAAATGTGCACTAGATTATGCCAACCGAAGATCTGTCCACAGTCAAATTATAAACCGTTTTGAAGCAGCGCGGTCTAGAAAAGGAACAAGCAATTAAAAATCAAAATATTTTGACTTTCTGATTCAACAGAATCGATAAACTTGAGTACCACGTAGCGGACGCACGGTGATTACCATCAAACGCTCAGAAAATTTCCAATTACAAATATATCAAAATGATTTAACAGCAGGTAAGTAAAAGCCGAAGCTTTTCACCGCAGAGACAAATAAATTAAGCGGCGAAAATTTGTCTAGTTTAATCGAGTCTTGTTGAAGACATAAATAACACAAATTGAATACGCACAAGTGGTAGTGGCGATGAAAAAAGAACGGTAAAAAACGACAACAACGAACTAGCAGTGAGCAAAACCAAAAACAAGCGCTTGATACAGGGAATCACTACATATGTATACGAGCGTATTAACATATCTTATCGCATAGCAGTTGGACAGCAAGCAACACCAACGACTGCCAACAACTTAATCACTAGCTAAAATTATAAATTAAAAACCAAAAATTAACAGCAACATAAATAAACGACAACAGGTTAAACTTGAGCATATGCATAAACATGTGTATGTCTGTATGAATGTGCGCATGTGCAGCTTAGGCGATGGTGCGAACAAGATTTTCGAACAAGGCGACAACTCAAATTTATGCGTACATCCGAAATAAATCAAATGATCGTTGACGGCAAGTCAAAAAAAAAAGGTGAAATGAGAGATAGAAGAAGAAAAAAAACTTGAAAATAGATGCTGAAAAAGTGTTGGCTTAAATACGAGAGCAGTTTGAGAAGTCAGTGAGATACACATAGTCCACGACTCAACTCCATTATGTCGATCCAGTGGCGTGAATTTAGCTCAATGTTTAAGTTCCAGAATAACCGCTCTAATCGAGATACCAAATGTAGCCAAATCTTTCTCCACCTGATCTTTCTAACGGAGTGGAGATTTTCCTCCTTCTCTGTTTCCCACTGCGGGTGCTGCGTGTCGAATACTTTCAGAACTGGAGTGTTCTCATCCATTCGGACCTATCCAGCGAAATTGCTGTCTCTAAATTCGCAGAACTATGTCAATGTCGTAGTATAACTCATCCAACCGATATTTGACCTACTAAGGCCGAAGTAGCACCTGTTGGCGTTAGCTTTTGACTGGCTGACATTGTTTTTTGGTGGTTAATAATACAAGATAGACGAAATTATCTGCGGCTTCAAAGTTATGTCTGCCAACAGTGACGTGGGAGCCAAGTCGCGAGTGCAACGACTATTTGTATGATGACAGGAGATATTTCGTTTACTACCAGACCCATTTGATTCGCTTCCTTTTCCACTCTGGAGAAAGCAGAACTAACGGTGCGGATGTTGAGGTCAATGATATCAATATTACGGCATGCGCCAGGAGCTGTACAGTCTTATAGAAGATTTTACCTTCTTGTTTAAGCTCTGAAGTTCGAAATACTGTCTCGAACAATAGATTGAAGAAGTCGTACGATAGAGAGACGCTCTGTCTGAAACGTCCTTTGGTATTGAACTACTTTTCAAATCGAAATCTAGCTAATTTAGAAAACGGAATTGATGACAGACGACTGAACCAGCCAGACATGCTTTTTTAAAATGCTTTTTTTTTGCCGAGGAGTTGGAAGCCTGATATCTTCTTTCAAAGCCCAAATATAGTTTTTTTATGTAGTACCATCGGGTCAAATCAATTTTTTTGGGTGGCGAATCTGTAGTTAATAAAAGTAAACTGAGATCTCCGAAATGATTTGCATATTTACCAAATTTTTTGGGCAGAAGGCTTAACTTCACGGATTTGCTTGATAGGGAAGCATTTCGAAACCTGTTGATGTAGTTGTAGCTAAGAAGTTGAAAGTTCAGACATGATCCATACCGAAGACCAAAGTCTGCTTTGCCGTAGATTATTGTTTTTGCTCTGGATGCTAACACAATTGAAGTTATGTGATAGTTCGAAGGAACAGGTTACCAAGGCTCTCTCTGACTTTTACTTAAATGCTCAGACCTCGTTAGCTCTCAAATTTTTGCTCTCTGAACAAAGATCAGAAGACCTAAACTTTCTTCATACCTCCTGTTCCTAATTGATCTTTGAAACTCCCTCGTACCTCGCAGTCTGATTCTGTCATTACAACTACTCCCCTACAACTTCCACACGTCATTCAGCTATCTACTTCTATATTATAATTGAATATATCTTTTAGCCGAAATCTTTGCTGCTTTCTTCTGGGCGCTCATTTAAATAAGTTATTACAGCTCGTACCAAGTCATCTCAGTCCGCTGATAAGGCACCAGCTAACGAAACCACTTGTGGCAGCTACAAAAATGCGGTCAACGAGAGCTATCTGAAAAAAATGCAAGAAAAAATGACTAAACAACAACAAACACGTAACAAACCGTTAAAACAACTCAATTTATTAACAAAATCACCGAAAAACTAATTTCAAATGGTCTTCGGCAGCAACAGAGCACCTGAGCTCAACCTCTTCCATTTACGGTCGGCATTTGTTGCAAGTTATATGTATGTACAGTTGAAAAAAAACGAACGGAATTTAAGTAATCAACCAACACGCACTAGCCGGCCAGTACATGCATATCCAGTTATTTAACAAATCCATTACCCATCAGCACATCCCAGCTCATTTACACCGCTGTCTGTCGCATCTTCATCAACTGCAGCAACGCGTGTTGTGTGCCGCACTTTCGACAACGCGGCTCGGCTCATTCGTGCACTAATGACATCGCAATAAATCAAATGAAAGGTGAGATCGACCGTACGACCGGTCGACTTGCCATAAGCCGTGGAGCGTGCGCGCGCGTTGATAGCTGATGCCACCTTCTTTGAGGGCTACTAAAGCCTGCAACGGTATGTTGTAGAATGAATGAACGGACGGACGGATGAATGTTTGTGATATGGGCTCAGTGCGGCAACAAGATCAATATGTAAAAGTGCATCGGAATGCGCAGACGCGAGTTGGCTCATTTGTAAGTGCCGCGTCTTCCCTTTAGAGCAATGTGTGGAAATTGGAAATTAATTTTGGTAAAAACAAAACCACAGAGAGATGTAACGATCGGCAAAGAAATGATCCGTTCCGAAAAGGAACCTGCAAAAGTTCTTGAGAGTATAGTTTCAAAAAGCGATAGAAATTCTTACTTATAAATCTTGTTTCAGACGTAGAGTTTGTTTATTGAGAATTTGATAAGAAAAATGGGTTTGAAGTTATAACTAGTTTATATAAAAACCTGAGCAATGTAAAATCGATGATTTCGAAGTAGAAAGTTGAGCTTTGAAGACGTGAAGAGACTGAAACCCACGTATTTTTCTCGTCGACCCTATATTGAATTCATTTGCGGTTCTCAGAGAGATATTTCAATTTCGACAGTTTTTGAGATTTCTCGCTATATTTTATGGAAGTGGGAACATACCCACAGCGCAGTTAATTTTAAGCCCATCGGTACAGACGCAGGTGATGTATGTATGTACATACATATGTGTTTTAAGAAAAATCTATTAAAATTTTTTCGAAAGGTTGTAATCTTAAATTGTATTATTAAGATATGTATAAAAATAGTTTAAGAAGTTTTTTTGTCCCAAATGTATCTGACAAGAGTTGCCACATGTTTTAAAACTTTAGTAAATATTTTATAAGTTAAAAACATTAAAACATGGGTATATAACTGGTAAGAGCTAAGAAATAATATATTTTTACATTTTTTTTAATTTTTGAATAGGTCTGCCACTTATTTATTTTTACAACATGTGGCAACTATGTTTTAAAACTTTAGTAAAAATTTTATAAGTTAAAAAGATTCAAATATGGATATCGAACTGTTAGCAGTTAAGAAATACATTCGTGCGGGTTTTATCGGTTTTTGAAAAGGGTTGCCACTTATGTGTTTTAAGAAAAATCTATTAAAATTATTTCGAAAATTTTTATATTTAAACTGAAACATTTAGATATTTATAAAAATAGTTAAGAAGTACTTTTGTCGTAGATATGTATATCTGAAAAGCGTTGCCACATGTTTGAAAACTTTAGTATAGTGAAAAATATTCAAATATGAGTTTCGAACTGATAGGAGTTAAGAAATATATTCGTCTGGTTTTTTTCGGTTCTTGAACAGAGTTGCCACTAATTTATTTTAAGAAAAAAAAAATTGATCAGATGAAAACCAAACAACATGGGTATCAAAACCAGCTTTTAGCGGAAGATGGTTGTACGCATGGTTGCCATCAGTTTAAATTAAAAAAATACTCATATGTACAGTGTGCGACAAAACTAAAGCACGGAATCTGCCTTGTCGGTATTTAACCGAATAAAATCATAAAGTAGGCATTACGTGATGTTTTATTGATTTGTATTATTAGTTCATGTATTCTTCTTTTAAAATTAGTAAAAATTAAACAAATTAACTTACTAAAATATTATATAAAATTAATTATATGAAGAACTCCAAAAATCTGGTGCGACAAAACAAAAGCACATAACTAAGAATTTACATTAATTGCACATTAATTGTTTGTCAAACGGTTTTTAATGATCAAAAATGTTGGATATGTGTAGTTATTACCAAATTAGAAAAATATTAATGCATATTCAGTTGCAGTTCGTCATTCAGTACGGTTGGTTGTATGTTAAAGAGAAAGATATTTCAATGGCTCGAAATAAGTATTCTGTTCATTTTAGAAAAAAATTTGTTAAGGATTTTAAGAAAAGAGAATCGGTTATGACTATTGCAAAAAAGTTTGGAATAAATCATCCTAATGTTTCCCGAACATTTAGCTGATTTGGCAAATCAAGCTCTTTGGTTACAGCGCATAGAGGTAGACGGCCGTGGAGAGCAACCGAACGAGAGGATAAGGGAGTCATTCGGGCAATAAAAAGTTACTCTTTTATATCGGCAATATCTATTGTAAGACAATTACGGTTAAATATATTACAGAGATCCATACAACGTCGAGCTGTCCATGGGGAATTTTCATGCTACCTGTAGCAAGTTATTGCAAAAAAGCCGTATTATTTATTTAAAGAACAGACTGGCGTGATTGGAATCTGTGAGGATGCACATAAATTGAGCGATTACCAAATGGCAAACTGTACTTTTTTCACGCGAATCGAAGTTTAATATCAAAGATTGAGATGGATGCTGAAGCTGGTAGGCAGACCGAAGGACAACGCCTAAATCAACGTTATAAAACAAGCGCGGTGAAACAGGTGGAGACAATGTACTAGTGTGGGGTTGTTTTCCAGGGAATGCAATAGGATAAATTCATCATATAAACAGTATAATGGACAAATATAAGCATAAAAATATTTCTCAGAATATTAATGCTGCCACATGTTGCAGAAGAAATGGCTTTAAAATGGAGTTATCAACATGACAACGACCAGAAACACACTGCTGTTTGTGTAAAACAGTGGTTTGTTGATAACGGGAATGAGATTTTGAAGCGACTCGCACAATCACCTGATCTCAATCCCATAGAGAACCAATGGTAAATTGTAAAATTAGACTTGAGAATTGTGAAAATAAGGCCGTTTTATACATTCAAGTGAAGGTAGCATGGAAAAGCATTTCCTGGGACATATCAAATAAATTAATTGAGTCCATGCTTAGCCGATGTTCAACTGTATTCAAAAATAAGGGATACGCAACCAAATATTGAAAGACATAAATTTTTCAATCATAAAACCATTTCGTGCTTTTGTTTTGTCGCACCAAATTTTTGGAGTTTTTCATATATGGTAATTTATATATTTTTTTAATAAGTTAATTTGTTTAATTTTTACTAATTTTAAAAGAAGAATACATGAACTAATAATACAAATCAATAAAACATCACGTAATGCCTAATTTATGATTTTATCCAGTTAAATACCGACAAGGTAGATCCCGTGCTTTAGTTTTGTCGCACACTGTACATATATATGTACATACATATGTATGTACATAGAACATAGAACTTGATAATATATGTACATTATGATAGAATCAATGAAATATAGTATTATGTGCAAAAATGATGGAAAAGTGAAAGAAAGAAATATTTGAGTAATGCAAGAGTTGCCACCTGTTTGAAACTTTGATAAAATTGTATGCATAAAATACATTTTTTAACGCAATACAAGCTACAAATATAAATAGTTAAAAAAAGTATTTAAAAGGAGTTGCCATCTGTTACAAAAATAATTTAAGCAAGTTTATCAATTTGGAAATAATGACATTGGAGATATTTTTGAGGTACGCTACTTGTATTCCCAAAAAGGAAAATTAAAAAAATTATATTGAAAAAAAAAAAATTTTAATTTTTAAATATGAAATAATTAAATATGAAATAAAATACCCTGTGGACTGAAGAAAAAATTTCACTAAAAATAATATAAAAATTGCGAATTCACATCAATTCTAAGTGAGAAAAAATTCAACAATAACAACACTACAGCTTTTCGCATGCCAAGTCCCCATACATGCATACATCAAACACCGATTTTCCGATGCTCTGGTGTTACTAGCTCCACCCCATCCGCTTGTATCCTTTGCGGCGTGCGATTTTTTCTGCGGCTGACGCATTCCATTAAGCAAATGGTAAATCACGGACGAAATCCTTTTATCTAACAAATTTTTATGTCGACGTTGGTTTTTTTTGGAGGCCTTTGGTTAGAGCTGGCACAAGCTTGTAGTTGTATCTAGTTTTGTCGCAAAGCAAAGCAAAAGGTATAAAACAACAACAACATATATACATACATTCATAAATATGGGAAAAATGTCATTTGCGCTGCGAGCTTAGACAGTCGCCGAGTTGATACACCTGTCGCAACGATTTCTATGTTTATATTTGTATGTATGTGTGGGGCTTATACCCTGAATAGGATATAACTATTAAGTGTCCACAAAGCTTGTAAGACCCGGAAGTCAACCTTGGAGAACCTACAATGTATACTCGTATATCATCGGTCACCGTAATAAGGTGAGTTGAGTTATCCATGTCTGTAAGTTCCTCAATCCGTGTGTCTTTATATACTCTAACTAATCCCTTAGTTTTTGCGGTATTGATCTGAAATTTGGCTCATGTTCATTTCTTGCTAAGAAGCTACTTACATGTCGGAACTACCGAAATCGGATCACCCTAGCATATAGCTGCCATATAAAATGATCGATCAAAATCAAGTCCTTGTATGGAAAATTTTTTATTTGTCAAGATAACTTAACGAATTTTGGCACGAAATATTGCCCAAAGGTAAGCTATAAGCGCCGCACAAATTGTTCAGATCGGATCACTATAGCATATAGCTCCCATACAAACCGACCCATCAAAATATAGTCCTTGTATGGAAAACTTTTTTATTGAACAAAATATATTCGCGAAATTTGGGTGGAATTATTCTTTAAGAGAAGGCTTCAATCACCGAAGAAATTGTTTAGATCAGACCCCTATAGCTTATAGCTGCCATACAAACTTACCAATCCCAATCAAGTTCTTGTATGGCAACCTTTTTCATTTGACGTGATATCTTCACAAAATATGGCACGGATTATTATCTTAAGTAGTACTACAATCTGCGAGCATTTTGCTTAGATCGGAACACTATAGCATATAACTGCTATACTATAAAAAATGCACTTGTGAAGGGTATTACAGCTTCGGTGCAGTTGAAGTTAAGGTTTTGTGCTTGTTTTTATTTCATTTCCATTTCCGTTGCTTCACTAATTTCTCCTGTTGCTTTTGCAGCGCGCACTTAAGTAATGATGCTGGCTGCTCGAACCGCCTGCGTCTTGTTGGCTCCTTGCCACGGTACTGCTGCTGCCACGGAAGCTGATGTTCCATATTTTCCTGCACATTGTTGTTGTTGTATTTTCATTTTACTCTGCGTTGGTGACGGCCTGACTGCCATTATTATTTGCATTTTTGTTGTTGTTGTAGTATATTTTGATTTTTTTGTGCCTACGCATAGGAAATTTTATTCCTGCCCCTTCCACGCACCCACCATTTTGTGCCACACGCACACACACACATAATGATGCGCCAATGTCGTTGACAATATGCTATCTTTTTTCCCAGAATTAGATTTTGTTTTTTGCTTTCTTATTTGGCGCTTTCTCATTTTCCCCACTCTTTTCGTAGATTTCTTCTACAATCAATCGTTGTTGTTGTTGTTGTTGCTTTATGTTTGCTGCGTTTTCCTGTCAATTTCACCCAACGGCAGTTGTTGTGGCGCAGAGTGTGATGTGTTTGCAAACGGTAGCGTTGTTTTTGTTACTTTTGCTGTTGTTGTTGTTGTTGTTCGGTTAGCAACGGAACTGTGTATTAGTTTGGCGTATGCCTCGAGGAGATTGCCCATAAAAATTCCATAAAGATAGCGATTTATAGCGAATATTTGCATTGATACGCGCGTGCGACAGCAAACAACAACAGCAACAATAATATCGAGCTGTAGTAAATGGCAAGAAAAGAAGCATAATGTTGACGAGCCTGATGAAGGTGCGTTGTAAATGATGATTGCTGTTACTTCACGTTGTTGTTGGCCGGCAGCTACTACCGCTGCTATTAATGTCATACCCTCTCACCGCCCATACAGCTTTGATGACAACGTTAAGGCACAGCAATATGAGTTTATAGCGGATAACGGTTCATATATCGTTGAGGTTATGTAATTTGGTGTGGTGTCACCTGATGGGTTGGTGCATGAGAGGTCGACTGATGAGCTTGCCGCCACCACTCATAATATGCATTGTTGTTGCCCACGTTAATGGCGTTGCTGACGACGATGAGTCGAAAGGTTCTGCGCCGTTGGCTGTCAGGTGTTTGGAAGACACTTTGAAATGACATTGCATAACCCGCTCAATGGAATCAATTGAAAAATGCCGAAAAAGGGTAAGGGCATCCACTTAAGCAGGCTTATCAATTTTGAGGAAATGATTTGCAGGTGTTATTAATCAAATTAATGTTTGTATTGATAAGGAAAAACGTCGTCAGTGATGGCTTTGGTGGTTGGGTTAAGTGGTTCGAGTTGTTTTGTGGGTATTGTTATCTCACCACCCAGTTAGGGGGGTTAAGTATGCTTGCTGCTAAGGAAGCCTATAGTCATATTGTACTTTATGTAAGTGGAAAGGGTGTGATGATTGAAATTTTTGAGCTTATGTCAAAAGCAATTCTGAAAGTAGAGATTCGTTGAAGCCTTTAAAATTTTTGATTTTAACTGAAATTGGAAATTTTGAAGGATAAAAGTAACTGGATAATGTTTAACTTTATTTGACGTGGCCAGCTTATTGCTGAAAGGCTGAATTCTTTTTCTCTATTGGCGTAGACACTGCTTACACGGCTATAGCCGAGTTTATAGCAACGCGACAGTCGTTCTTCCCTTTTGCTGTTTAGCGCCAATTACAGATTCCTAGTGTAGTCAGGTCCTTCTCCTACTAGTATTTCCAACGGAGTGGAGGTCTTCATCTTCCTCTGATTCTCCCGGCGGGTACTGCGTCGAATACTCTCAGAGCTGCTAATGCATGCTCTTTATCAGTTCTTCGCCGCCCTATTTGTTGTTCTTCAGACGGGTAATTGTTATTCGAATCCCTGTCGGCCAGTTTGTCCAGCTCTTCATACTCACGCATTTCGGCCTCTCTTTTTAGGCAGTCTATGTTCACTACACTACAACACACCGCTCCTTATCGTAGCAACTGTTCTTATACGTGAGGAGCTTGAAACGCCGTCCTATAGTTCCCTTATACCGAGTCGCTGATGATGCTCTCAGAGAGTACAAGTGGAGTGGAAAATCGTTCGACTGTCTGTTGTGATTGCAGCTTCTCCACGTCGAATCTTCCTTGTTTTTGTTGATGAGCGCTTTACTCTGTGCAGAGGCAGGTGCGTATCTTCGCTGCAACAAGATAGTGGTCCGAGTCAATCAGGAACACTGGAGAGGTGTCTTTCTTCTATCACTTCTTCAATCAACTGGTGTGAATGCCAGTATTCGGCGGCGGAGTCTCTCTCGCACCACGAATCCCACACCGAATTTCCGCTCCTTTATATGGCCACTGTAGTAAATACCACAAGGATTGAGACGAGTAGTTCTTGTCCCGCCCGTCGTACTTTCTGGACGGCGATGATGGCAGGATTTACTTTTACGTTGACATCAACCAGCTGGGCAGCGGCACCTTCCCAATTAAGGGACCGTACATTCCAGGTACATGACCCTAAATCGTAATACCTAATGCGTTTGCAGTGGTCGTGATCAAAAGGGGAGCGTTTTTTACGTGGGGGATCCCAAACCCAGCGTAGAACCCTGGAGAGGAATGTTTCGCCTTCTCACTTTAGCTCGTCTTCAAACGGATGTTGTTTGGGTATCCAGAGGATACTTGGTCTAACAGCGGAAGTTGTGAGCTGCCCGAACTAGTTTTCGGTTTTTGAGATATCGTTCTGAAATTTGACCACATCCTTTTCTCTCCAAAAAGCTGCTCATTTATCGTAACGGCTGGTCTTATATCAAACCGCAGACCCTAAACGCAGTTGAATGTATCTCTCGAGTTTATATTATTTCAAGCACTGCTTTGAGACAACGAAATCTGTTTTTACTCCAAAAAAAGTGATTGCAGTAAAACCACACCTCCGTTAGATCACTGTCTTCGTCGCAAGGTGAAGAAATGGTCCCAGTTTTCACTTTTCATTGCTATTCAGCCACTTAAGACCCATATTTTAAATAGAAATATTAAATACTCTACATCGAACCCCTTAAAACCGATAAGACAAATGAAGTCCAAGAAAGTAACCAAACAAAAACGCCCCTAATTTACATTTCTCCACTTCACGCTCATAACTCTCGCGCTCCACAACAAGTCATTACCACATTTGTTGGCGTTGTTTTTGCTTTTTACTTAGACACTGTCGCATGGACTTGACGTCTTATTAATATTTCACACCTTCACGCTTTTGGAATCTATTGAAATTTTATGAAGATTAGTTTGTACACGCCAAAAGTGGTGGATGTTTGGTGCTGATTGTTGTTTTTGTATGAGTTGTTGTTGTTGTTGGGTATAAAATTTACTAGGGGCAATTGGTGGTGGTCGGGCAGTAAATATAAGCGAGTAGCCTTTCGAAAAAATTCATTAAAAAACTAAAATAAAGAATAAATAAAAACAACAACAACTACTACTAAGCGGTGTCGCAGTCGTACAAGCTGTGTGGTGAGTCAACTGCGCAGGCATTGAGAATAACAAGTGTCCAACGCGAGAGTGTTTTAATTATTTGTTTACCTATTGCTAGGCCTTGTTGTTGTTATTATATTTACCGGCATACATTTTTAGGCACATTTAAATGTGTATGTATGTGCGTGAGGAATTTAGTTTTATCTTTGGCAGAGGGGGAGAGTGGAACCCTTCTACCTCGATGTGCTATTGAATTTTTATTAGTTGTTGTTATTTGTTTTTTATGTCATTAATTATAATTTAATTAGTTAATTAATGTGTCTTTTTGGTATTTATGAGTTTTTCATTGGTATGCGTGGGTGTGTATGTATGCAGGTGCTAGCTGTTATAGTACTATGCAAGCAGTGAGGCTTATTTCCGTCGTTGGCGGCACAAAATCAAATTTTGAATGCAGAAAAAATTTGCAGATTATTAAAATTTTTTCTTAATCTTTTTCAGAAAATAATAATCAATAAATTTATATAAAAAATTTTTTTAATATCAAAAAAAAATTTTATAAGTTTTATTTTAGAAAATTTGCAGATAATTTTTTTTAATGTTTAATTTTTCCAGATAATAATAATCAATAAATTTGTATAAAAAAATATTTATAATCTTAAAAAAAAATTCTAAATAGTTTTTTTAAGATAATTTCCAGATTATTCTTTCAATTTTATTTTTAAATTTGTTAGAAAATAATAATCAATAAATTTGTAGTATGTTTATAATAGTAAAAAAAAAAGATTTTAAGTATTTTTTTCAAATTTGCAGATTATTCTTTAAAATTTTTTGCAGCAAATAATAAGCAAAAAATTTATATAAAAAATGTTTATAATATTAAAAAAAAGAGTTTTTTTCTTTAGAAAATCTGCAGATTATCCTTTAAAAATTGTCTCTTAGTTTTTTTCAGAAAAAAACAATAAAAAATATATTTAAAAAAATTGTTATAATATTAAAAAACTATATATTATTTCCTAATTTTTTTAGAAAATTTGCAGATTATTATTTAAAATTTTTTTCTTAGTATTTGTCAGAAAATAATAATCAATAAAAAATACAAAAAATGTTTATAATATTAAAAATAATATTGTCATCTGTTTTTTTAGAAATTATAAATAAATGAGTAAAAAAATAGTTAAAATTTGTAAATTTATTTACATGCAGTTTTTTCAAATTTCATGTTCCAAAAAAATTTTTTTGATTGTATATTTTTGAAAAATATTTTTAATTTAATTCTTACGGTGTAGGTTATAATATGTAGTAGCAAATTTTTGTTTTATTTCGATATTAAACTAAACTTTTTTTTTAATTTTGTATTCTTTTTTTTAATTTTTATACTCTCGCAACAATGTTGCTAACGAGAGTATTATAGTTTTGTTCACATAACGGTTGTTTGTAAGTCCTAAAACTAAAAGAGTCAGATATAGGGTTATATATACCAAAGTGATCAGGGCGACTAGTAGAGTCGAAATCCGGATGTCTGTCTGTCCGTCCGTCCGTCTGTCCGTCCGTCTGTCCGTCCGTCCGTGCAAGCTGTAACTTGAGTAAAAATTGAGATATCATGATGAAACTTGGTACACGTATTCCTTGGCTCCATAAGAAGGTTAAGTTCGAAGATGGGCAAAATCGGCCCACTGCCACGCCCACAAAATGGCGGAAACCGAAAACAAATAAAGTGTCATAACTAAGCCATAAATAAAGATATAAAAGTGAAATTTGGCACAAAGGATCGCATTAGGGAGGGGCATATTTGGACGTAATCTTTTTGGAAAAGTGGGCGTGGCCCCGCCCCCTACTAAGTTTTTTGTACATATCTCGGAAACTATTATAGCTATGTCAACCAAACTCTACAGAGTCGTTTTCTTCAGGTATTTCCATATACAGTTCAAAAATGGAAGAAATCGGATAATAACCACGTCCACCTCCCATACAAAGGTTATGTTCAAAATCACTAAAAGTGCGTTAACCGACTAACAAAAAACGTCAGAAACACTAAATTTTACGGAAGAAGTGGCAGAAGGAAGCTGCACCCAGGCTTTTTTTTTAATTGAAAATGGGCGTGGCGCCGCCTACTTATGGACCAAGAACCATATCTCAGGAGCTACTCGACCGATTTCAATGAAATTCGGTATGTAATGTTTTCTTAACACCCTGATGACATGTACGAAATATGGGTGAAATCGGTTCGCAACCACGCCTTCTTCCAATATAAAGCTATTTTGAATTCCATCTGATGCCTTCTTTGTATAATACGAGTATAAACATTAGGAACCAATGATGATAGCGGAATAAAACTTTACAAAAATACGGTATTTGAAAAATATGTAAATGACGTATTATGAAATCTCGATTATCACTTTACCATGCGAGAGTATAAAATGTTCGGTGACACCCGAACTTAGCCCTTCCTTACTTGTTTTAAATTTAATTTGTTAAAAAAATTATTATTTTTTAATTTTCCCTATGTTTCGCAACAATAGCAAATTTTGTTTTATTTCGATATTAAACTAAACTTTTTTTTTAATTTTGTATTCTTTTTTTTAAATTTTTTTAAATTTAATTTAACAAAAAAAATATTTTTTTAACATTTTTTTTATGTTTCGAAAAAGATTGTTTTTTATTATTTAGTTATGTAAGTTTTTCAAATTTTTGTTCCAAAAATATTATTTTAATTGTATATTTTTAAAAAAATATGTTTTATTTAATTGTTTACGACGTATTTTGTAATATGTATTAGTTATTGTTTTTTTTTTTAATTTTGAATATTGTTTTTTCTATTAATGTTTTATATAAATGCATTATGTTTTTAGAAAACATAAATTAATTAATAAAAAAATAATTAAAATTTTTTAATTTCATACATGCAAATTTTTGTTGCCAAAATATTTTTTAATTGTATTTTTTTAAAAATAATTTTTTTTAAATTTTTTTTCTATTCTTTTTTCTTAAATTTTTTTTATTTAATTTGCTCAAAAAAAATTGTTTTTTTTTTTATTTGCATATGTTTCTAAAAAGCTTATTTTTTATTATTTACGTTGTTTAGTTGGATATACATATGTATAGTACATATGTATGTATGTAAAATATTGTTTTAATATTTTATATTATTTTTTATCTTTTTTTTGTGTTATTGTAAATTTTTTTACTTGAAAAAAAAATCGATATTTTAAAAATGGTTTTTATAGGTATTAATGAAGGTAAAAACGCGATAAGGTAGTAAATATTTTATTTCTTTTTTAATTATTAAATTTTTTTTTTGTAATTTTGTAAAAAATGAGATAAGTTAATAAATATATATTTTTAATTTTGTAGTTAATTTAATTATTTTTTCCAAAAAAAATTATGTATTTATTTTTTTCAATATTTTTTTAATTTTTCTGATGAAAGTTAAAATGGAATAAAGTAATAAATATTACTTTTTATGTTTTTGTATTTAATTTAATTATTTTTTCCAAAAAAAAATTATGTAATTATTTTTTCTAATATTTTCTTAACTTTTTAAAACTGTTTTTAAAGCAAACTATATATGTATTTTTGAATGACTTTTTCCTTAACTCTCTGGTTATGTTTTACTTAAATACAAACATATACTATATGTATACTAGTTTAGTACATACTATATATTTTAATTTTTTTAGATTTTCTTAATTATTTTTATTTAGTTTTTATAACATATTTTCTAATTAAATTTTTTATTTACTTATTTTTTTTAATATTCATATAGATGAAATATTATTTTTATTTTATTATATGCCTCTTTATATGTGTATTTTCTCCACTGCAATAATTTCATTTTCCATTTCGTTACGCTCCAGCAATAAAAACAAACAATCATATCATCAATAATACTTATGTATATGATTTATACCTGGTTTATAACTGATTTATACCACAATTGCCGCGCGTTAATTAGTAAAAGTGAAATTATGAAATCTGAAGTGCATCAAAGCGTTTTATTTTGCCAAAAACGAATAAAAATACAATCATATACCAAACATGCATACAAACATATATATAATATATATGTACACATGTATATTATTGACGTGGCCCGCTTCGCCGAGTTGACTACCTAAAATTATTTGATTGTTCGGCTGTCAGTCGGTGGCATTGACACTAACATGCACTTAATTGTTTAATTAATTGATCGATTATGATTGATTGTCTTTAAGTTGATCTTCAACGTAATTTTCACCTTTTTTTGACTAATTACGAAGGTGCAGAAGTTCACTGAATCCACAGGTAATTTATTTGGCGAAATATGAGATGCGAATACATATACTTGTATTTCATTTCTCAAAAGTTGGGGTTTTTAAAATACTCTTCAATATTGAATACTTACTTACTTTGTCTTATATCCTATATTTTTTCAGTGTGGAATATATTATCCAGTATGATCTCTATTGATAGCGTTTTCTGCATTTTGGTTCTTGAAAGATTTCGCTGTCTTTGATTTTATTCTCGGATCGAACATTTCAATATTCAATCTAAGCAATACAACCCGATCCATAAAGGTAATTAGGAATTGTTCTTCATTAAATGTCGCTCTGCCTGAGATCAATAACATGAATAAAGCTTTCACTTTGAATCATCTGCAATCAAACAATCACAAAAGTACGTTAGCTTGGTTTAGGTTTAGAAG
Organism: Bactrocera tryoni; assembly: GCF_016617805.1. Taxonomy (NCBI): domain Eukaryota; kingdom Metazoa; phylum Arthropoda; class Insecta; order Diptera; family Tephritidae; genus Bactrocera; species Bactrocera tryoni. Next base: position 71,481,229 of record NC_052500.1, read on the forward strand.
TCGATCCTCACAGGGATATCAGGTGTACAGTTTAGAACATCCATTGTGATGCATCATCAGATCCGCATAAACCGACAAAGCGCTTTCAGCATATCAAAAATTTTTTAAAGCGCCTAACGCCTGTTTCAGCTATATCCCCTAGTCGCCAAAGGTAAGACTGTTGAAATATTATATTTCAAACTCAGTCTTGCAAAATCTGGATAATGGTGGAGAAAGTGACTGTATGTTCCCATCTCACCTTCTTTCATACAACTTTGACAACTTCCGTCCGTTGAACTTGAAGATGAACTTTGCTTAGGGCAGTAGTTCTGGGTTCTTCTCTAGACCATGAGTACATAAAATATTTCCGTAATCCTCGCGTTTATGTTGGGTTCTATCATCAGTCACATAATATTCACTACACACTGTTGAGATCTCGATAAAAGTCTACAATCTTTATAAAACTAGGCTTTCCGGACATCGTTGGACGAGAATTATAAAACATTTTACTACAAATACTCTTCTGTAAAGACCACGGATCTAGACATTTTAGTATGGTTGAATCAATACTTAGCTTTGAGAACTCGAAAATACAATATCTACATGTATATTGTCATGGGAGGATGGAGTCATTCGTAGAAGTTCACGCAAGTGAGGAAAGTTCTCTGAGCGCTATTTATTTGGGAGTGGCCAGAAACTTTTTTTTTATATCAAGCAGCTCACAACTTCCAGACTTAGACCAAGTAATCTCTGGGTAGGCAAAGAACATCCGTTTGAAAGCGAGCTAAAGTGAGTGGGCGAAACATCCCTCCCCAGGGTTGAGCGCTGGTCCAATGAAAAGGAAACATCAGCCGCAGATAACGAGACCACCTCTTTGATGACTCCTCAATCGATGACGATGGAACGGACGTTCCAACATCGCCTTATATCGAGCGTATTTTATGAAAGATTAAAGCCCACCGTCAACAAACTGATTGGATCTTATCAGTGTGACTTTAGGCTTGGAAAATCAACAATGCGCTAAATCTTGGAAAAACCCGTGAAAAGAGGATCGACACCTCGTCGTCGATTTCAAAACTGAAATGTCTGATGATGAGTAAGTTCTGCTTTTTCCAGATTGGATAAGGAAACAAATGGGTCTGGTAGTGAACGAGGGCAAGACGAAATATCTCCTGCCATTAAAAAAACAGTCGTTGCACTTAGATCTCACGTTATTGTTGACAGTGATGACCTCGAAACTATTATCTACGACTGCGTCTATCTTGGAACCTGTATTAATACCACAATAACGTCTGCGTGTGAATCCAAAGCACAATAACTCTTGCCAACAGGTGCTACTTCGGACCTTGCCTACTCAATTGAGAAGTAAAATCCTTTCTCGACTAACAAAGGTCAAACTCTGCACTCATAATTCCCGTTCTGCTATATGGTTCAAAGGCATGGACGAGGGCAATATCTGATGATGTCTACGCCAATAAAGAAGAAGAAGAATCGTGGTAGCAGGATGCAAAGTGTTGAAAATATATAAAAAAAAGATAAAATGTGTTCTCGAAGAAGTTTTGGCACAGTGCTGATAAATTTATGAGTGAGCGAGACGGTCCTACCGCGATCTATTGACAGCGGGAGAGTAGTTAAAGGTGTGGAGTAACATATTCTGCAATTCAAAAATATTTGAGTGAAGCTAAGAGATCAGAGGAGGAAGATAATAAGATACCATAGATGGAGAAAAAAAGAATGTTATTTTTCGAGGATATTGATAAACCAAAGCTTATCTTTTTTGCTCATCAATTTATAAAACAAGGTTAGACAAAGTTTTCGTCATTAAATCTCATATTACTGATAACTCAAATATTGTATTTTTGTTTTTGTTATCTAATTATTCGTAAAATAGCAAATCGCTTCGTTATGAGTCATATAGAGTTTCAGCAAAGCAATAAAACAAAAAAAAACAAATTCTCAGCGCAGAATTCGTAAAGCAACGCGCAACAAAACCGTACAAATGGAGTTCAAGGCCCAATTTGCATATTTTCATATTTCGTCAATTTCGTTTTCACATTTTTGACTGCTCATTTATTTAGCGAAACCAATAAAGCCTTGCATATACCATATCCCTTCATATAAGACACACATTCGTGAGTATTTTGTACGCACGCGTAGTATTTGCCGCACCATAACTGTGTGGGCGCTGAGTGTTGGAATTGTCAATCAGCCGCATGCGGCAGCCGAGCAATGCATTTTTGGCATGACCGCAGCGAAATCGATCACACAACGACAACAGTTATGAGCTCGCAAATCAACGGAGCGGCGAACTGACGGAGAGCAGACTGTCAATTACACAAAAGAGACAAAAAAAGATAACAAATAAAATAAAGAAAAAATAAATCAGCAATAAAAATGAAGAGACCGCAAGACGACTCAATTCCAAGCGCGAAGAGAAATAAAGCGAAAGGACAGCACCAGGGCGTTGTAAGCAAAACACGCGCGCTGCAGCGTTTATACGCAGGCGCGGCGTTACCAAAGGTGTCGTTGCGAACACGTATAAGTATGCAACGAGCGCATAATTAATTTACGCGGCGGCGAGAGCGACAAGCGCGCTTATGTATTAGTGTTGGTGGGCCGGCGCGGCGCGAAATTGTATATATATTTTTATTTGTTAATTAATGGCGGTAATTTGTAAATGTCCGCGCCCCCGCCGCTTTGCCAAAAACAGAAGAAGTCGGCTCGCGGCTAGCCAACGCGGGCAGGTAAACAACGCGCGGATGTGGCGCGCGCGCGGTTGAATTGGGAGTTGAGAACGCCAGCAGCGGTTGACTGACTTCTAGACTGAGCCAGACGAATAAACAAAAAATTTTGTTTTTAACTTGCAATTTGTTGTGGTTGCCAGCATTTTTGCACTGCAACGCTTTTAAGGCGTTTATTGCACCACAAGCCGTAAATGCAGCAAGTGAGCGGCATACATAATGTCTGCCCGGCAAATGCTGCAGTAACGCTTACACTTATTGTTGTTTTTATTATTGCTGCAGCGCTGAGTGGAATACGTAACAAAGCGTTAAGCCAAAAAATTTAAATTAAAGAATTTTTACGTCCGTACGCGCGCTGGATCATACCGCGCGTATATATGTACATTGCCGAAATGGGCTTGCGCGTCGCACAGCCGCAATCCTGGTGGCCGCGCGCGGTGCTAAGGCAAGACGACCAAAGCTGATTATCCCTTTAACCGAGTAGAATATTAAGTAGCGCACGCGCATACTTTAACGAGCGTCTGCGCCGATGATTGACCGTTCGCGCTGGTTGATTTGGTTGACGCTAGCCGGTTGCAATGATTGCGAATTTAAGTGACTACCACTAAATATACGACTGACTTTTATCGTTGTGCACTTTTAATGCCGACTGCTGTTTATGACACATTTATCGATTGCCGCTTGATATATGATGACATTGCGCGTATATCATGGGCGATCAGCGATCAGCTGTGCGCGCGCGCAATTTAAAATGTCTCACTTAGGTTGCACATATGTATGTGTGGCGCATTTTGTAGGCGTGCTGTGGCGGCGCGCATTGAAAGCGCTTAGTTGCCAGCCGCCGGCATACACTGCTGCACAGCATGACAGCTGCAGTCAGCAGCAGCATTTAGGGCAAGCGTCAAGCGGTAGTGGACAATTGCCAATTGATCGCATATGATTACCTGCCTCATAAATGTTGGCTGCCGCTTGCTGCTGTTCGCTACCTAAATCATGAATTATGCCGCTGCTAATAAGTGTCATATTTTTGTGTGCCCAACAGCCACCACACCAACACCACCGCTGCGCTCGATAAGCAGTGGAATCAGTTCGCAGAAATTAAATCCAGGTCGTTTGATGCGTAAGGACCACATGTGGCGCGTACGCTGAAAAAAGTCACCACATCTGGATTATCCGACACTGTTGAGCGTACACAACGGTAGTGGTGGCTCGAAGTACGATCGTCGTCGTGCCTATGACAGCTGCAAGTCATATAGTATCCACTATCGCCGCTCGCACTACACCGTTCGCACTAAACGCCTCATGGTCCGCACTAAACGCCTCATGGTCCGCACTAAACGCCTCATGGTCTTCAACCCTGATCGCCGCTGCCTGTGCTCTCGTCCACTCTCTCTCATGCTCTGCACATTGATCAACAAGATCACAATTAATTCACGCGGATAAATCTTAAAGTGCTAACTACATGACAACAACAAAGTGCTCACCATTTCGTTTGGCGCAAATAACAAACTGTCTTTTTGGTTGCAAGTGGCACTCACGGCCGGCGAGTTATCGAATATATATGTGCGTACCCCGAAAAAACGGCTACGCGTCTCGGCTTTAGCACTGATTGCACAAAAGTCGCGGTTTATTAATGAGCCTCAACGTCCTAGTTTACTACGAATTTCCAAAAAAAAAACTTAAAAAAGAATGGCTAAAGTTTTGGTAACCCTGAAGCTCAGATGCTCTACTCTGAAATATATTTCCTGCAACACTGAAGCTTAGATGCTCCTCTCTGAAATATATTTCCTTCGAAGATCTTTAAATACATATAAAGGTCGTGCTACAAACTCGGGTTTAAGGTTTTAAGTAGTAAGCTCGGTAAGAATTGTGCTTAACGTTAAACACCAAAATGCAAAACCAACCCGAGTTTATTAGCCACCTTGAGCTCACTTCGGACTTTTAGAAGTTTTCGGGAGAGATGTTTTATAATTATACTTAATTTCAAGAGATCGACCGCATATTTGTGGAAATCATAAGCCGTATAACTCTACTTACGACATTTTCAAAGATGTCATTGCAAAAAGATATGAAGTTAGTGCTTCCAGAGCAACAATTTTCTTAGCAGACTATCCTCTTAAACAAGCTCGAAATCCCAATTTAAGACAGAAAATGATTCCGCCCCACCATTTTTCAATTTCCAATTCTTTTGGGTTGAAATCGGCAATAAAAATATAGTAAAATTTCTAGATTCCAAACTTTAGAAGATTAGGAATATAATTTACTTCAGGATAGGTTCTCAAGAACTCATCCTCTTAAACAAGCTCGAAACCCCGATTTAAGCCAGAATATTATTACTTTTCCCTTTTTTCAATTTCTATTTTCTTTTGGTTGATTGAAATTTCTAGATTCTACACCTTAGGTTAGGTTAGGATAGGTCGTGGGGTTGATCTGAAGTCGTTGAATCTCACTTGGACAGAAATTCGTCGTTTGTGTTACCCAAAAACCTTAGAGGACTTGGATATAATTTACTGCAGGATAGGTTCCAATGTGGGAGACTGGATTTCAATCAATCAGGTTTTAATGAGAATACCGTCGGGGAAACAAAGTAAAAATTTAGGAGACTAGTCGTTTTATTGGTGTGAACAGTATCATCAATACCAGCGGAAAATAAATAAAGAAAAGTATTTTCGAGATTATACTCGTTTGGGTGCCTAGTCATAATGGAATCACTACAACTGCAAAGCCCATGGGCTAGACCGAGAAGGTAATCTCGCCTCGAGTTGGATCTCAATTGGCGTCTTGCGTTCTAGAAGTGAAAACTACGAACTGCGCAGGAGATCTGCTGAACTACTAGCCCTTAACAAAGTTTATTTTGTGGACACTGTGCTATAAGCATTCATGCACTAGGCTAAATATCTTGTCGGACGCTAGTTGTTAAAGTTGGAGGAGGGAGAGATGGGCTCTGTTGTCCAGCCTTTGTAAGAATGAGGTGGAAACATTTCCGCAGTCTTAACTTCGGCGAATCAGAAGACATAGCCGAAACTGACATTAGCTGTCTGAACAAAGACGTGATAGGCTTAAAGTGCTTTGTCGATTTGTAAGTCTCTTATGATCTATTAAGCAGAAAGACTCAGAGGTATAACGTAGTCCACCTGGGGTTAAATATCAGATCTAATCCATGCAGTTCATAATTCGGTTATTAAAGCCATCTTCGATTATTTAGTCAATATTTTAGTTATTGGAAGTTAGAAGACTGTGGTCATACCGTTGAGCTTATGACAGGATGAAGCTCAGCTGATATAACCGTAGGGCGAAAAGACTTATGAAAATCTATCATTCGCTTACTGATGATTAGCCAACAGTTTTGCACGAGCTAGAGGACTGCGATCGCACGGTTGAGTTCATGGTGGTACCAAAAGATCTTAACGGGAGTATACGCTTATGAAAATCGAATTATTAAATTAAGAGGTTCGGACAAGTCTTCAAATGGAATTTATGTTATTTAACAACTTTTGTCGAAGGTTTTGATAAATTTAAGCAATTAGCATACTCCAACCTCTATATGAGTAGGGTAAAGCAATTGCTGCCTATGCGTCTCCAAAGAACGCAATTTCCAGAATCTGCAATCTCACCGACTTTTACAGCTCAGCCGCGTAATCATCTTCACACTTAGCCGACGATCGCGTACTACTAAAATCTGCGGTCCACCACTTTGGTATTCCGCTTCCATCGGCTGCAACTCCTTCGCCTCCGCCTACTGCTGCGCCAACCACACATCGTTCATACGTTTAATTTCAATTTGTTGGCATAAAATTTATGGCGGTTATTAGCAAAAGACATGCGGCAAATGCAATTCTTCATGCAACTGTTGCACGCCGCCTGCCAGCGGAGCTCCGGCTTCGACTTCGGCTCCAGCTTCGCAGCAATTGCTACCGCACTGCCGTCTATACACATACTTACTTTTCGCACTTTTTGCCACTTGCTTCGCATTGCCACAGCACCGCCACTGTTTGTTGTTATTCCTGTTGCTGTTGCACAGCGACATTGTATAATTTGTTGCATGGCTGCCGCGTTTGCGCGCAGACAAATTTTTGTGTAACTTGAGTAACTTGGAAGCTGGTAATTGCGTGCGTCCGCTCGTCTCTGCCGACGCGTTAGTGCGAATTACTTGCACTTGTAGACACAAACCAACACCACGGAATCATGCGCCTTTGGTTGTGGATAGTACTTGGAAAATGGTCGGTGTGGCTGGCGCGTTTGATGCTTATCATGGACTGGACTTAGATTTAGTAGTGCGTCTAGTTAGCCACTTGCTACCGTTTGAAATTTCTAGAAAGAAATGTGGAGTAATTTTTTTGAGATATAGATTTCTTATCCTTCTATGAATTTGTATTGATGTTGGTGGCCTCCATGTGAAATTGAGATTTTTATTCTTAAATAATCGCCCCACCGTGTGATCGTGAGCCAAGCATGCTTTGTGGATGTTAAGTCTATACATGATGGCCATCCCTCGAAGTGATAAGAGATTCGCGTTGAACTCGCAAGATATTTCCACTTACGTTCGAAATTAGGTCTGTTTTTGAAGTTAGGTTAGTTCCAAAGGCTCGGAGCTGCCTCAATACAAAAACTGAGCAAATAGCTGCGTACTAGACCAAAGTTTTGCTAACTTACGAAAATATGTCTCTTACAACCAAAGATAGATTCAAAGGAGACTATCCACAAATCATAAGCTCAAAGAAAAGCTTTCACAAGACCAATTTTGGTCCGCTTGATGATTTTCAGAGCTCTAACATAAGGTAATTAATTAAGAGGAAACAATATCTAGTATCAATGTCATGTCACAGCTCAGTAACCTAGATCAATGCAGTTACAAATCCTCATCCGTCTTCTCATATGAGATCACGATCTTATGGAGTTGATTTTAACACAGTTTTCTGAAGGAGGATGTGTGGAAAGGGTGGGTTTGCTGGGGTTTAGAATTAGTTGTGTTAGCATTGGATCCATATTTTCAATTCAAATTAATTCTATTCAATATTGTTGCCGATTTATAGTCGTTTTCGGTTCATGATGAGTGACCTCCCAAATTGGAATTTACATCTCTACTAAAAGCTTTGGCCAGTTTTTCATTTTATTTGTGATGGGCTCTCCGGCAAATGAAAGACCCTACCGGTTTTAGACCGTCTACCAACATTTTATGGGATTTATAGAAAGCCCGCCGAAATATATACATAGAGGTATATATAAATTGGACAGGTAGAATTAGTTTAGTCATCAATCCAAATAAAACTGACGTAGTTTTATTTATGAAGAAGTATAAAATCCCTACTGTTTCGCTCCCCTCATTGTGAATGGTCCTCCGAACTACTTGCAAGGTTTATCTCGCCGCCATTGTAAGCCTTTTATCTGGACACTGTACAATAGGCTCACATGCTTTCATGATGTTTCATATCTTGATGGACGCAAATTGACATACATAGCTGTATGGAAGAAGGCGAGGAGGAAACATCTAAATACACAACTGTCCAGCTTTGCCAATTTAATGTGAAAATAACTGGGAAGACCCTCTTTCGGCAAACTGGGCAAGTTGCTGAGATTAGTATAATAAAGGCGGCTTTGGCTCAAAGAGTTTCGTCGATCTATAAGGGTCTGGTCATCCAAAGCTAGTAGTTTTGGAAATCATAAAGTATCAACGTTTACAGCTGTCCAAGTAGGACCCGGCGTCACCTTTAGTTCAAGGATCAGGCTTATAACTTAATCTGACGGAAGCTGATGTTGAGTGGTTCGAAGTTAGTTCGGTGTGTTTATAGTGCTAACAGCAAAATAAGTTTTGAAAGAACTGGCGCTGTTAGAATTATGTAAAAGATCTTCAGGCAGTCAATAATACTTGTAAGTGTGAGTTCAGATAGAGCAACCTTCTGCACGGTATTTTTTCCAAAAAATATTCTAAGTTGCGGCATGAGCCTTCACATTATCCCAAAATAATTCAACAAGCTTTCAAGTTTCATTCAAAATAAGTTGAGAAGAGTTTTTGACATTTTTTTGCTTTTAAGAAGTTCGATGTTGATTACTGGCATGTTGGTTGAGGTGTTCTCCTTTTATATTAGGAGTTTAGTAATTTAGCCAAGTTACAAACCCAGTTAGCCAAGTGCTCAACCAACTTGGTTCTTTTAGCGTCACTAATCTTTTTAACCTTAGCAGTGTTCGGGAAGGAAAGGTTTTACGCGGAATGTTTATGGTTTTTGTATACTGCGAGTACTGCAGTCGTTGGAACGATGAGTTGTACGGGATATACGACGACATTGACATAGTTTAGCGAATCAAAAGACAGCAGCTGCGCTGGCTAGGTCATGTTGTGCGGATGAAAGAAAATGCTTCCGCTTTGAAGGTTTTCGGTTTTGCACCGGTGAAAGCAGAAGAAGAGGAAGACCTCGTAGGAGAGATCAGGTGGAGAAGAATCTGACTTCACTTGGTAACTCGAATTAGCGTCAAATAGCGGGAAGACGAAATATCTGGCGCGTTGTTGCTAACTGGGCTATAACCGTCTAAGCGGTATGTCAGCCAAGTAAAGAAGAAGAAAGAGAGCTTAACTTTCATTGTTGTTATGTATTTTGTTTTTGTATCTCGTCTTGGAGTTCTTCGCGTATCACTTGGCTTTTCAATTTGACCTCTAAATTTGACAATCAAACTTTTCGCCCCCCAATACCACTTGAGTCTGTTTTTACCCATGCGATATCTACCTCATTTTAGTCTCTTAACAAAATATCAATTTTCGAGACGTGAATTGCGGTTCAGCACGTTGATCTTTGCAGTTCACAGTAAGTGATCGAGAGTAGCGCAAGAATAAAGCGGAACCGACCTTCAACCACTGCTGCCAGTGCACAGTATAGCACACGTGAGCGCATACTTACCGGGCGTACAAACGGGAAACTATACACTTTATGTGCTGTTTGCGTTGGCGCATATCTTTAACAACTTAATGTATGCGCGCTGCCGCATTCAATTAGTAGAATAGTGCATGCGGATCCACAGCTGATATGCGCAGACAAGCAGTCGCGCTGTGCTGATGCGCTGCATATGAATATGTCTATTATAAAAAATACATATGCGCTTATGTATGTAAGCATGCAATGAATAGTTAAGAATTCAGAAGCACGGCGCGAGTAGCTGACGCAAATGTTGAACGAATTTGTCACAAACACCTACGCGCATAAGGGGAGTAACTAAACGTTTGGGCGCGCGCAACGTTTTCAAGGAAGCGCCCCAACGCGCCGCAGCACTTGGCGGTAGTCGCTGCTGTAGGCAAGTTGGCTGGGCTACTTTTTCTGCTGCCAGCGGTTGAATATAGTGGTAGCGCTTACGTTTTTGTTTATGTATGTATGTGCGCATGAGTTTGGGTGTGTGTGTGTACGTGCGTGGCGTCGATCATATCTCTTACTTTAGTGAGCGCGCACGTTCTTAGGTGGAAATGGTAATTAACATTAATTAAATGTTTTTTCCTACGCCTGCAAATGATTTGCTAGCCTACGTCGCTCAAGTTGTTGTTGCCCAAATAACGCTCCGCAAGTGTTCATATGAATATTATTAATATATTTTTTTTATATGCCGCGTAACTTTTTGGTGACGGAACAGCTGTGCGGCATAGCGCGTTGAAATTTTTTATTTTTTTATGGATTTTTTGTCACTACTTAGGCGCAACTCCTTTCGCGCTTAGTACTTGTGTGGAATTAATGTGGCTATTTGTGGACAATTTGTGGACGTGACTAGAACGTCGATGCGCGTCGCGCGTACACACCTCGCTAAGTGCGCGCTTAATTTATGGCGTTTTCTAGCGAAAGCGTTTTATTTCGCCTATATCTTGGCAACGCATTAGGCAAGGCGCGCGGCTGGGTTGACTGACTGCCGGCACCTAATTGTAGGCGAATTCACTGCACGGTCTGTGGGCCAATCCATCTACTCCATCCGTCTGCAACCGCCATATGCGCCAGCATGTAGCTGCCTATGTATATTTTTGAATGCGTACACGCGCTGTTGAATTATTAGTTTGCGCGCGCGCGGCTTAAAAGTCTAGACGCGTTTGAGTCTATAACTCTACTCGGATTTGCTGGTATGCGTTGTGTTGATGTTTTTATTGTCGTTGTAGTTTTAAGTATTTAAATGTTTTTGACTGGTAATCTTGTGGTTGTGTTGTTAGTGGGTATTGGATTTAAGTTTTTTTGAGAATCGCTTCAGTCTTTTTTAGAGCTGAACCTAAAATCTCGATCACTTAAATTGCCTTTTCTATTTTACTCCGACATAAGTTCACTAATATGATAACTGTAAATATCAAAGGCTATGATTTAGCAACAACCGATCAACGATCGATATCCTCTCAATGAAACCATAGAAAAGAGAACTCCATTTGGACTCATACATGTCGTTCCAAGAAAGACTCCTATAAACTTAAATTACCAAAACGGTTAGCAGCCAATTCACATTTGCACAGGCGTTTAATTCCACTTCCACCAGTTCGGTGAGATGTGTGAAAGTATGCGCTCCCAAGTGTTTAAGTCTTGACCTTCCAAACGCGGGACAGTCAGGAAGGAAGTATTGAGTTGTTTCCATTTCATTATCTTCCATATGCAGATGGCGTCTGATAAGATTCTCAACCTTACGTCATGGACGCCAATAGAGCAATAGCCTGTCAAGTCCCCACAACTACGGAGAGACTAGCCTTACTGAGGACAAAAGGATCACTAGATCTCTTGCGATCGATCTTGGGCCAAAATGCTTTTGCGACAGCGCGTATACCGCGAAACCCAGCTATCAAGTAGTAGAACACAAAAGAATACGAGATCACCGACCCGTTCCCATTCTACCAATAGATCCATAGAAGAGAAAAAAGCGCTCCACCTTGTGGGGTTCCCCTACTTACAATTTGGCGAGCGCGTACGTTGCCTCATTCCGTTACAATCACTCTGGCACGGAAGACTGTGGATGAGGTGTTTGAGGTTTGATTCAACCCCAAGACCATTCAGAGCAGTAACTCCCTCAATATCAAGGAAGGTTCTTACAGTGAATTCCTTAACCCTAACGGTTTCCTCAAGCCATGACAAGATAGTATGCTAGCAGTATTCACTGACTAACCTTTACAATAAGCATATTTCGCTCCTGAAAAAAAGTCCTTTGAAATACGCTTCCTTATGTACCAGTCTATCAGTCTCCCCAAAGTTTGTAGTAAGAAGGAAGAGAGGCTGATGGGCCTTAAATTCTTGGCCGTAACGTGGGATCTCTTACCAGCCTTCGGGATGCACGTACTTATTTCAGTTTCGCCTCCAAGCAACCGGTATATAACCCAGTCTTATGTAGTGCGAAGAAATAGGTGAGCACCACCTGCGTGACAGTCTGATGCAGCTGCGCTGGTATGATGTCATGATGTCATCCGGTCCCGGGGACTTGAAAGGTTTGAACGAATTCATCGCTCAGGTCAACTGCTGTTTATCCAGAAGGTCGACAAGGGCCGCGCAATCATCTTGCAGTTAAATCCCTCCAAAGAACTTATTGCTTGGGAAGTGAGCACTTTCTATTGGCGTCCTTAAGATAAACTGGGGAGACTGGCTTCTTTGGTAGGATACGCCTGAACCTAGAGCACTAATGACAACCCTCTATGTTTCTGCAGAAGCTTTTCCAAGAAGTCCTCTTTGCTTTTCTTAACTCAGACTTGTATATTGCAAGTGCCGTTTTATACAATACCCAGTCGTCAGTTGACCCACTCCTACGGGACTCTGCAAAACGTTCTGATTTCCGAGAGTAGTCAAGTTTTTTTTTCACCAAATGTGATATCTTTTTAAATCCGATTTGCTGATAATGAAGCGGAACCAAAAATGGCAAGCTTTTTGGGAGTTACTTCGAAATTCAGTACACAGGCTATTATTTAGTACCTTCAGCTGGTAAACTGCTGGTTGCAGTTTCTGAAAGTTTTATGACATTAAAAAAAAAATACAAAACAAATGTAGAATAAAGTAGAAAGCCTTTCTTTAGAGGTCAAAATCGTCGAATCGAACGTGAAGGTGCGCTTTTATTAGATTTTCTTCAATCCGCAATAATATTTGTCTACTTTATGGGGTAAGACCCTGAAAACTACACTGGAGGCATATGTTTTCAGGCTTTGAAAACTTTATTGGATATTATATATATATATGACCTTGTATATATATTTATGACCTTGTTGACGACCCACCAAAATACTAATTATTCGAGTAAAAATTTGTTTTCAGAGGTCTGACTCTGCCTGGTTCATTAAGGGTGGGTGTGGACATAATTTGGTTAGACTTATCATCCAGGTTAAGTTAGGCTAGCTTAGCTTAGCTTAAGGCTACCGGACTGCTGTAAAGTTTTTCAGGCCGAAGTCGCTGCTACGTATATTAGGTAGTTGTAGATTTACTGCTTCGTAGTGCAGCTTGTTTCAGGCATGTGAGCATTCAATCTGACAGCGCCGATATTAGCATTGAGCTCTTAAACTGTGCGGTCAAAGTTAATTAAGGAATGTCTGTTCTTACTAGAAATAGCATCATGCTACTTCATCTTCAGACTCGTTTAGAAGCGTGGTCATAACGGAATCGCTGGAAATTGCAAAACTGTTGAGCTAGCCAGGAGACATCCGAAAAGCGCTCACCTTGGAGTGGTGACAGGTTGGATTTACGTTGCCATTTTGCGATATAGCGCTGGTCCTATTGAGTTCGCGGGCGCTTAGAAAGCGTTGGTCGACGATCAGCCTCTGTGTGACTGCGAGATCCTTTTGGACTAGAGTATAACGAAGGCGATCTACCTTACTGTTGCCCTTAACAAAGTTCATCTTGCAGCAATCATAGGAGTTCTTAATGAGCGTTGTCCAATAGGCAATCAGGCTGTAAGGCTAAAATCTAGACGACGTAAGACAAAAAATTTTTGTTAAGTTTTTCAGTATTGAGAAATTTTTCGGAAATATTTCAATTAAAAAAGTGTCTCAACACTAAGCATTATCTACTTTTGGAACTCCCTGTATACAACGAAAATCACTAAAACTACATAAATGTATCAATTTCTCGAGACTTTCGTGTTGCATTACAAAAACCATTAGCCGTCGGCACGTGTCATGTAGGGATTGGGTGTTCGTTGTGGTTTATCAACAACAACACATGCACATACATACATATGTATGTGCCATATGTTGTTGCTTGTTCGTGCACTTGTTCGACTACTCGTTTATTACTTTCACCTAAGCGACCACAGCTAATGCCTGACACCGTCCATAAATGACCCAAATTGTTGGCGTTTACCACGTAACCGTAATAATCGAAGAGGTTAAGTAAAGTGTGCAATAGGTCTTACAAAAATCATTTAGTGCTAATGTCGGCAACCATAACCGAGGTGACGACGAACGAACTGTGACATATGGCGACTGGCACTCGTGTGCTTATGAAATAATTATTGAATCCCTTCGTATTTGAGTGCAAGCGTGTAGTCAGTTTTCCCCAAAAATGTTCATGTCGTTCACTTAGCGGCGCTTAATGGCCACGAAAAAGGCTTTTAACATACGCGTGTCCACTAATTTGTACGACAATATTGGGCGATTTAATCGTTTTGTTATGTTTATAAATAATTTTGATTTTTTCCTGGCATTAATAGCAGCTGTCGTACGGGGTGTTACGGAAATAGGTTAATGCGCATCGGATAGAGAGTTTGTGTTTCTGAAATTGTTTTAATTTAATCAATTATAATTTCCTTCAGTTAATATTAACCTTTTTTTGATGTTTAATAAAATATTTTCCAATAAATAATCTCGTTCCATGAGAAGTGAGTCCCGATAAACTTATAATATGAACTTTCTTAAGCTATATGTGAATTTTACGGATTTTAAATAAAGCAAAAACGGTTTGGGAGTTCAACGGAATCCTTTATTCTTGTGAAAGTACATTCGATGCCATTATGTGTGGAATTCGATGTCTTTTACAAGGCCACCACTGGCACACTTGCAGAAGTCCAGACGCTGAACCCAATTTTCGACGGTTTTCACGCATAAATCGGCTGATACTGCTGCAATTTCACGTTCGAAATCCGTACGAAGTTCATCAATTGTCGCTGGCTTGTTAGCGTATACCATAACTTGACGTAGCCCCACAGGAAATAGTCTAACGCTGTCAAATGGCGAGACCAAGCCGGCCAATTGACTGGTTCACCACCAAACTTGGTTTTCAATAAATCGACTATGACATTCGCTGTGGGGCTTGTGGCGCCGTTTTGTTGGAACCACATAGTTTCCAAGTCCATATCATACAATTCGGGGCAAAAATATTCGATTATCATTGAGCGGTAGCGATTCCCATTCACAGTATCCTGCCGGTCTTGATCATCCCGGCAGAAGTACAGCCCAATGAAGCCGCCCACCACACCGTCATTTTTTCGGGATGCAATGGTGACTCATGGAGTACGTGTGGATTGCTGTCTGACCAATAACGCATATTTTGCAGCCAGAAATAAGCCTCATCGATGCAGATGATTCTTCGATGAAAATCCGAATCATTTTCAAGTTGTTGCTTAGCCCAATTCACGAACATACGACGATTCTGGTGGTCAAGGGGCTTCAGTTCTTGTATTAATTTGCTCTTGTTAGGATGTAGGCCAAGATCTTTTCGCAAAATTCATCACGGAGATGCCCATCGCTTGAGAACGATGTGTGAGAGACTGATTTGGGTCTTCCTCAATTAATGCGTTAGCGGCAGCAATATTCTTGACACTTCGGGCGCTTCTTAGTCTCACTGGCATGGGAACATTTTTGCTGTGCCTGTCGATTCAAATTTTTCCACTGGACGCTCAATTGTTGATCTGACAGGACGATTATGACGACCATAAATTGAACGTAGCGCTCTTAAAGTTGAGGTCACTGACTCCGAATTTCAGTAGTAAATTTTAATAATTTTGACTCGTTCTTGGATCGCATATCTTTCAATGATGAAATGACAATCCTTATTATATATGGCGTCATTTCCTACATATATATAAAACTTTGACTCTTTTTTGTCATAGCCATACTCTATCTTATGATAAATTTGTTAGGCTGTAAAATTTTTGGTAAACGTGTTGTTTCTGAAACTTTCCTTATAAAGCCATACGGAAAGTATATTGAGTTGGAAAGAGAGGGAGAAAGAGAAGAGAGATGAAAATTTTCGCTAGATGTTTATTTACTAATTTTTAAAGGCAGGTTCGAGCCATGAAATCAAAGCCTTTGTCAGAATCAATCAATTCGCCACTTAGAAAAGTTAATAAAGGAGCTTTCCGCTACGGTTAAAAATATTGAGTTCAGAGGTAATCTTTCATCAGGTTGATGTCTTTATTCGTGGTGTTTGAGTATAATGCGAAATATGGAAGCTTCGCTCTTTGATGGATACTTCTGCTAGTTTTATTATACCGGAACAATGTTTTCTCGATTGTTAAACCCTTTTTTTTGTTCGTTTGTTTTCTTATATCACGAAAGGTTGTATGACGATTTTTAGCTTGGAGAAAAATTGAACAACGAATTTGATGAAATTTTGTGTTTCAAATCAAATCATGGCATCGTTGAAAATGTTGTAGAAGTATTTTGGGGGATCTACATTATCATGAACACAAGTATTTGAGTGCCAGAAAACGTTTAGTGAATAATGTGTAGTCATCGAAAACATGCCTGTTGCGAGTTGTTCGTCCACCGCAGTTAATGGCGATAACTACAAAAAAGTTAAGGAGCAGTGCTTGATTGACTTCAAAAAGTGGGTGGTTTTGGGTATGAAATGCCTCATTTCTAGCTCGTAACAAAAAAGCTGTATTTTTTCACAAAAGAGATGCTTGTCAAGGTTGCTGCTTACCAACCATTCATCAAACGAATCGTTGCTGCTGACAAGACATGCGTTTATGAATAGAAAGTCGAAATGTCCAAGATTCCAGTGAATGGCGATACAAGAATTGGCCCAAAACGATATAACGGAAACTCGCTGAAGTCACTAAAGGCCTTCCCAGCCGCGTTGGCATGTTTATATTGGCTCAGGAGTCTATTTTGAAGACGATAATAAAGATGTAATGGAAATTTAAGAAAAATGTTTTAGCAGTCTGGATCAAATTTGATCATATCTTACATTGACTCTCTTATGAGTCAGTTGTTTTTTTATTTTGCATACAGGCTATAATTCCGTGGAAAATTTGTTGATGAGCACTCTGCTACGCTTAGAAGCATCGTCAAGTCGAAACATTTCGCTTCTGAGTCGTTTTTGCTGATTGCGACGGCTAAACATCTTGAACAACTCAGAGTAATAAAGGTGGGAAAAGCCTTTTACTCTAAACATTTTAGAGCTTGTACTATCTTTTTTATTAAGCCTTTTAAACTGGATAGGGCATATTAGCTAGAATTACGGTGATTATAAATTCGGGAAAAAGGTATTTGCTCGGATAGAGTTTTCCATGAATGGAATGACATCTTACAATAGTTGTATAAGTTCCAAATACCTAGAAAAGATTTGATAGCCAAACCAACATACTTCGTGCAATTGAAATATTTTAATTTTTCCACACAAATCAGAAAGTTGCCGAGAACTCCACCACGAATGAACTTATCACTCCGTAGCAATCGGTTTATTGAACTCCAGAATCGGCGAAACAATAAATTTGCATGCAACAAGCATACACATAATTACCTTACTGCATATATGTATATAAGTATGTATGTACACACATACATATTAGTAAATATACATATGTATGTATATACCTCTATAAGAGTAAATGTGTCGTGCGTTAATCATTTTATGCAACGATTCACATTGCATAACAAAAGCGCACTTGCACTGCCAGCTGTAATTATGCCAACACACACATACGTACATATGTAAATGTTTACATAATTATATACTAACTATTTTTAGATTTTACTTTCTAACTTTACATTTGTTGTTGCAGCTATTTTTATGCTAATGCTGAATTGAGTGTTGTATTTGGCCTATAATTTTCGCTTTCGTCTTTTTTCACTTAGACCTCAGCGTATGGCGAGCCATCTAGCCGGTGCTCACTCTTTCTCTTTCCACTCGTTTATTTGTCTGCAACTCTGATGAGGGCGTGCACCCGCCAATTCAAATTGAAAATCATAATTATTTGCAGTGATTCGACAAAAAAAAGAATATTTTTATGTGGCTGTATGTGTGTAGAAATGCATGTATGGTATTTCCATATGAAAATATGTACATATGTATGTATGTATGTGTGGAGAGTGTGATAATACATCTATGGCCCGCTAACTGGCCGATGAAGACTAGTTTGAATCGTTGTTTCATTGTGGTTTAGGTATTTGATTAAATTTTTATTTTTTAAAGATTATTATTTTTACTTGAAATATTGCGAAAATAAACTTTGAATATACAATATTTTTTTTCCAAATTTTCTAATTTGAATTGAACCTGTGAGTATAACACACTTAAATTCCAATTGTCGGCAATCATGCTTTCGACCGACT
Organism: Bactrocera tryoni; assembly: GCF_016617805.1. NCBI lineage: Eukaryota > Metazoa > Arthropoda > Insecta > Diptera > Tephritidae > Bactrocera > Bactrocera tryoni. Next base: position 71,499,421 of record NC_052500.1, read on the forward strand.
ACATCCTGCAAGCAAGCTGATGCGTGCTCCATCGTCATCGATTGGGGAATCCGGTTTACCATCTCCTCGTCATTTGCTTTCACTGCCATTCAGCAGGTTGGAGAAGTGTTTCCGCCATAATTTCAGTGTGCTCTGGGCATCAGTCACTAGATAATCTTTGGGGGTTCTACAGGCGTATGTCCGGTGCTTTTGTAGAATTACCCCTGTCGGTCAGCTTGTCAAGCTCTTTGCACTCACTATCTCCACTACGACACGGTACTCCTCATCGTACCCGCTGTTCTTTTGCTTTTTGCCGAAAAAAATGGTTTCGCATACAGCAGCGCGTAAGGAGCTTGAAATGCCGACCCAAAATTTACTTATACCGCATTGGTGATGACGCCGAAATTTCCTTGTGTTTGCTGGTGCGTATCTTGATAGCAATGAGATATTGCTCAGAGTCAATGCTGGGACCTCGAAGCGTACGCTCGTCTAAAACATGGGAGGCGTGTCTTCCGTCTATCACAACATGAACGATTTGGTTGGTGGCTTTTCGATCCGGAGACTTGATGAATTTTTCTATGCTGGAATCTAGTACTACAGATAACCATATTTTGGGGCCCGGCGAAATCGATTAGCCTCAATCCATTTGGAGATGTTTCGTCGTGGAGGCTGAATTTGTCGACCGTTGTGCCAAAGATACCTTCTTTGTCCACCCTTGTTAAGGACGCCAAGCAGGATTTTGACATCGTGGCAGGGGCAGCTTTGATAAGTGCGCTCCAAGCGATAGTAGAAGACATTTTTGGTCACATCGTCCTTCTCTTCCATCGGGGCGTGGGCGCAAATCAGCGATATATTGAAGAACCTCGCTTTGATGCGGATTGTGGCTAGACGTTCATCCACCGGGGTGAATGTCAGGACTCGGCGACAGAGTCTTTCTCCCACGACGTATTCCACACCGAATCTGCGATCCTTTATATGGCCACTGTAGTAAATGTCACAAGGACCTACTCGTCTAAGTCTTTGACCCGTCTATCTCACTTGACATCACCGCCTTTACTTCCCAATTAAGGGACCGGACATTCAAGGCTCAATTAATTTTTCAAATTAGGTTTCTATAAAATTGTGTTTCTTGTTAATAATATAAATAATTTACAATTTCACAACACTTTTTTAGTTTATATATATTATTATATATATTTGTAAAATATTTTCAGAATTTGATTTTTTTATTCATAAGTAGTTTATTTGTATTTTTTTTATTTAATAGTATTTGCCAATTACATACATATATCGATTGAAAATACATTTTTTTTTAATTCAAAAGTGATATTTTGAAATTTAAGTTTCTTAATGTAGTTTTTTTCATTATTATTATTTTTATCTTTTTATATTTATTTTATTATTAATTTTGCAATACGCTTATTATGTTTCCATTACTTTTAGTTTTTCCACACCAAAAGTTGGAAATATTTTAATTGTTTTTTGTTGCTTTCTCTTGATTTATATTTTTATTTTATTAATTTTGCAATTTTTTTAAATAATTCTGCAATAAAACATAATAATTTTCCCTTGCGCTTGACCCCTGCGTCATATACCCTTTTATTGTTGTTGTTGTTTTTGCAACAAAAACGTGCACAGCTGTAAATTTCGCAGCTCATTGTATTGCTTTTATTGTTGTTGCTACTTGCTGCTGTCATAGCCGGCGCACTAAACCAGTTCCGCATATATATCGGGTGATTTTTTAAGAGCTTGATAGCTTTTTTTAAAAAAAAAACGCATAAAATTTGCAAAATCTCATCGGTTCTTTATTTGAAACGTTAGATTGGTTCATGACATTTACTTTTTGAAGATAATTTCATTTAAATGTTGACCGCGGCTGCGTCTTAGGTGGTCCATTCGGAAAGTCCAATTTTGGGCAACTTTTTCGAGCATTTCGGCCGGAATAGCCCGAATTTCTTCGGAAATGTTGTCTTCCAAACCTGGAATAGTTGCTGGCTTATTTCTGTAGACTTTAGACTTGACGTAGCCCCACAAAAAATAGTCTAAAGGCGTTAAATCGCATGATCTTGGTGGCCAACTGCCCATGCATCCCGAAAAATGCACTGTTTGGTGTGGTTTGTACGCTGGTGGAATCATTGGACCGTATTTTTTCAAAGATGCTGTTGGACGCAACGTTACGGTGAATGGCGATCGCTATCGTTCGATGCTAACAAACTTTTTGTTGCCAAAAATGGAAGAACTGAACTTGGTTGACATGTGGTTTCAACAAGATGGCGCTACATGCCACACAGCTCGCGATTCTATGGCCATTTTGAGGGAAAACTTCGGAGAACAATTCATCTCAAGAAATGGACCCGTAAGTTGGCCACCAAGATCATGCGATTTAACGCCTTTAGACTATTTTTTGTGGGGCTGCGTCCAGAGTCATCAAAATAACCAACAACTATTCAACTTTTGAAAACTAACATTTCGAAATTCGAACTATTCAACAATCTCAACTAATGAACTTTGAATGAACTCATTTTAATCCTTGTTAAGCCTAAGTATCTTCAAAACAATCATGTTTCTAACATTCAAACTCAAAACCGATAATTTAAATTCTCGTCCCCAAAAGATATCAACATAAAAATCACTTATCCTACTCATATTGAAGTACTCTGTATACATACATACATCCATACAGATGTATATATGGCATATAAAAAATATAATTACATTTACGGGTGTGAAGATAAAATTTACGATAACAAAAAATGGAAAAAAGTAAGAAAAAATATAAAAAGGTGAAAAAATGCAAAAAGCTGGTTTGTGTCGCCACCCCTCATCCCTCGACCGTTTAATGTGGTAATTTATGTGAGAATGGGTGACTGTTGCTGGCGTAGAGGTAACCTGATTTGCTGGATATAGTAGAAGAAATGCGGTTTCTTGTAAAAGAAGAAAGAAAAAATATAGCAACTGAGATAATTAATTAAAATAATTTAGAAAAAATTATTAAAATTAATTTATAATTAAATAAAAATTATATATAATTAAAGAAAAATTAAAATATTGAAATTAAATTCGATAATATTTAGGAGAGCAGACCTCGCTTAGTAGCTCTGCCAAAACTGTCAGAAAAATTGCCAAAATGGATGGCATCGTTAACGAACTCTTTTTCATTAACGAAAAAAAGTCAGCGAACCAGCACAGGCTATAAGACTTTCGGAAATCCCCCAGTTCACCCTCGTGGAACTACAACTGGCCGCTGGCAAGCTCAAAACTAACAAATTGCCCAGCTCAGACGGGATCTCAGGAGAAATACTCAAAACAATCGGCTTTGAACGGCCCGCACTACTCTTAAACATGTACAACGCCTGCCTTACAGCTGGAATATTTCCTGAAATTCAGAAGAAACAACGACTTGTCTTAATCAGCAAGGGAAAAGGGCATCCCAGCTTGCCATCGGCATACCGTCCACTATGCATGCTCCACATAGCGGGAAGCTCTATGAAAGGCTACTTATACCTAGACTGGAGGCGCCTATTAATGACGCTGGCGGACTCCCCCCCAGACAGCACTGTTTAAGACCCGGAATGTCAACTCTGGGCGCTATCCGAAGCGTCATTGAAAGTGTAGAAGTCGCACAACGTAGATGCCCAAATGCAAGCTAATAGTTATGCTGGCGACTTTTGACGTTTGAAACATCTTCTTGTCTTCTTCGTTGATGCTTTAGAAAAGCAACTTAGAATTCCCGATTACCTCAATGTTTTGGTGCGGAGCTATCTCAGTAACAGAAAACTGGTGTACCAGACTAGAGAGGGATTATGACAAATAGCAGTTATGTCAGGACCATCACAAAGGTCCATTTTAAGCCTAGACCTGTGAAACATTAGTTACTACGGAATACTAAAACTTGAAATGCCAGGCGAATCATATTTAATCGACTAAGCGGACGACGTAGTAGCAGTAATTACAGCCCGAGACACAGAAGAAGTCTGAAGAAAGCTGAATCAGATCAAGATTCGGATGGAAACATGGCTTGACTCACATAACCTGCAGGTCTTAATGTCAACAGCGTCTTACTATACGGAGCTGAGATTTGGGTAGATGGAAAACCGGCCTAAGGTTACCAAACTGTGTCAATGCAATATTAGTCATAAGAGCTAATGCTCCCATTGTTCTTCTAGCGCATGAAAGAAAAAGGCTGTGTGAGCTAAAGAAAGCGGATGAAAATAAGAAGAGCCCAACTGACTGATTACTGAAAGTAACGAAGATGGCAGAATGAGAGTCGCGGCAGATGGACGGCTAGACTTATAAGAGATTTAAATTTATGGACAAGTCGCAAATTTGGGGAAGTCGTCTTCTACACAATACGGCTGCTATCCGTACACGGATATTTCAGTAAGTACTTTCACAGAATTGGTAAATTCGAAGAGTCCTCTTACTTATATAACGATGCGACAGGAGACGACGCAGAACACACCTTCTTTAAATATATGCGATGGCTTCGGGAACGCACCGCCGTAGAAGATCTGATCGACCCAATAAATGTGGATAATATAATTGGTGTCATGCTGGAGAGCGAAAAAAACGCGAGCCCCAAAAAAAGGGGGATCAGTTGCGCGGATGTAAATCTCTAAATGAGAAAAATTGAACGCCACCCTGAAGTAAGGCAACCCGGTTCCAGGGTGGGCGACGGTCCATTAGACCCCTCCTGTAACGAAAGCTCTGATGTTGCGGCATTTCCGTACCCTTCACCCGCAAAAAACACGTTTTTTCAATACACATTTTTAATTATAATATAAATATATATTTTTTAAACATTTTTTTAATACAAAATTTTTATTTCAGTTATTATAATTTATTATTTTTCTTAATATCTTTTTAATTTTTCATCAGTTTTTGTTATTTTTGAACAAAAACATATTTTGTCAACATTTATATTTTTATTTCTTATATAAATGTTTTTTTTTTTTTTTTTTAATTTTATAAAATTATTGATTTCAACTTCCTCACGAAAAAAGATGTCAGAAAAAAGTAATCCAAGAATTTCCCCCTTTTAGCTGAATTCGCATTGCTCGGCTTCAATGCCACATTACTAATTAACCCGCTGCCCACCAATGCTAATTTGTTACAATTTCCTGCTTTTGCCTAATTTATATTCTCACTGGTATTGGTTGCGCTTTTCTCCATTTAATTTTCCCTCACAGCTTTCTGCCCTTTTCCGCATTTTCCACGCCGCGTCAACGAATTCGCTAATTTCCGTGTCGGAGTGCGGCCATTGCTCTTTTCTCGGTCGTCGGTTGTCTGCTGGTTCGAGTTGCTTGTTATTGCCCGTTGGCTACTTGTGGCAAATGAAAAATTGTAAAAATATTTAAATTTAATTGTTGTTTTTTTAATGTGGAAATAAAGCTGTTACTAAGCCTATTTTAAATGAGGTAATTAGATAAATTTAAGCTTAATTAGATTGACGATATATATTTTTATGAAATTTTCTCAGAGTGATACATATAACTGAAGCTGCCTAGAAACTTTTCAACTAACTGTTATGGTTTTGTGTAAGAAAAATTCTCAATTTTAACGGTAGTAAGTAAAGTAAAACAATAGAACCTAAAGAAGCTAAATACCTCAAACAGTACTTAGAACTATCGACCGAAAACAGTGTTAAAAATCAGCGATATATTAAGTCCTCAAAAGTCTTGGATCATAAGCTGAAGAACTTTATTCGGCCTTAGTTAAGGTAGCTGCTTTAATACCTAGGACAACTATTTTCATATTTTTATCTAGAGATATTCTTACTTCGTTGGGTCTGGAAGAAAGTGGTAGCACTTAAAAGTCATATTGAATTTAATTTTAGTAAAATTTCGATATGCTACCTTAGAGATATACAGAAGAACATGCAAAGTAACATTTTACTCTCGAAAAGGAAGATAAATACATTATTCCTACGAAATAATATCAGCTTATTTCTTTACAAAATGGAACTTGACAGTTCTGCGTCATCATTCTACCATCTCTTAAACCCATTTATCCATGTTGAAGTAGACTAAAACTTCCGAAGTGGAGTAGATAAAGGAGACTTTTGGGACCGGAACATCCAATAGAATATGGCTACTGTAGACGTTTTAATAATAATCTGTTTGAAGTATAACAGTTGTTACGAATTGTTGTTCTACACCCACAAGATGATCAGACGCCTGGTTCACATACGATTTTTAGAAAACATTCGACGAAAGTAGGCACGCTCGGATATATTGCACTTCTGTCAGCGTTTTTGTTTTTTCAATCCTTAAAGCACCTAAAAATAATTTCTCGTGATCTTGTTTAGCTCCTTCTTTGAAGCAGTTTTTATCTCCTCAATCGTAGCCCTTTCATGGGCCTCCTCAGTTTTGGGAACAAAAAAGTTACAGGGGGCCAGCAACCCAAGCAACGATGCTTCAACAGGAACGTTTTCATAGTAAAAACCGAATTTTCGTTCTACCACAAATCCCGGACGTTTTGGCGGTTTACTTCGCGCAAATTGCGCTTAATTTGTAGGTAATATTCTTTATTGCCCGCACTACTCTTTAACAGAGTTCATGATGCACGACGCCCCTCTAAACGAACTGTTAGCATAACCTTCACATACAGGTAGGATCTAACTTGGCGGGCTTTTTTCGGCTTTGACTGCTTTCATTGGCATAATAAAGCTTTGGTTTCCACGTCATAGCCGTAAAATAAATGATTCGTTACCAGTAATGGCTCTGTGGAGCAGATCTGGATCGTCGTGGACTGAGTCCAAATATCTCCTGAGCAATGTCAAAGGGACATGGTTTTTTTTCGAAAGTGAGTAATTTTGGCACAAACTTCTCGGCCGACTCATACCCAAATCATTGGTTAAATTTACCATATATCATTTTGTTTTTTGGTATTCACACAAAATTCTTTGATCCATTCTGTGATCCATTTTTTGAAAAAGCAAAAATCGAAGACGAACTAAAATGATGAGTTCAAGCAAAACAGCTGTATAAAATTATGATCGACCTTGTCAACATCATTAAGTGAAATGAGTTCTGACATAATGCAACAAATAATCTAAAATCGAATACACAACGGTTTAAGGAAGATGTGTGAAACGTTCTGGTAAACACATAATCGTAAGAAGGCGGAGAACGTTATTATCAAGAAAGACTCAAGCATTTTGGGCAGGAAATTGGCGAGGAAGGTTGGCTGCTCAGAATCTTTCCTACGATTACGAAGACTGAAGACTTACAAGGTACAGAAAGTTCCGGATAGAAACGCCGTAAAGAACGAAACCGCAAAACAACGAGCTAAGAAGCTGACGAAAGATTTTGTTAAAAAATTCGAATGCTGCTTAATGGTTGACGAGACCTACGTTTTAGCGGACTTTTCTTAGCTACCTGGACGGGAATTTTATACAGCCATTTCTCGGGGAAATGTTGCTGAAAAATCAAAGCCAATAAGGTGACAAAATTTCCAAAGAAATTTCTTGTGTGGCAGCCTATTTGAAGTTGTGACAAAAGAAGCAGCTCATTTATTACATCGGATAAAATCAACAGCGAAATATATGCGAAGGAATGTTCACAAAAGAGATTGCTCCCATTTCTAAGCCAACAAGAAGTGTCCACGTGCTTTTGGCCCGACCTCGCTTCATGTCACTATAGCAAAACAGCCTTAGAGTGGTTCTCACCTAGTACTTAGAGGAGCGAATCTACCTAACTGTGCTTTAATAAAAACGGAGATGAGGCAACAAAAAATGTGACCATAAACCTTGAAGACATTAAAAGAAAGTGGTCTTCTATGAGAGTATCGGACACTACCATAAAAGCTTAATAAAGGGTGATCCATTTCCATACCTTTTTTTTAAGAAAACACAGAAATTTCAAATTTAATGTGGAATGTACTATTATTATTCGAAAGAACATTCTTTAGTATTATTTTTATACTCTCGCAACAAAGTTGCTAAGGAGAGTATTATAGTTTTGTTCACATAACGGTTGTTTGTAAGCCCTAAAACTAAAAGAGTCAGATATAGGGTTATACATATGTATATACCAAAGTGATCAGGGTGACGAGTAGAGTCGAAATCCGAATGTCTGTCTGTCCGTCCGTCCGTCTGTCCGTCCGTGCAAGCTGTAACTTGAGTAAAAATTGAGATATCATGATGAAACTTGGTACACGTATTCCTTGGCTCCATAAGAAGGTTAAGTTCGAAGATGGGCAAAATCGGCCCACTGCCACGCCCACAAAATGGCGGAAACCGAAAACCTATAAAGTGTCATAACTAAGCCATAAATAAAGATATTAAAGTGAAATTTGGCACAAGGGATCGCATTAGGGAGGGGCATATTTGGACGTAATTTTTTTGCAAAAGTGGGCGTGGCCCCGTCCCCTACTAAGTTTTTTTCACGTATCTCGGAAATTACTATAGCTATGTCAACCAAACTCTACAGAGTCGTTTCTTTCAGGCATTTCCATATACAGTTCAAAAATAGAAGAAATCGGATAATAACCACGCCCACCTCCCATACAAAGGTTATGTTGAAAATCACTAAAAGTGCGTTAACCGACTAACGAAAAACGTCAGAAACACTAAATTTTACGGAAGGAATGGCAGAAGGAAGCTGCACCCTGGCTTTTTTTAAAAATTGAAAATGGGCGTGGCGTCGCCCACTTATGGACCAAAAACCATATCTCAGGAACTAATCAACCGATTTCAATGAAGTTCAGTATATAATATTTTCTTAACACCCTGATGACATGTACGAAATATGGGTGAAATCGGTTCACAACCACGCCTTCTTCCAATATAACGCTATTTTGAATTCCATCTGATGCCTTTTCTGTATAATATATACATATGTACAGTAGGAACCAATGATGATAGCGGAATAAAACTTTAAAAAAATACGGTATTTGAAAAATATGTAAATGACGTATAATGAAATCTCGATTATCACTTTATCATGTGAGAGTATAAAATGTTCGGTGACACCCGAACTTAGCCCTTCCTTACTTGTTTGAAGATTATTTTGACCGCGGCTACGTCTCAGATGGTCCATCCGTTAATGACACGCGTGATATTTTGCTTCAAGGCCTGGATCGAAGCAATATTGTCTGCATAGACTCTAGAGTCTAGACCTTACATATGTATTTTTACAGAAAAAAGTTTAATGGTGTGATATCCCACGCGCTTGGTAGCCAATCGACCGGCCCAAAACGTGAAATTATCTGCACACAGAGGTGTTTTCTCAATAAATCCTTTGATTGAAGCGAATTGTGAGAAGTGGCACCGTCTTTTTGAAACCGAAAGTCGCCGAGATCACGAGCTTCACTTTCAGGCATCAAATAGTCAATTAACAAGGCGACGTTATCGTCATTGGTTACGTTTTCACCGGCATTATTTTTGAAGAAATATGAACCGATGATTCCACCTTCCTTCCAGCTCTTGTATAACTTCAGGTTGCTCTTCGTCCCAAATGCGAGAATTTTGCTTGTTTACATACCAATTAAGCCAGATATTCGCCTGATCACTTAGTAAAACGTTGGATCTTTTGGGATCTTTTCAAAAGCGGATTACTATATGTTGAGCGAAGCGCGCGAAGCACATTCTTTACAGAACGTGAATTTTCGTAAAAAAATTGAAATATTTGTCAGACGTTAGTTATTCCATGTTGAAATGCCAAACAATACTGAACAAAAATAACATTACAGCTTGATACGACTCACGTGTGATCTGTCAAAAAAAAATCTATTGAGAAGAGTACTTTTACCTGGATCACCGTTTATATGGTACTATGTCAAGCTTAATACAATAACACTATTCTACTTAATGCTGATCACAAATGAGTATTATTATTTGGATGGAGTTGTTGAGGTGGTTAATTTCAATAACTTCTATGCCCTGTATATTAAGTTTGTCACAAAGTTTAAGTAAATTTAGTCATTCCTGTCTGTACATACATATATACGCGAAATATTGCTTGAGTGTTTGAGATCTATCTGAAATTTCGCAGACGTTCTTTGCTCCCCAAGAAGCTGATCTATCTGCCATATCAACTGATTGTTATACCCTATAAAGTATATACAGTCAAACCTGGATAAGCGAGAGTTCAAGGGAGCTCAATCTCATTCTCGCTTATAGAGGTTTCTCGCTAACCCGAGTGCGATAAAATAACAAAGTTATTTAGTTCCACGCAATAGAATAGGCACAATATTGACAAGAAAACAATACAAAAACAATTGTAGGAATTTTCACGAAAGTTAAGAATGAGCCATAAAATAGCAGATGTTAAATTTTGTAGTTTGTTTTGTCATTTGTTACTGTATGTGTGTATCTTTTATGTATGTATGTATTCTTATTGTAACTATAGTTCCTCCTAAATAATATACATAAATAAATAAAGCTTGACTGTCGCTTATAGAGGTATAGATAAGTATTATTCTCACTTACGGAGGTCCATGAGGGAAAAACGACTCTCTCTTATAGAGGATTCTGTTTCTCGCTAATAGAGGTTTTGGGAGCTTAAAATGACGGGTCCTGGCTCTCACTCTCACTTATAGAGTTTTCTTACTAATCCAGTTCTCACTTACCCAGGTTTGACTGTATATGTATAAATGATCAGTATGTTGAGCTGAGTCGATTTAGCCATGCCCGACTGTCCGTCTGTCTGTCCGTCTGTATATATACGAACTAGTCCCTCAGTTTTTGAGATATCGTTTTGAAAATTTGCCAACTTCATTTCTCATTCAAGAAGCTGCTCATTTGTCGGAACTGCCGAGATCGGACCACTATAACATATAGCTGCCATACAAACTGAACGATCAGAATCAAATGCTTGTATGGAAAACTTTCACATTTGACAAGATATATTCACGAAATTTAGTATATGTTATTTTCTAAATCAACGATGTAATTTTCGAAGAAATTGTTCAGATCAGCTTGCTATAGCATACAGCTACAATACAAACTGAACGAACGGAAAAAAGTTCTTGTATGTAAAACTTTTGCATTTGACAAGACATAGTCATGAAATTTGGTATATATTACTTTCTGAAGCAACAATGTAATCTCCAAAGAAATTGTTTAGATCGGTTAACTATAGCATATAGCTGCCATACAACTTAACGATCGGAAAAAATTCTTGTATGGAAAACTTTTTAATTTGACAAGATACAGTCATAAAATTTGGTATATATTATTTTCTGAAGCAACAATGTAATCTCCAAAGAAATTGTTTAGATCGGTTAACTATCGCATATAGCTGCCATACAAACTGAATGATCTGAAAAAAGTTCTTGTATGGAAAACTTTTGTATTTGACAAGATATATTCACAAAATTTGGTATAGATTATTTTCTAAAGCAACAATGTAATCTCCGAGAAAATTGTTCAGATCGGATTACTATAACATATAGCTGCCATACAAACTGAATACATAGTTACTAAAAGAAATGCACCTGTGAAGGCTATATTAGCTTCGGTGCAGCCGAAGTTAACGTTTTTTCTTGTTTTAACTTAATATTTCAAACAAATTTTACCTATATTTCAAACTATTTCTGATATTAGGCCCCGGTAATAGTGAATATCATTGACGTTAGTGTTGCTCTTGATGAATTTCAAATTTATGAACATGAGATAAATCGACAGTCCATACAGGGGTCTTTGCATATATGGAAATAAACAAATATGTAAATACATTTACATATATGTTTATATATATTAACACATATCTTTATGTACATACATATACTCGTATACTTTGATTTGTAGGCAAATTTATGTGCATATGCGAATAGATAAATAAGAGCAAAAATATGATAATATCAGAGCAAACACGCAACAGTCAAAATGTATAAATATATACATATATGTTAAACAATTATGTTAATAAGTATATAATATATACATACATATATGTAAATATGCCAAACATACATCTCCCGTATAACCACAGCGCGCAATCGCATATTTCGTCGTTAAAATGCCACAGCAAACATCACACCGCCGCCACCTCGCTGTCAAGCCTTACCACAAGCATCACAGCGACTCGCCAGTGCTGAGCAACAACAACAACGACAGCAGCTCAGTCCATTCGTTCCGGCTGTAAATGACACAAAAATATGGGCTTAACCGGAACCGGATGTATTATCTGCGCTAACTGCTCAACCAACGCTGATGACTACAGCTGACTATGCGCCGCGTACGTCACGAAACGGCTAACCCACCGTACGACCGACGACCGTGCTAAGCTCGAGCTTGTCAGTTGGCGTTGCGACTCGGCGGTGGCCACAGCGCTTCACTCTCTGGAACTAATAGAAAACTATAAATTGCGCACTTGCCGTTAGTATGCTTCAAAATGTTCGTGCTTTTGTTGTTGTTTTTGCTGGAAAGCAGCGGCTCTAAGCGTGTGCAGTGTAGCGCACCAAAGCGTTCGTTACGGTTAGAGGAGCGCACGACACGCCAAGCAATTCGACTGTTTGTCAACTGCTTTGTATATACATACATATATATACATGCATACATTTCGAGATATACATATACTTTAGATGGGACATACTTCAGCACATACACACCTACATTATTCCATGCGTGGGGGCCACCTGTTTCCCAAATCGAGTTGGTGTAGTTAGCGTAAATCGTTGTTGTTCTTTTGACAGCCCATCATGAGCGCACGTCAGCGCTGTGGCGTGGTTTGTCGCCCTCCTACTGTGTTGTGCCCATCACTACTGCCCACGTAGCGTTGACCTCTGGTTGGAGTTGGGAAACCCCTGTCGCTAATGCTTCCCGTTGCTACTTCTCTCCCCTACAAAAGCCTTAACATCAGTGATATGACTCGTTGATGCACGTCCGTAACTTGCCAGGTTCGACAACACGTTTCACTTAAAAAGTTTCTAATTCCGCATATGGATGGAATTTTTTTGGTGCTTTCTGTTTACATACAATATTTTTATTTCGAAAATGTGTCTCCAGAACACAGTTTCCACTAGTGACTCCTCAGGGTTTAATGAAAAGCAAGTTAATATTGATAGGAAAACAGGTTTTGACACCTCAGGTGAGAGCTATACTGAAAATATTCATATCTGATAGGACTTGAAGCTTCATTGATTTTTAAATCCACAGATGTGAAAGTTGCCTAAAAATCCCCCCAAATGTGTTGATTGTTTTTCTCATGATATTGTACATACCTACTTTTGAGGTTCCTGTTTCACTAATCCGCTTAGCTGAGGCAGTCTGACGTAATTGACTTCATACGTCCTAAATATTATAATTTTTGGTTATAATGGCATATAATGGAAAGATATAACAAAACAAGTAAGGAAGGGCTAAGTTCGGGTGTCACCGAACATTTTATACTCTCACATGATAAAGTGATAATCGAGATTTCATTATACGCCATTTACATATTTTTCAAATACCGTATTTGTGTAAAGTTTTATTCCGCTATCATCATTGGTTCCTAATGTATATACTCGTATTATGCAGAAAAGGCATCAGATGGAATTCAAAATAGCGTTATATTGGAAGAAGGCGTGGTTATGATCCGATTTCTACCATATTTCGTACATGTCATCAGGGTGTTAAGAAAATATTATATACCGAATTTCATTGAAATCGGTCTAGTAGTTCCTGAGATATGGTTTTTGGTCCATAAGTGGGCGAGGCCACGCCCATTTTCAATTTTTAAAAAAAGCCTGGGTGCAGCTTCCTTCTGCCATTTCTTCACTAAAATTTTGTGTTTATGACGTTTTTTGTTAGTCTGTTAACGCACTTTTAGTGATTTTCAACATAACCTTTGTATGGGAGGTGGGCGTGGTTATTATCCGATTTCTTCCATGTTTGAACTGTATGTGGGAATGCCTGAAGAAAACGACTCTGTAGAGTTTGGTTGACATAGCTATAGTAGTTTCTGAGATATGTACAAAAACCTTAGTAGGGGGCGGGGCCACGCCCACTTTTCCAAAAAAATTGCGTCCAAATATGCCCCTCCCTAATGCGATCCTTTGTGCTAAATTTCACTTTAATATCTGTATTTATGGCTTAGTTATGACACTTTATAGCTTTTCGGTTTCCGCCATTTTGTGGGCGTGGCAGTGGGCCGATTTTGCCCATGTTCGAACTTAAGCTTCTTATGGAGCCAAGGAATACGTGTACCAAGTTTCATCATGATATCTCAATTTTTACTCAAGTTATAGCTTGCACGGACGGACGGACGGACGGACAGACATCCGGATTTCGACTCTACTCGTCACCCTGATCACTTTGGTATATATAACCCTATATCTGACTCTTTTAGTTTTAGGACTTACAAACAACCGTTATGTGAACAAAACTATAATACTCTCCTTAGCAACATTGTTGCGAGAGTATAAAAATAGAATAGAAAAGTATGCACTGTGACTATTGTGCTCTGCCTCTTTTTCACAAGGACTCAGATAGGTCCAGTACCCATATAAATACAAGAATGGTGCAAAGCGCTAGAGTGGATGTGTTCCTTGCTAGAATAAATGGAATCCAGAGTCTGCGTCTTCTGATTGCTACATACTCTAGAAGAAGATTCTCCGGAGTTCCAAGCTCCATGTCCAGAAACGAACATTGCAGATGAGACTACGTATATATTATATACATACATACATATGTTGGTGCCCTTGAGACAGCAGTACATTTGTTTCTAGGGAGGAATATTTTTTGTTTGAATCTCTTGAGGTTGTACCCTCCACGCAGCAGTTAAGCTTAGCGCCTCTCGTCTCTTTCTTTCGGAACTCGTTTTTGGTGTGTGGACCGACTTCTTCTTCTTCTTTATTGGCGTAGTTTTGCGGGGATCCCAAATTCAGACATAGCGGCATAAAGGCAGCTCCTTTTCGTTTTGTCCAAATCAGCTTTGAAATCAACGAAGAGGTAGTGTGTGTCGATCCTTTTTTTTACGGGGTTTTTTGAAGTTTCTGGTCTCTGGTCAGTTGTTGATTTTCCAGCCCAAAAGCCACACTGTACGGTAATTGGCGCAGATTGTGGGGTTATCCTTTTTGTAGATTGGACAGAGCACACTTAAATTCCAATCGTCGGACTTTAGTCCGACCATGTTCTACAAAGAAGCTGATGCATGCTCATTATCTCTTCTTTCACGACGTATTTGAATAGCTCGGCCGGCAATCCACCGACCTACGCTTCTTTGTTGGTCTTCAGACGGGTAATTGCTATTCGAACTTCTTCATGGTTGGACAATGGGACGTCCGGTCCATCGTCATCGTTTTGGGAACCGGGTTTACCATCTCCTGGTGTTTTGCTTTCACTGCCATTCGCAGGCCAGAGAAATGTTCCCTACATAATTTTAGTCTGCTATAAGCTTCAGTAACTAGATCACCTCTGTGAACCCACTGCAAAAAAGAATTTTGGTCCCAGCGGTTTGTAATATTTTGGGGTTAGGAACTCTATAATTCATATATAACATATCATGCCGACAGCTAACCTCAAAATAGATTCGTAAGAGGTTATTTGCTTCGCCTGTAGATAATTGAATCCAGTATGGTCAACTTGGTCCCGGGGTCAATCCTAGATGACGAAAGTAAATCTTAATCCATATAATATTAACTACGTCTGATATAACAGACAGCATAATGTGGAAAAACAATGCAAATGATAACAGTGAAAACAGCAACAACAACAACGCAACCAAAAGGGCATTGCAAAAAGGGAATTTTTCGCATTTACACAATTAAAACCAATAAAATGGAAAAATGAAGAAAAAATTAGGAGAAAAGTGAAAAATATGAAAATTGTGTTTTTTTATTTGTTGTGGCAAGCAATTGTGTGGCACAAACCACGCAAGCAACAGCAACTAATTGATTGTGATGTGCCACTGATAGTTGTTCACTTTGTATCTTTTTTGCTAAAAAAAAAAATCAACGCACGACAATTAATTACATTAGCAACATTACGACAACAACAACAAGAACAACAACAACAACAATTATAATTACAACAACAAGCGGAAGAGTAGTACACGACATGGACATCAACGAGCACTGTTTTAGAGCCATATCAATTGAGGCTGTCGAAACAACAATAACAACTACTACTACTACAAAACCAACAACAATTAAACACAACAACAACTCATCACCACTAAATAAGGGGCTCTCAACCAGCACAGACACTTGAGCTTTGCGTGCCATTTGACGCTCTAATTGACAATGGTGCGTGGCACGTTGGCCATACGTAGGCGCTGTTGCAGTAATTGACGCTGCCGATGTTGCATGAACGCACACATCAACCGAACCAACGGCGTGCTTCGGCCATCTGCGCAAATAACACTTCCTTTGATGACCAGCAAATTAATGCGGCATGTGGCACGTTGTATGAGTGCGTTGTGGCAATTAGCGGCCAGCATAACAACAACAACAACAAAAATAATATAAGTAAGCTTCAATTAAAACACATATAAATAAACGTTGTTGTTGTGGTAGCCATCAGAGATGATGGGAAAAAATTAATAATAACAACAACAACAACTTATAAACGATGATGAAATAGCGTAGCGAGCGGAATCTGTGCCGCAGTAATTATTTGCAAAATACATACATACATACACACGCAACTAATGGCCGCCGTGCACCTAACTGTGTCTGCGATTACTTTTAGCCTTAGCGAAGGATACTCGTGGGCTTTCGGCGGCAGCAACTGAGCCGGGCGGGCGCACAAACGACCGGATGTGCTCGATACGGACGAATGAGCGCTGTGGCATTTCTTGTCGTCAAACTCCACTACTCGTAGGTTGTATTATTGTTGCTGTTACGGCATTTGTTGCTGTGGGCGCGTGTCCTTTGCTTAGTGAAGAGCAACTCTGGCCACCCAGTTGAGCAGGATAATCGACGCTGCTAAGCGGAAATGCGCTGAAAGCGCACAAGCGTGCAAAATAACCGACGCAGCGAGGGCAAATGAGCGTAGATGAGTAACTGTATATATGTAAATAAGTATATACAAATATATATAATATCCAAGCAGAAGTATGATCGAAAAATCGATAAAAGAAAAGTACTGCGCCAAGAAAAAAACGATAACTTCGACTGCACCGAAGCTGGAATACCCCCACAGGTGGATTTCTTATGTTATAAAAGGGTATAAAAGTATCTTTATTTTGGGTATGAAGGGTCAATTCCTTACAAACTTCTTGGCAAACTTAATATATCCTGTTGAGGATATGAAAAAGAGGTAAGAAGGGGATGAGTTCGGGCAGAACTGAAATCTATTCGTAGAGATGTCTAACAAATTGACCAATATGACCCTTTACTCAGAATTTGGCTTTCCTGGTCCAAATTTTGAACCTCCATTGAGCTCTCCTACGAAACTAAATTCAAGCACAAACGAAACTTTTGGTTCGGATGGACGCAGTATACAAATTAAACTGACATATAAATGCAGGAGGGAGCCATGTGTAGAAGTTCACGCAAGTGAGGAAAGTTCTCTGAATCCATTCACTTGGGAGTCCCCAGAAACGATTCTTTTACATATGGCGCAAGCAGCTCACAACTTCAGGCCTTACACCAAGTATCCTCCGGGTAGTCAAAAAACATCTGTTTGAAAGCGAGCTAAAGTGAGAAGGCGAAACATCCCCTCCCAAGTTGTAAAAATTACTACCTATGAAAAGAAGAAAACAGCCTTGGATGAGAGACTCCCCTTTTGATGACGACCATGGCCAACGCATTAAGGATTGCGATTTAGGGGCATGCATCTCGAATGTCCGGTCCCTTAATTGGGAAGGTGCCGTTATCCATCTGGTTGATGCCTCGTAGCAGTAAAGGCTGACATCACCGTCGTCAAAGAAATGTGATGGACGGGCCAAGGACTTAGGCTAGTAGATGCTTGAGGCATTTACTACAGTGGTCATGTGAAGGAGCGCAAACTCGGTGTGGGATTCGTGGTGGGAGAGAGACTCCGTCGAAGAGTACTAGCATTCACCACGGTGGACGAACGTCTAGCCATATTCCACATCAAAGCGAATTTCTTCAACATATCGCTGATTTGCGCCCACGCTCCGACGGAAGAGAAGGACGATGTGACCAAAGATGCCTTCTATGAGCGCTTGAAGCGCACCTATGAGAGCTACCCACGTGACGGTAGCAAAGAAGATGTCCTTCTCACAACGGAATGGGAAGGGCTTCTCCGAGCCGTTCGAAACCAAACGAAGTTTCAGACAAGCCGATTCCCTATCGTGCAACTTCTTCAATTTACTGCTGGAAAAAAGTTCATGCCATCCGAATGGATGAAAACAATCCGGCTCTGAAAGTATTCGACGCAGTACCCGCAGGGGAAAGCAGAGGATGATCTCTACTCCATTGGAAATTTGGAGAAGGACCTACTTACACTTGGAATCGCCAATTGGCGCCAAACAGCGAATAGGAAGAACGACTGGTGTGCTGTTGTAAACTCGGTTATAACCACTGAACTGGATTCATTCTTTATCTTTAAATTAGCCCAATAAATATTAGGCAAATGATATGAAGTTGGTTATTTTTGTGGCAGCAGAAAGTATGTCTGAAATAATTTTGAGGAATGCTGCCAAGTTGACAGTTCTTGGCCTGATAAAAGTCCGATTCCGTTTTGGATATTCGAATTCGGAAGCGAAATTATTATAACTTGGTGCTTCTAAAAATGAACAAATGCCACAATGATTCAGCGAAAAAGTTTTAGAGGTTAGCAAATCTCCTAGAAAGCTGTGCTGACCACAAATGAGAATTCTAAGTTTTTCGCCGCTTCGCCTGCTCTACAGCAGAAATTTGCAAAAAAATAATTATAACACAATTTATTTTTCATTCCATTAAACAATTGCAACAAAGCAGTTATTGCAATAAAAAATCACCTCTGCACAGCTGCATAAATTATTATATTATGCAATTGCCGCGAGGTCATTGTGAGCGAAAAGCAAATAAGCACAGCAGCCAATGCACTTGCCTCAGCCAATATTTACCATATATTTGCACAGAATTTTCCCTTAATGATTACTTGTTTAAATTATGGTAAATAATTTCAATTATGCTTCTTTTCGGTAAATAAAATAGTTGTTTGAACAGCTTTCGAGTGGCATGAGTTGAAAAGCCAACTGTTCCAATAAGAAAATTACCCGCAAGGCGGCTGACAAAGGGAGCTGGGACACTGTTTGTTAAAGGTGAAGGTGGAGGCTCTCAATTGAAGTTCAGTGGCAACTATTGCTTGGTTGTTGCTACTGCAGTTATTGCTTCAATGGAAAAAATTTACAGATCGAAATAAATAGAGAAAATAGTATCATTTAACCAAGCAATAAATTTCGAGCTAGTGATTTTTAGAAACAGTTCAAAGTTAAAAACTTTTCGAGCTATTCGTTGAAGCTATTGAAGAATTATGACTTAATTTTATATATATTAGTACAATTTAATTGATTTATAAAGGATTCGAGTGAATTGGGTAGGTCTTGGATAAAAAAATGATATTGGAGGATTACAGAGTATCTCAAAATAGAGAAGTGTATTGAGACAAAATTTTCAAAGTTTTTTTAAAGATTAGATTGATGTCAGGGTTGCTCAAAAATCGATGATTCTTACTTGAACAGATATTCGTTCTTTGTGTTACCCGTAAACTAATAAAAGTGTATTACCAGATACTCATAGATCGGCGATTCGCTTTGAGCTTACCACAAATTTATAGAACCGTTTAACTCATTTGTATCCTAACCTAAACGTATAGGTAAATATAAAAATTTTTGATTAAAAAAAATTGCACAGAGATAGAGATTATATGAATATAATCTTTAATTTTTTTATTTTTAACTAGTTTTATGTTAAGGAATTCAGTATAGTTTGGCATATTATCAAGGAAGGACTTACTACAGAACACGGTTTACAAATAGTTCAACTTTATTACGAAAGTTCACGTTCTGTAAATAATGTGTTTCGCGCTATGGTCTACTGAGCGTACTACTCGCAACACTTGAGACTCAGTATTCATTATTGCATAATATTCGAACGAATAGACAAGACCAGCGTACACGAAGACCATGTAGAGTCGTTTCGACGTTGTTAGTTGCAACTCGGACAGACGTATGGAACAACTTGGCGCATTTTACGTTGAGATCTTAAATTGAAAGCGTACAAAATACAGCCTGTGCAAGAACTGAAGCCGCTCGTCCTTCCTAAGCGACATTGCTTCGCTCTATGGGCTCTTGAAAAGTTCCAAGAAGATCCGATGTTTTCCCGCCAAATTTCGTTCAGCGATGATGCCCATTTCTGCAAGCAAAATTGCCTCATTCGGAACGAAGAGCAACCTAAAGAGATTTAAGAGCTGTCATTTCATCCAGAAAAAACAACGGGTTGGTGTATCGATCCATATTTCTTCAAAAATGATGTCAGTGAGAATGTAACCGTCAATGGTGACAGTTATCGCACTATGCTAACCGACTCTTTTATGCCTGAAATTGAAGCTCGTGATAGCGGCGACATTTGGTTTCAAGAAGTCAGCGCCATTTCCCACACAACGCATCAATCAATAGATTTATTGAGAGAACACTCCGGTGAGCATATATAATTTCTCGTTTTGGCCCTTTAGATTGGCCACCAAGATCGTGTGATATCACAAAGTTAGACTGTTTTCAGTGGTGATATGTAAAGTATAAAGTCCATGCGGGAAATCTCAAATTGGACTCAATGGATGGACCATTTGAGACGTAGCCGCGGACAACATTTGAAAGAGCAAATATTCAAGAAATAAATGCCGAAACATGCTTTTTCGAATGATGGTACACACTCTCCATTAAATTTGAAGTTGCCGTGTTTTTGTTCTTTAAACCGTTTTTAAGTCAATAATCTTGCCTTGAAGATATTTTTTTTTCTGCGCATAGGTTAGGTTTCAAAACATGAAGTCGATATTCGTGTTTTTAACTCAACCTATTATTTATGGCAGCTATAACTAATTCGTGCGTTTCTTTTTTTCAAAATTTGAAAGCTTATTTAAGAAAAACAGAAGAAATACAAGTATTCAGGGTATTGCTCTTCTAAAGCTAAAACATTTTCTCATCTGTTTGGAAACTTATGAATTCCAATCCAAAATAACTGCGCGGCTTGGCGTTCAAGAATGAAGCAAGCCATTTTTTGATATCGTGTTCTGTTGTAAGCCATATTCCAGTGGGGATGTTCTGCATCGACCGGAACAAATAATATTCAGATGGGAAGATCTGTGGGCAGGTGATGCAAAACTTTACAGCAACTGTTTTCCGAAAAGTTTTTATATTGTCGCGTTGTGTTTTACCTCAAATTTGGAGCGTTTTTTGTCAACTACTCGCTTCAGTATGATGAGTTACTGGGGGTAGCGTTCCCCATTAATGGTTTCACTCGGTTTTAGAAGCTCATAAAATAGCATGCCTTTCTGATTCCACCAATTACAGATTGGCGTGATGTTTGATCAGGTTTTATATATAACTTTTGCGTTTAGTGTTTTAGTAATAGGTCCGTTTTTCATCAGCAGTCACAATCCAATACAGAAGCGACGTCCTTTTGTAGGCTGTAGGTTCAAGCAGCATTTCCTACACGCAAAATGGTCCTTCAGTCTGAAGTCTGTTGACTTCAATTCATATGACTTTCAATTTGCTGTTGAATATATCCGTCTGGCTTTAAACGTTTTGAAATAACTGCTTAAGTGATTCTCAAAGATTCTGCGTGCTCTTCTTTTATTTGGTAATAATCTTCAACGAGTAATATATTCAGTTAATCATCTTCAAATTTTTACACCATAGAAAGATGGTCAGAGCTTTAATATTAACAGTCCAAAGCATAAAGAAAAACATGTTTTTCAATTCCTGAGCTTCTCTATATCTTAATTCGACGGTACGATCCACTAAGTAGGTGTATTTTTGCTTTTGCTTTAATAATATTACGAATTCATCGCTTAAATTATAACGGTTGACTGACACTGCCATGATGATTAAATAAAGCTGGTAGTTGTTATTGTTTTTGTAGAGAAATGTAAACAAAATCAATGCATCATCTATAGACCAAATCATTCCAGCTCACCGCACCGGCAAAACACCTGAGCCGCTTAGTAATAACCAACGGGGAATTCCTATTTATGATTTACTCCACAAATACACATACACATACGTACCTACATGCCTCTTTAAGCGTGTACAACAATTGCTTGCCACCATAAATGGTAACAACATTGTCAGAGTGCAACAACACCGCGCCTAGAACATTATGTCAACCATATAAATCAAACAAATCACAAATCGCACAGACGCTACACCATATTTAGCACAACAAAAAGCGCCAACAATAACAGCAAAAAGGTGAAAAAATGCATAAAAGAAATTATGGCGAAAATATGAACTCCTTGACAACAACAACAACAATAATAGTACGTACAAAGCACCATTGGAATGCGTTGAAAGACAAACGTGGCAGTGAAATGAATTGGAAATAATGGGCGAGAAGTGGGAGGAGAAAAAGTTTGTGCTGTGGCGGGAGTTGTGCGGGGCAGCGCTAGCAACGTGCCGCATGATAACAGGTTGTTTGCTTGCACTTGTTGTTGTTTACAGACTTCATTTTCATACTTCTGGGGAGCATACAGACACACACACAGCACACACATAGTGCACTAACATGTATAAATAAGTACATATGTATGTATGTTGCTTACAATTCACAGTTACACGTCGATTTTTGTGTTTCAGCCGCGCTTTGTCGCCAACTTTAGCATTGTTGAACGGTGTTTATTGCTATTGATACGCAATTGTTGCTGTTATTTTTGCTGTTGTTGTTATTGTTAATTTTTCTGTTGTTGTAATTGTTATTTTCCTGTTGTTATTGTTGTAGTTGTAATTTTTCTTGTTGTTGTTGTTGTTTTTTCTTGTTGTTTTTCTTGCTATTTTTACTGTCGTTATTGTTGTTGTAATTTTTCTGGTTTTTGTTATTGTTATTTTTACTGTTGTTATTATTTTTCATGTTGTCGTTGTTATTTTTATTGTTGTTGTTATTTTTCATGTTGTTATTGTTTTTATTGTTGTTGGTTTTTTTCTTGTTGCTGTTATTGTTTTATTTTTTGTTGTTGCAGTTGCTGCTGTTGCCTTTGTGCACCTTCCACGTGCAAATACGCGTTTAAAAAGTTCGCTGTATGGAAGTAATGAAATGACTGAAAAACAACAACAACAAAGCGAAAAGTAATAACAAAAATTATGTCAATGCACTCGGATTTTTTTTCTTCGTCATCACCGAAAGTTTTGCGTTTACTGTTTTTATTTCCGCAAGTCGCGCCCGCACTCGTTCGATTCGCTCGCACACCCACGCCTGGGCCACCGAACCCGGTAGCTGCTGTTACAGCAACACCGCTGCTTTGTTGCTTTGCAATTCCAATTGTGCAAATAAAATGTTTGGGATGATGAATGTTAGTAGTTCGTGTTTGTTGTTGGTGTCTATTTTGTTGATATTTTTGAATTTTTATTTAATAGTATTTTAATTATTTATTTTCGGTACTTAGTTGTATTAGATTTTTTTTATTATGTATTCGTTGATTGTATTAACAGTGATTTAAAAAATTTTACCTATTTTTCTATAGGAATTTTTATTAAAATCATATACAAATAAATTTCAATATTATACCAAATATCGGACGTAGTCTCGCCGAGCTATACGTAGGTTGCCTTTTATATTTCGGGATTTGGCAAGACACTTTGGGATTTTGCAATCTGACAACGCACAGCTTTATCGTAAGGTTTCACATTTTTGATGTTTTACATACTCAAAGTTTTGATAAACGAGGGCTATTTATGTTGCTTACAGTTACTTAAAATATTCGTCTTTTCAAAGAAATGGAATTAAATCACGAATACAGGAGACGAATCGTGGATTTATGGGTATAAGCCCCAAAGTAAACAGCTATCAAATGTATGGGTGCTTCCAAACGAGCCGTTTCCAACAAAAGCTGTTCTCACATGAAGAACTTTCAAATAAATAGTTGCACTCTTCACCTCGGTAATGCGAGCTTTCACACACCCAACGAAACAACTGCATTTCGGAACACTCAAAACATTGATTTGAAAAATCATCCACTGTATTGTTCTGATTCGGCACCGAATGACTTCTTTTTATTTCTCTACGCAAAAAGTAAACTAAGATTTCAATGTTTTTCGATGCCTGAAGAGGCGGTTGATGTGTTCAGAACGCGTGTTTTGAAAATACTTCAATCAGAGCGGCAAAAGTGCTTCGACAATTGGTTCAAACGCATGCAAAAGTGTAAAATAGCATTTACTTGAGAATAGTTTTAAAAACAATAAAGCAGTTTTCGATTATTAATATTTGTTTGTGTTCTCTAATCCCGAAATATCAAATGCAAGCCACATAGGTCAAGTCCATAAAATTAAATCGGACATTATGTTTGAATAAAATCGAACCGAAAACTTTAGTGAAGCTAATTGAACCTTCCTTTCTTCGTAACGGATATTGGTAAAATTGAACTCTGAAAGCATTTGCGTTGCGTTCTTTAAACTGTTCAAGCCACTCATTTGCGTAGCATTCTTTAAAGAGTCCATTTTTACCAGAGCTTCATATAAAACAAAAACACATTTAAAGCTCGATGATGTCGTAAATATTGTATTTTATTCTTGGCCTGTCAACACTGTGTCGAGCTGAAAGAAGTTTGTATAGCTATTAACTTCTCATCGTCCGAATGTTCATAAAACTCCAACGGTTGTATTTATCTATATTTAATTGGCAAGTTTCATAAAGTTTATTGGAACTTTTATTTGAAAAAGTCGTGCAGTTGTCTTCGTTCCCAACATTTCTTATTCTGCATTTAAAACACAGAAAGCCCAGCGCAAGTTCAGCTTTATACTTCGAGGATCGATTCCCACAACAGGCGGTTCTACGTTAGCGGAATTTACTCGGATTTTATCCACTCAAGAATAGTTAATTCGGCGATATAACCTTGTTTAAATCAGTAGGTAATAGTATCAAGCAAATATCTCTGGCTCTTCCTTAGGTTAGTTTCGTTTCCAGTAATGTACGATCTTAGGAACTCAGATGTCCCTCAAATTATCATGGAATTAGTAAAGCAGAACAAAATGGGAGGATATCCTGCAATACCTTATGCATTCTTATGAGAAACCGCTTCTATATAACCTCCTACCTGTGGTGTACGGATTTGGATAGAGGCGTAAACAGGAAAGATGGAGATTACATAGGGCGTAAATACTAACCTAACGAACGAATGAACTTGGTTAAACTAAATTGAGCGGCATTTACTGCACCAAACCATACATGGACCTTGCCCCTGTTGTTTTTAGAAAAATACCATCACTTCAGTTGACCATGAGAGACAGAAAAGAAACTCCTGGGCAAAAAAACCGAGCTACTGTTAGGTTTTCGGACCACTGTCCAATCGTAGACACTGAGACGGTTTGAAATAATGATTGTTAAAAGAATGGAACTACGTGAACTTCTCGAGACAATAGTCTTAGAAATGACGTTTGTAGATATTTAATTTTATATTAATATTTCGACAAAAAGGAATTGTCAGCGTGTTCCGTCGTCAAAATCCAACCAGTTTTTATCAAGATAGGGAAGTTTTGGTGTTGTTTGATAATGTAAATAAAAAATTGATCCATTGCCATTCAAACAGGACAATGACCTTAGACAAACTTCGAAATATGTACTGTGAGTTATGTAGTACTTGACTTTGAAATTAACTTATGACATTCATTTGGGTTGTTGGGGGTATTTTACATAAAGTTTAATATATTCCTTTAGTTCCTGAAAGTAAGTTTAGATTCGAGGTGGTTATTTTCAAGATCGGGTTCTGAGAATCAAATTTTCGTTTTTGCTTTTGAAAACGACATTGTTTGCCAAGAAGGTGGTATTTTGTATATACGCGAACTAGTTCCCCAATTTTTGAGATATCGATCTGCAATTTTCGTTTCTACCCAAGAAACTTCCCAAACTGTACGAGCAAAATTTTTTTCTAGTTTTTGATTGGAAACTTTTTTCATTTGAAATGATGTCTTTATGAGATGTGGCATAAGCCATTATCAAAGGCAGCGCTAAAATTTCCCAGTGCACTGTTCAAACCACTATACAATATAGTTGCCTTACAAACTGTCCTATATTCAGATATGGGCCTAAGCAAGGTGCAGTCGAAGTTAAACAGATTTAACACTTCATTCAACATAACCTCAATCAACCAAACAATCATTGCACATAAAACAAATTGTGGGGAACAAACAATCTTACTTTCTCTTATGAGTTCCTGCGTGACGAAATTGCTTTTCACGGAAATTTTTCATCTTTATTTAAAACCAAGCAATGACGATTGTTTACCACGAGCTTTAAGGCCAATACATATTCTTCCAAAAAACAAATACATATATTGTTTTGTTATTTTTTTATATAAAGAGTGTGTTGCATTCGCAAATCATTCCGAACGATTTAATCATTTGTTTCACACATTCATTGTTTGTTGTTTTATTTATTTATTTACTCTTAACTCATTGTCATTGTTTGCGTCATTTGTAGTAATTAATTTTTATTTAATCGAATTTATTTGAATTGATAATCTATTTGAGTGCCGCAAATTTACGCGCAGCAGGTATTAAGTGCATAACAAGTAAATTAGAATCAGCAAATGAACTTGTTTACATAATAATTCCTTCAGCTGGCTTTAAATGTGGCTAACATTAAGCGTGTTGAAAATCAGAAAAAATAAAAAAAAAAATGTAAAAATGCACAGGAAGAGCTGGGTATATTTCACTTTCTTCTTCCAGAGTTTAATTAGCTTAATTTGCGAAGTGCCAAGTTTGTAAATAACATATAACTCAAGTATGTCGACATATTCATATGAAGGTGTTAAGAATTAACCCTTGTGCGGCCACTTTGGGCTTAAAAATGCATATAACGATTACGAATCATATATTTACTGTCCTTTGTTAGATATATGAATATTTTGGGATAAGAAGATTATGTCCGAGCTGTTTATTCAAAAACTATCCCCATTACGTTTACCTATATCTTTATCTTTATCTTTACCTCTATCTTTATCTTTATCTTTATCTTTATCTTTATCTTTATCTTTATCTTTATCTTTATCTTTATCTTTATCTTTATCTTTATCTTTATCTTTATCTTTATCTTTATCTTTATCTTTATCTTTATCTTTATCTTTATCTTTATCTTTATCTTTATCTTTATCTTTGTCTTTATCTTTATCTTTATCTTTATCTTTGTCTTTATCTTTATCTTTATCTTTATCTTTATCTTTATCTTTATCTTTATCTTTATCTTTATCTTTATCTTTATCTTTATCCTTATCTTTATCTTTATCTTTATTTTTATCTTTATCTTTATCTTTATCTTTATCTTTATCTTTATCTTTATCTTTATCTTTATCTTCATCTTTATCTTTATCTTTATTTTCATCTTTAGCTTTACCTTTATCTTTTTATCGTGATCTTCAGCTTTATCCCTAGCTCTTTCTATTTCTATCTGGGTATTTCTATATCTATATCTATATCTATATCTATATCTATATCTATATCTATATCTATATCTATATCTATATCTATATCTATATCTATATCTATATCTATATCTATATCTATATCTATATCTATATCTATATCTATATCTATATCTATATCTATATCTATATCTATATCTATATCTATATCTATATCTATATCTATATCTATATCTATATCTATATCTATATCTATATCTATATCTATATCTATATCTATATCTATATCTATATCTATATCTATATCTATATCTATATCTATATCTATATCTATATCTATATCTATATCTATATCGATATCTATATCTATATCTATATCTATATCTATATCTATATCTATATCTATATCTATATCTAAATCTATATCTCTATCGCAATCTCAACCTCTAACTCTATCTTTATCTCAGTCTCATCTCTCCTTCTCGCTAGTAAAGTATATAAGAATACTTTCTTGATATTACGATTCAAAACTAAATTGGGAATATTTAAAAAGACTTCGACTCATACTTTTTCCAGCTTCACCGGTCTTATAACTGAGAGAGAAAAAACGCTTTCTCATTTCTAGGTTAGGCCAAATAAAAACGTTTTAAACAGCCTTAACACTTTTCTTCCAACATTCTGCCCCTTACTTCCGTCTAGATTTAAGCATAAAAGTCCTGAGAGTTTTGGAATACCGGACTAGGACCTTTACGCGATTTTCGAGAAACTCAATCTGGGGCTTAAGATTGCTTGATGAGTATCAACTCAAGAAATGGGTACACATATCTGAAGTTCTAACTAGTAGCGACCATCTGTGTGGGATCCTCGTTGTTCATTCTGTTCAAGATATTGAAATGTCTCTAGCGAGGAACATGGATATCTGGCAAATGGTACTTCTCTTACCAAAGTAACACTGGGTTGCCAAGATATGAAGGAATTTTAAGGAGACACAAATTTTTTCTCCTGTTTAAGCGATTTGTGGGTCGTCATTACTTCAATTGGTAGTTGCACTTTCTAAAGGCGAGCTAAGAGCAAGTCTTACTCATTTTCATGCTCAATACGTCTTAAGCAGTGAAAATATTACTGTACAAAAGAAGGGTTCCTTGACTTATCAGCTGGAGGAGTAGGCAGAAATCCACAACTGTCTAACTGTCTGCTTAAATATCATTGCTGCTCAGTCAGTCACGCAGGCAGCGCCAGTCACGCAGTCAAGTTGTTAGCTATTGCGTCTATGCTGCCAGGTGCGCTCTGATATGTGGACTATTTAAACACGAGCGCGTGTGTATGGGTAGCTCCAAACGATGGCTCCACAAGCTCAACCGGCAATCGCAATTCACTGCGTATTGCAACGTTACACATCAGCAAACAAATCGAGCGCGCTGACAGGCAGACAGACACGCTGTCGGCAGTCGGTGCTGTGCTCCAGTTTGTAGGTTAGAGTGTTGTTGCTGTAGCGCGGCAACGGAAGGATGATCACTGGAGCGTGATTTGATGAGTCGGTGATGCGATGATGAGCTGAGATGCGGCAAACGACATGCCATGACAGTGTGGTGATGTGATATATAGCATGTGAATATGAGTATATTAAATTATATACAGATATATAGAGATATTTTTTTTTTATATATAAGTATGTGAGTGCTGTGTATAGCAGCGACTCCTGTTTACAGCCTCAATCTTTGTTGCTTTTCCACCCCTGTTCGATTGAGTACACATAATTTCTTAGACTACTTGGCAATCTTGTCGTTGAGGCAACATACATCCTTCACATTACCGCTTCCCCGCCGCTGCAATTGTTTCAACGCTTTTCACGCATTACTTCCAGTCGCGCTGAGCCACTCACTGAACCTGCCTCCGATTAACTGGCAGTACGAACGATAGCAACAAGAAGCTGTCAACCGAAGGGATTCCCCCGTCTTAGTTGATCAACCAGACGCGCCCCACATAAACGCAACTCAGCGAAGGAACCCAAGAGACGGAAGCATGCATTGTTCCTCGGCGACTTTGGTACTACACGCTTCCACACTGTCGCTCCATCTCACTCTCTCTCTTGCGTGCGCGCTGGCGTTTGTTTGTTGTGACGCATTTGCCGCGCTTGAATGCCGCTAAAAGCCTGGATAATACAGTGAATGGCTGCGAAGATGTAATATGAAAAAAAGAAAAGAAAAAAGCGAACGCTTGCATAGCCCAATACCTGAAAGAGTTCGGAAGCAGCTATCAATTTCCATAGACACGCAATAGACTATGCGTAAAGTGGCGGCTCCCTCGAAAGCGCGGCATTTGCAATGCGCAAAGGCACTTAAGATCGCATACGCTTACGCAAGCAGCGAATATAAAGTCGAATAAAGACGAAAGAAATCTACAACTTCTCCCCAACAATGCGTCGTACACGCACACAGTGGGATTTCAACAAAAACCCTCTTTAACCCATTGTCCAGCGCAAACAAAGCACCAACAATAATGCGAGCCTTCGCTCGCTCGTTCGCTCATGGTCGTTCGCAGCGCGCTCGTTGTGCGAAGGCAAAGAAAATGCAAATTGCGATCACTCAACATTTTGATCCGTCGCGGATCGAATTGTCGTGCGATTATTGTGTGTGCGCGCGCAGCTTAAACCCCTTACCGAACGTCGTTAAGTTGAGGCGAAGATACCGATCGGAGCCAACAGCTGCACTAACGATCTACGCATAACAACTATCGTGGCTACAACAAACGCGTCGCGTTGTCAGTCAGCCCATCAGCTTAGATCTAAGTTGCCGTTGTTGTTGCCATTCATGCTGTCATTGTGTCCATTATGCGTACATGAGTGACTTTTCAACTGTAACGAGTTGATTTGCATATTCGCTGTTGTTGCCATTGTTGTTGGATTTTTTCCATATTTGCTTGTTGGCATTTTCACATTTTCCACAATGCGTGTCTTCCAATTTGGCATCCCAATGAAGTTATTAACTCGTTAAGTGGCCATGAAGTGCCCGGTCGGCTGTTTGGACGAGCGCACGGCGGTTAGTGTGCGCCTGCGCGAACCTCTTGGGCCATCATTATCTCATTTTCGTCTTCAGCACTTACCACCAATAATGTTAATGTCCAATCGTCGCACTTTTTATCGGAGAACTGCTAATCATCAGTTGTGACCAAAATTTATAGGTTGCTTTGCTCGCTGACGAAAATAAAAAGGGTGTTCGCTGAGTTCTTCAAAGGTCTGTAGAGCGATAATTGTAATAATGTCGAGAACATTAGCGTATATTAACTTCGAAAAAAAGAGTTAGAAGTGGCCAGGGAGAGAATGGAAGGTAAACTTGTACCTAAGTAGTGGTAATGGATCATTATTGTAAGCCAGGCGGAACAAGTGGCATTGGACTGCTTGTTGTAAAGTCAAATATGAATAAAGTAGAGCTAGGGAGACTTGTAGTGAACCTTTAAATGCTATTTAAGCACAATCAGTTTTTCTGCTAACTTCTTCTTGATTCCCTGATCAACCGCTTAGGCAGGTCTTTGCTCCTGGTCATCCATCTTAACTGCTTCATATATAGGATCCAGTTTGAAGCACATAATGAAATCATATCCTTCTTCACTTTGCTTTTTCCAAGCAGTGAAAAACCGAACACATGGCAAAACACATCCCTAAAGGAATGTCGTCGAGTTGACAGCCTTTAGCCGGATATAAATCCGGGTACGTTCCGGTTAGCTAGACACAATTGTCGTGGAAATTGTTCAGCCTGTTGATATCGCCTTAATTACTTTCAGAGTTGGTCAACGCAGCAGCTCATCGTTAAATCTTATGTAAGATTCTCCGTTGTCAACACATGAGGTCTATAGATATCTCTTAATATATATCATCCGAAAATATCAAGGTTGAGAAATGAATTGGAGCCTGAATTTGAGGACCGCAGAACATTTTCTCATTCATTTTATATTACTTCTTCATGCATTTTCTCTCCTCAGCTGTTGTTCCTTAAAATAATGAAATAAAGGGTTATTTTACTTGAGATATTATATTTATGAACAAGTGGAACACAACAATAAGTAAGTATTCTCAACTGGGCATCAAATATTGGAAATCTTGCAAATTAAAGACAATACAGTAATCTCCTTTTTCAACTTTTACAGATAGCTGTAATATCGTGGACTTTGTGAGCATTGAATATTTGGTCGAAGTTAACCTTGCTGCCATGCTCAAAGTTGTATATTTTAAAGGGTGGCAGCTGCTTAATTGCGTTAGCCAGACCTGTCAGTATATTCTTACGAAGAAAAAACCTTGATTAAATCACTTTTTCACCATATAAAGTTGTGTCCTGTGCAGGTGGAGACAGGTTTTATAGTGATCAGAACGGAATTGCAAGAACGACTTCGGCGATCATAATTTGTTTAACTGTATGTTTTAAATTCATATGGTCCTCCCATGTGGGCAATTAGAATTTTGCTGACTGGAACTTTTTGTCAAAGACTTAGGCTGTCTGAATAAAAACGAACATAAAAGGGCTTGAAAAAAAGAGTTTAGAAAAAAAAAACTCCAACCCGAACCGGGTGTTACACATTCTCGACGAGCTTACCGCCTTATTGGCCATCAGATAGCCAAAAAATTCCAGACCTGATAGATTTTTTCATTCTCGGGAAAATATCCCGGAACTCTCTGTCGATCAATATTATATTCTTAACTCGAATCATTCTCTAATCTATTTAACCTACAATGAAACCGTCATCTTAAAAATCTTGGCATGTTATGAAATTAACCTCTTTGAAGTTGGTCGCCTTGTCCTGGCGAAGGGGCTTAATGACTCTATAATAAATACAGATCAACTGGAATCCGAAATTCTACATTCAATAAATAATACGAGAAATAATTAAATTAATGCTAAAGCTACGAAGTTCGATAATATTGAAGATTTTTGAGAAAATTCTCATAAAACGTCTCAATTAAATCATAGAACGAAAAACTGTAATTACAGTGCATCAGCTTAGACTTCAAGCTAAACATTCTACCAGTGATCAAATCACAGCAAAATTACACACATTATTCAAAAAGCCTTTGAGGAAAAAAAAGTTGTTTTACCGTGTTTTTGGGTGTTGTAAAAGAGTTCGATAAAGTAGGTCCCAAAGGACTGCTTTCGAAATTGAAACTAATTTACCGAATCAGCATTATGATATCATAAAATCTTATTTATCAGGTCGCTTCTTCTGCGGATAAGAGTATTCTATTATTAGGAAAATTAAAGCAGGGCTGTTGAGCACTCTTTTTTATAGAATATTTACCTGTCAGTAGACTGCAATCATACAACATCCACGTTTGCAGATGATACAGCGTTGTTTGCTGTTGGTAGTAGTGAACACTAGTCAACTACTAATCTTTAAAAAGCTGTAAATAAATTCCTACAATGAGCAAAGAAATGCCAGATAAAACTTAATGAAGCTAAGTCTGTACACATTGTTTTCACATACAATAAGATACAGCACTTACCAGTTTTCATAGACGGAACACGAATACTACTGTACCTTAACTCCGCTAAATCACGAAAAATCAAACGGATAAAGCTTGACATGCGACTCAAGAATATAAATTATCCACTGAAAATAAGTTACTTATCTACAAGCAAATACTCAGACCGATATGGAGCTATGGGGCACAACACTGGGGATGTACTAACGCGAATAATAAAAAAGATATCCAACAATTGTAAAAAAAGTACTAAGGTAAACTCGATTAACGCAGAAATATAAAATGTAGCAGCGCATAAGGCAAGAAGTAACCATGTTAACTTCTATAGATGGACCACTCAGATGACTCAAACGCGTCAAACCCAACGATCTTTCAAATTAGCCAAAACTCTTAGAGTAGTTTTATAATTTTGTAATAACTATTTGCTTAAATCATATTCAAGTTACTTGCTAGTCTTCTCTATATTGTCTTTACGTTTATATTTTTTTAGGTTCATAGAATTGCAACGTACTGTAACTCTGGTTCCGTTGGAGCTATGCCAGCTTTCAATTAGCGAACTTAATCTTATCGAATAAAATATGCTGGTTGCTTCAGGAACTATCAAAGATATTCCCAGACAGTTCATTTAAGCGGGTACTAATAAGTTTCTGGTACTTAAAGATCTTACGACTTCCGTAAAACTTTTTAATATTTGATGAGTAACAAGTCACATATTCAATCTAATTCTAATTGACTCACGAAGTAATAGTCTTGAACACTATTAGGATAGGTTTAACGGATTAAAGTTCCACACTCCGACTTTCGATGCTTCCACCTACTATTTGTAGGAGAGAATAGATGGAAGCTATATGCTATAGTTAACCGATATGATCAATTTCTTCGGAGATTACATTGTTGCTTTAGAAAATAATATATACTAAATTTCGTGAATATATCTTGTCAAATGTGAAAGTTTTCCATACAAAAACGAAAAAAATTTCAAAACGATATCTTAAAAACTGAGGGACTAGTTCGTATATATACAGACAGACAGACAGACAGAGGGACATGGCTAAATCGACTCAGCTCGACATACTGATCATTTATATATATAAATTTTATAGGGTCTCCGATGATTCCTTCTGGGTGTTAGAAACTTCGTGACAAACTTAATATACCCTGTTCAGGGTATAAAAAGTAGCTTTGAACTCAAAATATGTTGAACAAGCCCTTGATTATAATTGTATGTACTTAGTTGTGACTGACATGAGCTTATAGTTTAGTTTGTCCAAGTTACGTGGCTTGGAGAATTGCGCGGATGCCTTGAATTGATTTAGCGAGGTGGCAGTGAAGGTCGCAATCATTAAAAGGACTGCAGGAACTGATGTGGAGACATTTTGGGCACAGCATATATGATAATTTGTTCTGATGAATACTTGCTCAAGAATTGAAATAAGAGTGCATTTGGCCATATCCACAAAGCAGTGGGTGCTAGTTATCACGTGATCAGCCCTCTTAACATTTCATATACCATAATTTACTTTCGACAGTATTGTGTAGAAGACTTAATCCTGGAATTGTCTATTGGACGCCCTGTTTACATATAGTATTCCTGCCTACAGTTATGTAGAATGACGTTAAGCATGACCGTCAGCTCCGTTAAAGTCGTTAAAGACATCGCCGAGCCATTTAATACCAGACGAGGTTTGAGATAGGCATCTCTCTCGTCCACCTTCTTCAATATAATGCTGGAGAACTTGGTATGCGCTGCTTGTCTGAACTACAGGGGCACTGTCTGCATTAAAAGGACTACATATGTTACTGCGGTATGGACATGACCTTGACAGCATATGCTTTAAAAACCAGCAAAGAAAATAAAACAAAAATCTTGTGATAAACGGGTTAAACCAAAGATTCGTTGCGTGTTGGAAACTGTGTCCAAAAGCAATTGAGAATTAGATCCCACTCCCGACGTACAAAATTGGGTTCTATAAATCGCTTATCATTCTCGTCTTATTACAAACAAGGACGGTGACGAAATGAAATGACAAAGCACTTAGAGCATTCGAAGGAAAAGTCTGCCTTAAAGGCAATTAGTATCGAAAATTATGGAAGTATGAACTGTATGAGCTCTACGATGCCATGGATATATTAAAACGCATAAAAATCAAACAAATATGAGGGTTTGGCCATGCTTAGAAAACCATGCTCAAGCGAAAAGTAACTTCGTTTTGAAAGCCATGGGTGGGTGGACAACCGAAACAAGGGCACCCAAGCAACCAATGGAAGGTCTCAGTGCATTTGGGATGTATAGTACAACTGGATAGACCTTGCAAAGAATAGAAGCGATTGGCGAAGTTTTCTGTCTAGACCGATCCACGGTTGAAGCGCCAAAAAATAAGGATAAAGAAGAAGAAAAAGGACATACAATGGAATTCATAATATCCGAGTTTATTGAACTGATTAGCAATACTAATAAAAAGGGCTGAGATATAGCGGTTTTGTTAGAGTTCACGATGCATTTTTAGCTTTTCTCACATCAAACTGTACGCTTTCTCAGCTTGCGCTGCAACTTCTACCCTTCAACTAACGGGTCAGTTTCTAATTTACATATGTACCTTACTTTTTATGTCTTCTCACATATTTTTGTCACATTTTCTACAT
This sequence comes from Bactrocera tryoni, assembly GCF_016617805.1. Taxonomy (NCBI): domain Eukaryota; kingdom Metazoa; phylum Arthropoda; class Insecta; order Diptera; family Tephritidae; genus Bactrocera; species Bactrocera tryoni. Next base: position 71,534,958 of record NC_052500.1, read on the forward strand.
AATAAACCCGCTACAGTGCAGCCCATTGTAAGACGATTACAACACAAAAGGGCGCGCATCACACCAGGATCTACTCAAGAAGAACACTACACTTACTTAGCCACATGTAGACAGGCAGACGCTTTTGAGAGATCAAAAATTAATCAGCTACTGCACTCGAGGTCATAAAGAACTCAAATGCTTAATAATGCAGCTTAGCATATAGACCCGAAGTAGAACGAGTACGATTACAACGGAGAAAAAAAACACGAAAAGAAAGTAATTATAATAAAGAAAGCAACAACTGCTGAGGCAATGAAGCCCTTAACCTATTAACATTGCCCAAACGAGGACTTTTCCCACTTATGCAACTTTCCGCGCGCCGGCAAACGGACAGTGTCCCTTTTTGGCATAAGGACGAGTGAGTATGGGTATGGATGTGTGTGTGAGCCGAGTTCTTATTATCTTGAGATTTGCCCAGCGCCTATGATATCAATTACAACCGCTATTTTCTTTTAATATAACCACTTCTGCTATTGCTATACCTTTTGTTGTTGTACCGCCAAATGTTGTTGTTGCTATATAGAGCAGCGCAACATTATAAATTCACATCACACCTCATCCAAACGAGAATTGAATCTGAGAAAAGTTGGAAAAAATCAAAAAAAAAAGGTGCGCTGTGCACCACAGAAGGGTAGTCTTAAGTAGTGTACGAAGTGGTGGTAGGGTAGCCGAAGGGTTCAACGGGATCGCCAGGATGGCCGCTCGAGACAAACAGCTGGCCAGCGTGCACACGTTTAACAAGATCAGCAAATAATATTGAATTTATAAGTTGGATCTCGCAAAAAAAAAAATGAAACTAGAACACATAAGACAACAGTAGCAACAACAACAAACAATTATTTGAGAATATTTGAGGAGGCAATATATTAACTCAAGACGCTGTCCAGGTAACGCAGCAGCAAGCTGCGCGGCATTATGCAAAGCAAATAGCCGCGTTGTTGTTGTTATTGGATTAAACAGTCTACAGTTATTTATATTTGCATAGCGAAAGTGTGTGAGTAAATATGGCAGGATGAAAGAAAATTTATAAGTAAGCGCGCTGAGACGCGGCGATCAAAGGTAATGGACGCGCACGTTTTTAATCAAAAAGGTAGCTCAACGGAAGCTGTAGAACAAAATCGAAACAGCTGGACGCTATAAAATTATAACAACAACACTACATAAATAAATGATGTTGCAACTTAAAAAACGACGCGCACGGTACTTGAAACGCGGCGCGGCATAGCTTTGCATATGAGAACGCAAGCCAACAAATCAAGCGCTGAGGCACCAAATTAAGCGCTGAGCATATAACGGATGCCTCAACACTTTCTTGGTAAATAATAGTTGCTGTAGCGACATTTTAGCACCCTTACCGCTGCGAACGCGAATAGTTGGCGGTCAGCGCGCCAGTACATCAGCGCGTCTTCCAGTTACATTTCAATAGAGCCGCAGCCGCCACCACCAACGCCAGCGCTAGCGACCGGATTTCCCTTTTGTTTTTAGTAACGCAATTTCCATGTTGCAGCGCAGATCTTAGAACTATGCAGCTGGGTGGCATTAAGCGCGCTTGTCAAGTTTTGCCTATAAAAAGCGGGTGCGCGCATTAATAACGCGCTGAAAATCACAACTAAAATCGTGGGAAACACAACCAAAGGCGCTTAATTAAACGCGGCGCCTTACATAGCTATACACATGTGCACGCGATTTATTGAAAAAATGAAGTAGAAAGAAAAGTGAACTAGATCAACGAACGCCAGCACGCCAGCACGCCAGCGCTTTCATTAACATACATACATGCGCCTTCAATGCGCGCGGCTGGTAAGGGTGGAAAACGGTGCGGTGTTGGTGGTGGCTCAACAAAAATGATTAAAAATTGGTATAAAACACGTGAAATCTAATCAAAAATTGTAGGAAAAACCGGCTGCAGCATGCGATATGCTAGCGCTGCATATTTAGCAGCGCGTTTTCACCCCAAAAATGCGAGTGCGCGCTAGCAAGAGTATGCAACAAATTATAATATTTTTTCGTGTTCGCGCACACAGGAAATCATAAGCGCTCTATTGCCAGCATCGCCGCGCTATCAACTGTGTCGGCATTTGCATTTTGCGGAAGTTGTAAATGCCGTTAGCATTTTTCCTTGGCCATGGCGCGGCGATGTCTTATCGCCGTACGCCCTCTGACCCCACAACCGGACCTTAACCGCTATGCAGTTGTGCCTGTGTGCGCGTCGTGAGAAAAAATTGCGCCGCTTGCAGCAGGCATTTGGCGACAATAGGGGCGCAGCGCTGACACTTGGCCGCCGCGCTGACCAAGCGTTAGCAACCAAAACGTGTTTTCCGCGCAGAATATTTTTCTTTGAATTGTAATTTTATACAATTTTTTCCCTTGACTTTTTCTTAAAGCTTCATTTTAGTGGCATTCGAAAACCATAATTCAACCATTAAATGATCCGCGTTGCCCAAATGCAATTTCGGTTTCGCATTTCTCAAGCTCTGGCGAGTGTTCTGATTTCCTACATTTCACTTTTTTAAGGAAAAAACCAGTTTCATTGTAAAAATGTGCTTTCTTATATTACAAAGATTTGTAATTTTTGACAATTCGTCATAAGTGATTCGAACAATTGCTGGTCATTTGTCGACAATTCTTGTTGTTGGTAATACATTTCTTCATTTAATAAATTTTACAAATGTCCATTGTTCGTAGAGGGCTTGTTTCATAACCAGTTATCTGTAAAAAATGAGGAAAATTATGAAATTGATTATATACACTCATATGTTCACTTACCAAAATATATGTACATACATACATACATAATGTGATATCTGATCTTCTTAAAACTTGTGTATACGAAAGAATATAACAAGCCAAAATCAGACCGTGTGAAATTATAAGTTTGCAGGCTTGAAAACTTTGATTGAAATTGAAAGCTCTAAAGTCATTCAAAGCTTATGGTATGATTCATTTATGAGTCCTAACAATAAATTAATGACAAAATCAGACCGTGCGTTTGTATCCTTGAAAGCTTTCATTGAAATTGAAAGCTCTAAAGTCGATAAAAGCTCGATAAGCTTAAGATATGGCTAATTTAAAAGTCCTAACGATAAAACAATGTCAAAATCAGACCGTGTAAAATAATATGTTTTTTGTCTTGAAAGCTTTAATTGAAGTCGAAAGCTCTAAGATCGTTAAAAGCTATGTAAGCTTCAGATTTGTTTCAATTATAGGTCTTATGGTTAAATAAACTTCTGAGTGACTCTGTAATTCCAAAAGCTTTTGAAAGCTTTATGAAGCTCAATTTAGTTTTGTTTGAGTCTGAAACATTTGACTTCCGAACCCAATAAGTCCCAGAGTTAAGCCTACTTATACTACCTCTGAGTAAGCATGTAGCTACATAAGTTTTTGAAAGCTTGGTGAAGCTAACGAAATATTTAGCTTTTATAAGCCTGAAATATCATTTCTAAATTATATTTGTTCTTACCATAATATATAATCCATAACATATAGTATATGTATGTATATATGAAATTACTAGTTTTGAGCTTTTGGAACTTTAGTCCAAAGCTGTAAATTCATTAAAAATCAGAATTTTTATTATGGTATTTGGTTTGTTGATAATTTCTAAATAAGTTTAGAGTATGTTATATACTTACATCAAGTTTTAAATATTAAATAAAAATAATTGAACAATTCCATAACCTTTAGAAAGCTTTATGAAGCTCTGGAGGCAATTAGTTTTTTTTATACTTTTGAAAAGATTTAGATACAACGAACATATTGCATCATATTACTAGCTTAAAGCTTTGAAAGCTTTAGAGCAAATCCAAAGCTCTACATTAAGTCATTAAGGCTTATCATCTGGTTGAAATAGGAATACCAAAAGCGCATAATATATTTAAATAAATTTCTAAAGAAAAGTATAATTCCATCAGCTTAAGAAATCTCTATATACTTGGAGTTCTTGAAGCACTCAGATTTGCGCAAGCTTGAACTATCATGTTTTAGTTGAAAACATGCTCTTTTCTTAATCGTTTATAGTGTTATTCATTGATGGCTCTAATATACTCTTATTTTTGGAACATATAATATCAAAAGCTTATAAAAGCTTTATGAACCGAAATTTATCTTTTTTGGAATACCTTTATTCTGATGAGTTCTAATCATAAGTTTAAAATACAGCTTGTATAACGAAGTCAGTTCTTAGAATTTAGAGCTTTTTTCATCAAAATGAATATTTTTTTTGCATGCATTTCAAAAACTTTTAAGTGTACTCAAATCGCCACAGATACTTTTCCTTAAGAGCTTTAGCTTTTGATATAAGCCTTTTCTTTTATAAAGATGCTTAAGGGTGACGAACTACTTGAAAACATGATTTGCAATTTAAATCATTTTATCTATAACATATGTACAAGGTACCAAATAGAAGAGCTTTCGAAAAGCTGCAAAGCTCCCACTTCTTCAAAATTTATAAGAAAAAAAATTATTCGATTAAAAATATGTATTGTGAGCAACGAAGAAAATATTTTTTAAAACGTAAAACTGTAAATATTTGTGACGCAGAGTTGCCACATATTCAAAAAACTCAATAAATTAAATTAAAATTAAATATTTTTTTTAAATAAATGAATTAGCATAAAGTTTATAGTCAGAAATAATTTCAGAAGTGTTGCCACCTTTTAAAATTTTTGTATAATGAATATCAACTAATTAAAAAAATTTTACTATGAATTCTCTCCTATTTATTGACAATACCTTACCAGTAATCACAATGTAATCAGCTGGCTTTATATGAAACGAAAGGTACTTCAACACACATAAACTCATATTTCATAACCTCAAATTAATTGAAATGGCTGAAGTATATGATTTCCTAATTACGTGAAGCTGTAGAGTTTGTTTTTTTAAACCGAAACTGACCTTCAATTACATCGTGCGTGTATATCAGCTCAACACCCGCACCACGCTTCCAACAAAAGCAAATGTATGGGGCAAAACTTGTGAAACACAACAAAAATTCCATAAATGAAATTAAAAAAAAAAAAAATATGAATTAGCACTTCAGAGTCAATACTTGAAAATGTGTGGCTCGCCGCCGCCACCAAATCATCATAGACAACGATTGATTATGGTGTTACCGCAACTCATTTGGCCAAACACCAAACTACCAAACAGAGGCGGCAAAAAGATAAAAGAAAGATATGAAGCATCATGGCGAAACTTGTGAGCCTATAACGATTGTGGGTACTATGAGGGGAGTCATTCCAGAGTGCAAGATTATGGGTTAGCTACTTCAACGGTTAATATAGTTGAGTACTCTGCCGGACGATCGAATTTATGTTTAGGAATTTTAGTCGTTTCGGATCTAAAATCATATTTCTAACAAGGAATAAGTTTTTTTTATAAAATTTATCAAGACATAGGAAGCTGTATCTCTCAATATACGCATATTCTCAATATACTTCTTAAAAATTTCAGATGTGGAATTAAAGATCGAGAATATGATATGAGACCCCTATTCGAACCCCACCTTTTTCAAAAATGTTGTAGTCTTTTGGAATGTGTTGTTAGTGACTTCATGTCTAGAAAATTAACAAAAAACTGTTGCATAGCTTTATAAGAGTTGGCGAGAGAGTGCGCTCCCTCAATCTACTGGTAAACCGCTATTTCTGAGGAAGATTTTCTTTACTTCACAAAGTTGGATGGATGACAAGCGCGTGAAAAGCTTTTCTTATCGAATGCTATACATCGCTTTTTTGTTATGCTTGGGTTATACTTGATCTGTTCTATCGACCCCTCTTTTACTTAAAATATTGTATTCTATGGGGATGAGTATGATAGCAATGCCATACCCAAGAAATTATCTTAAAATTTGTGGAATCGATTCATATGAAATGTTGAGATCGATCACTCTCTAAAACTGGTATTCTGAGAAGAACTTCCTAATAACAGAGGTGGTTTATACTTGATTTGCTGTTTTACTTAAATTTGTTGGTAAGACAATTTCAGGAAACGGATATTAGAATTTTTGTTTTAAGGTCTATCAACTGTTCCAAAACCCTGCTCACCATTTTTGTTAGAAAAGTTCGGTATAGGAAGGTTTTTAAACTAAAATTGAATGCAGTAATTCAGTTCGGTTTTTAATATCCATTATAATTAGTATTCCTTGTTCCGAGCATTTTGTTATTATCTATACTGTATACATAAATAATAATTTACTATGGTAGCATAATCCTATACAAGGCAATTTCTTTTAAGGTTCGGTAAAAATTTCGTGCTTTAATACGGTCTCTCCGGTCGGGTACTTAGTTTTTTTCATCATTCAAAAGCAAAATCAATGCATTCATAGCGTAAAATGACTTATTCTACGAAATTTCTAGTTCAATTGTGGTACTATTTTCTTGTTAAGCAACATTTAATTTTCATTTTGCTACATTTTTTTACAACAAGATCTCTAGAATGTTTGAAAACTCTAGGGAAACACAAAGGAAAATTCTCTGTCGAAAAGCCGTCCGACCGTTCCTACCATGCAACGGAGAAAACGAACACTCTGCTGGATACTCGTACTACGCTGGAATGCTACAAATATTCGTTGGAGAAAACAAAGGAATTTTCTATATTATGAGAGTTCAAAGTAATACAATAATTCATAAAATTTGTAAGCGGATGATTACTGGCTACCAAAATTGGGTCACTTAAGTAAGCGGCTCTGGTTGAGTACGGTGAGACAGCGTAAACGGTTACTAAGCCATCATTGACGATCAGGTTTAAAAAGGGGTTTACTTTTATAGCTGCTTCTACACGGTCAAGGACTGGCTTAATCCACAATTTGACCGTTTAAAGTAAGCAAACACTGAGAAGCAGCCAATTTTTTGCAAATTCCAAGCAGTGTTGGCAGAATCAAGGAACTTAACTTCTACTGGCCACAAAGGCATCGAGGGCAATGAAGTAGTGTACCAGATTGGCAAGAATGGTGTGCGGCTAACATCTGAAAACGTGATCAACATTGGGAAACCCATGCATTGTCTATACGACGATCTGGTTAGAAGCATGGTAAAAAAATCAAAATCCGATGGAACGTGTGCAAAATTGCAAAAGTCATATGCAAAAAGGTAGATCGGAAGCACACAAAATTCTTATTGATTCTCGATAGAGAGAACATGATCAGAATATTGGTCACTGGTTGGAAACTGGTCACTGTTTGATGGCGACACACGCCCGCAGAATGGTGTTGGTAGATCGAGAAGACTGCAGAAAATGTTTAAAGCAAGGCACCGGTGAAACAATGGAGCATCTCTTGTGCACTTGTCCCGCATTGGCAAGACTTTACTGTAAGCATCTGGAGTCGCCACGTTAAGATGTATCGGAGGAGGTATTAATAGTGAGGCCACAGAGTCTGTTAAAGTATGTGTCAAGCGCAGGCATCCTAAAAGATAACTACCCCTCATGGAACTAGTAACTGAAATCCATCTGGTATCGCAAGGGACCAAAACTGGTATATGCGTGGCTCAGTGGCCTACCAGATTAATCTAACCTAACCTATGTCTAGGGCAATTAATATATCGACTATTTATGTAAGCCTGCCGTCACTCAACTGGTCACCTTCTAACAACACGCTTGAAGCAAATTGGGTTCACCAAAATCAAGCGACTTTTTTAGTGGCATGCAGTCAACGGTCACAAAAGTGTAATTTTTACAGTTGAAAGAACTTTCACTGTTGAAGAAGTTTTTAATAAGCAATCCTATAAAATCCAAACAAAATTTCCAAATATACAAAAAGTGTTATTCCAAGGGCTTAACGCGGTCACCATTTCGATGTTGTAACGGTTTAGTGGGGAGTCTTCAGTAGGGGCGTTACAGTTTTTCACTTCTGTGAAAAGGGGTTAAAATTAGTTCAAAAGTATACTAACAAGATGTTTTAGAAGTTGTGGTAAAGCAGTTAAGCAATACTCTCTTCGTTGGATGGAGCGTTGGATTTTCCAGAAAGATGTTGCTTTTAGCTTTAAAGTAGTATTACTAGTTTCATATTTGTAGATGACTGGCGTTATGATAGTCCATATTAGAATGCATTGGACTACAGTTTGTGGTTAGTGCTGGAGAATATGGCGTGTTGAATACACCACAGAGGCTTGGAGAGTCTCAAAAAACCGTTGGTTCGAGCGGCGTCATATAGAATTTAGGCTGGGTTAAGTCTACTCGTATAAATGATCAGCGTGACGAGTTGAGCATATGTAATCATCTCCGTTTTAGTCCCTAAGGTTTGGAGATACCGAGATGAAATTTGGCATACGTCTCTTTCTCTCCAGGAAACTGCTCATTTGTCGGAAATGTCGATATCGGATCACTATAGCATATAGTTGCCATAGAAACTGATGAACCGAACTCAATTTCTGGTATTGAAAAATTTTTTATTTGACGATATATTTTCACGATACCTTTAATGTGGGGTGAAAAATATCTCTTTAGCCTGGAGTTGCCCTCGTCTAGTATAAATGTGCGATGTTATACAACAATTATACAAAAGTATTGCTGCTTCGACTCAAAAGTAGCAGCTCATCGACGAGCTTGATTAGTTTTTTAGCAATATCACACATATGCGCGATAACATATGTATACACACATACAAACACACATATATATTTACATACATGTAGTTATTTACCCAGCAATATCACCTCCTTAAACCGAATATCGCTTGTTGCTGCTTTGCGGTATGCGCTGATCACGCCAATGGCGTACGGTGCAACAACAACAGCAACAAATAACAACAACAAAACTCTGCTCATCAGCACACTACAATCAACATTCGTCGACATTTGGCCAACGCGCATGCGCAGAATGCTTCATCATATTTATGGCGCACACTTGCCACAACTAGCTAACTGCCGTTTTAGTTTTGTTGTTGTTGTTCCAGTCTCAGTGGTTTAAACGAAAGTTGTAATTACAAGCGGCACGGCAATGCCGCAAGTGTAGGAGCACGCACCGCAAAGCAATAAGCCATAAGCGCGGTAGCTTGCGCAAGAACATCAATAACGATAGCAACAACAACAACATACATACATATTACAACGTAAGCTGATTGCATTGAACAACACTTGGTAATATATACATTTTGCTATTTGCTGTCGCTGCTACTGTGTTGCAGCAGCACTTGCCACATGTTGCTTGTAAGCAAGTTTTTTTGGTTCTTATACCCTGAACAGGGCATATGGGGTTTTTGTAAGGAAAAGTTTTTTGTTTGAAGAGATGGCTTCACGGAATTTGGCATGCGTTATTGCCTAAGGCAGTGCTTTAATATTTCCACATATTGTTCAAATCGTATCACTATAGCATATAGCTGCCATACAAATTGGCCGATCGGAATCAAGTCTTTGTATGGAAAACTTTTTTATTTGACGAGATATCTTAATGAAATTTGGTACGTATTATTACTCAAGACAATACCACAATTTTCGAAGAAACTGTTCAAATCACGCCACTATAGCATATAGCTGCCATACAAACTGGCCGATCGGAGTCAAGTCCTTGTATGGAAAACAAATTAATTTGACGATATATCTTGATGAAATTTGACATACACTATTTTTCGAAACAAACTTACAATCTCCCAGCATTTTGCACAGATCAGCCTACTATAGCATATAGCTGCCATACAAACTGACCCATCAAAATCAAATACTTATGTGGAAACCTTTTTTGTCGAGCTATCTTCATAGAAATTTTTGCACCTGTGAAGGGTATTATAGCTTTGGCTAAAGCGTTTCTCTTCTATTTTTGTTTTTTTTTTTTTTTATGCGGCGGCGGCACTTCTAAGTTAGCCGGAGTAAATTGACTGCAACCAAGTTTGTGGCTAACTCATTTGTGATTGGTATGCGATTTGTTGTTATTGTTATTTTTTTTTAATGTTGTTGTTGTATTTTGTTCTTTCTCCTGCCATGACTGATGACAATTCGCACTTTTGTGCAACCTAAAGATGATTGATGATGTTGCAACATGCAACGCTGATGCAAACTGTTGCTTATATGCACACATACAAAAACAAATACACATAAATATATATGTACATATGTTTTGTTGTTACATATGGCGCACACCAGCGTCGGCATGACTAATATTACCTTGCCGCTTGTGAGACAGAAATTGTAAATTTATATTAAATTACATTCGCAATTAATTAAGCGGCTCGTTTAGGTCTACGTCGCCGCCGGCGAGGACTTGAAACAGTAGCTGCGCTGCTGCTGCAGCCTGAGACTGTGTGGCTGCAACACCCTTTTCGAGGCGGGCAAGAACTCTACGCTCTTATCTGCTTTAGCTTTTTTGTGTGTTTATTGCAATGGTTGTTGTTTTTGGTAATATTTTTGTTGTTGTTTTTGCTATAATTTTTGTTGTTGTTGTTGTTACTGCTATTTTGCCTCGAGCTGTTTGTCGTCTTTGCAACAAAGTAAACAAATCACACTAACAGCTACAATAACAAATTAACAGCAAGAACGAAAGACGGCAGAGTCAAGCTAGACGACTGCGCTGGGGAAGGAGGGCGGTGAGTTGCGGAGGGTTGTTGTAGAGCAGGACATCCTTGAAACAGCCCGCGGCGCGAAGTGCAAGCACAAAAGCGGTAGTCAGTGTCGCCGCATATATATGTTGCAACATAAGGTTGGATATACCGCTCAGTCGCTCCCAACTGAATTCGACTCGTCTCGGCTCCGCTCAACTCGTTGCATTTGCGCGCAAATGAGGTAATTCGATACAACTGGGAAGCTGTGATGTCTCTTCGGGCGCCCTCAAGGCATTTGTCATTGCTGTTTATTTGCCTTTGTTGTTGTTGCTGTTGCATTGGTTGTTGTTTGTAGTACAAATATGTCCTCGCCCCTTGCACTCAAGGGGTTTGCCTTCACATTTTAAGGCCAATTTAAAAGGTAACAAAGTACATGCATAGTAGATGTGAAACAACAACAACAACAGTAGCAGCTACAACTGCTACAGCAACAATAAATGCAATGCCAAACAAAGCCGTTACTGAAAAGTTAACAAGGCACAGCATAAGCAAAAGCAGCAGCCGAAGAAGTGCAAACGGCACAACTTCAGAGGTGTAAATTAATGGAAGCGGCAGTTATTGTTGTTGTCTATACATACAAACTTATTTCCAAATCTTTAAAATACATTCATTCAATTGTAATTTCATAATGCTGAATGCGAAAAGTCAACGCGTGCACGTTTTATGGCCGATTTCCGCTCACTTGTACCTGTTGGATGGAGTTCTTTAATTATATAGGAATTTTTCAGGGTTAAGGAATTCGTAAAATTGTTCTAAAATTTTTTCTTTTAGCTTTCGTAGTTCAAGTAGAAACCACATGCAATTTCAAGTTCGATATTCGTACAAAGTTCATCAATCGTCGCCAGCTTGTTGGCATAGACCATAGACTTGACGTAGCGCCACAGGAAATAGTCTAACGGCGTCAAATCGCACTACCGAGGCGGCCAATTGACCGGGCCATTTCGTGAGATAACACGTTCACCAAACTTGGTTTTCAACAATTCGATGTCGACATTCACTGTGTGGCTTGTCGCTCTGTACTGTTGGTACCACATATTTTCCAAGTTCATATCATCCAATTCGGGCCAAAAATGTTAGATTATCATTGAGTGGTAGCGATTCTCATTCACAGTAACGTGCCAGTCTGGCTCATCACTGACGAAGTACGGCCCAATGACGCCGCCGGCCCATACACCACACCAAATTGTAATTTTTTCGGGATGCAATGATGACTCATACATAGAGTACACGGGTATTGCTGCCTCACCAATAACGCATATTCTGCTTATTGACGAAGCCATTCAACCAGAAATGAGCCTCATCGCTGAAGTTGATTTTTCGATGAAAATCGGGATCAGTTTCAAGTTGTTGCTCAGCCCAATTTATGAGCATACGACGATTCTGGTGGACAAGCGGCTTCAGTTCTTGCGTCAATTTGATCTTGTAAGGGTGTAGGCCAAGATTTTTTCACAAAATTCCGCACAACGACGTCACGGAGATGACCAACGCTTGAGAACGACGTGTGAGAGACTTATTTCTCAATTGATTGTACTGTGCCTGTGCGCTCTTAAAGTTGAGGCCACTGACTGCGAATTTCGGTAGTAGATTTTAACAATTTTTACTCGTTGCTGAATTGTATATCTTTCCATGATGAAATGGCAAACCTTACTAAAGAGAAATGTCAAAAGAGCGGGAAAAATTACGGTGTCGTTTGCGGTTCCTATCGGTCCTCTTTTGTAGCGTCCCTATTGAAAAACCCTTTGAATATAAATCAGCTAGGTCTCACCAGTTGTAAGCTAATATTTAAAAAGTTCTTGTATGAAAAGAACCAACGCCGACAGCATAGCCTGAAAAAGGTGAAGTGAAATCGCACAGTCAGAATTTTCAACATATGAAAAAGTTTACCTTATTTTATACCAGAAATTCTGTTCACACATTAATTGTTATAAAATTTGCGAACTTATAAGATCGAACTACTGACTTCTAAACAAATTTTTCTCTAGTTTATTTGAGATTATAATTCCATACTTCTCAAAAAATGTCCTAACACAAGCGAAAATTCGTAATTGATACAATTAAGAGATTATTTGAAGCGTCTCTTAGACGAAGTAGTTATAGAAAAGTTTATATAGTCTGCTTTGGACTCTTTTATATATCTTCTATTCTATCTTTACGGTTTTATAATAGAATATATGTTATATGACTGTTTAAAATGAGGTAATTTGCAAATTTGATAGATAATTAAGCAATTAAGGGTGTCAAAGTTTTTAGAGTTTACAGTGAACCCTCAACACAGAATTTGCTATTTTTTGCTTTTTCTCTTAGAGTTTATAAGAAAATTAAAGTCAAGTAACAAATTTGTCTAAAAATGTGACTGAATTTATAATAAATTATCTTAATTAACATATAAGGAACAATTTCTAGATGACTTGAACTTTCTCGGTCTCAATGCAAATCATATACGTGAAGGTTAGTGAAAAATGGTGCGGAATTTTAATTTCTGATTTGGAATAAATACTTTAGTCTGCGTATATAAAAAGCATAACTGAAATTAAGATTTTGGTTCAATATGATAAATTGTGCTCAATTAACTCTCTAATTAAGAAAACATATTTAACGTCTAAATATCTTGTTGTTTATTTTAACATATTAAGAACTGTATTTTTGAAAAACTATTTCATAACTATTTGAATTAAAATTAGAAACAGTTGATGCTACAATGTGACTAGTTGTTCACTCATTGGCTAATTAAGGGAAAGTGTGGGCCGTAAAATATCTCTATTCAAATACAGAAGTGTCTCCTAGTCATTTAACTAGGTATTTACAGCTCAATTTCTAGATGACTTGAACTTTCTCGGTCTCAATGCAAATCATATACGTGAAGGTTAGTGAAAAATGGTGGTTTTTGATGTCGCTATTATCTAGAGATTGCTATTGAGCCATTTCGCACAGGAGTTAATTGATTAATTAAACGGTATTCGCTCGATTAAAGCGCTAATTTAGAACGATTTACAATACAAAATAAAAATACTATTTTACTGCATTAATTCTTAATCGAATTCAAATCAAATTGAAACTTGAATGCAACTCTGCGGGTTCTTGTTCATACTATAAATTTGGCTTTGTTTAACTCTGTGGGTTATTGTCCAGGCTGTAAATTTGGTTGTGTGCATTGATAAAATAGTAATCAGCTAATGAATTTTCATCATTAGAAAAAAATACAAAATGAAGAGCACAAACAAAATAACAGCTGATTATTGATCGAGCGTATTGTTAATAGACTGGCCGGCTGTGCGAAAGGAAAAGTTGATTTCCCAATTATAAACTTAATGTACTCAATTAATTTGACTGTGCGAAAAGGTAATTAATGTATTTGAAAATTACAATTAATGAAGTTGAGTTAAGTGCAGTTAACTACAAAACCAAACCTTTATTATTCTTTGCTCACATGCTAGTAAAATTTAAGTGATTTTGTAGCCGCCGAAGTGTCTAAGAAAATCGAATTTTTCCAATGAAAAGAAAAATGAATACGACAAAAAAAGGTCAAATTTACCCCGTAGGAAATTGTAGAGTACAGTTTATACAGTTTTTCTTGAATAGAAATAAAAATTTGGCTTAGATATAATCGAGGATCTTTTTTTGTTTCGAAATAGAATTCTAGGTACTATTTTCTTAAAAGAAAATCCATATTTAAATTTTGTTATATTGTCTTTATTTCCTTAATTTTATCCAAGGAACTGAAGCACTTTTTGTTGAGTATATCCCTGATTATTAACAAGTTTGAGAGAGGTCGTGTTTCGGCGGCTGTGAATTGAGTGAAACTTTGTAATATTTACCCGTACGAGTCACCGTCTTCGGGACTCCAAATTCAAAAATAAAAATTTTAGTAGTGATTTGTATTATTTTAATTGATCCTTTCATATTATTTACGAATTTTTTTAGGAGTTTTTAAAAGAAATGATGATATGAAGATATGTTAGAGGCTATTTCTTGCTAGTTTTGGGTAGCTAACGGGCGAATCAAGTAAGGGTTCTTTTTTCAATTGCCTTTTTTGACAGATCTCGCGTGAGACGTGTCAAGCTGTCATGTTATTTTTGTTCAGTACTTACTGTAAAGAATATGTTTTGAGAGTCAGAAAATCGGCTTACTGAGCGTACTATTCGCAATATCATCATCCATCTTAAGACCCAGCATTCATTATTAGAAAATATTCGACCAAATAAACCACGTCTAGCACGCAGTGAAGAAAATACATCAGCCGTAGCTGAGAGTGTACACGTAGATCGTTGAGAGTCGATTCGGTGCCGTTCGCAGCAACTTGGATTGACGTATGGAACAACTTGGCGACTTCGTCGAGATCTTAAATTGAAAGAGACAAAATACAGTTTGTGCAAAAACTGAAGCCACTTGACCTTCCCAAGCCACATCGCTTCGCTCTATGAAGAGTTCCAAGAAGATCTGACGTTTTCAAGCCACATTTTTTTCAGCAATGAGGCCCATTTCTGGCTCAGTGGGTATGTAAACAAGCAAAATTGAGGCATTTAGAACAAAGGGTAACCTGAATTGAATCAAGAGCTGCCATTTAATCCAGAAAAACACACGGTTAGGTGTGGTTTGTGGGCCGGTGGTATCATCGGTCCATATTTCCTCAAAGTGATGCCGGCGAGAACGTGACCGTCGCGCAACGATAATCCATTATTTGACGCCTGAAATTGAAACTCGTGATCTCGATCGACATTTAGTTTCAACAAGACGGCGTCGCTTCCCAATAAATTGCTTCAATCAATGAATTTATTTAGAAAACACTTCGATGAGCAGATAATTTCACGTTTTGGGTCGGTCGATATGTGGGAATATGTAAAGTTTAAAGTCTATTCGGACAATCCCGCTTCGATTCAGGCCTTGGAGCAAAGCATCACGCGTGTTATTCGCCTGTTACCAGTCGAAATGCTCGAACGAGTCATCGCAAATTGGACTCAATGGATGGACCACCAGACGAAACGCTCGAACGAGTCATCGCAAATTGGACTCAATGGATGGACTATCTGAGCTTAGGCGCGGCCAACATTTGAAAGAGGTAATCTTCAAAAAATAACTGCCAAAGAATGTTATTATGAATGCTAATTAACATTCTCCATTAAATTTGGAGTTTCTGTATTCTTTCTCTTTTTTTTTTAAATACCTCGAAATGTATCACCCTTTGAATGGAATTTCGTAATTTTGATGAAACTTAATAGATTTTTCATAATTATTCAAATGTTTGTAAGAAATAAACATGTCCCGAATTCTTTTTTTTCCTACAGGGCATGTACCAACATGTATTCTTGCTATATAAAAACATTATCTATAAAGTTATACCCGCATATCCCCTAGGTAATCTGTGCGGAGGTGGTGCACAATTAGTTATTCGCATTTTCTGCTTAAAAATGCACAAACGGAATGCAAGAGCAATTGCTATACGCACCTACTTAAATTATAAACCGACATGCGTGTATGTGTGTGTGCACACTTTTATAATGTGCATTGCGGAAAATTGATTTACCGCATTTTCGAAATATTTTTCTTGCAGTTTTCTACTTCAATCTTTCATTCATTTGCTCGCCGTGCAACACGTGCAGCAGGCTGCCTACATCCTTGTTGTTATTGCCTTGCCTTTTTGGCTGACTATTTGGCTAACAGCGCTACCTGTTTTTCTTGTGGCGGTGCGTATTATTTTTTCCCTGAAATCATTTCACATTTTAGTTTTGGTTTCCTTTCTGCATTTCTGTTTCTTTTTTGTTTTTTGTTTTTTTTGTAATCTTCCGCCTTTTGTATTTCCAAATAACTTGCATTTTCATTTCGGGTTTGGCCAAAACCTTTTTTTTTGCTGTTCTCTAAGTGTCTGCTTTAGACGTGGCGGCGTCTATTTGCTAGCAAAATTTTCTCGGAATCGATTTTGAAGATTAGAAATCTCATTCTTTTATGCAAAAGATAAGATAAAGAAGGATATAAGTGAGCAAAAAATAATGAAAAATGACTCGGTTCTAAAAAGTTATTTGGAAATGAATTTTTATTTGAGTGTGTGTGTGTAGGCAATTGGAAAATTACTGTAAATTTGCCGGCAAATATGGTTTTGTATACATTTTTTATCGATTACTCTGTTTGCCAGGACGTACCCTTGACTCAGAGAGTGACTTTCATTGATCGATCGATTGGTGTTGTTATTTTTTTTTTTGTTGGAATGTAAACCTGTATAGCACCGGAAATAAGTTTTGGAATTAAGATTTTTTCTATATTTTTGAGATTATGTCAGGTTTTGGCTACTAAAAAAATGTTTTTCAAGGAATTTTGCGCTTAGCTCTGCGATTTTACTGCGTAGCTTCTTCTTCTTTATTGGCGTAGACATCGCTTACGTGGTTATAGCCGAGCTTACAATAGCGCGAAAATCGTTCATCCTTTTCGCTGTTTAACACTTTGAAATTTCAAGTGTAGGCTGGTCCTCCTCCTTAACCTGGTGTTTCCAACGGAGTGGAGGTTTTCCTCTTCTTCCCTTGCCGCGTACTGTGTCGAATACTCTCAGTGCTAGAGTGTTTTCATCCATTCTTACGACATGACCTAGTCAGTCTTTCTCTCAAAAGCTCGTAACGCCGACTCATCAGATAGCAGGGCGGCATGATGAGTGACTTAAATAGTTTCGTCTTTGTTCATCGAGAGAGGACTTTACTCTCTGTACGCATTTGCATATGATATATAGGACGGTTCCTAAGCTATACGTAGGAAGTACTCTAATTGATATCCTAACTATGTCACAGAAGGCTTACATTTGGATCAGTTCGAAAATTACACAATAGGCATGATACCGCTTGCTTTTAAACACTCACCTTTCAAAACTCGAAAACCACTCGAGATAAATTTGTACCAAATCGGGTTTACAACATATTAATAACGTGCTCGTAGAAAGATTTGAAGAAACTGCTTGCTTTTATAGACCCACCTTTAAAATCTCGAAAACCACTCTATAAATTTGTACTAAATCAGGTTTACAACATTTTATTAATGTCCTGGAAGAAAAATTTGAAAATGGTCGAAATCGAAAACCAGGTCTTATATTCATATGAAATTTGAATGCCTCATACTTTGCTAAAGTATGGAAAAAGATGTAGACATAAAACTAGGTAGAAATGTTAAGATTGGCAGCTAGCAATTTAGAAGTGCTCAAAACTCCCACTAGCCTCTAGATTTAAGGACTTATGGTCAATGGATGAAATTATACCGAAATTATTATTCAATGTCTTGAATATCATTATGTTAAACTTGTTAAAATCGGTTCAGGAACTAGATCCTTTTAATTTAGATAACTGTCAAAATGTGAATCATGCTAATGCGAGTCAGAGCGCATACTTTTCAAATAATAGTGTATCCTTATACCCAAAATGGATAAAATTGTGTCAGTACTATTATTTCAAACTTCCCGTTGACTTTATTTTTTAGGGTGATCCATTTCGAGTTTCCCTATTTTTTTAAAGAAGAAACACAGAAACTTGAAAACTGGCGAATGACACGTGTGATGTTTTGCTCCAAACCCTGAGTCAAAGCGGGGTTGTTCTCATGAACTTTACTCTTACATATTCCCACAGGAAAAAGTCTAACGGTGTGAAATCACTCGATTGGCCACCAAAATCGACCGGCCCAAAGCGTGAAATTATCTGCTTACCGAAATGTTCTCTCAATAAATCCATTGATTGATGAGATGTGTGGGAAGAGGCGCCGTCTCGTTGAAATAAAATACTGCCGAGATCACGATCTCCAATTTCAGGCATCAAATAGTCGGTTATCATGGCGTGATAATGGTCGCCATTGACCGTTACGTCAGATTTTCTTGCACATGTCGCTTGACACGGACTTATATTTTGTACGCTTTCAATTTCAGATCCCGACGTATAATGCATCAAGTCGTTCCATACGGCTGCTATATTTTTTTCACTGTGTGCTGGACGTGGTCTATTCGGTCGAATATTATCCAATAAAGAATGCTGGGTCTCAAGATGGGGTTATGGTGTAGCGAATAGGACGATCAGTAGTCCGATGTTGCCCAGAAGTTGAGCGAAGCGTTTGAAACATATTTTTTAGAGAACGTGAATTTTCGTAATAAAGTTAAGGGAATTGTTTGTTAAGGCGTAAGTCTTACATAGATAATAACATGACAGCTTGACACAACTCACATGTGATCTTTCAAAAAAGGCAAAAAAGTACCTCTCTTCGGATCACACATTACATATACTTAAACCATGGTGCGATACTATACTTAAGTCTTTGAGATATTATAATCAAACTAAAAATAACTTCTTTTTCTGGTAATAGTACATTGTAATGCCCAAAATGTATAAAATCAGTTCAGTACTTCTCTTAATCCCCATATAGCGAATATAATAATTTATAACTTCCGATTGATTTAATGCCTTATGTGTCGGTTAATATATAAGGGGTCGCAGTGATATTAAGATCAATCATTATTTTGTTTTCGTACTGTATTTTGTTTCCAGATATATGTATTCATTGGTCCCTTATGAGCCACAGCTCCCTGCCTTCCACATATATACCTTTTCAACGTATATTTAACGTAAGATTCCGAGATATCTATTTAGATTATATATTGGTCAAAGTCTTTAAAAGTTGAATCTCAAAGACCTATGTAAAATCGTGAAGATCGGTTGAGTGGTTCTCGAGAAATCTTGCCAACCGACTTAAACAATACAGTTCCGAGAAAAACTCGTTTAAAGACAGCGCACTTAGCCTAGCTAGCTTCGAACGCACAAGTTCTCAAGGCTGTATCTCCGAAACTATTATTCGGATCAACTTGAAAATGTAGGACAATATTTCAGAGGTGTTGTAGAATTTAATAAGACAATAAAGGAATTCGATTTTTTGAAACCAGTAAACCCATGTAACCTCATAAATAATCACCTTGGCGAGCTGGGTTGATTTAGTCATGCCGGTCTGTTTGTCTCTATATAAGCGAACTAATCCTTCCGTTTTTTAGATATCGATAAGAAATTTTTTACACGTCCTTTTTTCACCAAGAAGTTGCTTATTTGTTGGAACCACCGATATCGGATCACTATAGCATACAGCTGTCATACAAATAAAGTTGAGGCCACTGAGTCCGAATTTCGGTAGTAAATTGTAATAATTTCAACTCGTTGTTGGATTCTATATATTTCCATGATGAAATGGCAAACTTTGTTGAAGAGAAATGTCAAAAGAGCGGTAAAAAATATGGCGTCGTTTGTTGTCCCTTTCGGTCTACTTTTGCGGCGATTGAAAGCACCCTCTTGATCGATTGATTTAGGGTTCTTGTATGGAAAACTTTTTTATTTGTCAAGATATTTTCACGAAATTCGACACAAATTATTGAATAACCTATTGCTATAATCTCCAGAGAAATTATTTGGATCGGACCACTATAGCATATAGCTGCCATACAAACCGGCCGATCGAACTCAAGTTCTTGTATGGAAAACTTTTTTATTTGGCAAGCTATTTTCACGAAATTTTGCAGGGATAATTGTTTAAGCTATCACTATAATCTCTGAACATATTGTTTAGCTCAGATCGCTATAGGATATAGCTGCCATACAAACCGACCGCTCTAGAACAAAATAATAGTTTTGATAAAATATTTGAATAGCTTTGGTGCAACCGAAATTAACGTTCTTATTATAATTCATGGTCCTTTAAATCTGATATAATTATGAAAATGCCAACCCATTTTCCACTACCAATAGCAACCTTCGAGTGCTTACAAACGTATAAACGAAATAACATTTGCTAGCGACAAACCACTTCGAGTGCACAATCCTTTTTATCCCCTCAGCCCGCACGGCAAAAAACATATTGTCATTTAAAAACTTAACTAACCGCATCGGATATGCGTCGCTCACGTCCTACTTGCTATCACTGACGTCCTACGAGTGCCGGCCGGCAACAACAACAACAGTAGGCAGCAACAGCCACGACAGATCAGATATCGAAAATCAATGCCAGCATTGTCGCAAATAATTGAAATCACAGAAAAAGGGGGACAAACATGCCAATGTAACGCTGTATGTTGCATATATGTAAGTATATGTGTGTGTGTTTAGCGGATGCGTTGCGCTGCTGATAGCGGAAAATGAAGGGAAGTGGGTAGCGACGGGGCAATTCTAGCATTGCCATTACCATTGCGGTGTCGAATTAAAAGGATGTCACCGCAAAACGCACAACTAAACGCCCTGATAGACATACAGCTATATTATATAATATATACAAAAAGTGGCAGGAACGGGCGGCGAGCTATGAGTTCCACATACATACATACATACATAAATATATGCCACTCTTTGCGGTCGCCTGTGAATTCTCTCACGAGTGTGCCGTGGCACAAGCAGCCAGCCAGTCTGATAGCTAGCCAGCCGCATCAGGAAATCAGCCGAGCGGCAAAATAGCAAATCAATGTGTGAATGTGTTTATGTGCATGTGTGTGTGTGAGTGTTTGTGTGATAAGCGTTAACGCTGAGGTTGCAAGCAAAACCGCATATGTAACTGAGGTGCTGCCGCCTTGTAGAGGTATACCCTTTTTTTGAGCCCGGTAACCGCATTCGATTGCCTCAAACTGCTCTACAAACATACATATACGCACATACATGTATACATAATTACTACAAATGTAATTGTGCGTCTGCCTATCTGTTTGTTTGTTTGTCTCGCCGCTCAATCGTGCACCCTATTTTACATTTTATAAGTCGCAAGTTGCAAGTTGCAAGTTCCGCTGCCTCACTTGGCTGTCAAATGAATTTCGGTCGCAGTGCCGCTGACTGTATGCGTGTGAGTGTGGAATGCTCTCATTCGAATTGTGCATTTAATGCACTTTAAAACAAAACGAAACTTTATGAACAACAACAACAACAAGACCAGCAACTGCAGCCGCATTTAAGCATGACAACTTCGAAAAAACAACAAACACGGCCGCAGAAAAAAGCAAAAAAAAAAGTAACTTTAGTTGCGTCGTAGCTATAATACCCTCCACAGGTGCATTTTGTGTTAAGAAAAAGTGCATAAAAATATTTTAAGCTCGATTCTTACTGATCAGTTTGTATGGCAGCTATATGTTATAGTGGGCCGATCTTAACAATTTCTGTGTAGGTTGTAGCGCTGCTTTGGAAAATAATCCATGTTAAATTTCGTGAAGATATTTTCTCAAATAAAAAAGTTTTCCATACAATCACTTTATTTTGATTGATCAGTTTGTATGGCAGCTATATGCTTTAATAGTCCGATGTCAGAAAAATTTTCGGAGATTATATCTTTGTATCAGTTTGTAGTTTAGGATGAGTTTCAGGCAGGTATCTTATCAAATAAAAAAGTTTTCATACAAGGGATTGAGTTCGATCAATCAGTTTGTATGGCAGCTATATGATATAGTGAACCGATCTTCAGAATTTTTTCGGAGATCGTAACTCTGCCTTGGAAAATAACCCACACTAAATTTCGTGAAGATATCTTATCAAATAAGAACGTTTTCTATACAAGGACTTGAGTACGATCGATCAGTTTGTATGGCAGCTATATGCTATAGTAGGCCAATATCGGCAGTTTCCACAAATAAAAAGCTTCTTAAGGTAAAAAGCACGTATGCAAAATTTCATATCAATAACTCAAAAACTGTGAACAATTTCGCGTATTATAAACAGACATACAAACATGTCTAAATCGACTCAGCTCGTGAAGCGTTATATGGTATATCATACATATGTACTATATATTTTATAGGCTCTCCGACGTTTATCCGTCTCCGTCTATTTACCACAAACTTCGTGACAAACTTAAAATTCTACGTTTAGGGTATAAAAACAGCAACAAGCCGCAATCGGTAGCGCAAAGGACACGCTGCTGTAATGTAAGACGACAGCTTCGAACGAAAAGTGTAACAGCCCAGCCAATGTACTTGTACTATATGTATAGCGTGCGCAACAAGGTAGTGAGGCAGTGAAGCGGCGCGCCGCATGCGGGTAACAAAAGACAGAAATTGTAACCTTTTTGGAGGATATGACATTGCAACCGCAGCTTCCGAAACCCATAAGTGTCACTTGCATGTTGCAAATACCAAATGTCGTCGGCTAGTGCACCAGTCGGGTCCGGTAGGAAATCAGTGAGATTGAAAAGTTTTAATAAAATCGTAAATTAATGTTTCGATTAAGAAGAAGAATGTTTCGATTAACTCTGGATAACACTGTAGATCTTCTTTCTAAAGAGCCAACTAAGCTATCATTTTGAAGTTTCACGAGGTCATTCTCAATAGTCAATAGAGAAGCTATTACTTTCCAAAATTTTTACTAACTATTTAAAAAGCTTACATAAAAGAACAGATTATGTGCCATTAATCTTTGTTTAAATTTTATATTCAGTCTTCAGTTGAGCTTTCACCGAGTTTTTATTCAGCTTTCACCGAATTTTCATTGCTGTTTAAGGTACTGCTTAAAATTTTATAGATCTGTTCATAATTTTACACTCCGATTTCGCTGAGCTTTCACTAAGCTTTCTCCGAATATTCGTGGAGCTTTCACCAAGATTTCGAAGTTATTTAATACACTTTTTAAAACCGCATATAGCTTCTCTTAATTTTACAATCAGCTTTCGACGAGCTTTTATTGAGCTTTTAACGAGTTTTTATTTATTTTACTTTTATTATTTTTTATGTTTTTTTGTTTTAAATTCAATATTCAATGAAAGTTCCGATTTTTCGTTAAGCTTCCACCCAGCTTTCATTGCTGTTTAATGTACCCCAATTTTACTTTCAGCTTTCGCTAAACTTTCACTGCATATTCGTTGATCATTCACTACAATGTCATTATAATTCAGTATACTTTCTAAAGCTGCACAGAGATTTTCTTAATTTTACACGAGCTTAATTTTTAATTAATTTTTTTAGCGAGCTTTCATTGCGCTTTCGCCAAGTTTTTATTGATTTTTATGTACTTAAAAAATTCCATAGAGCTTTTCTTACTTTGAAACTCAGTTTTGGACAAACTTTCAATAAGCTTTCACTGAATTTACATTAATAATTGCGCATTAACACAAACAACATTTTATATCCAAACATAAATTGAGCTCTCTCTAAGCTGTCGTCGAGTTTTAATTTAACTTTTACTTAGATTTTATGGCAGTTTAATGTACTTTATACATTTTTAAAAGGATTTTATTATTTTTATATTCGGCTTTGGCCGAGCTTTCACATTCACTCTTAATTTTAACGTACTTTTCTTGATTCTACACCTAATTTTTGATACTAAAACCTTCAATTAAGCTTTCACTGAACTCATTACGACATGTTTCATAATTCCAAGTGAAAGCTTTCATTTTCCCTCTTAATTGCATAGCACTATTTATTGAACTCATCACAATACGCTTCATAATGCCGAGCTTTCATTGAGCTTTCACTTTTAATTTCATAGCAGTATTCTTGATTCTGCACCCAACCTTCAATTAAGCTTTCACTAAACTTATGAAGATACGTTTCTCAATACCGTACTAAATATTTTAAAAATATTTGTCAATGTTAATTTTTTCCTACAGAGCTGCTCAATTATAAGTTGCCTTCAATTATACAAGTATATGCATTTAGTTGCTTATAAGTTTTCACCTATCCACCGTGATTTGTTTATGGCAATTTGCATGTTCTTTTTCCCTTTAAGCAAACAGAGCATACCTACAAACACATTAGTAGGTACATATGTATGCATATTTGTCTGTATGTTTGTGAGTGTATGCATTTCAATGTCAACTGTCTCAATTCGAGGTAGGAAATTTCTTCGTGCGGAACTTGAAATGAAAATAAGAAGAAGAAATAATGTTGGTTTGTAACTTACCGGGTTACACGCTGAACCTACCCACATGCAGATATACAGTAAATGTGAGTATATATGTATATATGTAATTGTTTACACCATTTACCCTGATATGTATATACATACATATGTATATCAAGCACTGGTTAATTTAAATGAGGTGTCGAATGTTTTGTGGCTTTTCCTTTTGTATTCATGTACAAAATCAACTTCTAAATGTGAATATATATGTACATGTATGTATGTTTGTGCATAACACACTTAAAGGAAGACCGAGCACCGACCGAGAAGTCTTAAAGCAAGAAGTTTTCGCAAGCAAATTATTTAACTTTCTTTTAAGAATTGAAGATTTCTATTACTGAAGGCAATGAAGTGAAGCACTTTGTTATTGTTGTTATTATTGTAACGATATCGTACCTAATTTTTGGCATTCATTTGATTTCTGTTTTATCTTCGGAAACAAAAAGTGACCTCTAAATGTCAAAAATATTTGTTTACAATGGTAAGCCACAGGTTTCAGAGCTACCACCAGAGTTTAGTTGTTGTTACTGTTTAAATATTACCATACAAATTTTGGAGCATAACTCTAGTTTTACGAGGTGTTTCTAGAACAAATACCAGATGCCAGTCTAGAGCGCCTGAATCTATGCCGTTAGCAATAATTGGACCCTCTGAGTCTAAAGCTAAATAGCTTAACTAAGCATGCGAAGCGTCGCAGGATTTTATGTTTTAACTGAGTAGTTTCAGATCATACTTCTAGGGCCGTTAGAACTACGGGGTATTCCTCACTAAAATGCATATTTTCTCGAACACATTCTTTTGCGGTATGGGTTTTCAAACGTGGGTACAAACTTGATGACTTCTTGTTCGAACCCAGTCTTTTATACCTTGGCAGTTTACTATCAGTTGTAGACTTCAGATATTTTAAGTGAACTTGGAATTTTGAGATATTTTGTTAGAACTAACTTCGGCTACCACAAGTAGCTGACTTTTAAGTGCTAACATTTCGTGGAAAAGGTCCAACAGTATACAATATCGTAGTTTAGATAGCTAATCTTTCTGGAGGACGAAAAGTTTAGGGTATTGAGAGAGATCAACATAAGAGATCATAACTTGAAAAGCTGTGATCTGTTGTGATTTCCAAAGCTCTTAGACATGTATCAACAGACTCTTAAATATATAAATGCAGCGCTTTGACACTGACACAAATTTGTTAAGGCCGCTAATATGCTGTGAAAAAAGTGTCTGGATGATTTCACATCGCTTTTTCTCCATATCTTCTTTTGGCCGTAAATGGCAAGTATAGTCGTCCGTATAAGTTTGGCAATTTCTGTCCGTCAAGATATGTTTCAAAAGCATGTGAGTCTATTATACAATGTCCATTCAGAATACCTACCGTGGCGGGAAGATAAACTTTATAAAGAGCAAGTAGTTCAGAGGGCTTCGTGTGTTCCACTTTCGGACAAATGGATCTCACGACCGCTCAAGTAGATTGCAAGATTTCAAGGCCAGTATAGACCATCTGTCTGTAGGAAGCTAGAGTTGTTGGAAAACACTTGATAGAAGACCCTCTTTCCCAGCTTTCCTTTAAACTTCGATTCGTCCGTAATAAATACTTATTGTACCTTTTCTATGGCGGCTTTGCTAGAGTGCAGAGAAGGAACCCATCGGCGATGATTCGAAACTAGTTTTACTTTACTATGCTTTACTTTAAGCAATTTACAGGTGTAGAAACAGATATCTCTGAAAATATTAACCGAAACTATTTTATGGAAGTATTTAAAACCGAGATGGTGGTCGCCACTAATTTAGGAACTGGTCTATGTCGAAAAGCTTGAGTTGAATGAGCTTTCAACTCATTTATTTAAATTTTTTTTTATGGGAATGCTTACCCCTGCCCATGTTTCATGACACTGAAGGAACTCTCCCTCTAGTAAAGCATAGTTCTTTACAGATAAAGTTAGAGAAAGTTTAACACAGACAAGACAAGTTCATAATGAATAAAATTCTCTAGCCAGTCGATGTTGCTATAACCGTATTTCATGTTGTTGATGGTAGTTGGGTGCACGTTGCTTCGAATATACTGTCATGGGAATACCAAGTCGTCATGGACAACTGGCCATGTTACTTCGGCCTTACAACAAGACTCGGATCAGGCTATTTGGTCGATTCTACGATGTATTTATTGCCATATCCTATACTGAAATACTTCGAATACGAAAGCCTAACATCTCTTTGTAGTGTCTTTATTGAAAACATTTGTTTGTAAAATAAACGTTTTTTTTTGGTGCGTCTGGGTGTCCACTTTTTTGACTCAATGAATCATAATGTCATGAGAGTTCTTAACCTTATCTATCCTAACATTTTTTGTTTGAATTGTATAGCCTAATACCTCTATTTTAATATATTTGAAAATCGCTTTCTCTCTCCTTCAATAGAGCAATACATTCAGTTTTCTATCATTTTTTTAATCTTCCGCAGTATCAGCAATTATGTAACCTCCACCGTAGGGAATCTACGAAAGCCGCTTTATAAGTTTTACTAAGCGAAATCGCAATTGATTTCAACAAATTGGCAACATCTGCCGATTGAGTGAATATAACAATAAATCTGTGGCGGACAATGAGCGCATAAATGCTTGATAACTGCCTACTTGACAGCGTGGAGTTTGGATAAAAGAAAACAACATAATAATAATATTAATAGAGATACATATGTGAATGGGTGTATGTGCAGATAAGCCTTTACAGAATATGTAACATCTTAACAGCTAAGTCGCAGATTCAATTGGCGACCTCAGCACGTAATCCGCCAACTCTTTTCTTCCTTTCTTCATTGACTTCAATATGTCGTACATTTTTTAAGCCATTCAAAGGTGCCAATAGCAGATGAGAAGAAGAGGAGCGCGAACGTTCGAACACGCAACTTGCATTGCCTCCAGTCTATGTACTTCGCGCGAGCACATCCCGGGCGTATGTAGTTCTGGCTGCCGCGCAGATTAACGCTATGATAGATACGCGGCCGTGCCGCCTCCTTTGTCCTTTTGCGCGCCACTCAATGTAAGACGGTGTTGAAAGGATATTACCAATGCTTGTTCTTTCATATTTCTTCTCTTTGAATGTTTTTTTTGCTCTCATTTCATTTATCATTTAATTTGCTATCACTGCGCTGACGCGGTAAATGTCGCTGTGAGTGTCTCAGTTCAGGCCACTACAACCACAATTGGCGGCGCGACCTTCAGTTATTAAATCCGCTGTCTACAAATTGACGCTTCCTCAGTGCTTGTAGATGGAGGCGCGTATGTGGACTTATAAAGGGTTATCCATTTGAATCTAAAGCAAAAAAAAAATTCATACTATTAAGCACTATAAAGTTCCAAGCTCTAGTGAATATCTTCTCACTTCGTCCGGTACCTAGAGCGCTGTACCAAAGTTTTTCCGGAAAGTAATAGGATTGATTTTCTTCCGCCGCGACTGTACTTCGGAGTGTAGGCGCACCGACTGGATTCGGTAGAGGGCGACGCTTACTGTCTTTTTTGACATCAAAGGCATCGTCCACCCATTAGTTCCTCCTGGACAAACCGTCAACGCCAAGTTTTGCGTGGACGACCTCAAAAGACTCAAACGAAGGGTCAATTTGATCCGGCTAGACATCGCAGCCGATTGGAAGTTGCACTACGACAACGTCCC
The DNA here is from genome assembly GCF_016617805.1 of Bactrocera tryoni. Lineage (NCBI taxonomy): Eukaryota > Metazoa > Arthropoda > Insecta > Diptera > Tephritidae > Bactrocera > Bactrocera tryoni. The sequence goes on from NC_052500.1 coordinate 71,563,058, forward strand.
GTCTCATACCGCTTTTCTTGTGAACACCTATCTAACCAAGGCTGGCATCCCAATGCTTCCGCAGCCGCCCTCCAACCCAGATGTGGATTTTTTTGTTTTCTTGCCTGAAAAGGCCGATGAAAGGCAAGCATTTTGAGACGACAGAGGAGATTCAAGCAACATGCACCTAGGCTCTCAAGTCTATTCAGGAGAATGCCTTACATAACGCCTTCAATGCTTGGAAATTGGCAGCGCTGCAGAAGCAGTATATTTTGAAAGTTTTTAAAGAATTTCGTCCAAGTCATATCACAAAAAGAGGTTAGTTTTACATGACGAGCGTTCGTAAGTAGGAGATCTATGGTAGTTTTATAAAAATTAAGGATCTCAAAGCTTGAAATCTAGACCAGATTTAATATTTGGTATCGCTATTCGAAGTTATGAAGTCGGTTCATGAAAGGAGGTAAGACCAGATAGTACATTCAAAAGTGCGGTCCTACGCTCCATTTACTCAACTAATTTGGTATGGATTCCGTCTTTTGTGAGAAATTTGGTTTCCATTTATAAGGAAAAATTCTTAAGAGAGAAATTCAGTTTTTTAATTAAGTTTGTGCAAGACGACGGGGAACGTAGTGGAATACAGAAATAGAGGTTTCAGCACGGGTTTATATGTCATGAGATAAAAATTCGGAGAACGTCGTGGGAACCTGAAATAGGGGTCTCAATAGAGTAATAGAGTATTCGATAATTGAATCGAATGTTTTGCTAAAGTTCAGCCATGACTTGGAATTCCGGAGAACCTTGTGGAATCAAGAAATATTGATCTCGTTGAAAAATGCATACAATAAATCTAATATTACAAATCCGCAATACCGCAGGCACAAAACGAATAACACTGTACTTACATATGTCTTCACACATGTAGGACCCTTTAACAGAGTTGTTGCGTGAGTGAGCGTGCAATTTGCCGCGCTTGCTGCCATTCAATTTAGGATTTACGCGGAACCCTGCCACTGCCACAAACGAAATCGAATCGATCAAAGAGATTATTTATTAACAACAACATTGAGGTAACCCATCACCTCAGTCGCACGTCCGCCTTTCTGTCCATCCGTCAGGTTCAATCAAGTTACCGCGCGGCATCAATGATGAAAGGCGCAGCAGCTTAGGCAGCCTACTGCAACACAACTCAGCGGCTCAATAATGCTCAACTTTGTGTCTTCTGCCCTTTGTGTGTTGTTGTAACGGTGAAATTAATAATTTTGTCATCTTGTTGTCAGCAACTGCTTTGCCATTGCGACTCAATTTCGATTTGTTGAAAAGAAAATCTTCGCTTAAATGGGCTAAGCTTTGTAAGGCGTCGGCTGTCGCCGCGACGGCAGCCTTTCTTCAATTTAATTGGCAAATCATATGTGTTGCGGATTAACTGTTTCACCCCATCAGCTGTTATCGCGCGGCTTAGCGGCATACAGACACACGCACACACACTCATAAACTCACCGATCGAATGATTGAGAAAAATTAATATGCGCTTAATCCGCTTGAATAGCTTCAGCCGCCCGAGCTCGCTTGTGGCAAATCCAATTTGCTCATCATTTAATTAGCTGCTGCCGCAATGTGGCCACCTCCCACCTCTAGGTCAATTCGCAGTAAGTCACACATACAAATTATGCCACAATTTCGTTCAACAGATACATGAGTTGTGCGACGACGCCATATTGCCAGTGTCCGGTCCAGCGCCGACCACGCACGCAACCATTGTCCTTTTGTGCGCCGCATTGTTTTGCTGTGCAACTGATAATCAACGACTCTGACCGCTCGTCGCTGGAGCTAAAGTAATTCATTAAAAAGTTAATTTTGGTTATCCTCTCTTGTTGGAGATGTCGGTATGAGTGATATGACTTTTGTAGTTTGGCCTCCTCGTTGCAGATTAAATTTATAGACAATACGAAGTTAAAAAGTCATTAAACTCGGTTTTTATATTTCAGGAAAAAATAATTCATGAATAATACAACTTCTGCCAAGTCGAACTAGTACTAGAACTAGTTTAAAGCAAATCCAGAAGAAATACTAAGCTAGCAATTAGGCAAAGAATTGTCTAAATCATTGGATGGTCATTACACAAGTAAAGCCGGAGAGGAATAGAAGGAATTTTTGATACCGAAGTAACCAATTAAAAAAACCATAAAGTCGGTTTGGAAAATTATTTTAAAGTACAAAATGTGTGAAAATACTCATAAATTCAGGACCAATTCACTTTTGCTCGATCTGACCACCTTTCGCCTTAACTATGGCCGTGAGACGGTCAAAAAACGAATCGCAAGCTGCCCGAATGCGACTTGCCGGTATTTTGGCCCACTCACGGACAATGGCTTTCTTCAGCATCTCGACAACGGTGTATTTTTTACCTCGGACTTTGCTCTCCAAAATGGCCCAGAGAGAATAATCCATTGGATTCGCATCTGCTGAATTCGAGTGCCATTGTGTGGTCGTAACGAAGTTCGGAACGTTGTTTTACAGCCATTCTTGGTTCACTCGCGCTTTGTGAGACGGTGCTGAGTCTTCTTGAAACGTCCATGGTTTGCGACCGAAATGTTTGTTTGCCCACGGCTTCAAAGCAGCCTCCAGAACACTTTCCCGACAATATGTCGCATTTACTTTGACACCAGGCTCGATGAAAGCAATTGGAGAGCGCCCATCTGCGTTGACAACGGGCCAAACCATTATTTGTGGCGGGTGCTGCCTCCTGGTGGCCAAGCGATGACTTAAATTCTCGTATGAACGGTCGGTCAAGTAAACCCTATCGTTTTGAGAGTTTACGAATTGCTTAATTGCAAAAATTGTTTCGTCAGAAAGCACAATGGTCGGAATTTGACCACATTCGGCCAAGCGAAGGAACTGCTCCGATCTCTCAAGTCTTACTTGTTGCTGCTTCGGTGTGAGATCATGGGCTTTTTGAAACTTGTAAGGCTTGACCTTGAGGTCATTTTTCAATATGCGTCGGATGCTGCTGTCGGAAATTTTCAGTTCTTTAGCCATTTGATTGGCACTTCGTCGTGGATTTGGCTCAAGTCGCTTCTTCACTTTCCGAACTATCTCACGTGACGTTGCAGTCTTTTGATGACCACCTCCATGGCGTTTTGCGATGCTACCAGTATCATTGTAACGAGTGATGGTGCGATAAACAAAAACTTTATTCACATTAAGGTGTTTGAGCTCACGAACAATTGCTGGCTGTGATTTTTCAGCTAAATATAAAGCAATCATACTATTACGTTTGAATTCCATCGCTGATCACTTTTTTTTGCGTTCACTTTTGGCAAAACGCTTTTGTACACTTGTGAACAGTACTCCGAACTGTCATTCAGCAAATTTATAAACAGCTGACACAGCAGCGTCAGCGGTCTGAAGTTGGTTACACTTCGAGTGCCGGACCCTACGTAGGTACTACGAATTTTTAATTACATAAGTGTGTAAGTATATTGAGGAGCGAGTTAACTTGGAAGAGTGTCAAATAATTTATGACATAAGATTTAATATATTTTTTTAGCGAAATCTTCTTTGAAGAAATTGAAAAAAAAACGTTATTAGCTGGTATGATTGTATGGCGATAGATCAATCTATGAGGAGTTTATTGTAGTGACGGGTTTACTTGTATATTTTCGAGAGACGGCCTGACACTTAACTTTAGTGTTAGAAGTATTTTATATATTTTTTACTTAGAACGATATTTTCTGCTAACAAAGAGCTTATATATTTCTTTTGGAAGCAGTTTACTACTAAAACCGGAATGTTATGAAGAATTGAATTCTTTATGAGCAATAAATCATTTTTTAATTCTAATAATGTAATTAGCTGAGGAAATCAACTTTTAAATTAAGTACTTGGCTTTGTTTTTCATACAAACTCAATTTAGTTTGATAAAATGCATCTGATAGCGAAGTTCGCAGTTCAAGATAGTAAATGAAGAAGCAAAATTAGTATCAAGTCTCTCTTATATTTCACAAAGAGCGTTGACAGTTCGATCAAACTGAACCTCTATTTGGCATGAGAGCCAACTAATGTAAGCTAACCTAACATAATTGGCAAAAATTGGAATTAATTATATTATATTTTCTTAGATGTGCTGAAAATTAGTGAGTTTGGGTTTGCGTTTTTTCAAGGTTTTAGAAGAATTAGGGTCTCTGTAGTTTCTACATTAAATTAAATATATTTTTATTCATTTCGATACATTTTTTTCTTTTGCGATTAGTTCAATAGTTCAGGTGGATAGATTGACGATTTCACGACACACCTATGCCTTAAGGAGAACCATTTTGATTTCACTAATACTCCTTCTCGCTATTGTCTCTTCTCTGAACCACTCCTTGCTTCTGATGGAGTTCGTCAGTAGAAGAAGTTTAATTTTTGCAACCTCAGGAATGTTATTCAAGAGCCCTTGAGCGTTAGTTCCGATTCTTTTTCTGTACAGAGTCTTCTATTCGCATAGCATATGTTTTACTCTCTACTCTTCTTCTACCTCCTGACAGCTTCTCCAGGGTTTGTACGGAAAGTAATAGGACTCAGTCGATTAAACAAATTTATTGAACAAATCGTTACAATTCTTTAAAAACTTTCAAAATAGGCTCCTTCTGCGTAGATGCAGCGCTTCCCGCGCGATTTCCAAGCATTGAAAGCGTCACGGAAGGCATTCTTCGGAGTACTAGCTTTGAGAGCCGAGGTGCATGCTGCTTGAATTCTCTCTGTCGTCTCTAAATGCTTGCCTTTCATCGGCCTTTTCAGGCAATTGCTCTAAAATTATTAAGCATATTTTATATTAAATTCAAAATATTAACAAATAATTATGCTTCAATTTATGCAGCATTTATTACAAATTCTTCTTTACGCCAATACCAAAGTTATTGCCATCGCTCATTTTCATTTTTAATTAAAAAATTATTCTTATCAGTCATCAAACGTGCACAAACTCAGTTGCGTTTCAATATCTTTTGTGGTTGCGGAGACAAACAGATGCACATTAATATTTGTATATGTCTGTAGTGGCGGATGCACGTGAAAAAATTTCTACGTAGTATAAATCCTGCAGGAAAATAGAGTTGGTAACATTACGTGGTACATTTTGCTTTTACAATGACCAGTTGATGATATAAAACTGATTAGTCCTTTGACAACCAGACCACTACTAGTCCTAATAAAAATTTTGTTTTCGAAATTCAAATGTTTATGCCTAGGCCTATTTTTTCTTGTTGCAACCAATTTTCGTCCGTTGTTAACTACTCTGAAACTAGTCCCTAGAGGACTGAATTTTTTTTTCTAAATTCAATTGTATGCTAACTGGTCATGCAAACAAACAATTCGTATAATAGTCTTGGAACTAGTTTTGGTCTACTTACAACTAGTCTGCTACTAGTCCATATAATACTAGTAAAGTTTTTGCATTTAAATTCAAATTATTTCTAACTGCTTCCGCATAAGGGACATCATATTTTCGATTTGCAACTAGTTCAGGACTAGTTCTAATGCCTAGAATATTACTGTGGATTGGTACTTATAGTACCTCCTAAAGTGTAATTGGCATGTATGTATGTACATATATATGTATGTATATGGTAACTGATTCAGGATTAGGATATTACTACATATGTATATGTATGCTTGTATAATTAATCAATTTCGTATCTAGTAACAGACTAATCTTCATTGGACTAGTTCAGATAAAGCTTCAATAAAAATTTCAAATTGAGACATTTACTAGTTAAGAATTTTCGAGAAGTTGATGCAAAAAGTATTTACTTCGCAACAAGTATCAAACTAGTCTATATTGCACTAGTTCAGACAAAGTCACAAAATATTAAAACAATAATTAAAGATAAAAAAAAAATATTTTTTTTTTATAAACTGCTTTTAAAAATATTTTTAACCATATTACAACTAGTGCTGAACTACTCTTATTGATTCTAGTGCTAATTTTGTTACTTAGTCTTTCGTAGAAGTACTAAATGTGGAGACGTACATATGTATGTATATTTGGAATTTTCATTAAATTACTACCACAACTTACTTACTAGTTCCAAACTAGTACTTAAGTTACTAATCCAAGAAATTTCATTAAATTGAGGCAAATTTGTATGCAAGCATTTGTATGACGTCTTGTTACAAATTTTGTTTTTTTTTGTAACTAATATCAAACTAGTCTTAATGGTACTAGTTCTGACAAAGTTACTAAATATAAAAATGTTCATTAAAAATTAAAAAACTTTACTAAAAAAGTTCTTTTTGGTAAGAATTGGTTTGCTTACTAGTCCCCAACTAGCTCTTATGTTACTAGTTTAGGAAATGTCATTAAATTGAGGCTATTGCATGTGTAAGCATTTGTATATCTTGTTGTACAAATTTTGTCTTTTTTAGTAAGTATTATCAAATTAGTCTTAAAAAAATGATCATCAAAAACGACTTTGCTAGAAAAGTTTTTTTTGGTATGAATTGCCTTTCTTACTAGTCCTAAACAAGTTCTAATGTTACTAGTTTAAGAAACTTTATTTAATTGAGGCAATCAAATGCTTAAGTATTTGTTATAATTTGTTACAAATTTTGTTTTTTTTTAGTAACTAATGTCAAACTAGTCTTAATGGTACTATTTAAGAAAAAGTCACTATGTATGAAAAAAGTCACCGAATATAAAATTTACTGCATACGCAAAATTTTTCTCTAAAAATTGCTTTTAAGCTCTGTTTGGTATGAATTGCTTTTCTTACTAGTCCCAAACTACTTCTTGTGTTACTAGTTTTCGAAATTTGATTAAATTGAGGCAATTGTGTGTTTAAGCATTTTTTATAACTTTAGTTACAAATTTTGTGTTTCTTTCGTAACTAGTAGCAAACTAGTCTTAGTGGTACTAGTTCAGGCAACTTTCTAAATATGAAAAAAAGGCACCGAAATTAAAATTAACTGCAGATGCAAGGTTTAAAATTTAAAAATGGATTTTAAATACATATGTGAACACTTATTAAAACTAGTACGGAACTACACTTCTTGGTACTAGTACTGCTATTAATTTCGATACTTAGTTTTATAGCTCGTAATATATAGTAATAATAAAATATTGAATTATGCACATTTTTCTGCAGGGTGTCCTCTACAATATATATATGTTTGTATGTATGTATGTATGTATGTGTGTGTTATCTACATATTGACTTCGCCGCTTCTTCTGCAACGTGGCGCGCCCGTCAAATGTCATTCGCTACATAAATTAAGTATGTTAGCGAGTGTATGCACCAAAAGGAGTAACGTCAGGATAATGTAAAATATATTAATTTGCATTGGCATGTAAGTGTGTGTGTGTGTGTGTTTATGCATGTGCGTTTGTGCATGTGTTCACACATACAAGCGCTTTCTTTATGTTAAAACAAAAAGTTTCAATTAAATCGCAACGTTGTATATGACATTGCTGACAACAACAGTGGATTACAAAAAACCAGCTACAACAACAACAACAATAAATAGCGCATTAATGTTGAACGCGCTGTAATTAAATTTTTAATCAAAGTTATTTCCACAGGAATATTTACACACGTGCATGCATTAAGGCAATATATACGAAATAAAAGTCTATATGAACAAATATTATGTGTGAGCTTGTGTATGTGTGTGCATATGTAAATTGCAAGAAATATAAAATTTGCGCTTAAAGCACTAAATTGTTGCCGATTAATTTGCAAAACTATTTCAACGCAATATTTATACTCATATATGTGTGTTTATGTGTGGTATATGTATGTGTATGTGTGTTTTAGCGTTTGTTTGTTGTGTTCGTGTTGCTGCGTTCAATATGGCGGCCATTTCTGGTATGCCGGTCCATAATTTTTCGCACTCTCTGCCCCCACCGCTCGTTGCCATTAAACAACTAGCCACAAATCAACGTTAAGGCAGGCATCACTAACAGCTTTTACAACAAGAAATATTAACAACAACAACAAAATGCGAAATGGCTAACGGTTTTGACGTATTTCGAGCGCGTTGCTTGGGTCAAATGACATTTGCGTTAATTTATTTTACTAAAATACTATTCAGACACATATCAATATATGCATACAGAAATTTGTATATACAAGTATGTGCATACGTACATATGTATATACTATGTATGTCTAAAGTAGCGCATTCAGCTACTGAAAATCCATTACTTGATTATGTTGACGACTATTTTTATCACATTTCCTTAGTCTATTTCATCATTTCATTCATTTCCATAAGCTGCCTACAATTCTCCACTGATTTAATATTTATAGACAATTCAAGTTCTCTTCTAGCCTTGGTCGGTGAACCTAGTTTTTTTTTTCAAAATATATAAATGTTCATCTCAGGATGTAAAATAACTGAGTATTCATCCCACTTTTGGTATAAAATGTGCCGTTATAACCAATTATAACACTATTGAATACACCTTAGATAATTGCTTGGTCTATCATACTCAAAATAATACACTTCTAGTGTCTTAAATACATTACAACCACAAAAAATGTTAACTTCGGATGCCTTGAAGCTAGAATACCCTTCATAGGTGTATTTATTATAACTAAAAATGTTTTAAAAAATCGTTATCTTGATTTTGAGTGGTCAGTTTGTATGACAGCTATATGTTATAGTAGTTCGAGCTGAATAATATCTTCGGAGCATATAGCGCTGTTTATTAAAATGATCTGTGCTAAATTTCGTGAAGATATCTTGTCTTGGCGCCACGTAGCGAAAAGAAGAAACGACTGGCGCGCTGTTGTTAACTCGGCTATAATCGCTTAAGCAGTTTCTACGCCAATTAAGAAGAAGATCTTGTCACATGAAAAAGTTTTTTCTACAATGACTTGATTTTGAAGGATCAGTTTATATGGCAGCTATAGTGATTCGATCTGAAGAATATCCTCAGATATGATATTGCTGGTTATTACTATAAATTGCGCTAAATTTCGTGAAGATATCTTATCAATTGAAAAAGGTTTCCATATAAGGACTTGATTCTGAACGCTCAATTTGTATGGCAGCTATATGCTAGAGTGGTTCGATCTGAATGAGTTTTTTGGAGATAATAACGCTGCCTATTACAATAATATGTGCTAAATTTAGTGAAGATATCTTGTCAAATAAATAAGTTCCCCATACAAGGACTGGATTTTGATCTCCAGTTTGTATGGCAGCTATATGCTAAAGTAGTCCGGTCTCAACAATTTGTTGGTAGACTGTAGCTTTGTCTATTATAATAATCTGTGCCAAATTTTGTGAAGATAGCTTGTCAAATAAAAAAGTTTTCTATAAAAGGATTTGATTTTGTACGCTGAATTTGTATGGCAGCTATATGCAATAGTGGTCCGATATCTGTCGTGCCGACAAATAAGTAGCTTCTTGAAGTGAAGAGGTCGTATGTAAAATTTCAAACCACTAACCTTAATACAAGCACTAATTTCATCATATTTCATTTATAAGTATATAATATACATAGCTCTATAAGTGTGTATATACTGCTCTTAGAGCTACATATGTATGTACATACATATATATTTATACATATCTGTATATAACTCTGTCTGCGTTTGTGTATTTAGCATACAAGTGTCCAATATTAATACGTTTATAATTAATGGGCGCGTGCGCTTTACACACCGCCAACAATTTGCACGCCATCAGCAACATCAGCTCCACCGCCAACGTCAATACCACACTTCGTAGTTGCCCTCTGCACTGTGCTCAAACGAGTATTCCCATTATGCTTGCTGTATGCCTGTCGCTGGTGGAATTTATTTTGCGGATGACAGCAGCTGCCATCGCCATGCAATCAAATAAATACATACCCCACATACATACATATACATATATGCAGGAGTATATACAGCTATTCGCCACATATGCATAAATAAATAAAATACCACAAATGATGGGGTCACATCAGTATGACACTACAATCAGTTCTAAATGACTAATTAGTACCAGAGCTTGTAATATGTTAGACATTTTTTTGTACATTTTAGTTGATTGACATTCAAATTAAAAAATTCAACTGAGCCTTTTTGTAACTAGACCTGGACCAGTTAGTATGGTACCTATATAAATTGAGTTGCGTCATAGGTCATAGAAGTTTAGCTAACTATCACTTGCTTTCAAAAAAAGCAAGTTTCCATTTTGCAACTAGTTTTGGACTGGTCCTTGTTGGTCTTTTTACAGTAATTAGTACCTGAGTTGATTGTGAATTGTAATTCGTTAGAAATTTTTTTGACATATAAGTACATATGTATGTGGATTGACATTCAAACGAAAACAATTTCATCAACTGGTGTTTTTGTAACTAGACCTGGTCCAGTTAGTAAAGTAACTATATACATTGAGTTGCGTCCTTAAAGTTTCTCTAATTATCACTTGCTTTCAAAAAATCGTTTTTCCATTTTGCAACTAGTTATGGATTAGTCCTCATTGCCCTACTTACAGTAATTAGTACTTGAGTTGATTGAGAATTGTAATGCCCTAAAAATGTTGTTTTGAAATTTTTGTGGATTGACATACAAAAAAAATATATAACTGGTCTTTGACATTTAAAAAATATATACATATATGTATGTATGCATATAACTGGTCTTTTTGTGGCTAGTCCTGGACCAGTTAGTATGGTATCTATATAAATAGGGCTGAGTCATTGAAGTTTAGCTTATTATCACTAATTTTCAAAACAAATCGTTCTTCCATTTTGCAACTAGTTATGGACTAGTCGTCGTTGTCCTTTTTATGGTAATTTTACTAATTGGATCTTCTGAATTAGTATTTGTCTGATTTAATATTTTCGGAGCTAATAAAAGACAAGTGGCATAACTTAGTACGGAAAGAGCAAAGAGATAGCTTTAGTTGTATAGTATGCAGCTTTTGCAGCTTTCTGATCAATTTACTTCTTCGAAGATAAATTGATGAAAAACTACTGGGCTTACATTCATTATTATATAAACTATGAGACCGCCGAAAACTTTTAGTATTTCATGTATATCAACGAAAAATGCTTGCGATGGCGCTACGAAAGAAGAATCCATGCAATCTATACTCTAAGGGCGTTCTCCAAAACTTTGAGGCGAAAGTTACAATCAGATTTATATTTTTTGGAAACATCATGTGTGTCAGGTTATGAACTGAATATCTGTATCGAATAGTTCATTCGTTTCTTGTTTCGTAAACAATGAATGATCAAAAGGCATCATTCCAAAGGAAGCTCAAAGATCCACTATTTGCTCTGAATTACCATATAGCAACGACCAAAGTTCGCACAAAGCACCGTATCTCAATAAACTAGCTGGTTTATAACGTATACGGAAAAGGAAGTGATCAGAAAATGAATCATGATGTTCCAATACCTTTCACACTGAAGCTCGTTCTCATGGCGGAACGAAGAAAAGCATTTACGCCCTAGTAAACAACGAATGGACTCACGGCTTCATCCCAAAATAAGCTCTCAGATCCAACACTTGGTTCGAACATTACATAAGCCTCATTACAGCAGAGCTGTCTCTCTTCTTCTTAGACTTAATACTAAATAAATCCGGATTGCCATAAACGACCTTCGAGACCATGAGTGAAAGAACCGTGTCTTAGTAAACTAGCTGAGTTTTAAGAATTAATCAGAGAATGAGTGATGGTGTTCCAATAGCTTTTCCGCCTAAGTTTGAATACGTTATTTTAGCAAACTTTCACACGGAACGGCAGAATATTTTGTCAAAAAGATCCGACGCTCTGTTATCTATTTCTCGGATCTCCTGATGGAATGGTGTAACATTTTGTCTAAAAAGATCTGACTCTCTGTTAACTATTCATCGGATATCCTGATGGTATGGTGGTACATTTTGACAAAGAAGATCTGACGCTCTGTCTCTCAAACTCAAACTGCTCTACCTCAACATGTGTTAAGCTGACGAATTCGATAGTAGAGCTAACAAGCTCGCAGCCGCGAACTCTTGACCAAAAGGTTACGAAAGGAGTTTAGGATATAACGTAAATGGAAAACACATATATAGTATATGAAATCATTTCAAGTATCTGTTGAAGCTATGGTTTTCAACTCCATCCTTTGGATCTGAATCCGAACATTTTAAAAGCTCTAACTAAATACGTTAAGACGAGAGGTTTGGCCTACGAGTTGAAAGATTTAGATGGATATTGACTACGGGATTTGATTACCAAAAGCTGTGGTACTGTGACTTCGAGTATAAGGGACCAACTGCTAACAGAGATCAGCTCTATTTTTTGTGTTAAAAAACATCTATTTGTAGAACTGTTTCTTTGGAAATATTCTGCGCTTCTCGCTATCATCTGAAGATGTTTAAAAATTTGATAGTCAAGCCGCTAGGAATTGAAGCTTCGACTAATACCCAATGTAGCGTACACTTATCAGCGACTCATCTATAAATAATTGCTTCGCGGACACAAACAAATAACCTTTACGCGCCTGCGGTGGTGAATTGATGAACGGGGGGTGTGCTTATTGGCGGCTTTGCGCTTTGACCAACCAGCACGCCAGGAAGCGAGCCGGCCAGGCCAGCCTGTGACCCCAACCACACGAGACCAACAGCCTGCCCACAACAAGCAAGTAGGAGAATATGGACCACACCAGACGAGCGAGCGCAGACCACAAGCAACAATTGCGACCGCACTGCAGCCGAACATACGAATTGACGGCGACAATATGTGCTGTTGTTGATATTGCTATTGTCATTAATGCTGTTGTTATTGTTGTTGACGTTATTTGCATTGCTGATGATTATCATGATGAACATCAACCCTCCAAAGGCGGTGCAATAAATTATAGAAATTTTAAATTAATCTTTCGTTGGGCATGCAACCCTGTGCGGCTGATATGCAGTGTCTTTGTGTGTGTGTGTGTGTTGCTGCGCGTTGGCAATTTTCAAAATGCCAAAATTTATTTTGATTATTATTATTTTTATTTACATTTATTTACAGCGATTCATCATCGGCATTTAATTAAAATTTCACACGCACGCCTGGAGAGCTGGTACCGTTAGCGGCGCAAAAGCGATAAATAACCTGTGAAAATGCGTTTGGAAAATGCCATTGGAAAATACTATTAAATGCCAGTATTGTAGTTATTTAATCTTTTCGACATTTCACCAAAATTTTCGCAAAATCATAACGGTTCCCACGATCTGCTGTATCGGCCAAGTGTCGAGATTTTGGGAAATTTCCCAAAAAACACCACTACCCAGGTGGCATACACAGCAAGTGGCCACAGCTGTACTCCTGGGAACCTACAAAATTTGTGCCTCAAATAAAATTCGACTACTACAACAACAACAGCGTCAAAAAGTGCAATAAAGTGTCGCAGCTCGGCCAGCGCCCAGGTGTACGGGACGGTATGTAGGTGCCCCACGAAGAATTTCACACCTTCAAACAATAGCCGAGCACTTGGTGGCCCGCTCGGCATGACTCGGCTCGACAGTGCGACCGTGCAAGTGCTAGGGGACATTCATGCGCATATTGATTAATCACCGCACCGATCGATCAGTGGGACAGCAGTACCGAAACGAAATGACACGACACGATAATTGACAGCGGGCGAGCATTACTATATAGACGATTTGTATATCGTATATGTGTGTGTTTAATGGTATGAGTGTGCATGTGTGAAATGAAGGACACTTTTCCGTTTGTATGGAGCCCCTGCAGCTACAAAGCAATTTAGCACAACGACAACTTGGCTGTCATGCCAAGTCATTGGCAGTTGCATTGAGCCGAGCTCGAGCTGCCCGACGCGCACAGCCTGCAACGATTTGGCTGGCAAAGAGCACACATTGATATTTTTCTAAACATATTTTCCTGCAGACGTGACAGACAGGCAGGCGGTGAGAGAAAGGCGAAGTACGAAGAAGAAGTGGAAGAAGACTAAAAGGCAGCACAAAACAGTGGAAGAACAAGAAGAAGTAGTAAAAGCAAGCAGTATTAGCAGTATTTGTAGAGCAATCTGTATAATGCAACTCGTTGCGTTCGGCCTTCTTACTTCGTCTTAAGCGGCGCATCGGCTCGTACTTCACTTTGGCGGTCCTGACCGTCCACAGCCATCTTTTCCAACATTCCAACCCACCTTTATCGACTGCAACTCGTTGCGTTCGGCCTTCCTACTTCGTTCGTCGCAGCATGTGCTCGTACTTCACTTGGCTGTCCTGTTTGTCCACAGCCATGTCTTCCAGCATTCCAAGCCACCTTAATCGTGCTATTAGTGCCAGTAACACTTTTGAAGCGCTTTACCTGTGCAACGCAGCCTTGCTTACTACGGGCTTCCTGCTTCCTGCTTGCATACTTGCATATCTGCCTGGCAGTTCGTTGCTTGCCTTTCGGAGCGTCTTCGCACTTGCCCGCCTGCTTGTCTGCTTGTTCGCCAATCAGTTTAACCTTTTCACTCTTAGCCGCCCGCTTGTCTGCCTATCCGCTGACTATCCTGCACGCCTGCTGGTCCTTCTACTGCATGCACGCCCGCTTGTCTGCCTCACTGTCTCTTGGTCGCGCCGCTCCCGTTGTGCGCGCACCTGTGCACTTGTTTCGCTTCCGGGCGTTCCCCTTGCATCGTCTTCGGTTTTGCCAGTCGACAGCCTTCAGGTGTTCAAATTGCGCACCGCTGGCAGCAAGCGCTTCACACCACCACGCAGCGCGCCCGGTGCAATACGCATTAGTCACAAGGCCAACAGGAAGGACAAACCAACGACGTAACGACCAAAACGACGCTTCAATGATAAGGCAGTTTTCTTTCGCTATTTGCATAGTCTTTTTGATGTGCCACAACGAATTTGGTTGTGTTTGTGAGTGTGTGTGTTTGTGTAAATATACGTGTGTGTGTGTGTGCGCCGACTGACTGTGTCCTTTAGCTTCACACACGTGTATTTTCCATGCAAAACACTTGCACTCCAGTCGCTTTGTTGTAGGACATTTCTTGTGTTGTTGTTGTTGTTGTTCATGTCCTGCAGCAGTTTGACTAATATCACATGCTTGCCAAGTCCTTCTGTACCGCTGCCATGCACGGTCGGACTGTCATTAACGCGTGAAAACACATACACATACATAGTATTACATACATACATACACACATTTGTTTTTGTATTTGTTTGTGCAATCACAAATTGTGGAAAAAGGTCGCAGGAAGCAACCTGAAAAAGAGCGAAAAGTTCAAGTCATGTCATTAAAGCTGCACGTCTGTCTTCTCTCTGAGAGCGCGTGTGAGTGTGGGTATGTGGCAAGTGTTAGCGCGTCCTGCGTCATGGTCATGATAAACAGGATATTCATATTTTTATTCCAGCAAAAATTTGTTTTTTTATTTTATTATTATTTTTTATTTTCCTTAAAATCCTTTAAGGAATTTGCCGCGTCATTAAAGCGCTAAGTGGCTGTGGTCGCAATTGACAGCTGGCGAGCAGCGTGGTGCGTTATGGGTAAACGGGCAGGTGGCATGAGTTGCGCGTAAGGTTTTGGAAGACCAAAAAAAAATTCACTACTATAAACAACATTTTTTCCCCTGAGTTCGATTCGCTGTGACAATACCTTGGTTGAAACACCTGGGTGTATACTGTGTTTCGATGACACTAAGAAACTTTACTCGCGAGTTTTAATCAAAAATATTGGTTTCAGTGATCAGAGAAGAAGTTCCGAAAATAAAAACCCCATAATTTACGAATAAAAAATAATAGAACAAAGCCATATCCGGTCGAGGACGTTTCAATCAGGCCAGAATGCCACACTGATCCGAAAGAAGAACCAATCTCTACTACTTAATTCGTACGAGATTTACTTTCAATAGTTACCTAAAAATCAAAACTATACAAAAAATACTAGATACTAAAATTAACTCAGGCCAGCTTAACACCAACAACAATGTCAGTCGCGAAATCCAATACAGAATAATTCTTGTCAACAGGTGCTACTTCGGACTGAGTAAGCAATTGGGAATAAAGTCCTCTATCGGCGAACAAAGACCAAGTCACTCATTACTCCCTGCCAATTATATGGTGCAGAGGCATGGACGATGACAACATCTGACGCGTCGACGTTACGAGTTTCCGAGAGAAAAGTTCTCTGGACGATTTATGGTACTTTGTGAGTTGGCAGCGGTAAATATCGCATTCGAAGGAACGATGAGCTGTACGAGATATACGATGACATTGACACACTTCAGTTAATTAGGAAACAGCGGCTCCTCTGGTTAGGTCATGTCGTCCGAAAGGATGAAAAAACTCAATTTCTCTCAGGACTCTTATTGCCAACTTTGATAGGTGAAATGAAAGGTGTAAATCAGGCTTGTGCATTATAGAGTTTTGAACGCAGGGTCCATAAGTTGACAATCTAAAAACGAGTTGATCGAATTTAAAAGATAGATCGTACTAAACAAAAACTGATGCGGTAAAACTGTTTTACGTAAAACGGGTTAACTTGTTTATTTTCATAAAATTCTCAACTTTTACCAACCGCGCCCTTCAATAATATTAGGCGACTGAATTCATCGCCATACTCTTTTTTTGTTGAAACCCGCGCACTTGTTACCATTCTCGTTTTCTACTGGCCCTTTTCTCTTCTCGTAAAGTATGGAGGCCATGGTTCCCGTCTTATCGGACTAGGTGCCGCTAGAGGATCGGATAGCTCATTTCTTTTGATGTATTTATAGACAGGGATGGAATAATCTCCGTACATTCTGCTGAAGACGTATACTTTAGCCGGGAAAACGGTTAGAAATCTTGCTGCCATCTTTTCCGAGCCGTCTTATACTGCAGACGCCATTGGACTATTTCAGAAGCTCATATATGTATAACTAGGCTTCGCAACAAAGTCGACAGCACTCACAATTGAGGAAATTCTTTTGTCGTTCCTTTTTGGATGATACATGAGCCTATATCGATTTCAGGTATTCTCATTCTGAGAACCGCATCCCCCATCTTATATGGAGTGTACTAACTTGCTTTATATACAGTGCTCGGGTAACACCAGAATTAAAAGTATTGACAAATACTATTTCTTTGCCTAGAAACGTCATTAGTACCACTTCCACGTTCAAAAAATTTTGCTCAATGTCGATAACAAGACTATTTGGAGCAGTGTCCGTAGCTCTACCAGCTTTGTACCTGTGTTGTTGGATTTTATTCCGGAGCTGCTGTCTATGACCTTTGATAGGAAGGAAGTATAGGCAAATTGGCCTGTAAGATGCAGCCAGAGAGAAATCTATCGGTATAAAGATAATCATGCAGTTCTCCACTTTTTAAGAACATTAGCCTGCGGTAGGTTGTCCCGAATCAATTTTTTAAAGTACAATAGAATGTGTTCTACTCACTTTTGGAGTAGGGCTGCAAAAATTTTGGCAGCACCTGGCACTCTAAACTAGGTAGACGTGATTACCGATTAGTTGGTGAAGATACTTTTAGTCACTCTCCAATCCATTGAGCCTGGTCTAAAACCGGAGATATACTTGTAACTTGTTCATCAGAGACTGCATCAGAGAACAGCGCTTTTAACAGGGCTTTTGTCCTGTCTTCCAAAATGGTTGTATAAGCTTTGCCACTACAGTTCCTTAGACGAGATCACTATTTTCGTTTCAGATATGAAGGCTTTGCTAAATCGTAAGATTCACACTTTCGTTGAGTTGAAGTCAGCTGATCCGCATGCAGATCTCAATTTTAAAATATGAGATTATAGATCTACAAATCTACAATAAGCTCGATATTTAACAAACCATACGCCCATCTCTCTCGGCACTGTAAGTGTAAGTCAGGATATACATATATAGAATGATATAAAGGATATACGGTTTCGGCTGATCTAAAAAAGTTCTACGGGTCAAGTCGCACAGACACATACATTCTTGCCCCTCTTTCTAGGTACTAAGAGCTCTTTGGGAAAATAGAGCCGAAGTAGAGCCAGGCACAGTGAACCTTAAATGAATGTTTAGTTCCCGTGGAACTATCTTTTAGATAGTCTTCTACAGGAACCAACCATAATAGAAGCCAATGCTGCACTTAAGTTCTTCTATATCTCCACTCGTTCATCTTACTTTGAATCACGCATTTGCTCTGTAGAATCCTTCCGTCTGATTGTATCGATTTCACTTTTCAACGTGAGGCAGCGAAGTAGATTCCCACACACTGTCTTACATTCATATTTTTCATGCCTGCTTTCGTAGCATATGGAATAGTTAATGCTGCATTAGCATTGCGACACAACGCGCCCAACATGACGCAAACGAAAGTCTGTATTCAACAACCAACCGCCCGCTTGTCCGCTTCAAGGCTTGCAGCGTCTGACTTGGGGCACTCGCGCCTCATTGATTTTCACGCTGTCCCAACTAATGGTGTTGCCGCGTACGGCACACTCCTTCGCAAGCAGCTCAGAGTTGTTGTTGCCGCTCTCACCACTGGTAATTTGTTCTGCCTTCCACACCGACAGGAATCTATGTGTCCGGTTTTGGCGCGCCCAAGGCAATCGCCATGTGCAGCATCACCTAACATTACATTTTGTAGCTTCCTCTCAGTCCACTTGGGCATACCCACTCGCTAACGTCGACCGTCTGTCCGACGTTACGTTCGCCGTCCGTGCGTTATCAGTTTCCGCTACATGACGTTGCTGCTGTGCTTATTATTATTATATATTATTACCAGCGTGATTGTTGTTGTAGTTAATGTTGATGACTCGTTCGCACTATCAGCGCGAAGCTTGAGCCAACCCCAACGCCCGTCCGTTCGTCACCCTCTTCGAAAGCAGGGCGAACTAGACTCATGTCGAAGCGCTCGTTTCTTTATTGCTCTCGTCATGGTTGTTGTTGCTGTTGTTGTATTTTATGATGTATGATGATGTTGCTGGTATTGTCGCCTTTACAGCTGTCTACGCAGCAAGAATGTCCTTCACGTCAGCAACTCAACGCACCGCTTGGCTCTCTCCGCCCCTCCGCTCCAACGTTTGTCATATGTCACATGTGGCCACCACACGCTAATGCAGCACTTTCAGCGTGAGAGCTTCGGCATGTACATATGTATATGTGTGCATTTAGTGTGGTGTAAAAATATCCTCGTCCGCGTTGTTATCATCCGCTTGAGCTGCGCTACCCCCAAAACGGCACCCAAGCCATTAGCATTAAGCGTGCTACGTACCCCGTTGTCGTTGCGCTCGCCGTTGCCGTCGCCGTCGCCTTCGGTGGCCACTGCATACGAGCAAGATGGACTTCCGGTTTCCTGTTTCCGTCTGTCGAAGTTCTTTCAATGTGGCACGCAGTGATTTTTTCCTTCCATCCCTTTTTGACTCGCCGTGCTGCCACGGCAGCTCCATTAATGGACGTTTTCTCGCAGCTTTTTACTCTCGGCGATACATCGACACGCATACCCATTTCTACAAGTGATTTCTGCATAAATTCCAACTGTGTTGGGCTGGTGGTGGGACGATTGCTGCAACGGATATGTGGACAGACGTGTGAATGAATGCATGGATAATGCGTATGTGTGTGCCTTTAATTCACTTTTTTTACGGACGACCAATCGATAATCGGTAGAAATTTTTATGGCAACTTTACAAGCAATAAAATCACTGATGAGGAATAATAAAATAAAAAAACTGTGGGGAACTAAAGAAGTTGTGCGCTTACTTTAAAGTGTTGGCGTGAAAGTTGTGAAATTACTGGAAAAGTTTATCAAAGTTCAGCAGACAAGACGCCGGTTGAGGACGCAGGTTAAATGTTGAGGTCGAGCTCGTCGGGTGTTTTATGTAATTGCTTTTTCGTCTGCTGTAGGGACGAAACTCAGGCGGCATGCAGAGTTTTAGAACTCAATATATTAAACTCTGCTTTCGAATGAGCCCTAACCGAGAGCTCTCATAATATTTACTAACTTAATGAAGCCTTGATCTTTTGAGACCCCCATTGAATATCGCTAGAATCGCTTTTTCATGGTTTCGTCAAATGGAACCAAAACTCATCAAAGGGAGGTAGTTACAAGATATTTTAATGATTTTGATGATTCACAGTCGAGCTTTTATGGAGAGTAACCGAAATATACCAAGAAAAATTCTGCGCGAGACCGCAGTCAAGGCTATGGACAACAAAATAGGAATAAAATTTTCTGGTTTTAACAAAAAAAACTTAGAGGAATACCCTTCAATATATCATAACTGATAAAAAAAGATATTGGAAGAGGCTCTGAACATGTGTATCATACGATCCATCCAGAAGCAGGCGAAAAATCGCACCTTTAGAGGATCCCCAAGAAAGCCAGGCTCATATCTGTTTTTTTGCGCATCCGGTATTATGGATCATCAGCCTTACAATTGTCTGAAAGTCTGAAAATATCATTCTTAGAGTATCCCCGAAGAAAACTAAACTCTTTCCTTGGACTTCTTCCTGATCTGTTTTTTAACATCAGACTTATGTCTGCCAGTAAGTTTTTATTCGACCGAATTGCCGCGATTTTCCTGAGCTTTTGTACGTAAAGTTCCCAAAAGAGCCTGGTCTGCATACGAGAAAAACTCAAAAAAATTTCTAATGATGTCAGATTATCTCCGGAGCGAATATTTTGAACTTGGACTTATAATTTAGATCGGCTTCGTCGGTCGACGAGGATCTCTGGCATGGATTCCATTTGACTTGTTTTGCACGAGCTGCCAAAACAGATTTAAGTTTTCTCAATCCTTCGAATTTAAAGGTCTCACCGAAGAAAGAAGAAGCAGAAGAGACTAAACACTTACCGTTAATGAGAGAGCTGACGAGATGAACTTAACTGTTGTTATCGTTAACGGGAGAGTGCACAAGCTGCATTTAAGTGTTCTCAGTTCGTCTCGTATTCGACGGTTTCACCTTTGAAAGTAATCAATCGATATGAAAGAAGAAGCAGAAGAATCTAAGTGCCTTTCTCCCGACAGTCGCATTTCCAAAAACGGGACGGATCTTAATTTTCATTCGGCAAGGACTGTCAACTCTTCATTAAAATTTTTTAAAGAATGTTTTTGCGGCTGAAACGGCAATAACAATAGGTACTAAAAAAATTTAATCCAAAAGCCATCAGGTCTATTTAACTGAAATGTACTGCGGTAAGGCACTGCCGACTTGCTACAACAACAACAATCATAGGTACTCTTAGTAATTTAATCGAACTCTCAAAAAACAATTTTTGTTAAGAATCTGTTTACCAACTGAGGTTCTCAAAATTTGTTTGTTTGTGTAATTCAAGAAAACCGCTAGCCACCTGTCTGTCCGCCGCGCGCACTACAAAGCTCGTGTTCACCTTATTTTAACCCTCTGTGTATTAATAAGGACCTGCAAATAATGTATGTAAACAGCAACCTCGCTTTCTATGCCGCTAAGCATGTGCTGAACTATATTTATATGTGTGCATGTGTGTGTGTGTGTGTGTGTTTGTATGTTTTAGCTATTGTCCTTTGCAAATATTATTCAACGCGCCATAATTAAGCGACAGACAGCACCAGTCTGGCTATAATAATGACAACAATCAGCACAACAACAACAAACACCACCACAACAACAAGAATATCAACAACGACAACAAACACAACAACGAAAACATGAGTAACAATTTACCGGTGTGGCACCTCCACCAATCAAACAAAATGGTTTGCAGGCAAATAAGACAACAACTACACAAAACACTCATTCGAGCATAAGGGGTCAAATGTCAAAGTAAATAAATATGCATACAAAAATACATATATGCATACAAATGTGGGTACATACATATA
Source organism: Bactrocera tryoni (assembly GCF_016617805.1). NCBI lineage: Eukaryota > Metazoa > Arthropoda > Insecta > Diptera > Tephritidae > Bactrocera > Bactrocera tryoni. The sequence goes on from NC_052500.1 coordinate 71,584,778, forward strand.
TACATATGTGTTGGTAAACTCGGTAATAGGGAGGACCCAAGCGAAGAATTGTTTAGCAACTAAATGTTTGTTTGTCCTCCGCGGCTGGTTGTTGGTTCTGGCCGCTGTTGTCACATGGTCAACAGATATTTAATGCACTCGAAAGAATACGCATTAGGGTAAGGCATTAATATATGGAATTGAAAAAAAGATCATCCATCTTCTTCTTCTTCTTTACTGGCGAAGACACCGCTTACGCGCTTATAGCCGAGTTTACAACAGCGCGCCAGTCGGTCTTCCTTTTCGCTGTTTGACGCCAATTGCAGATTCCTAGTGTAGCCAGGCTTTCTGCACCTGGTCTTTCCAACGGAGTCTCTCTTCCTCTGCTTCTCCGGCGAGTACTGCGTCGAATACTCTCAGAGCTGGAGTTTTTTCATTCATTCAGACGACATGACCTAGCCACCGTAGCCGGTGTCTCTTAATTTTCCGAACTATATCAATATCGTCGAATATCTCGTATAGCTCCCCGGTAAATCGACTGAGGTATTCGCCGTTGCCATTGTGCAAAAGACCATACAACTTCCACAGAACCTTTCTCTCGAAAATTGGTATCGCTAACTCTTCAGATGTTGTCATCGTCCATGCCTCTGCACCATATAGCAAGACGGGGATGATGAGTGTCTTGTAGAGTTTGGTATTTATTCGTCGAGAGAGGACTTTAATCTCAATCGCCTACTCAGAAGTAGCACCTGCTGGCGTTGGATTACGAGGCTGATATCATCCAACTTCGGAAGAATATACTTATATTCTATAAGGTCTTCGGGTCGGTAGTGAAGTTATTAACTTGTTAAGCAGTTAGACCATGATATCACTTCTTTTTACTTAAATAAGGTATAACTAGTCCGCTAAAAAATGCTAGAGTATACAGTATTACCGCTGAATAGTGTGCATGCTGGGTTCCCCTGAACAACCTGCAGCTTTTACGGCCTTGTAGAACTCTTACCAACCATGTTAAGGATGTCTTATGTGGAATTTGGATTTTGAAACCTGGACTTGACACTCTGCAGCAATCGCTTCTGAGCTAAAGTCAAGTCTGACTCAGTTCCCTTATAGTTTTGGCAGGCTGCAGAGTTAAGTTGATGTAGTGGATGTGGACTTGCTCTAAATGCGTCGCTTTACAAGAGTGTGTGTGTACCTTTTCATTGAAACAGCCTTGGCACCAGTATACCATCTTGGTTTGTGGGTACCCAGCAAAGATAGAAAATGGAATCAACAGTACGAAAAAGTACATATGTTGATGAAAGTAAGTCGGAACTGATCTCCTCAAAACAGAATGCTAACTACCGCGGGCTGTCATTACCTAGAGAAGCGGAATCCTTCTCCGTAATAGGTAATTTAAGTACGCGAACTCCTCCCCCAAAAAAGGGTAAAAAGGCAGTAAAACTTGACAGTGAAGTGAAGTAGTCGAACTAAAGTAGAATCTATTGTTAGGATCAGCCATGTCAGGATCATAGCGAGTTCGGAAACTTCGACAATTGCTAGGGGTTCCGAAAAAAAGCGTGTCGATAGCTAAAAAGCTAAGATCTTGAAGAGCTCCGAAGATGGCAAGAATGTTGGACATGAATCTGTACCAAATGCTAGCATACTAAAGTGAGCTAAAAGAGTGCAGAACGGGGTTGATGAAGGCAGAAAGGGATGCAGCGAAACCCAGTCTGCTGGGAAGTGGCAGAGATAGAAGGAAGGGGAAGTCTTCTTTAGCAAAAATCAACGAACATGAGCGAAACTAGCCTTTAGCGGCTCTTAAACTTGCCGGCACCAGGTCACATGATGGTGTTTGATCATAACAGGGTGGATGTAGCCATCTTCTCTGATGAGTGAAAGCGGGTAGCGACAGCTACATATATGTAACTGAAAACTGAAAAACTCCATATCGGGATATGGGAAGATCCGCTTCTCCTCTCGAAGGATTTAGTAGGAGCTGACTAAAGGATCTCTCTAAAAAAACATGTAATTAATAATGAAAACGTTTGGAACTATTCGTAGAACTAAAGTCTGTTGCAAATAGTGACCCAACATTAATATAGAATTTCTTTTAAATCCAAAATAATATCGATTTATGAAATGGACTCACCCTAATACAGTCAAATATCAATTTTCACAGCGCGCACTCTTAATAAAGCATGACGTGATGACATTCTGAAAGTGAGACGACATTGCGCTATGTGGCTGTCATATGTCAATTGACATAATGTAAATAACAGAAATGTGAACAACAACAACAAGCATAAGGAAAGTCTAGAATAACGCCGAGTGGCAGGCAAACAAACGTCATGCGTGTAATATTTGCTGACACAACAAAAACAAATCTTCAAAAAATCACAACAACAACAACAACAACTAACGCGCTGTTTCGAATTTCTTGGCGAGTGTGGGCCGAAGAACTCTTGTCGCCAATTTGACAGGCGACTAAAACAAGCGAGCAGCACAACAACAACAACAATGCTATAATATCACTGCTGTCTTTAAGTAAACGAGCTACAACAACAACAAAAAACGTATAAGAAGTAAATAATAGCCAAACGACAAGTAGCAACAGTTCAATTAATGGCCATACAAGACGTGCAACATAAACGAATAGAGTGCTTGCAACAACAGCAACGCTAACGTTACACGCTATTAGCGCACACACACATCCAAGAGTGAGTCGGCGCATGGCAACTCCGCCCAACAACGCGCCCATTGCAAACACACACACTCCTAGCAATGAGGCAGCAATGACAGCCTTGCCACAGTGACACACACACACACAACTGTAGCATGGCAGCAGTCAGCCGATTGGACATGTGTTGTCAGCTTAATGGACGCCAGGCTCACCAACCCGCGTAACTTAGATGGAATGTTGCCTATAGTTCTTGTGTATGTGTGTTTGTGCAACATACGTCTACCGGCGCTTTGCTTCAAGTGCATTGCACAACGCTCGGCAATCCTGTTAAGCGCCACAAATCGGGTTGGCGTGGCAGTAAGAACAAACAAAAACAACAACAACAAGCAAGCAAATAAGTGGTGTGACGCTGGCTACTGTTGCTGCCACATTGTCACACTGCCACTTGGTGTGACACGTGCTGGCGAACCGCGCGCTCCTCCAACACTCGGCAACAGTTACACACATTTATGCACTCCAGATTTGTACAACAAACACATGTGTGCCTGGGTTCGTGTGCTGATCTTCAAGAGGCGCCGTCGTGGAGCGCGTGCGTCGGCGCGCGTTGTTTGGACATGTGTCGGATTTGTTACTTCAAGTGCATTACCAGATTGTTGTTTTTGTTGCACTTAATCAGTATGTTACATACTTGACGCAAAGCTGCAGAAGTGTGTTGACTTGGCCGTGGGTATGCTGATCTGATTATGGACTGAGCCCAGAAATAAATATGTAAGTATCTTCATGGGAAAGTCGTGCCTGACAGATGGCGAGATATTAAAATGTTAACGGTAACCAAAATATATAATGCTGCTTGTCTTAGACGGCCCTTAGGTCCATAACCTAAAGGTTCCCAAAAGCGTTCTATCCAATGAAGTCTCACAAGATCTTTCACGATATCGAAAAGGCCTTTAATAAGGTACGATCGGAGGCATTTACAAAAGCTCTTGATGAGTTTAGGGTTGAGGCTAACCTCAAGTACAGCTTCCACATCCTATTTTGCGACAAAACTGTGGCGATAGAGTTGGCTAGTATACCTTTGGAGGTGGGGTTCTCTTCTCCTTGCTCTGGATTCTCGTAGTGAACGACTTACTGTACGAACTCGAGGAACTAAGCCTTCTGGTGAATGCCTACGCGGTTGAAGTAGAGATTTTGATAAAAGGAAATTTTCTAAACATCGTCCACGATCTTCGACAAGGTACTTGAATGTGGTAACATCTAATCAAACTGAACTAGTTTTATTCACCATGATCGCATATGTTTCTCTCATTTCACTAGGAGGCTCTAGTCTTCAACTTGTGAAGTACTTGGACCTTATCCTGGATAGGAATCCAAATAACAAAAAAGATGTGCAGCGAGATGGTGGAAGAGGGAGTCTTATGTTGGGAGCTTTCTATCAACTCTACCAACAGGCTTCGAAGTTTCTAGGAAAATTGGGAGAGGGAGTCTTCTGTCGGGAGCTCTCTTTTAACTCTACCTTCAGGCTACTAGACCCCTGCAATAGTGGCTGCCACCAAGGTAGCAGTTGATGATAATTGTTATAAGGTGAGCTGCACTTCGTAGTGAGCTCCTTCAGTGAGGTATTGAGCTCATTAACAGTACTCTCAAGACTAATCAAGCAGTGTTTGACCTTTTTATTAGTAGAATCAAGCTATGTTGTCATCCAACTAACTTAGGTGCTTAGTCACAGCGAAATTGCAGGAAACTGCAAAGCTGATGACCTTACTATAGAGGTTCTATTTATTTTAATTTCATCAGATTGGGAACTTGCCGGTATTGCGCTCTTCTTTTACGGTCGCAAATCAAGATTTGCATCTAGGGACCTCTCGCGGGCTTGACAGATGCTGATATATAACCCGAATGTGTACGGTTGTGATATCTTTGAGATCCAGAGTTGAAAGCAAGAGGAGCTCTGAACTACTTGCTCTTAGCAAAGTTCATCTCGCCGCAATGGTAGGTATCCTCACTGGAAGCTCAAATCCCTGTTTCGATCTACAAGTGTCTGGCGATTCATATCTGAAAGTTTTGGACATCAAAAAGCGCTAGCGTTCATCACTGTCCAACTCGGATCCTGCATTACATTTTGATGGTCAATTCTCTAACAATGTAACTACTATACATAAGTATAGTTAAATATAGTTTACATTGACTTATGTACCTTCTGATAGAATCGTGTGATTCAGATAAATATTTTTGTTGAAGAAGTGATCCAGCTGAAGTAGCCATCAGAGTTTCGAAGATTTTATTATTCAATATTAATTTTTCTCCAGTCTTTCTACAACTTCAAAAGAGAAAGTGTTGCTTAAATGAGCTTTTGATGCCAGAAAATATTATATACAGCTATTTCTATTTGTGCTCTTTTATACCGACTCTAGGTAACCAAGCATTTTTTAGTCAAATGCTGTACAATTTCCAGTCCTTGTAGAGACCTGTGGAACATTTTTAGACTATGTTCTCAGCCAGTTTATGACGACTTAAAGTCGATATTTTCAGCTTTATTGAGATACTGGGCTTATAATTTTCATGTACTTTGTGTCTTATAACCTTTAGATACTGTCTAATCGAGTCTCGAACTAACTGAGTTAAACTGTTTTACATAGTACATTGGGACACATTTATTTGCTTTACGTCCAGCGTGATGTTTTGTCAATATTAGGGCTGCTCTTAGGACAGTTCCACAATATGTAGCTTCGAGTCTCGAGTTTTGAGTTGATTAGAACCATTTAAAATATGTAAGCGCTTAAGCTAAAATTTACTTGAGTTGCTTTTGACCTTATATAATCTGAGATAATTTAGAAAACATTAGAGATGTTCTGAATGTCATGTGAAACGAACCCAATTTTCAAGGCATTTCATTAATATAAAAGGTGTATTTTACCTAAAGTTGACTCTAGCTCATATCCTTCCATATTCAGAGACAATTTAGCCAATATTGGGGCAGTTCTTACCATGAAGCCAAATTTAGAGTCTCGAACAATTTGAAATTAGTGATTTAACTTAAGTTTAGCTGAGCTGCTCTTGCCGTCAGATATTATTATATAAAATTTAGATATTAGGGGTGTTCTAAATTGCAATGAATCTTTGAGTTCTGAACCAATTGCTTAGAATATGATGTTCGACTATAGTATCCTTAGATAATATTAGGGATGTTCCAAATGTCACATAACTTCTTCGAAAACAAGAAATGAACATACAAGACAATGTTGAAAAACTTTCTTCTGTAGACAATATTAGCGCTGTTCTTAATATGAAACGAAACGAAAATACACTTCAAGTCTCGAGTAATTTTAAATGTGCGCTTTTACTAAAGTTGAGCTAAGCTGCTTTTGCCAATAGGTAATTTAGATATAGGGGTGTTCTAAGTGGCAACAAAAAAATTTAATCTTCTAGCCTCGAAGAATTTGACTGGAATAATCTAAAATATAATGTTCAGCTAAAGTAGGATTATCCTTTTATACTCTCACAAAACTTAGATAATATTAGGGATGTTCTAAATATAACTTAACTTCCCCTCTTTCGTAAATAGGAAAATAAACAAGACAATAATGAAATTTCCATTGACATTAAATTTGCGGTCTTTGAAATTTTCTTGGCATCTTTGTTAAAAAATACCTGCAAAAAAATGTTTTTTTTTGTTTTTGAAAAAATCAAAATATATTTTTTTTTTTAAAGAAAATTTCTTGTTTCAAAAAATTCAAAATATTTTTTTTTTTGATAAAAGAAGACTTCTTGTTTTAAAAAATTCAAAATATTTTTTTTTGATAAAAGAAAATTTCTTGTTTTAAAAAATTCAAAAATATTTTTTTTGTGAAAAAAGAAAAATTTTGGTTTTAGAAAATTCAAAAATATTTTTTGTTTAATTCCTGGTTTTAAAAAATTCAAAATATTTTTTTTTTGAAAAAAGAAAGTTTCTTGTTTTAAAAAATTCAAGAATTTTTTTTTTGTGAAAAGAGAAAATTTCTTGTCTTAAAAAATTAAAAACTATTTTTTTTTTCTGAAAAAAGAAAATTTTTCGGTTTTAAAATATTTTAAAATTTTTTTTTAATATCTGGTTTTAAAAAATTTTCTCGGTTTATAAAAAAAATTTTGTTTTGGAAAAAAATCTTGTTAAAATATCCATAAATATTTTTTCTTTGAAAAAAAATGTCACCTTTAAAAAAATCCATATCATTTAAATGGCTCATAAATATGGCGATGTCATCAGGTGCATAATTTGAAAAGCTAAATAAGTGAAAATTGCTAATTAAAATATACTTAAAGGCCGAATATAATGGATTTGTCTCCACTCCACACCATAATCGAAGTCGATAAAGATCATCCAATAATTTTCCATTTTATTTCAATTTTTAATTTATTTCTGTTTTTTTTTTGAATATTTGTTGCTCAGCACTCCATAGTCAATAACCAAAAAGCGTTTAATGACCAACAATCGCTTCCGCTCGATCAGACAGGGCGAATGGCGTATAATTGTTGTTGCTACTTTTGGCCGAAGTGTGCGCGGACTTGTTGCGCAGACACCTGTTACACGAGTGCACACGCGAATAAGCAAGTGGTGGAAGGGCGCATAGATACCGCAGCCAGACAAAGGTGTGGCTTCGGAGACAGAGAAATTAAGCGAGAAAAAATATTCAAAAATTATTTATATACATACATACATATGTACATATACATACACATATGTATGTATATTAAAAATCAATTCAAAATCGTTGACAAATTTCGTACAGAACCGCAACAGCTGCAGGCCGCGTCGAGTGGAAATATTAACATGCAGCAAGTGGCAGACCAAAAAATATACATATATAAAAAATGCAAATAAAATTAAAAATTAAAAAAAAAAATTCAAAAAAATCTAAAATAAAGAAAAAAATATCTAAAATAATAACAAAAAATTATATTCAAAAAACAGTTTTTTTTAAATTCTAAGTGAAATTCTTGTTGCATGCGTCGTCACAGTCGTTGCCGTCGCATAATTTCAAGCGCTGCTAATGTTACGTAAATATTTGCCTCCACACGTCCGCATATTTACACGCTTACCTCTGCACATACAACTAAATACTCATATGCTCATACTCTCATACAAATGTGGGCACTAATGTGTTACTTATTTGCTCCGCGCCGGCAACTCGAATTAGTTGCCGCGATTTGGGTTTGGCCAGTTTGCTGGCCACAACAGTTGAATTACCGTAAATGGGGCGCCTGAAAGTCGAGTGAAGCCAAATAATTATTGTCGTTGTGATTTGTTGTTGTTAGTGTTGTGTATTTGAACACAAATATATGTAAGTAAATAAATGGAAAAGAATGGATATGTACGAGGCTAGTGTGATATGCTCGTGATTTATTGACAAGAAATGTTACGCTGCTATTGTCAAATGAGTAACAGCTGTCATCAAGTCAACTGTTATAAATTTTGAAGCTTAAAACTGACTTATTGAACTCTGGCGGCTCTTTTTCTATTCAAATACCGACGAGGGAGTTGTGGGTGCAAAGAAGTCGTTGGAGGAGAGGGACAGTGAGTTTCTTTACGGATGGAATAAAGCTTGGGGGATGGTTGGTGGAGGGGTTTAATGTCAGGAGCTCTCTATCAACACCAGCTTCAGACTTCCTGACTATTGCAGAGTCTTCCAAGCCGAGGCTGCAGCCATTAAGGTAGCAGCAGATCTATTGGTCCAGAGTGCAACCTCCTTCAGAGGAGTGACCATTTATAGCAGAGCGGCGATACTAGCCTTAAACTTATTAACAGTGCGTTCAGGCTTGGTCGAGGAGTGTCTAACCTAACAGCAGAATAGGAGCGGGTCGGTGCTCCTCTATCCGCTTGTGTTCTACTTCTAGATAGCTGGGCATGTGCTTTCGCAAAAGTCTTTGGCCCAAGATCGATTGCAAGAGATCCCTCAGTAAGGCTAGTCTCCCCTTACTTGTGGGGCTTTAAACAGGCCATCGCCCTATTGGCGACAATGCTGTAGGGTTGGGAATTTTACTAGGCGTCGTCTGCAGAGGCTGTATGGAAGAAGATGAGGTGGAAACCACTCAACACTTCCTTAGTGACTGTCCCGCATTTGGGAGGTCAAGACTTAAACACTTGGGAGCGCATATCTTCAGACATCCCACCGAATTGGCGGGAGTGGAATATAAACGTCTGTGCAAATTTCTATTGGTTACTAAGCATTTTGCTTATTTATAAGTTCGTAATTCGTAAGCAATTTATAAGAAGAATTCCTGTCTTCTTTTCGATGGCTTGACAAAGGACTACATATAGCACATAGCAGTCCACGTCCTAAACTAACCTAGTAATCAACTACGAAAGGTGAATCCCTTAAGTTATGCTGGTTATTAGACAAGACATGAGCTTTTGTCACTGAAAGTACTACTCAACGAGTCCAAATCACTTGCAATCCAAAAACTAAGAATCTCTGCTTCCAGGAGTGTCGAAAAATCAAAGCTCAAGGAATCAAGTTGTAGATTCCTTGACCTTCCGTTTAAAAAGCTGCTGTAAATTGGTCAGGAGATTCCTGTACACTGAAAATGAATGAAAATATTCAAAGGGTATTATGAATAAATGAAAAAAAGTTTATGTATTTTCATGAATTATGTTTCGAAGTAATTTAACTTCAAAGCGGTAACGACTTCACCAAATAAAATTTTGGTTATAAATAAATGGAACTTATACTGAGCCTTATTAACTTGATTATTGTAGATTCCTTCGTAACTGATGAGCCTTTCGGACCATCTGTCTGTCAATCCATTATAAGAGTGAACTTTAGATAGTTCGAAAGTAGATTTTTCAGCAAGCTGATTACTTCCGGATCTCAATATTTAATTCCGCAACAGGTATTATTTATGTTGTCACCGTTATAGTGGTAAGTGAAAATCGTCGAAAGAAAGGTGGTTGTAAACAGAAAGAACTAAATTCGAGCTATACTAACTCGATTACTAAAGATACCTGGCCAGTGTATAAGCTTCAGCAATCCTCGGCCTCTCCTTCTGTTGATCCGTGAGTAGAGTTGCCTTTAGATCGTTCGTTGTTAGGTTTATTTTGCAAGCTGATTGCTTTCGTGATATTCCACTGGAGGGTTTATTCCTCAATTCCTTAAAGATAATTTTTTAAAGAGCTGTTTGCTTCCGAGTTATCTCACTGGAGGCTTATTTTCGTAAAATACTTTATTTATGTTGTAATTCTCGGACCTTCCGTCTGTCGATGCTTGATTAGAGAGACTTTTATGTAGTTCGATGCAAAAGTTTTTAGCTAGCTGGCTGCTTCAGGTTATCATATTAAAGGCTTCTTTGCTCAACAGAGGTTATTTATGTTATCATTGGGTTTATTGAACTCTGAACCTTTTGCTGGACCACATGACAATGATCGAGTAAGCTACAGCTGAAGTCCTGAGAGGAATATCAAAAACTTTCCCATCAAATTTCAAAACAAGTGACGAATTTGAGCCTGAGAGAACATGAGAAAAAATGTGGATCGACCCCAAAACCCAAGCAAGGATCGGAAAAGCGGTGGATCAGATGAAAATATTAAATTTTTTTAAACAAAAAGTCTAAAATATTTTTCTCCCAAAAGTGTGTCTTTCGGCAATCCACTGTCCGTTCAAACGACCGAGTGTTGCGTTGTGTGTGTTTACTCGCTTCACCTTGCTACGCTTTGAGCGTGCTCACACGCAAATGAAATAATTTCGCGTTTATTTGTTTTTAATGGGCAAATAATAAGCAATAAATCAAATGGTTGGCATATTAATATGCCGCACATATGGCGCGCTTGTCAAATGCCAGCAACAACAAAAGCAAACAGTCATTTTAATGTGTACAACAACAACAAAAGCATGCTTACAGTAGCTGTTACAGCAATGCTACTATAAAATGACGGTAATGACAATAATCATATAATTATAAATTATACCAACAACAAAATGTTTATTTACACAAATGTTCTCGTTTGCATGGCTGTGTGTGTGCATGTGACTTTAAGTAAATGACAAAGAGCAAATTTGTGCGATTATTTATTCTAAATAAATATTTAAATTATATACTTGCTAAACGAATTTTTTATATTTGAAAAGGTTTTTTATTTTTTTTTTTTGAATTTTATTTTGGAATTTTTTAATTTATGCAGAACATGATAGTACGTTTTTGTTGTTATAGCGAATATCTATCCCAGTTTGAAGAAAATCACAAAACACGAAAATCCGAAGTCATCTAGCGGCAAACTCTCCCTATAGAGGAAAGGAGGAAAGGGTGTTAGGTGAGTGGTTTTGTTTAAATTAATATTAGCTCGATTCAAGAGTTTCCAAAGCACTTGGGAGGCGCATCCACTGTAAAATTAAATTAAATGTTTTTTTACTTTAAACAAGTTTTTCTCAAAACTTCTTATTCTTTCCTTATTTGCGTAAACGGGTTTACAACAGCGCGCCAGTCATTCCTCCCTTTCGCTGTTTGGTGCCAATTGAAGATTCCAATGTAGCCAGGTCCTTCTTCACCTGGTCTTTCTAACGAAGTGGAGGTCTTCCACTTTCTCTGCTTCCCCCAGCGGGTACTGCGTCGAATACTGTCAGAGATGGTGTGTTTTCATCCATACGGACGTCATGACCTAGCTAGTGTAATCATTGTCTCTTAATTCGCTGAACTATGCCAATATCGTCGTATAACTCGAATAGCTCATCGTTCAATCGAGTACGATATTCGTCGTTACCAATACGCAAAGCACCATAAATCTTCCGCAGAACCTTTCTCTCGAAAACTGGTATCGCTGACTCTTCAGATGTTGTCATCGTCCATGCCTCTGCACCATATAGCAGGACGGAAATAATGAGTGACTGTAGAGTTTGGTTTTTGTTCGTCGAGAGAGGACTTTACTTCACAATTGCCTGCTCAGTCCGAAGTAGCATCGATTGACAAGAGTTATTCTGCGTTGGATGTCGAGGCTGACATTGTTGTTGGTGTTAATATTGGAAAGGAGGAAATACTGGCTCCACGATAGCAGAAATTATCTGCGACTTCGAAGTTATAACTGTTAACAGTGACGTCGGATCCAAGTCGCAAGTGTGACGACTTTTTGTCTGCTGACAGGAGATACATATTTCGTCTTGCCCTCGTTTAATACGAGACACATTTACTTACCTTTCTTATCCTGTCTTAGGACGTTATCGACGTACTCCTGCAGCTTTATACTCTTATAGAAGTTTGCATCTACTCGATTAAGCTCTGCAGCTCGAATTATTTTCTCCAGCAGTAAATAAAAGAAGTCGTACGATAGAGACTCGCCTTGTCTGAAACCTTTTTTGCTATTGAACGTTTCGGAAAGATCGCTCAAGATTCTTACCGACCTTTTGGTATTGCTCAACATCAGTTTACACAGCCATATTAGTTTCAGGGGAATACAAAACTCAGACATAGCGGCATAAAGGCAGCTCCTTTTCGTACTGTCAAAGGCAACTTTGAAACGGAGGAAGAGGTGGTGTGCCGATTCTCCTTTAACGGGTCTTTTCCAAGATTTGGAGCATGGTGAACTGACCAGATAAGTTGTTGATTTTCCAGACTTAAGGCCACACTGATCAGGTCAGGTCTTAAGGAAACTGTAATTAATTTCTTCCTGAGGTCAAGCTGAGGTCTTTGCTAATGCGAAACCTGCGGAGCTGACCTCTATTGCATATCTATTGTCAACATTTATGTAGACAGGCAAGCAGCAATCAAGGCTGTAATCTCGTATCGGATATTGGTCGGAAGTGTCTTGGGAAGCAGGGCAAGTGGAAAGTGTTACCAGACGCAAGAAACTTCACCTCTACTAGGTGCCAGTCCACAAAGGCATCAAGGGCAATGAAATAATGGACAAGATTTCGCAGAATTGTGTAAAACTTGGTGAACATTGGGAAACCCATTCATTGTCCATATGACGAGCTGCACAGAAGCATGGTAAAGAAAATCAAAACCCGATGAAGTGAGTTACTTGAGTGCAAAACTGCAAAAGCCACTTATAAAACGGTAGAAAAGACGGTAGGAACAATATCGGAATATTAACTGATCACTGTCTGGTGGTGACACATGCTCGCAGAATGGGGCTGACAGATCGAAAAGACTGCTTGAAATGTCTAGAGCAAGGCACCAAGGAAACAATGCAGCATCTCTTGTGCACTGGTCCCGCATTCGCAAGACTACGGTGTAAGCAACTGAGCTCCCCACGGTATGATACATTGGTGGAGGTATCGATAGTGACTGCTCACTACTCACTCATGAATCTTGTAACTGAACTCCATCTGGTATCGCAAAGGACCAACACTGGTCTATGCGTGGCTCATTGATCTACCAGATTTACCTAACCTAACCTTATATCAAAGCAACAAAGAGTTCAAAAATGACAGTTACTCGGAATTAATAATATGGATAACCAAAAATTTCATTAATGTTTTTATGATATTGGTTGACTTACATATGTATATGTATACTTTCTGTATCTTGTGCTAAACGACTGAAGTTCAAAGAAATCGTGTTTTGGAGCAAAGTAAATATTACCTGAGAATAGAAGTTAAGACGTTCAGAACGTATGTAGCTTTCATTTTGAAGAAAGATACTTATAATAGGAAGAAAAACGGAAGGGAATTTCCATTCGTTGTCATCTCGAAGATTTCCAGTTTCAGAAAAATAACAGTTCGCAAGAGTTTGATTAAAACCCTTAATTACATGAGTATATTGATGGTTAAGCCTCAGGGCCTGGATAAACAAAATAATTAGTGTCAAAGATCTTGACATTGCTTCAGAAAAGTTTCTCATAATGAAATTCCTCAGAACGTGATATTTGGTGAATAAATTGAATAGGAATAGTAAAGAAATATGATTGGTCTAGCATATGCTCCAAAAATAATTAGAAACACCTACCAGAATGTTAAACCAGTACATACGCTAAAATACTGTAGTTTTTTCAGCAAACTCAAAGGTTATACTTGCATGTTTTCGGTTTTTAAAATTAATCATAAATACATGTTTCAAAAATGTAAGCTTGTAAAATTCTATTCTTATTATCAACACGATATTTCTGTAATTATCGGTTCCTTTGTGCCATTATTGCGCTAAATATATTTACGAAATATTTTAGTTTTATTTATGAAATAAAATATTTACATAAATAAAACATATGCTTTACATCGTCAAACTCATAATCGGATAATTTTAGTTCGTTCATTGTTTTTTCGCGTTGCTCTCATAAGCCTTACCATAAATTAGGCCTGCGTCTCCAACGATTTCTAAACAAATTCCTCCAACAATAGTGGTTTCATTCATTTTTATATTCAAATCTTTTTCTTTACAATACTGGACAATTTCTAACCCTTCGACTTGATTCGGGTTTTCAACAGCTTTAACCACCTGCTAAGCCCTTCAATGAATTTCTACAGATTCATAATATAAATATGTGTGTGTGTTTGTGTTTCTGCGCCCATTCCCGTTCACAATGAATTGTCGTGCTCGCATTTTGCTCCAATCGTCCCGTTAAATATTCATTACTACTAGTCCAGAGTTGTTATAATCGTATTAATTTTCATTTGAATGATCTAAATATGATAAAATTTGACAATCTCTTGCCAAGCGCGATCATAAAAATAAATGAGTTACCGATCGTAAAAATCATCGACGCTTGGCGCAGCGTGATATATTAAATACATGTTAATCCGAACGCGAGACGAACACGCGCACAGTGGGCTGGAATTGTTAAAAGTTGGAAAGTGTTACAAAAACATGAAAATTTGTTATTTGATTCACACTACTTGTTGCTAGAGAGCTATTCTCTACTAAAGTTAAGTAAAATGCCCAAGGTATGGAGTTAAGGTTATTAAGGATGGCTTGCCTCAAAATGCCTCATGCGTCTAATGAACTTTCGGCAAAAAATAAGTGTCCACAGCCTCCATCGGGGCTGCACCGCGGAAGAACATACTCACGAGAGGAAGCTAACAAGGTGACGAAGGACCATACACCGATCAGCACCTAATGCGCACAGACGTCGAAGAAAACCCTGGGAAAGCACCCATCGGAATCTCGAAACGGATTAGTTTGACAAAAGGCTGTTGAGAGCAGTATTCAATCATTTCTGTAGGTAAGAGTGACATTTCAACGAAATGGCTGCCATACTAATGCCGTTCTCGGCTCCGTCTCATTAAAACCCTGTCAAGCTACCTTCGTTCGAAGCCTGATGTTCAAGGTCCGCTCTTCCATAAACTGATTTCTATACTCAGAACTTTTTCAGGAATATAAGTATCTTTTATATAATATGCTGATTTTCCTTTTTTAGAGTAGGTGAAAAAATAATGGATGTTTTTTGTTGATTTTGTTAGTATTGAGCGATTCAGTAATGGTGCTCAGAATCCAAAATTGAAATGATGGGTCCATATTCCACATTCCTAGCTATAAAACTGGATGAACTAAGCTACAATTTAGCCTGAGGACTGTTTGGAGTTCCTCGATCATTTATGCCACGTAATAATAAATATTCAACTGCAATATTACTTCCAAATGGCTGCGAAATATGAAATCTCGCAACTTCTGACATCCAAAAGCTAATAGTTTTCTCAAATCGATGGCTTCACAATATTTACTACATTTTCTAGGCTGCCACTGTCTCAAACACCAAATTTATAACCATAATAAAGAATTGAACACATTTCTGGTTGAAAAATCTCAAGAAAATGGGATTATCTCCACAATGCTCTGACACGAGATCGAAAGAGAATCATCCGAAATGCTGTGTTCCGGTATCCACAAGGCAGTCGACGGTAAGGTCAACCATCTTTAAGCTGGAGAAGAAGTTTGGACATATGTAGAAATATCTATGGTCCAAAAAAGTGGGAGACGCCCTGTGACTTCAGCTCCCTCGCAGAGTCATTGTGTACGCTATGTGAATAAATGAACACCAAAGACTTTCAGCTATATATTTCTTATATTTCACCCAGTCCTTCCTACACGTTGTCCCACTGTGTGCTCCTCGAATATGACAAACTGTGACTAGCTAGCAAACTCGAGCAATTTCGTAAAACTTGTATTTATGTGCGTACACAATACATGTTTATAAGAAGCTTGACGTTGGAGCTGTGATAGCGGGTTCCGCTCTCATGTGGCTTTAACTGCGGCAACCTTTGGATGACTTGCGGCCTACTCGTTGGCGAAGTGATAAATAAATAAGAATATATTTAGAATTTGTAAATAGTTGGATCTTAATTTAGATTCAAATATCTTTTTGTCATCAAAGCATAGAAAATATATAAATTGTACTTTTGTCAATATTTGAGGGAATTAATTCGTTTAGGTCATATTTAAATAAAGACTTCAAAAGCCTTCTTTTTCTCTTTAAAATGGTTAAAACACAATGCCGACAAAGAATGTTAACACGTTCATATTTGTATATACATATGTATGTACGTATATACATACATATGTATTATATATAGAAAAGAGCATTCGGCTTTTGTTTACATTTTAGAATATGAAAAATTTATGAATGACAATTATTTAGTGGCAATAAAAGTTATGTCTGGGAATTTGTGAATTTTAAAACAGAAAGTACCTTTATGAATATATGTATTTTATACTAAACTTTACAACTGGTTTTATAAAACTAGGTATATTTTTTTATATTCAAATTTTTAAATTTCTTAAAAATATTTTTAAATTTTTTTTGAAATTATTTAAAAAAAATCTTTTTGAAAATCATGAAAATTTGTTTTTAATATAATTTTTGAAAATCTTGAAACTTTTTTGTAAGATTTATTTCTTCAATATTAAAAAATTTCTTTTTGATATTTTTAAAATTTTGAAATATTTTTAAATATTTTGAATTTTGTTTTGAGAGTATTAAAAAAAATTATTATTGAAAATTGTTTTAAATTTTATTTTTAAAAATTGTGAAAATTTTTTGTAGATTTATTTCTTTTATATTTTGAAATTTTTTGAGACACTTTTAAAATTTTGTTTTGAGAATACTAAAAAAAATTATTTTTGAAATTTTTTTATCAGATTTATTTTTTTTTGATATTTTGAATTTTTTTTTTATATTTCCAAAAATAAATGTACGTTTATATAAAACTTATATTTAATACATTTTTTTGTAAGTATTAAAAAAAAATCTTCAAAAATTGTTTTAAATTTTATTTTTGAAAGTTTTGGAAACTTTTAGTAGACGTATTTTTTGAATATTTTGAAATTTCTTTTTAATATGTTTAAAATTTTGGAATATTTTACTTTTTTAATTTTTTCAATTTTCTTTTTGAGAATATTAAAAAAAAACCTTTTGAAAATTTTGAAAATTTGTTTTAAATTTTACTTTTGAAATGATAAAAATATTTTAGTATGTTAATTTATTTAATGCTATGAATTTTTTTTAATATTTTTAAAGTTATGTAATTTTTTTTGGGAATATTAAAAAAATTCTTTTTGAAAATCTAGAAATTTTTTTAAAATCATGAAAATGTTTTAGTTGACTTATTTTTCTAGTATTTTAATTTTGCTTTTTGATATTTGTAAAATTTTGAAATTTTTTTTTAAATATTTAAAATTTGTTTTGATAATATTTTTATTAAAAATCTTGAAAAATTGTTTTTAATTTTATTTTCAAAATCTTGAAATTTTATTTTAGTAGATTTATTTTTTAATTTTTTGGAACTTTTTGTTAATAGTTTTAATATTTTGAATTTTTTATATATTTAATATATTTTTGAAAATATGAAAAATTATTTTTAATTTTATTTTGAAATTATTGGAAAATTTAAGTAGATTTATTTTTTTCAATATTTTGAATTTCTTTTTAATATTGTTAAAGTTTTGAACTTTTTTTATATATTAATTTTTTTAATTTAGTTTTTTTGTTTGAAAACAAAAAAAAAATTTTTTGCTTTGAGAATCTTGAAAAATTGCTTGTAATTTTACTTTTTGTTAAAAATATTTAAAAATTAAGTTTCAAAAACTTAAAAATCAAAATAAAAGTTATTAAAACAAAACAAAAATTGAAAAATAAATTTTAGAAAATTTTTTAATACGAAAAATATATATTTTTTTTAATTTGGCTATAAAACACCACATCGTTAAAAATATACAAAATCGTTCAACTCTCGATCATAAAAATCTCTCTTTAAATTAATTTAATATGCCATTAAAATCATTAAAATTTTTTATTGAAATCGGACTGCTTTTCTAATTCGTTTCGGTTGTTAAATACGGTAATTAAATTTAACGGCAACAAAGTGATAGCGACCACACAAGCTTTATACCGAAACTTTATATGGAGAGTGATAAGCTTTTAAGGCGCATCTCTTTTAACAGCTGCAAATGAGTAGAAGAGTTCAGAGAAAGACTGAAGCAGAGCTAAGTTTGGACTTCCGATTTCAGCAATCTCTCTGTACTGCTTATAAAAATATCAAAGCTATATAGTGCTTTTGAAAGTTATCATAAGCTTCGAAGCAGGTATTGTCAACTTACGGTAAAAAATATTTTACAGATCTCTTGTCTAAAACTGCTGAAGCGAAACGATAAACTAGCGGAACCAAATTGTGTTTTTAAAATAAAAAGCTTATTGCAAGCCGCTGGCTAGGCTCCCTTAACCTATCTCTTTGGCATCATCGACGGGTTGAAAGTTTTATTAAACGACGAAATATCTTTAAAGCAAATTGTTTTATTTTCAGACCTAAGTTTGCCCTGATTTAACGTTTATGTATATAGGCTTTGAGCCAAATGAGAGGTTTTAGAATATTTATTATCGTATTGTCGAACCTTGACTTACTTAGTGGTGCTCATCGAGAAATCTTTTTAGAGAGAGAGTTTAAACAATGTTCAATGGAGTCAAAGGGGGTTCAGGAAGAGCCAAATAACTTAAATTTTGATTTTAAGTGTGCTTCTATGGAACGGCAGCAGAACTCCTGAGATGTCAACTCTTATTCTTTTTCTTCTTAAAAAAAAGAGCGTAAGGAGCACAGAGAGAGCAAGCAGGCATATAAATATCAAAATTATGAATATTTTAGTGCAGCTCAACAGTATTTACACCCAACCACGACTGAGCAAAGAGAAACGAAGTACAATAAAAATTCAAAACTTCCAACAACAACAAATATTTATTCAAATTAAGCAACATTTTATGGCCGATTATGAATTTGTTTTGGTCGTTAAAGACACCATCCATCGATTGGTGATTTTCTTTCACTTTTATTTTGTTGCCTGCGAAGTCACCAACAAGCAGCGATCATATTAAGCTTAACTGCGCACCCACACACATACATTAATATAAACATACACCTATAAACACACACAAACATACCAATAAATTGAAAGTGTAAGGTTTGGCCTTATGCTAGTTTGAAGTGTTGACTCGAGCGCAGCGCGCTAGACATTTAAATTCGAGCTGGTTGTTGTTATCATCGGCAATTAAACTTGTTGTGGAGCTCAACAACAAGAAAAAATGTTAACTTCGCTTGTACCGTTGGTATAATACCCATCACGAATAAAAAAGTTTCCTTACCTTTTGAACGGTTAGTTTGTATGGCAACTATATGCTATAGTAAACCAATCTGAAGAATATATTCGGGGATTGTAAAGTTGCCTTGAACAGTAATATATGCCGATTTTCGTGAAGATATCTTGTCAAATAAAAAGTTTTCCATACAGGGACTTGAGTCTGATCGTTCAGTTTGTATGGCAGCTATATGCTATGTTAGTCCAATCTGAACAAAATAATCGGAGATAGTACCGTTACCTAGGATAATAATTTGTGTAACATTTCTTGAAGATATCTTGTCAAATAAAAAAGTTTTCCATACAGGGACTTGAGTTTGATCGTTCAGTTTGTATGGCAGCTATATCTTCTATTTATCCGATTTTGGCGGTTCCGACAAATATGTAGCTTCTTAGGGAGAAAAGAATGTGTGTAAAATTTAAGGTCGATATCTCAGAAACTGAGGGACTAGCTCGCCTATATACAGGCAGAGTTCGGCTCAGCCAGGCCCTTCATTGTTATATACTTACTTATGTAGTATACATATACATATGTATATATGAATGCAGGTTATATATATGTATTTCTATATGTAGATATATATTGAGCCTCCGTTGTTTTCTTCTGAGTGTAATAAAATTCATAGCGAACTTAGTATACCTTGGTTCAGGGTATAAAACACCGATAGACCGCGTCTTCGGATCGAAATAGCAGCGAATGTACCAAAAATAGCACTTCACATGCGACTATTTTTTGTAGATACCGTGTTTTGTAAACACAAAAACAACCACAACAACAATAAATGTAAGCAACAACATTGATGATTTTATACTTTTGGTGGCATTTAACTGCAGACCCACAGCCAAGGCTTAGTCAGAAGCTCGTCTACTGCAGATCATGTTCGGTCTATTTGGTAGTTGTTCTTGTCTTTTGGTTTTAAATTTTTATGGTGGTCATTTGATGTTAGGCTAGTTGGCTATTTAGCCATTTTAATCGGACGCTGACAAATGCTCGTATAAGTTTGTTTTTAAGTGCCATAATGTCGTCGTTACCGCCGTCGTCTTCGTCGTCAGCTAGAAAGTGTCATCAAGGTTGGCGACGGGCGCGTCGACGGCTCATTTTATTGCCCTCAATTGGTGTACGATGGTATTGTTATACAAGCGTGTGTACATCTGCTGACTGACGTTAAGTGACCAGAGCTTTTTGGAGTTGCTAACTGCAGAGTTTAGGGTTATATCTCGGTTCCGCGGGATCAGTATACTTTAATGCTGAAAATGGATCGGTGTTTAGGGAATGAGTTCTTACGACATAAACTTTAGAAACTTTGGATATGGAATCAATTCGTCGGTAACTCTCTGGGAGTGATTTCAGGAGTGACTGCTTTGTAAAAGTTATGGATATGCAAAGTTTGAGGTTGAAATGCTTATGATCCTTAAAAAATTGTGTCGTTAAGCTCTTTTATTACTGCCGGCATATGTAAAACTAATATTTGAGTTCCTAAGCAGTTATGTAACTTAATACTTTGAGGTTAGAGGGTTGTGAAAGTCTAAGTTATGGGTAAATTATTTGTTTCAGAGTGATGTATCTAGAAAGTAGTACTTGGACCCATATTGACATTGGACATCTAATACATTTCATATGGAATCTTTCATGGCTGTGGAAACTAGCTCTAGTAATTTTCCAAAGCAAAAATAGGAGTAATCTCAGAGACCTATAAAAATCTTGGTGGCATTAGAAATTCTTTGAAATGAGAACGTCTTAAAAAATATTCGATTAAATGTGGATATACATATGTACTAAATATTTTGCAGTTAAAAAATCTTCATTAGACTATATCGAACAGTATCAAAACTCAAACCTATTCACGTTGCTACAGGGATCTAGTTAAAATACCGAATATTAAAAATGTTTAATACTGTAATTTTCTCATGCAGTTTTCAACAAGCTTACGATCAATCCCGAAAATAAAACTGAATTTTCGGGACTGCATAAAAATCCCGATCAATCCCGAATATAAAGAAATTTTTTTTATCTATTTTCATTCGTTTCTCAGTTATTTTACGGTAAATCCCGAATATAGGGAGAATTTTAGGGACTACACTAAAACCGCGTATATCAAAAATGTGTAGTTATATCTATTTTCATACCTTCGCAGTTATTTTACGATAAATCCCGAAAATATAGTTGACTTTTCGGGACTACACAAAAATCCCGAAATCCCGAGTATTAAAAATCTTTGATGCCATCATATTTTATGTGCGTTTTCATAGCCTAGCTGAAAATCCAAAAAAAATATCAAATTTTCTGGACTTTACCGCAGTCCCGAAATATCGGTATTTAAAGGAAAATCACATACTTTCGCGTCTCAGACTATTTGGCTTGTTTTAACGACTTTTAACTGCAAAGAGATTTAAATTAAATCGATTACGAGAAGCGCAGAGGCATCAACACATTAGCTGCCACCAACAGCGATAGCAGGACTTACATACATATGTACATACATATTTATGTATGTGTTGTATGTTGATGCGTATGTACTAACGTGTGCATTTACATATCTCTACTGAAACATAGATTTACGCACATAATGCAGATAATTTCGAAGCTTAAATGACCAAGGTAGCGCAAGCGATTATAGTTACTTAGGTGGGTACATTAGGGTGGTGCTTAAAGAAGGCTTAAACGATTTTTATAACAAATTCGCCGAAATATTTCGAGTTTTCGTTTTCAGGAATAATTTTTGAAACTGCAATTCAAAATTTTTCATATGAATTTCGTTGGCTATCCTAATAGTCTGAGCTATTGTTCAAAACTTCTATGCCAATTATTTGAGCTTGATGTTCCTGTTGGTGCAAAATTAACAAATTTTTTTTCTTTCATTTAAGTGTCACCCTAGTGTTCGCCTGTTAGTGGTAAATTAAGAAAACATATTTCTTTTCATTTAAGCGTTACCCTAATGTCCGTATGTTTGTGTACATAACTATATTGTCGTCTGCACAGCCTCTTAAATTTCGTCGTACCGTTGCTTCGATTTGATGTTATTTATGCAAATCGCTGATCGCTGGCAGTTTAGTGGCGATCATAAAAATGGCTAATAAAAATCCAAAATGGTACTAATTTGGCCATTACCAGACACTGCCGCAACATTTATTTCCATACATATATACACATGAGTGTGTGTGTGTATAACTTTGTGTACACTGTGTCGTTGGGTGGCTGCCAAACGCATTTTCGAAAAGTGTCTATGCGCATGCGCAGCAAGCAGCATTTGATGGCTAGGAATTTCAGCGTCTGCATTTTATGGCAGTAAACAACAACTATAAAAAAACGGTAAACAATGTGTGAAAGCATTCGTTAGGTGAAGCGGTAAATCAACGAACGATGACTTTGAAGAAAAATTTCTTGCTTTTCTCTTTCATCTGCGGCTGTTAGCTGCTGTGGCGAGCACTTTACAGCGCCTCAAGATTTTTTTTTATAAAAATCTAACATTTATCCACACATACACATATTTTTTATATTATATTTAGACCACACACCCGCTGCCTCACTTATCGGTAGAATCAAAAGTCAATCTCTTCGAGTGCCACACAACACAATTGCCTCGTTTTCGATTGCGCCACATGCTAATTGAGTTGCACTGGCATTTGCCACTTCAATGCTTCTACTGACGAGCCAGAAGTAGCCTAGCCTGTGGTCAGCTCTTCATATGCAACGGCCACTTAATAATTTTTTTTATTTTCTTTCCAAACAATTGACTTTGTTTCAGCCTTTTAAAGCGCCTACTTGCTCGGAATATCATAATGTGCTTGTTGCCCACCAAGCATTCTCCTTAAAATTATTTTTTCTTAAATAAAAAATCAAATCAAATACTGTCTGAGGCGGTTAAAGACAACTCCAATCCAATCAAAGCTGTCAAAAGTTTTGAACTTCATTTCGAACCAATGCAATGAATTTTTTGGTGTTGTTGTACTCTAATTCCCACAGTAAGTCGTTGCCGCAATTGTTTTGATACGGACGCCGTTATGTCTGGGCAGTAATACAAATTAATTGCTTTAGACATCACGACGCCGGCCAAGTAAAAGAAGAGCTAATCACCTTGTGGATTTCTTATTTTTTCTTTTAGAGTGAAAGTGAAAAGGATATAGCAAGGTAAATTTTATGAGCAGAAAAATAATATTATTACTATAAACTTTTCTTATATTCCTAATAATATAACTAAGTAATTATATACTATGGATATGTAGGTACTATGTACCTAAAAACACTAAAGTTATCTAATGATTTGCTCGAGTTATGACCTACGATTTTCAAATATTGAGTTGCCTCACTTTGTCATTGCTTTCAATTAGGTACCATTAATATCTGAAGTTATTAGGTTTATAGTAATAAGTGTACTGAATTCGGTTGGAATCTGTGGAGCGGTTTTAGAGTTGCTTGGGTTTGCCTAAGGGCTTATGGAAATATAGTACAAAATATTGTTGATTTATGCACTTTCGTCGTTTTTTTTGCTTCCTAATTTAATGTCAATTTTATCTTCATTTGGTTCCTTTCATGAAAGCCCTTTGCTTTGCTAACAAAACCTGACTTCTCATTGAGAACTATGTCTATAGATTCTGTATCCACTTTTACGATTTTTTCTCGCTCAAAATGTAACAGCTAATCTCAAAAAGTGTATACCTTAAAAACTTCAACACTTTTTAAAAATAACGCTTATGAGTCTTATAATATTTGAAGTTCTTACGGCGAAACAGAATCTTTCCATATAATATTTAATCTATAGTTTTTCTTTCTTAGTTATTACAATTAGTTTTTCGTTGGTTCTCAAGTACAAGAACTAATCTTGAGCCTTGAGACTGCGGCATTGTCATTCCAAAAGAGCTGCGACAAAATTTAATTATTCTTACAACTTAATTGCTCTTAAATTCGGTGACTGCTCAATAATCCACAAAAAGAGTATATAGATCTGGGGATAGCTGCAAATTCAGAAAATATTGCCAACTTTGTTGTGGGCACTGCAAATTCTTAAGAACATACTTTCAAAGCGTATAACTTACGAATCATTTTTCGGAACTTGTCAAAGTTTATTAGTTTCAGCGCTCTACCGGAAAATTTTATTGGAAGTTAAGATTTTCGACAGTGGTTCAAGTATACATTTTAGCTGCTGAATACCGCTTTCTTTTAAAGTCTTGGAGGTCTTTGGTCACTTTTTTGTTGCCTTCATCTGGCTTTTTACTAAAGCTCAGTATTTCTTATTTTAGCATTTGTTCTGGACAGTTAGGTGGATTGCTTCTCTAGATATTAAAATCACTCCATTCCGTTGGAATCACTCTAAAACTTTTTTACTATAGCGACATAAAGCGCGGTCAAGCTAAAAAAACATGGACACTTCATGTTGGCTTAGAAATGGGAGCAATTCCTTTTGTAAACATTCCTTCACAAACGGTGTTGATTGTACCCAATGGAACGAATTAGCTGCTTCTTTTGCCACAACTGCAAATTGCCTGCCACACAAGAAATTGTTTTAGAAATTTTGTCACCTTTTTTACTATCAATTTGTCAGCAAAATTTCCTCGAGAATTGACGGCATAAAATTCCTGGACAGGTAGCTGAGAAAAGTCCGCTAAAATGTTGGTTTCGTATCATCCATTATGCAGCATTTGAATTTCTTAACGAAATCTTTCGTCAGCTTCTTAGCTCGTTGTTTTGCGGTTTCGTTCTTGACGGCGTTTCTATCCAGATCCTCCCTCTATCCGATTCCTTTCTCGTCCTGCGTACGAAAGATTCTGAGCAGCCAGCCTTCCTCTTCAATTTCCTGTCCGAAATGCTTGGGTCTTTCTTGAGAATGGTTATGTAGCCCATTTCGTGGTGCACAATTTTATTCGACGCAGTCCTTATATTGCTCTGACAGTGTAGTCGTTATAAATACAAGACTTCTGAATGGATTTTTATTATTTAATTCTAATGAAGTTTACATCTTACAATGTAATTCCAATTTTCGAGACAATAGAACATCTCTGAGTTCGTACATTAATGCCCCGAAATTTATTTGCTTTTCAAAGATATATCCAACACTATGTCTTGCCTTTTACTTAGTTTTAGGCTTTTTTTACCTTAGCTCCTCCAGTTGATACTAACTTCCCATTACCTAATTTGGTATAAAAGCTTTTCCCCTTTAGAGCGCTTCAATTACTTCCTTGGAAACTTCCGCTTCTCATCAGAAGCCAGACTGCGGAACTCTAATCTGCTAAACCTAACCTACTACCAACTCAAGACTACCCCACGGCACCGCCGGTTAAGTATTACTTCGTGAGTTAAAGGGTTGGGTGTCAGCTTTAGCTTCAATAGATTTCTTATTTTCAGCTGTGATTTCGAACTTGTCACGGATCCGAACAATTATTGCTTCGGCGAAATTTGCTAGAGTTTTTCTGTCGACTAGCTTTTAACTCAGGAAGGAAACGCCTGGAAGTGGTCAGCTTTGGCCAAAAAGAGATAAATTAGGTTTTATCGAAAGATTGATGGTGCCTCGCCAAAAGCTGCGAGAGCTTGGTTGGGAGGTTCTTATATGTACATGCAACTGAAATTCTGGATCTAGTACTAAGTGATTACTCTATAATTTTGCAAGTGAAAATTTTATCTCAATCGAAGCTAGTAAAAATCGTTTACAGTTTTTTTGTCAATACGAACGAGGGTTTTATGAAATTATCTTCAAAATATTAAGAAATCATCGGACAATGCGGTGTATATTTGACCCAAATCGGATCATTCTAATTTTCTTATCTCCTAAATCAACAAAATAGTTTTTAATCAAACTCCTCAGTGAAATTCTACAGGTGTATAAGTCCAAGTTGGCACCACTTAAAGTGACTTTAGCTTCTATTCTTAAGACTACGATCCAACTAAAACAGTTTTCTACATCCGTCTCCAGTGATGTTGTGTATTTATGGATGAATTTTGCAGTTCAATTGTTCATGTGTTCTTGGTTATAGAGATTAGGCAGCTGGACAATTGTTTGAACTTTTAATATTAAGAATTTATTAGTCCTTTCATAGTTTCAGAAGTTTAATTTTAACAACAGACCTCACAAATTGGCGTTCATAGTTACAACTCTGATTGATTTGGTCTCAAAACAACTTCTTTCAACAACATCAATTGAAATTGGCTAAAACTTGAGCTCACCTTTATAACAAAATCTGAAAAATGATTTTTCATATCTAAAATATCTTTCTTTTATCGATGGATTTAGTTGATTCATCAAAGCGAAAAAATGATACTGTGCCAAACACGTGCGTACAGAGTTGCATAGACACAGAGAGACCGGGCCACCACACGTCCATTTAATGATCTGCCACAAATCGTCTTAATTGGCGACTTACGCATTGCGGGTGACTCTGACTCTGACTCCAACAGTTTGTTTGTATGTAAATACATGGCGTTCGTGTTTGTGTGTCCTTTTGGTTGAACCTCATTAAAGGATAACTATGACAACAAGATAAGCAATAACAAGCAGCGCTTTGAAGCTTTCACTCACGGCCATATGGGTACATGCCACACAATATGCGCTTGTCAAGCAAATGCTGACTGCTGACTGGCTGTCGGAGTGACTGATGGAGATACATACATGAGGTATAGCATAACTGTATATAGTATAACTGTCAAATTGACGCACATGCGTCGCTTAAGGATTTTGTGTTGCTGCTGTTTTTGTAAATTAAATATTTTGTACTGTGTTGCCAATTAACGGATTATTAGCACAAACCGGCGCCTGAGCTGATTTTTGGAATTCGATAGCGCTGATTTGGCTTTCCATTTCAATATCGAGCTGACGAGCTTTTACTGAAGCGTGTGTGGTTGTTGACGCAAGCTTATATAATGAGGTGATATTAACGCAATGATAGCATTAACTAATATACGGTATAATAACGGTTATATAATGTATTTAGATATATAGGGGTGTATGATATTCTATGTAAACTCGCGTCATATTTCCACTCAAGTTTCCCAGTTTCATGCCTCCGTTGTTTTTGTTGTTGACAGTATTTGCCCCTCGGTTACGTAGACCCGAATGTCGTGGGAACGGCTCCATGAATCCGTCTCCACCAGCATTTTTTCGAGGTGTTGTTCTGCTCTAGTAGTCTGAGCTTTGTCGAGATAGCTATTGTCTCTTCAAACAGTGAAGATAAGGTACTCATTATTAGGCAACTTGACTGAATGTAGAAATTCGTCTTAAAAGGTGTCGGAGAATAGTTTTGAACCTACCTGGAGCAATATGCTATTACAATGCTTGATAAAAAGAAATCAAAATTTCCCGATAAATGGATGCCATACGTGTTAATACAAGAAAGACTCAATAACCCAATTTCCATCAGCGAACCGCTGCGGAATCGCCACAAAGTCGATTCAATTATGAAGTAGAACGTTATTGGTAATGAAAAATTGTCACTCACGGCAACGTCAAGTGAAAACAGTCAAGTTCGAATCACGGTGGTCCGGCGCAAACTGTGGCCAAGCCAGAATTGACGCCCAGGAAGCTTTTACTATGTATTAGGTGGGACTGGCAGGGAATCATCTACCAGGAGTTGGTACCCTACAGCTAAACTCCTTGGTCGAACCTGTACTATCAACAATTTGCCCGTCTCCCGAAAACAATCGTCCATTAGTGGTCAGCTTTGGCAACTATTCTGAGGCTATACTCTAAGTTCGGACCATTACTGCCAAAAATTGGCTTTGGCCTATAGGAAAAGAGTTGTGTTTTATTAGAATATCGCCAGGCTATAAACAATGTATGTATTTGCCTTATGCAACATGTGATTACTACCTGTTGCTGTTTATGGTGAATAATCGACTGCGCTCTGAAGCAGATTTTATAATTGAATATGGGTAACATTTTCTGAACTGAATCTAAAAAATCCAGATCGTAGATATCTTCATACTACAAATGTATTGATAAGCACCCTGGTATTTCTGTAAAGACTTGGTGTACGATAGATCTCAAGACGTAAGTAAATAAATCGCTATTTCGGTAACTTTTCTCCGAGTTTTTTACGGTTTTGGTTGATAAGGTACTAATGCAGTATCTTTAACAAAGTATGCCAAGATGATAGATTTCGCTTCTAAAAACAAGAATTGCGCCATCAACCGAATATTTTTTCTTCTTCCTCCATGCTTCTAAAATACGTGGATTCACTCGCTTCCCCACGGGGTCAAAGCAAAATTTTGAGAACAGTTTGACTGAAAGTTTGACATCAGTCTTCTGGAGGGAGCGAACCTTTTAAACCATTTAACTTAGTTCTAATGTGTTAGAAGTATAAAAGTTGAATTAGTTATGCTGCATCAAGACTAAGTAGTCTAAGTGGTTTCGTAGGTCCAGAAGATCAAAAAATCTGTGGAAATTACGGAGTGAGTGCTAAACTATTTATCGGATGGTCGCCAAGAGCAGATTTATTACACTTTCTCTGAGTTATTAATCGAAATGTAAAAATGGCAAAATAATTCCGTTTGATTCCGGGTTATGAGTCCGACTTTGAAAGTTTTAGGGATGTTTCTGAAATTTCTGTTTACATCATTCCAGTATCACATCTCAAAGTAGACTCTAACACAAATAAGATTCTTGTAAAACCTAATAGATGAGTTATTAATCGAAATGGAAGAGTATATCCGGTTGATTCCGCGCGATGATAACGGCTTTGAAGGTTTTAAGGGATACCCAAATGTTTTTGATATTTTTGTTTAGATCGTTCCAGTATCAGATCTCAAAGTGTATTCTGACACGAAGAAGAGGGTGAACTTAAGAATGTCGTAAAGTTCGAGTAGTTCGAGTTAGCCAGGGATGGTTTTTGCTCTTGAGATTATAAGGAGGCGATCTTCACACATGTCATGATCATGTGATCGAGTCAGCTCTTAATTTCGGTTCACTTGAGACATTAGTGGTTTCGTAAGGCCTTATGATGTGTAAATAAAGTTTTTAACACTCGGATCACCAAGAGCCGATTGTTGGACCGTTATAATCTAATCGAGGAATCTCTTGTTGTTGTGATCGTGTTTGGTTCTAATAAAACTAGCGCAGCAAAAGTAGCAAAAGCTCTGGAAAGCTCTGCCAAAGCTTCGTTAGATTTGTAAGAAAGTCTGAAAAGTGAGTTTAAAGAGTTTCAACTTCAGTTTTATTTGAATACCAATTGGAAAGACACACAGTTACGCCCTTTTTTATATTTATACATACATACAAACATATATACGAGTATATTTCATAACTTCAAAGCTTTCGTTGCCCCCGACGCCTGCTCGAGTTTACCGCGCGTGGAATGAGCGTGTGCTCTGTGAGACGCTACTTGAGGCTACTTATTTATTAGCCACCGCAGTTGTGGCATGCCGCAACAGTTAAGTCAAGCTCACGGACACACGCCAACGTGCGCATAATTTGCGTGGTCGCCTAGCAACGCTCCAAACGCCGCCTAGCAACAGCCAACAGTGCCAATCAAACGGAGTGCCGGGCAGAGATTGCGCTGCAGCTTAAGTGCGCGTGTGGGTGGGTGGCTGTAAGCGGCAAGTTGCAATGCATAAATAAATACCCAATTAGCTGGATTTAGGCAAGCGCACGCATACACGCACACACTAAGGCACCGACACACAAATTGAAATATTAAAATTTTCAATATAATTTTTTTTTGTACGCCAGTTGTTGCCACCTACGCACAGCGGCATATACATACGATACATAACATGAAATGCGTCCAGCAGTCTGCCACATAACTCACCATGCTGCCGATCAGTCTACCTGCCGCTCAGTTGCAACCCGCCCGGGCACACACCGGGCTCATGAGCCAGCAAGTCATTTGGACCAAAGCAGCCAGTTTGTCTGCGCCGACGTTGCCTCGAAATGCTTTTATGGCAGTGAGCCATCTAGCTGAGACTCGACTTGGGCTGGCTTGCATCCTCGCAGCCGTCAAGAAGTCTGTGGCAACTAGCGCTAGTCATTTTCTATGCTCGTATGTGTGTGTGTGATTTGTGTTGGGTTGCCGCTGCAACTGGCCGAACTTGCTATGCCGCGTCATGCACACCTTTCGCACAGCGTGACGCTGCCATGGCTAACAATGTGCGCGCTGTTGCACGTTTCCAACATTTTTCGATTTTTTTCTTCTAAATATTTTTCTCGTTTTTTTGTTGTTTTCGATTTGTTGTCGATATTTTGTAATGCATTGTTGCTGCAGTTTTACAGCAAATGCTCGTGCGTTTTCCAATTTCGGTTTTATTTCGATTTTCATAATGTGCGAGACTTTATGACCCTTTTGCTTTGCGGCATGGCGATGCCATGTAGCAGCAGCAGCAGCAACACCGGGAATGCACAAAAACAACGTTAAAGCGTAGTTTGGTACAAAGGTTAGCTAAGCGTTTAGAGTTTTGAGGTGATAAATGTACGCTTACGAGATTGTCCGATAAGTACTTTAGGTTGGGTTCGATAGCTGAATCAGAGATCGTACTGTCATAAAAACGAGTAAGTACTTTGCCTACAGAAAGGTAAACAAAATTTTAGAAAAATAACAAGTTTTTGCTCCTTTTCGCTCAATATACTTGACCCAGTGATTTTCCGACTTTTTTCCAACCATTTTAGTTACATTTTCGGTCGGCAGGTCTTCAAAGCTGGTCTTCATGGCGGCACTAACCCTAATATTTCACTCAAATATCTCCACGCAGATAGAGTTTTAGAAGTTTGGAGACAAAGAACTCCTACGAAGTCAATTCTGTATCTTAGGTTCAGGTGGGCCGGCAGTTCATAGTCTAAACCGACCAATTTGGCCATAGTAAAGCCGTAGGTATGAACCGGATGCGTTGTTACGTCAGAAGAGCAATTTTTTCTTTGCTAAATAGAACTGGTTTTTTGCGATTCGATGTATTCAAACCCGATAACTCCTTTGTACTCTTCCCTTTGTAATCGGATTCACCTTTTAAATCCAAAAAAACGTTGGTCATCTTTTTTCTGGTCGATAGGATAGTTTTCACTTTCTTCGGAGTAGATTCGGCGGCTAAAGTCCACTAGATCTTGGTCTTAGCAGTCTGTAGATTATACCTTGTGATTTTCACAACAGTGGTCTATAGGATAATTTTTGGTTTTATCGGAGGACGTTCGCCAGGTAAAGTCTACTATACCTGAGTTTCTGGAATCTAAAGGTCGCATCTTGTGAATTCTAGAAAACTGTGGTCACTTCCTATATGATCAGTTGGACAGTTTCCACCTTTTTTAAAGAAAGTTTGCTGGCTAAAGTCCAGTGCAACTTAATCTTAGCAGTCTGTAGAATGTACCTTGTGATTTCCGAAGCATTGGCAATCACCTTTCTGGTCTATAGGACAGTTTTTGTTTTCTTCGGCGCAGGTTTGCCAGGTAAAGACCTAATTTTTGAAACCTAAAGATCACACCTTGTGAATCCTAGCACATCTGGCTCTGCTGTGAGGAGATCTTCAGGTTGCGCTAGTTATCTGCAGTGAGAATAACTGTCTTAGCTATGTCGCCCATTTTCTGATGAAGATCTGCCAATACGAGATCATTTGGTTTTGGTTGCGTTGTCCTCCGTGCTAGCCGTTTCTTCGGCTCGCTGGGGCGTGGG
This sequence comes from Bactrocera tryoni, assembly GCF_016617805.1. Taxonomy (NCBI): domain Eukaryota; kingdom Metazoa; phylum Arthropoda; class Insecta; order Diptera; family Tephritidae; genus Bactrocera; species Bactrocera tryoni. The sequence continues at coordinate 71,616,507 of NC_052500.1, forward strand.
TACATCAAAAACCCAGGTGATGAAACACGTTAAACCAATTTTAGAGGTTCGTTATCGAGGGAGGCGAGGTAAAGTATTCAGCACCCCAGCGTTTTTTCGTTTCTATGCGTGATTTGCTTCTAACAACAAAAATCGGAGCAACAACCGAATATTTTTTCTTTTTCCTCCACGTTTCTAAAATAAATGGATTCGCTCGCTTCTCCACGCGATCAAAACCAAATTTTGAGACAAGTTCAACTGAAATTTTGACATCAGTCTTTTACACGTATGTATAACGCGAAAACAAATGTATATTGCGTTAGTAGCGTAATTGGACGATGGGGACTTATTAGACCGCCCTCGTATGTATGAATGTATTTATGTGTGTGCATTCCTCTCCGCCTGTAAATCGTAAATTCCTGATGACCATCATAAATTGTTCGAGTTGATTTTAATGTACCTCGAGTGTGTATCATACATGCATAATGTCTATGGGACGAACAGTCCGCAAGTCACCCTCACTGACACCCGCAGCCTCCCATTCTACAGCGCGTTATAGCCGCGCGGCAACAGCTGTAAACGCTGCAAGGGTCAAACACACACACAAACAACGTACTACAACAACAACACTGTGAAAAACGTCAGCCAAAGCGACGCACCGTCATCAGCGCGCACTCAATCCTCGAGAATGTCAAGCGCGGCACGCAGACAACACGGTAGAAGTCAATGAAAATGGCCATTAAGAATTATGAATTAAAATATAGATGCCCATAGCTGTTAGTGTGTGTGTGTGTCCCTAGCATTGTTACAACACACACTGTGTCCTTTAGTTCACTCTTCCCCCTCAGCAAACACTTTAGGTCCGCTTTGTAGCCTAAGGCACTTTACCTTCACTAAATCAAAAATCGTTTAAATGCCTCGACTTCGGTGCCGCATTCATAAAATCAAATCGAATAAAATTTTCAAATAAAAATGAAAACAGCGCTTTTGTTTAATTTTGTTTACTTACTTGATCATTGAGGGTCAAGCGTTTACATTTTCCTCACCTACATGCCTCGCTTGTGTATGTGTGTGTGTTTGGTAGTTTGCCGCAGGGGGCGCATCCTCGACGCGCTAATTTAATGTATCGGAAATGTTGGAGGCGGGGGTATGTCACATAAAAACTTAATATTTATTTATTTATTTCAAAAGTGCAGCAACACCTTTCCAAACACAAACACATAAGACATATGGTGTAAATAAAATGCTGTAAGTACTCATGACTTGTGACTGAGACTGCTGACTGGTGATCTTCACCAAATCTGGGTTTTGGTATGTAAATTAGACTTGGATTTTGTATTGAATTTATTTATATTTCAATACATACAAACAATCCGTATACTTAAATATCATTTGATCAAATATGATTCGGACTGACAAAAAACTTAATTTTGACTGTTTTTATGCAAATCTATATTATCGTCTTTAAAACAGGCTACTGTGCCAATACAAGAGTACTTAAACGTTGGTACCAATTTACCATTACCACTTGAGGCCACTGACTCTGAATTTTGGTAGTAAATCTTAATAATTTCGACTCGTTGTTGGATCATATATCTTTCCACGATGATATGGTGAACCTTACTGAAAAGAAATGTCAAAAGAGGGGAAAAAAATATGGCGTTGTTTGCTGTCTCTATCGTTTTACTTTTGTAGCAGCCTATTAAAATACCTCATACTTGTTATAAACCACAGCTGGGATGGCCTTATCGGCTCGCATCCTGTTTAAATAAACCCGTTGGAATAAAGTTTGATCCATAGTAAAAAAAAGTTCGCATTTTTATTGATTCGGTAAGCGCGCGCAGTAAAGACGCCAGTCCGTGTCAAATTTGATCAGGTGGTATTCTTGAATAAACATAATTTTCTACTTCTTCTTCTCTAAGTTTTCTCCTTTAAACCGTTTTGATCCTTTTCTACTTCTAATTGAATGACGTACTTCATAGCGTGTAATGAAACTAAGTTCTACTAAAAATCTCAGGCTTTCAGCGCCGTTAAAACCACGCTTTTCCTCAACTACTATTATTTTTAATCCGTGTGCAATACTTTCGGAGACCAAGAGACCATTCCACATTCACTACTACTGCCATTACCACATCTCCAGGTGTCAAACTGTGTTAGTACTAATGGATTGTCTGCTTTAGAAATTGGCGTAATGGATTCTAGAGAATACCTCTTGAATTCCAGAAAACGTAAGTCATCTCCTTTCTGGACGGTAGGACAGTTTTCGCCTTTTTCGAAGCAGTTTCGCCGGCTAAAGTCCACTAAATCTTGTTCCTTGCAATCTGTAGATTAGATCTTGTGATTTTCAAAACATTGGTAATCACTTTTCTGGTGACAGAATCTCTCTCTATACGATGATACTTGACTATTGAGTTTATTCTCGTTTAATATCAGCGACTTTCGTCTCGATTATGTATTCAATCCACAGAACTTTAAACTATTGAAAATGTTTTGTTCGGAGTTTGTTGAGTATTTCCTTTCAAAATAGAGTCGATTTGTCTCATCGTATTATGGTATCAAGCGGTTCAGAGTGATTATTCTCACTTTTGATGTGATTCGTAAATGATTTCCTGGTATACAAAATTCAGAGGTGCTCTTCTAAACCCCATCATTAGGGCACAATAGACCTAAGGTCGCGGTACATTCCTCATCTATAAATCTAATCAACCCCATCTAGAATAAATAGGTTCGGAGATATCGGTCACTTGTGTGGTAATGATGTCATTAAGGTAGTATGAAATAATTTGTTTATGGTAACTTCGCCAGGTTTGAAGCCATATTGAGAACATCCTTTCTCACTTTCTAAACGTGACATAGCTTGACAGACCATTTTTTATATTATTTGGTGTTTGCTACTAATAAATATTCCTTGGGAACTCCAATAAAACTTCTCAAATCGTGTAGTACCGATGTTAACTTTGGTTGGCCGCGATTTCTACTTCCTTGCGGATTCCAGTCAAACGACAGCCTCTTAAAGCTGTCTAGAGTCTGCCTTTCAAACGCAATTTTCTCCGTTTTATTTATAGTACGGGTACCTTTTCCATAACTATTGCTTATCATTAAGAGCCAGCTTATTCCTAGATACTTGTTTATGAATGCTTTAAGCCTTTGAGTGATGGAGTTTGAGGTCAGCCTTGGTACATACATCAGCGTCGAATTGATGAGTCGAATAAGCTAAGCTTTATGCTTCTGGAGACATGTGAGCTCACGTCGCTGAAAACGTCGCTTTTGTCAGACCCATCTTACAGTTGGAATCTATTTATAGTGTTCCCGAGGTAGTAGAAGCTGTCGACAAACTCCATCTCATGGTTTTCAATCCATAGTTGGCTTGTGTCAGATGGCCTTGATTTCCATATTAGCTTACATAAAATTTCAGCGTCGTCGTCTGTCGCTTCGTTGGATATGCCTAACGGCGATTCAACTTATCCCATTCTGTGGAGGTAGTTTTCGAAGTATTCGTGACCGAATAACTGCTAGGTTGTGTAAAAATCGACTTCTCGAAAATTCGTCCTATGTTGGCCATTAGTCTGCTAAGTTGGGAAGTGATTTTCGCTGCTTTTCTTGCGGATTGTGCTGGATTTGCATCCAGAAGGTTTGTCTTACGCCTAGAAAGTTTACTGCTATTTGTGTCCTAAGGATATCCATAGTCGTTTGCGTACCTATTTCGAGGGGTATTGTTTTTTCCGGGGTGAGCTGGGGGTTTCGTGAGTCTAGCCATTCTTGCGATCATATCATGACCTGATCTTTATTCGCGCTTAATTACTGCTGCAATGTCGTCCGTGTAGCCAATTAAGTATGATTCGTCTGGCATTTCGAGTTTTGGTATAGCGTCGTAGTTGATGTTTCACAAGCCTTGGCCTAGAATAGATACTTGTGCTGCTCCCGACGTGACCACTAACTGTTGTGATCCCTCTCTAGTTTGATACAGCAGTTTTCTGTTACTAAGGTTGCTCCCCACCACAGCTCTAAGGTAGTAGGGAATTTTAAATCTATTTTCGAGATCGTCGACCATATCCACACATCTAGCGTTGTTGATGACGTTTAGGAGATCGTCGGAGAAAGTCGGCAGCAACACTATTCGTTTGTATTTATGCCATCTAAGCTGTCCTTCAATAACGCTTTTTGTAGCTGTTAGAGTTGATCTGCCGGGTGTAAAGCCGTGTGGAAAGTCCTTCAGCTTCGTTGATAGCCACTTTGAGTCTGGGTTTAAGTAGCCTTTCATTGAGCATAATGGATGCATTATGGACTGTATGCTGATGGCAAGTTGGGATCTCCTTTCCCCTTACTGATTAGCACCAGCCTTGGCTTTTATCAGAATTTCTGCTGGTTTATTCTATAAAAGTTATCATAGATATTCATATATAATTCGGTATATTACTGTCGAATAGTTCTTGTATAAGCTCGAGAGGTATTCATTATGATCTGATCGATGGGTCTTATTGCATCCCAACTAAATCTCACCGCATAATGTTGTAGTTTTTGCTTTTATTTGGTAAGAAATATGAAAATGCTCTATTAATCTACCGCAAAACTACAGCTGTGAAGAATATTAACGGAGTAAGCCTACTACTTAAGTATTTTCCAAAAAAAGAAGATGCCAAATTGTCATTTAAGTAAATCACCGAGTTTATGGGGAAAACCCATAAGCATTTCTTACTAATGCTAAATTATCCTTAAAACTCGAAAAACTCAACTACTAGTACTTAGTAGTAATACAGATTTATGTTCGTGGCATGCAACAAACACCTGCCACAAAAGCCAAAACGCCTTACCTACGCAAACTACAACAAATGCAAACATTGGACCAACTAATTTTCGTGTAAAAGCGAAACCTCAGCACTTGACAGGCACGAGGCAGGCAACGCTGAGAGCTAGAAGAGCCCGAAGACACTCTGGCCCCTTGAGCCAACAACGCTCTACAGCGTTTTGTCTAGCGTTGGTGACTCAAGTAGTTCGAGCATATTTGTATTTGTATTTGCATTTCACGCTACAATTTTGATGAAGGCAAATGACGGCACCTACCGCAACAACAACAGCCACAACAACTTAAGAACCAACTGTTTTTTGTAGATAACAAACAAATGTTTTTTTCGGCTGCTATTTTCAAAACAAATATGAATATGCTTAAGTTGTTTGCGTGCGGTTTCAAAACAAATAACAACAACAAAAAAAGAAAAAGGTGATTTTTTTTAAATACAACAATAACTACAAAAACAGGGCATTAGTTGAGGTAGGACGAAGTGAAGAAAGCAAATACATATGTATGTAAACAAACAGGTGAGTATTTTAAGGTAAACACACACACATACACACACATCTAACTGCCAAAATTGCTACCTGTCTTGGCTACAGATGTATTTTCATGCATATACCAGCCTTCTTGTGACCTTAGACTTTCAGACTTTCTTACTTTGCTTACTTAAAAGTATTTTTGTATGTGTGTGCCTTGATGTGTACCTTTGTGTGTGTGGATTTGCATGCCTTTATGTCTGCCACATTATCCTTGGTTGGCATTGTCCATATTACCGTTGTTATCATCTACGCCTATTCTAAGCCAAACCACCGACACTTGTTTGTGCGTGAAAATTTTATTTGTTCAAGAGGGCAGCGGCGGTTACTAAATAAATAGTAAGAGATGTACAAACACACTTGTACTTATTTATTTATTTACATATGTACGTTTGTAGCTATCTTCAGAAAATGTGGCATCCCAATCCAGCACACCCGGCAACTTTTACTCTGCCTGAACTTTAATTCCAAACGGAATTACAAAAACATTGCAGGTTTAACTCTTAAAAAAGGAAAAAAAATGTGATAGGTGGCAACCTTATTGAAGAAAAATTTCCAGTTCACTCACAAATACAAAGCTTTCTTAGTACCTTTAGTAACATTTTTCGCAGTTACATTTTTTTCGATAGGTGGCAACGTTGTTTTGCAAAAATTTCAGTCACTCCCAAACATATTTCAAAAATCTAATTTTTTTGTTTCGGATATATTTTTACTATTTTACAAATTCTTTTCGATAAGTGGCATCTTTGCTCTTAAACACCTTCCTGAAAACTTTCTTAAATAATTTATGTTCTGAATATGCATATGTTCATATGTACGTTTGTATTTATAACATTTTACACTTTTTCTAAATTCCTTAGTTTTGAAGGTTGTCTTTTGACTACAGTTAGTAACATTTTTTACAGTTTTAATTTTTTCGTTAGGTGGCAACTTTGTTTAGAAAATATTTTAAGGTCATTCCCAAACATATTCCTAAAATCTTTTTCTTGTTTCGGATATAATTTAACTATTTTACAATTTGTTTCGATAGGTGGCAACTATGTTCTAAATATTTTAAAATTTCTAAATACCAAAAATCATTTAGCCTTCTCACCTAACGGTTTTACGTATCACCTTAAACTAAGCGAGATAGATATAGGGTTATACTATATTGGGTTGTCGAAAAAGTCTTTTCGTATTTCTAATCAAGCTTCAACTTATTTTTTTTTATATTTATATGGAATTTTAATGGTTTCTAGGTGAAAAACTACGAAAAGTAATTTGCACAGGTTTCGCTTGAAGCCAACTTTACTCCATTAAAGGAATACTGCATTGATCGAAACAAATGATAGCTTGATGGTGCAAGGTCAGGGCTATATGTTGCATGCATCAAAACTTCCCAGCCAAGCTCTCCCAGTTTTTGCCGAGTCATCAAAGATGTGTGTGGTCTAGCGTTGTCCTGATGGAAGGCGCAGCCCTTTCTGTTGATCAGTTCTGGCCGTTTTTTCGATTGCTTGCTTCAATCACATCAGATGTTGACAGTAAAATGTAGAATCAATCATTCGACCACGCTCGAGCAGCTCATAGTAGATGATTCTTTTCCAATCCCACCAAACACTCGGCATAACCTCTCAAGGGTTCAATCCTGACTTTGCTGCCATTCTTCTTCACCAGACTTGGACCAGGATTTTTTCGCACATTATAGTCGTATTTGATCCACTTTTCAACGATTGGTCGACCAGACCGATATGCATATTTCACATCGAAATTTCCAGAACGGAAACGACCCCTCTCTAATATGTTAATTTATATATCTCTTAATCCACTTAAGCTACAACCAAATATTTCTGGCATAAATATTAGCAGAATTCTTACTGATGGTACCGAATATATGGACCGCACTATCTATAGTTGAGAAATAAAGTCCTCTCTCGATGAACAAAGACCAGACTCACTCAACATCTCCGACCAACGACGAATACTGCAGTCGATGGAACGATGAGCTGTACGAGATATACGACGTCATATGTAGTTTAGCGAATTACGAGACAGCTGCGTTTAGTCCGAATAGATGAAAACACTCCAGCTCTGAGCGTATTCGAGGCAGTACTCACCTTCACTCCGTTGGAAAGACCAGGGGGGGGGGGAAGGACCGGACTACACGTGGAATCTCCAATTCCAAGAACGACTGACACGCTGTTGTAAACTCGGCTTTTATCGCGTCAATAAAGAAGAAGAAGTATGTATAGTTGACTTTTTATCGAAAATATTGGTCAATGTGTCATATTTATTACTGAAATTCAGACAATAACAACTCTGTGTAACAAAAATGAGTTGAATCGGTTTAATACTAATATAAAGATAATCGAACCTCAGGTTGACTTTATACCGCATAAATCGGTCATATATGTGTTATCTTAATGAAATTGAGATAGCGTGTTTTTCTCATAACGGTATATGGTTGTGATTTGAATGAATAAAATCGGGCAAAAACTTGCCCTAGACCTTATATAACTTACAAGCCTTATCTACTTGAAGATAATTCTCTGCCTTTAATCCTTGCAACAGTATAAAATGTTTCGGTTTTGCTATTCATATTTAAATTTTCGAACACAATTTTTTGGTTTCTGAGAGTCTTATGTCGCTGCCAGAGAATCTATTTTTCTAAAATGGTACCTAAAACAAACAAATTTTTTCAAGCAGACATTATTCAATTGAATCCCAGATACTTAAAACTATTTTCAGTAAACCGACAAAATAGGTCACTGCAATTTTTTTTTATTAAAAAAACAAATTCTTTAAATTTCTGCGTACTGCTCATCATAAAATGCTGTTTAAGGTCACGGCAAATTTATTGCCGGTCCACCCAGTCAACCAATTGCACACTGACAGCCTGATTAATTACAAATCTTTTGTATTTTTTCCGTATTTATTGAATTTTGCTTTTGTTTTGGTATTTGAAAAACATTTATTACCGAAACACCCCTGCAAAAGGTTGAGCTACCGAACAGAAGTTGTTGAGGATTCCAATAAGAATGGGTGTGTGTGTGTGTGAGTTTAGATGGAAGTGTAGAGAAGAATGCGAGTAAATGTTAACAGATACACGCACATACATACATATACATATGTACGTATGCATATACAGTCATACATATATACATTTATACTTATCCTCCTACATACCCTACATTTTCTATATACCCACTTTACCCTACAGACACCTTCGATTAACTCACGCATGCAATTTTGCTCAGCTACAAATAAATGTCTCTATGAGTGTATATACATACATATGTACATTTGTTTGCATGTGTGCGAGTGTGTGTATGCTTTTATATTCTCGCATCTTTAATGGCAATTTTCGATTAGGACACGCTAAAAGGCCACCTTCGACCATTTAACGTTTTTATGCCATATTGTTGTTGTATTTTTAGTTGTTGTTATTGTTTTCGCTACAAATGGCGAACTTCAAACTTCACAACTCAACTTCAGCGGTTCAGCGCACAAACAAGCAACAACAAACTTATGTATTTATGACTAAGTACAGATGAGCGGACTAAATGTTGTTGTTTTTGTTGTTATAGTGCATGTATGGGAACCATGCGGGTAGAGATTCTTGGAAGCTGAAACTCAAACACCGGAAAACACTACTCCAAAAGTAGGCGAACAAATATATACTATATACATGTATACCTGATTTTATTTACACATACACACATACATATATTTAATATATAGTACATACAAATATATGTACATTTATGTATATTATGATACATATATACATATGTATATGTATAAGTTGCAGTGAGGTTCAAGGATGTCAAATCTGCGCGTTGAGATTTTCACATACTCACTTACCTATACACACATACACACACATACATATGTACATACAAACATAGGTATGGATGTATATGTGCATATACATATGTATGTATGTGTGCTACTAATGTCCTTTAGCCATAACGGCAAGGTGGTCGAGCAAGCAAAATTTTTTCTTGCCACACAAACAAAACTACCTGTCTGCAAATCGCTTGTTGTTGTTTTTGTCATTTTTTTTTCAACCGAGCCACCAGCACTAACAAATAGCCTACAACAACAATGCCAGCCACAAGCGAAAATATGTGAACAGAAAAGTTTAGCAAAAAATTTTTTAAGGTGCCAACCAAAAAACGGGGGAAAAAAACAACAACAAATAAGATTTATTATCCTTGCAGTTTTCGCTCTCGCTTAGCCATGGCGTAGGGTTTCCCATGAGATAGAGCAGCAATACAAACACACACACACTCATAAATATATGTATGCGGTGGCAAAGTGATAAAGATAACAACAACAACAACAACAAGCATGCAAACCACACGTGCACGGTAGCCAGCGCTTGGCAGCCTTTGCTGTTAGAACGCGAGTGCTTGGCCTTAGCCTTCCAAATGCTATTTTTCATCAAAAAAAAAACAACAACAACAACAAATAATGATAAGAACAACTCATGATAAAAAACAAGGAAATTACTGTAGCGTTGTGCTCTGATACACCTTCGCTATTCCAAAAAAAAAAAAACAAAAACAATTTTTTTCTTGCTCTGACTCTTCAACATCCTGCATTTGTGTGTTTTTGTTGCTGCTGCTGCTGCAAAATGGCGACACATCATCATGCACGTGGTGCTCAACTCATTCCCACACTTTTTCCTTTACAACAGCAGTGAATTTGCAGTTTTTTTGCTGCTACTGTTCGGCATCAAATCCTTCACAAACGAAACGAAAAAAAAAACACAGCAACAACAACAACAAGCACATGTTTATGAATTTTTGTGCGCTTGCTGGCAGTGCATCCATTTGGAGGCACGTAACCCCATAAACACTTCTCTAATATATTATACACAGGTATGCATATACAAAAACAACTTCATATACATACATATACCCAGATACAATTTCATATACACACTCACACACATGCTTAGCTACAAATTAACGCACCTGTGTGCAGATTTAGAGCATATACTCGGTTGCAGGCAAATGTAGTCCAACTCTGATGACGGTAGCTGGTAATGTGCACCAAATATGCACGAAATATTTTTCAATGTAGGTTTACAATTATGTGCACAATAATAGCAGCACACTTATTAAAGTGATTTTCGAAAGTTCAGTACCTTTTCGTATAGCATAAAAGGGTATAAAAAGATCTTTGTCTTGATTTTCGTCGGTCAGTTTGTATGACAGCTATATGCTTTAGTAAACTGAGCTGAACAATTTATTCGGGAATTGAAGTGCTGCCTTGGATAATAATCTATGCCAAATTTGGTGAAGATACCTTATGAAATAAAGAAGTTCTTCGTACAAGAACTTGATTTTTATAGGTCAGTTTGTATGACAGCTATATGCTATAGTAAACCGATCTGAACAATTTATTCGGAAAACGTAGTTGCACCTTGAATAACCACCTATGCCAAATTTCGTGAAGATACCTTATAAAATAAAGAAATTCTTCGTACAAGAACTTGATTTTTAGGGGTCAGTTTGTAAGACAGCTATATGACATAGTGGTGCGATATCAGCAGTTCCAACAAATGAACAGCTTCTTGAAAAGGAAATGACGTTTGCAAAATTTCAGAACGGTATCTCAAAAACTAAGGGACTATATACAGACGGACGTAGCTGAATCGTCTCAGCTCGTGACGTTGATTATTTAAATAAGGTATATACTTTATATGCTCTACTCTTATTCTATATGCTTTAACTTGTCTTCGTGTGATCTATCATTAGATAGCTAAGTTTGCTGAGATCTTGGCCAAAGCTGCGCAACTTTTAGCTCTTGCGCCAATGCAGGTTCCTCTGGAGCAAGCTGGATCGCAAAGGATCTAGTGAGCTCTTCGCTCTCAGTAAGGAATTTTAGCTGTCATTACCTTGTTGGCGTACCCGCGGCAGGTTTCAGAATCTTATCGGATGTCAATTGTAGAAGGTATTAGGAGTCAGACGAGGTAGAAACATATTAACACTTCGTTCTTGGCTATCGCGCTTTGATAAGATTAAGGCTTAAATACTTGGGAGCTCACACTTTCAGACATCCCGCTGAGCTGGTGGGAATTGAGATGAAATTACTGAGCAGATTTGTGTTGCCCTCAAGGCGCTTTGTCTACTTATGTGTTCTGATTGAAGGAGTTCTATTTTATGGCTTCACAAAGGTCTGCAAGTTTTAAGTTTCAGAGGTCTAATTCTCCTCAGACAGTTCAGACAACAGTTTACAATATTTCTTCCAATGGCTTTATTTATTTTATATCCTTAAACCAAGAGATTATTGACGATATTAAAGTGTGTCGACCACATTATATACTCCAGAGTTTTCTCAACACATTTCCAATTAGCCACATGACTTTCCATATATATATAGTCTTTGTCTAGAATACATTGTCACAGTTTGTAGAAACCGTCACATTCTGTGTGGAATTCTATCTTTTATAATTATTCTCGCTGCTTTAAGAGTTCTATTGTGCTTTTGGAGTACACAGGGAGAGAGAGTATAGGGTTTTGGAGTATTTCAAAGAGCTAAGTTAACCAACAAACGTCTGTCTCTCTCCAGGGTTGCGCGGTGGGATTAGGACCCGCCATGAAAAAAGCCCTATCAATGAAAAGGAAACAATAGCCTCGGATAAGTGACGCCCCTTTTGATGACGACCCTTGCAAACGTGTTAAAGATTATGATTTGAAGTGCCACTGCCCAGCTGGTTGATATCCTCGTTGGAGTAAAGGCCGTCCAAGAAATGAAATGGACGGCAGAAGGACTGAGGCGAGTAGGTCCTTGTGGCCTTTACTACACTGACCATATAAAGGAGTGCAAATTAGGTGTGGAATTCGTGATGGGAGAGAGACTCCGTCGCCGAGTTGTCGCATCAAAGCGAAGTTCTTCAACACATCGCTGATTTGCGATCAAGGATGCCTCCTCTCAGCGCTTGAAGCGCACCTATGAGAGCTGCTCCCGCCACTATGTCAAAATCGTGTTTGTCGACTTTAGCGGCAGGATGGGCTAAGAAGGTATTTTTGGCACAACGGTCGGATCTCAGCCTTCATGATCCTTCAACATCCCTAAATGGGTTGAGGCTGATCGACTTCGCCGGTGCCCGGTTATTTGTAGTACTAGAATCCTGGCCTGTCTCCGGATCGAAAAGCCACCAAACAGATCGATCATGTTGTGATAGACGAAAGGCACGTCTCCAGATTTAGGTTAAAAAGGTTCCCATAGGTCGATAAGTATTTAAAAAAATTAAACGAGATGCTAAAAACTGTTCAGTAAAGTGTATGACAGTTGGGATGGTTTCGGGTTCGAGTTTGGATGAGATATTGAACATATTTCCTTATTCGGGGAGTCTTGTTTTCTATGAAAGTTATACTGCTGGACCTAATATTGTTTTTACAGAAATCCTGCAGAAATATAACATTTTCCTCACATATATACTAAAAAAAGTCGTTGCCTTTATTTTCCTCGCCACTGTACCAAAGTATATGTTCATGTGTGCAATATTTTGGGTGTTCCTGTGTTGAGTTATAGTTACAGTTTGCACTTATCGTAGTTGTTTGCATTCTTCATACACCGTTGTTGTTGTTGTTGTTGTTCCATGTACTGCTGAAGTGTCATCAGTTTGCCAGTTGGTACTTTTTTCCGATTATTTATATCACTTGATACTTGTTGTTGTTGTTTTTTCATGTTACCAACCAGCTTCTAGCTGTTTCAGTTTCAGTTACCGCATCATCCCACTCATCTCCTCCACCATTTTCACCGGTGCAAAAGCACTCAGCGTTGCAGTTGAAGTTCACTATCCACATATTTCTGAGTACTTTTGGTATTGCAACAACAAAAAAGAAACAAAAAATGCACAACAAATGGAAAAATGTTGGATATCAACTTGCTCTGCGTGGTAATCCGTCAGGTGTGACCTACACAGAGTTTTGAGGTTATGATTTATTCTGCCAAAAACGACTAACATACAGTGGAGTAGAAAAGTTAACAGACGAAACATACTGAATCAAAACAGAGATACCTTAATTCAGACAGTTAGGTGAGATGGGTGTCTGACGACTCACCTAGGTCTTTAGGATACCCATTGTGAAACAACTGGGACTTAAATTCCCTAAATTACTTCAGGTAACTTCACTTTGAATATTTCTGAACCCAAATTACCTCTATCATTGTTGCGATTTTCATTGCATGTACAACTCGATAACTTCGAATTGATGGTGAAGTTGGACCTCAAATCCGATATGAATGCTGTTGAGGCAAGTAGGCTCTCGAGCTACTTGGAGTATATATTTATACCCTCAGCAGGATATACAGGGTGCGGCAGTCAATACTGCAATTATAAATAGC